>NW_027526361.1:208211595-208811595 GCF_048455015.1 Haemaphysalis longicornis | reverse complement strand
TCGTCGGATGTCCGAGGGGTGCCCGACGGACCGGGCCCCCTGGACTTGGCCCCCCCTCGGGAGCCCTTCGTTTGAGCCGCCACCGCCGAGGGCGTCCGGGGCGCCAGAGGTGGCACAGGCGGTGCGGTGGCGGTGGGAACCGGTGCGGGGCCCGTGGTGTCCATCACCTCTGTACCCTCCAACGCACTGGAGGGCGGGGAGACAGAGGCGGGAGCGGCACCGGTCCCGACGGAAGAGGTTGCCACCACAACCGCTGCTGCCTCAGCAAGCGGCGTGGTGGCGGGTTGGGCTGCCAGAGGCAACCCAGGGGGGGGCGGGCGAGGGACCAGGTCAGACTCGCTGAACTGGGTCCCTGTGGAAACGAGACGCCGCTCCGCCCCCCGGCGAGCCGCGTCGGCGTACCTCCCCAGGGGGAAAGAGGCGAACCTCTTTCGCGCCTCTGGGAAGGTGATGTTTTCAGTGACTTTGATGTTGATGATTTTCTTTTCTAGTTGAAATTTTTCGCACTTGCGGGAGTATGCCGCATGCGGCCCCCCGCAGTTTACACAAGTGAGAGTTTCGGCTGAGCAGTTCTCGCTCGGATGATCGTGCGCCGCGCACTTTGCACACGTTGTTCGGCCACGGCAAGAGTTCGTACCATGCCCGAACCGCTGGCACTTAAAACAGCGCCGCGGGTTCGGGATGTACGGACGGATGGAGCAACGGATAAAACCTGCATTTATGTATTGTGGAAGAATTGCGCGGTCGAAAGTCAAGATAATGTGTTTGGTGGGAATCTCCTTGTCGTCTCTGCGGATGGTGATGCGTCTCACGGCAGTGACGCCCTGATCCTTCAAGCCGGCAAGGAGATCCGCATCGGTTTCGTTCAGGAGGTCTGTCTCGGATATCACACCCTGCGAGCTGTTGAGGCTCCGATGGGGTGTGACCCGGATGTCAAGATCAGCCAGTCTAGTCTGAGCTAGAAGCTTTGCAGACTGCTGCTTGTCATTTATTTCAATTAGGAGTTCACCAGACCTTTGTTTTTTGCATTTATACGATTTTCCTACTATGGCTTCAAGATACTTGGCGATCAAGAAGACTGACTGAGATGCAAGAGGGTGGGTTGGATTGAGGGATTCCATCACAAGAAATCGAGAAAAATGGTCCGGTTCAGGAAAGGTTAACGACGGCAACGGAGGAAAGGATACTTCGGTGCGGCCCCTTTTCAGGGACCGATCACGGTTGGGGGGGGTTTTAGACAATACCATAAAGCATAGTATAAAAGCAGGGAGACGGGGGTACTTTCTTCCACAACCTTACCCTGATAGCTGAGGAGGTCCCGGAGCTCCCTGCCTGGTAAACAGACAGGGAGCCCATCCGCCGGAGCTTGACCTGGGCTCCGACAGCCACCGTTAGAGGTTTCTACCCTTCACCTTAAAAACACATCACCACGGTTGGATCCAGCTTATGTTTGGGGGCTCGGGGTCCGCGGTATCGCCAGTACAGTCACCAAGATTGCTCAAGGTGCCCCGTGCGGGGCACTCAAGAATTTAGAATTAACTTTCAATACAGGTCATGTATGCTGGTGTTACCGTCCCAGATCTCAAAAACCAGTGCTAAACTTCAAATCGGGTCATTCGAAGGTAATAAAAAATGGGATCGCATTTTCTTCATTACGCTCAGCCCTTTCAAAGTCATGTGACCATCAGCTGAATGACAGCTTCTCGAACCAGATAAGTAGAATGCAGACGGCTGGCTACCCTGACAATGTTCTCCTCATGGTCGTGCAGAAGTTAGTCAAATGGATAAAAGGAAAAGATACGGCAGGTTCTGTGACGCAGCCACCAAGGCAAAGAAAAAGATACCCCGTTGTGATACCGTATAAGCACCGGCTCTCTGATAACTTAAAAAACGTGGCAAAAAGATACGCTGTCGATGTGGTATTCGCGGCTCCAAATAAATTAGAAAAATTGTGCAGTAGGGTTGACCGAAGATTAGCTTCCCGGAATACAAAAAAAGTGTGCCCGATAAATCATTCAGACCCATTTGTGAAATGTGCAATGGGTGTCGTGTATATGTTGCCACTTCGGTGTGGACATATATATGTGGGACAAACCGGGAGGTGTCTGAACACCAGGTTGTCCGAGCACCAGCGTTCATTTAAAACGAATCCACACAGCCACCTGGCAAAACACTGCTGCAAACAAGATTGTGAGCCGCTTTTTAATAAAACCACTGTGTTGTCGAGACACAAAGATAAAACAACACGGGAAATTATCGAGGCCTTTCAAATCAGACGAGCCGCTGACCGTTGTATAGGTATGCCCTCAATAGTGCTGCATGACCGGGAATACGCGTATCTGAGTGACGCCTTTGCATGACCAAGTAAACCAAAGACTACACATGTGCAAACCGATTAATGATTGCATTTTTTGTTTGTGGTTATCGGGTGCAATAATTTACCGCCACGTGGGAGACTGATCTGTATATATGACCAGTGTTTTCTTCAAAAGAAATCAGTTGTGAGTGCAGTGCTGTCCTGTCTAACTCTCGTTCTTTTTTGTGCCGTGTTTTCGCGCGCTGGATTGTCAATAATGAACATTCACCAACTCCCCAGATCACCGTCCTCTTGTACACGGGCCCTATTTATGTGTACTTGCTGCTAGTTAACTTTTCTTGTATTTCTAAAACATATTCACCTTCCCTTTAAGCTGGCTGAAGGTAACTTATAATTGAGGAGGCCGCCTTATTCACCCCTGTTGGACGAAGTAAAGTCTGAGTAGTAAGGTAATAACGTGTCTAGGGGGATTTCGGAGTTCGTTGTGTGAATTGCGCCTGATGATATGAGCACGAATATACGTGGGTACGTCGAAGTCTCCTATAACAATATTATTCCTGTCCTTGGACAGGACCTAATCATCAGACAATACACGTAAAAAATTTCCAGTAAGCTCCCGATGGCCTCTAAGCTTCCACAAAAACAATGCAGTTCTTCGAAATATTGTAAGCGCCTTGGGTACTCGGTGAGGTAAGGCGTTTATGTTACGACAAAGCCGTCTCCCAACACCGTTCCAACAACCAACGATGATGATGATCAGTGCCGTCGTAGACGAAGCGTTACTGGATATGTTTTATGAAGGGGGTAATGGTGAAGGGAAATAAGTGATTTTCTACGTTTCGGAGCTTCGCGCTCACACTTATTCCCCCAGCCCGTCAAGGCGGCCTGTCGGCCTCAATCACACGGAAGGACGACGATGCAACGGCTTTAGCGGGGACACGTGCACAATATCGGTGCCTGGGCAACGGCGGTCGACAGGTGGAGTTACGGGAGTTATACGGAAGTTGACCTGTGATGTTTTCTCTAGAACGGTGTAATGTCCAAGGAAATGGTGAAGAAACGTTTTGCAAAACCCAGGAAGCCGTAAAGGAGTTCATTACAAAACTTCATCACCAGGTCGGAAATCAACAGTTCGTTGAGATGCATTGTAGCGCTCTTTCCTCCCCTGCTGACACTCAGTAGTGTGGTCACAGGCAAACTGGCGGCAATACTTCACGCGACAGATGAAGTGTTCAGTGCTTGGAGCACAACGTGACACGGGGGCAGTAAAAAAACTGGGCTCTAGTGGGGAGGACGGTTGGCGGCCGTATACGAGGAAGAACGGGGAATAGCCGGTAGTGCTTTGGGTAGTCGTATTGTTAGCGAAGTTACGAAGGTAGTCTGAGGTCCCGATTGCTGGATTAGGTGCAATGTACTTTAAAATCATGTCAGCAAGCGTGCGATGAAATATTTCAGTTAGTCTATTAGTCCGACGATGATATCCGGTGGTCAATTTGTGAACAGTTCGTGAGGCGTGCAGGGCTTCTGCAACGATGTTCGACAGAAACGTTCTCCCCCGGTCACTTAGCAGAACTCGAGGGGCGCCATGCCGCAGGACGGTGCGATGCAAATAGAAGCTGGTGACCTCTTCGGCACTTCCAGTAAGCAGGAGAGCCATTTCAGAATAGCGTGTCAGATGTTCCAAAGCTGTCACGGTCCAGCGGTAAACGGTAGGAGTTCGAGGTTGCGGCCAGTACAAATTAATTCCAACAACCTGAAAAGGCTCAGCGGGGCACGAGATAGGTTGTAGCTGTCACGGCGGAGGTGATGTAGGGTGCTTTCGACGCTGCCAGCAGGTACACGACGCGATGTACTCGGATACGCTTGTGGACTTGCCAGGGCAAAAGAAACGTGCTCGGATGCGGTAATTCGTTTACGGATATCTAGGTGGCCAGCAGTCGCATCATCAAGAATCATCATCAGCACCACGATCGTCATTACCGGTCCTGGTACCGGCCTGTGAGGAGTACCTTCCTACGAAATCCCCATCTGCCGTGCTCGTCGAAGAAATACCTATGCAAAGAAAATTTAAGAGCTTCTTTATTCTCAACGTATACAGCCCACCATCCAGCAATAAGGAGAACATCGAACCGCTTTTTACAGAAACAATTATTATAATCGCAAAGAATAACGTAATCCTTCTCCGGGATATGAACGTCCCGCACAAAGAATGGAATTATAACTTTGGCACTACCAAAGGAAAAAATCTTGTCAATACAATGCAGGCACTTAACCTCCACATGATAAACGACACAACCTTCCCACTAGAACGGGCAACAACCGCCGTGCGGATACGTGGCCCGACCTAACAATAGTTCCCCACATGGAGGGCCTCACCACCCGGCTTAACACTAAAGAAAATCTCAGATATGGTCATGACATATTCGAAGTGAAGACATGCTCAAACAACTACAAAGGAAGGTCCAGAAAACAAACGATGAGCGATTGGAACGCTCTTCGCGAAAAGCTAGGGGCCCTCGGTAACATAGAAAAAATAGGCGCCGGGTACGGCGACATCAAGGAAGCCTTTAATAAAGCAACCAATGAGTATGGACAGGAGAACCAATGGCAGGAGACAGAAGAGCCACAGGAGGAGCAGCTAAAAAAAACAAATGCCAACTAGGTTTATCTTCTGTGGAAATGCAAAAATGAAACATATTGTGCGTATTCATTCGAAGTGAAAGCTAAGAATAACCCTATATTACATGAACAGATGCTATGCGAAGAAATCTGAATATTACACTACAAAACGACGAATATGTCGGAAACATTACACCTTTCCTTATGCCCAAAAGGTAGCAACCTACGCGACCACTAAAGGCTGTCGGGGTGCTACTTTATACCTACGCACCAATATTTGTGACGCACGTGTTTAAGGGATCGCTAAGTTGACAAAATATATGTCTTCGGAAACACAAAAAAACGCCCATACCATACGGAAAAATGCAAAGGCTTACGTCACATTGAATATCCCAATAGGATCAGCAAAAGACACATAAAGACGGGTATATGATGTGCCAGTAGTATCCAAAGTGTACAAGCATAAAATATCCCCTTGGTGTGCACCAGACTTGCACACCCATCCTTCCAGGTTACTCTGACATGGGTTCACACCAAAGGTCAGTTCCAGAAATCTCAAACATTTATCTTTTGCCCTATATGTTTCCCACTCTGACGCGAGCACTGCTGCGCGAAGACGTTCAAGCGTTGGCGTAGCTTACCTCGCCCATAGGTTTGCTATCTTTCGCGGTGGCGAAACAGGTCTCACAAGAACCTTGAGACATTGAATTCTTGGAACCTGCCTGTGGAAGACCCAAAGATCCGAACCGAAGAGTCCCTGAGCATCTCAAGAATGATAAGTCCGGCTTGGATTAGGTGAGCTTCCCTGTAATTTGTGGAACTCGTCTGCTGACCACTTCTCGCGCTGGTTTATTACGAATGTGTCTTTTTCTTCCTACCTATCAGACCCCTCACACTATACTCACATCTAAGATGGACATGCCTCCCTAGCAGCGGTATCAAATTCTGCTACGGCAAATTTTTGAAACAAAAAACTCTATCACCCTTGTACAGTTTGTTCAGCTGCACAAGCGAGAGGCTTAGGTGCGACAATCAGCTTCTCCAACCACCACTGCTTCCAGCTGATATAAGGTGCACGTGCATGAAAACTGACCCGTTAAGTTACGCCTGCCTGCATACCATGCCCTACCTTCCTCCCGCTCTTCTGAGGCAGTGGCCGCAGTGACCATATTTGGCCTAACGGCGTGCGACCCCTCTTCTACTCTACCCAGTGAGAGCACGACATAGTCGCCGGTGACATCGCCTGGATCGTAAGCTGCGCCAATGCAGTGTTTCCCCTCAGCGCTGTCAGCCGGCACCCCCTTCCCAATTTTTTTTCTTGGTTTGGTAGGTAGGTTGCTTGCTGGTGTGTTTGTTGTCCAGCGTCTGGCCACGCTCAGCTTTGTTATCTGATTGTTATCTGAGAGTTATCTGATAAGTGAAAGGCGCGTTTTAGTCTTCTTTAATTGTAAACTGCACACGCTTTTTGTTTTGATACAGAGAGTGTATTGCCTTGCGTCACTAAGGAGGCATGTTCTCCTTTGATGGCCAGCGTTCTAGTTCTGATTCGATGGTTCGCGAAGGGTTAAGGACGAAAGATAAAACAGCACAAGGCAAGTAAGACGGCAATTATTTTGTTGACGCCCAATATTTCACATCACGGTGCTGACTGTTTCTCCAAGTTTTGTGTATTGTTACGTTGTTTGAGGACCCTACGTTTTCTAAGGAAAACTTTATTTTTCCAAAAACACGGGTCGTCCTCGTCTTTGTGATTATATAAATGACGAGGATTTCACAGAAATCTTACATCAGGAGATAACAGAATAACCAGAGAGCAGCACAACATTCTTTTTCAACCCGATAGGATGAGTTGTGTTTTCCGTAAGCCTCCACGCATCATGGAAACATAGGCGAGGAAAAATAGAGACATTAAACGTCATCTTAGGACACCTGCCTTTCAAGAGGCAGCGTACTCTAAAAAAAACCTAGATACAAACCTTGCCCGAGGATGACCTAGGGCTTCTGTGGCCCGTTTCCCCGTGTTTTTATTCTCTTTACAACAACTGCTGGCGTTGAACGTGACAACGCAAACATCATCCACCATCTCGAATTTACCAGTACACGTTACGTACGGCTACCAAACTGAGAGTCCGTAAATGAAAAGAATTAACAACCATAGAGCACCCATAAAGACCCTAGCACACCTTTTCCAGTCTAAGCAAGGATACCTTTGGTCCTCCCGTCATGGCATTTACAGCCATGCTGTTTTCTAATACATTGACAACATATTTGGATTATAAAAAGTCTAGATCATGCCTTAGAATCACGGCTAATGTGGCCGTCCTGGGCCTAACGGAAAGAACGCCGGATGGTTTTACGTGCGCAGTATTGCACTGAAGAACGCTGATCGCTCCAGAAACTGCGTAACTTTGTTCGAACAGCAGTGTTTTGTTTATTGGCTGCACTCTGTTCGTAAAGACTGCGTAGAATAATTTTGCATAAAATTTTCTATTATTTGACTGAAGAACTGGCGCGGCTTAAGGGTGCAGAATTTTTATTTTATGCCTTTGGCTGTTTTTATTCCTCCTGTTCTTGAACCTATCTTTTTTTTAAAAAGCAAATATGATCCTACTAAGAGCCTTAGAGAAAAGTTTCTGCCCACTTTTATTTTTCACGAGTTATCTATGTACATTGTTGTTTTGGTTTTTGTGGCAGTTGTGAGCTCTCTGCCGCATCTGCATACGCACCATGATTTCTGATGCGTGTACGCACAAAAATATCGCCTCAGTGTCACTTTATGCAAAGCCATTTGGTTATATTCTTAGCCTCTTTTACTTTCACATTTCACTTGTGTCGTTGCTCGTTCTAACCCCGCATTTCTTTTCTGTCCTCGTACCCTCGGTCTGCCTGAATTACCATGAACCCAGACATCGCTAGAATTTCTCATAACCGTTCATATTAGGTGTTTGTAATTCTATATTTGAAATTATTCTTTTTGGCCACCAGTTCGTGGTTTCCACAATAGCCGGTGGGTACAATACTTCAATAAATTAGGAGCACGTAAACTTACGTCACCTGGCAGCCGTCACCGGAAAGTAGTCATTGCAGGCGCCCGTGCAAAAAATAACTACATTCTACGCACTACAACTCCACTTGTTTTCCCGTGGTGACTTCCACATCCCTCAACAGTTCCGCTCGTATTTATTGATGTATTTATATATTATTTATTCAGTTACCGTCGACGTCCAAGGGCACATGCGGGGGAAGTGGGTACGCCGGCACAAAAAAGCAGAAAATACAGCCACATAAAAATGAATAAGTAAAGGCCGCTTTATATTGGACATAAACTGACGGCTAGTAACAAAAAATAGGGGGAGCAACTTTGTAGAAAACAGCATCAGGTTATCACCAATATTGTGAGGAAGATGACTCCATATTGCAGACTTTGCAATATATGTATTCTGAAAAGCATCTATATTATCCGGAGAAATTTGTGCTTTGTGACGGTGATCAATTATGGTTAAAACTTATAGTGCTTCGGCCCTTAAATATCTGTAAATGTAGCATAATTGTATGAGGTTTTGGGAACTGGAGACAGGCGAAGCCCCTGAGTGTTTAAATAAGAGCTGGTAAAAATGGCGTTGACTTCCGTAAGTGACGCTCGAGAAGTGGTGGTAATTAGAAAGAATAAAACAGCATGCACATATGTGTATCGTGTCACATTGGCGGACTACTAATTCATGATCAGTGATTCCGTCAGATGCTGACCATTCTAGTTTGCTACGCACGAGCACTTTGTTGAAAAAAATTCAGTTGAACAGGAGCCCGAATAAAAATTTTCTGAGGTAACCAAATGTGCTCATATCCTAAGGGGTATACCTTTATATTGTTGTTGCGATTATGTGGTCACGCATCCTTGCTATGTCGCGCTGGCACCGCGCCATATAACCGTTCAATGTAAAAGGTATCATTTATAACTCTTTTAAAGCAAAGCTTTTTACCTCTACCCCCCAAGGGTTCTTTCGCGACCGTTGGTGTCACCAGAAAACTCCAGCTAACAAATAAAAGAATCTACTGGCAACGCCGGGAATCGAACCTGGAACTAATAGACTAACAAAGCGAGAGCCCGTGGTCTTACCGATTTAGCTACGAGCCCACACGAAGACTGGGAAGACAGGTGGTGTACTAACCAAGCACATCTACGGGTTTACCCCCTGCGTTCTCGCTGAATGCCACGTGAAAGCGTCACGCGACCAGTCACGCCCATCTAGCGGCCCTGTGCGCACCTTACTCATGTGCTAAGAGTTACAAAAATTAAAGGAAGCTCACACCAATGCATGACATCTCACTTCTACTACGCCAATGTGCTAAAGCCTGTGGCATCCAGTGTTCACGTAAACAATCACAGCTCCTTGTCATCCGCCCTCACGCCAAACCAAGGAATACACTCAAATAATCCTTGATGGCCAGGCCATCACTCCAAGCCCCAGCATCAAGATCCTAGCTGGGCCTACATCTCGAGGTTAACATCAGGAGTGACGTCTCCTTGCAGCGCCTCAAAAACAGCATTAATCAAATCATACACATGATCAGGCGAGTTGCCACCAAGAAGCGAGGCCTAAAGGAATCCGGTACCTTTCGATTAATTGAAGCTTTTGTCCTCTCGAGAGTTACTTACGTCAACCCCCTGTCTTCTTCTAGAGAAGGAAGACATAGAGACGCTTTATATAATGATTAGAAAGGCGGTCGAGCAGGCCATTGGTCTTCTTATGAGTGCGTCCACACAGAGGCTGCTTAGCACGGGGCTCCACAACACCGTGGAAGAGCTGATATAAGGCCATCTTTCTAACCATAAGGTCCGACTCAGAACTGCGATGGGTAACCGCATGCTTCACCAGATTGGCTGGGCAGCCCAGAATGTCACTCCGCTTGACGTACTCCCAGACTCTTGGCAAGTAAAACTAAAGATGCTCCCTTTGCTTAGAAATATGAACCCCTCACATGACGAGGGTCACCGAAAAGCACGGGCTCAAGCGCTAAACACCACCCTCGATGGGAATCATGCAGTTATCTACACAGACGCCTCCAAACATCGAGGGCAGCGATACCCCATTATCGTGGCTACCTTCAGAACCAACCTCCTTGCGTGTACCTCTCTTAGGACCCAAGAAATGACGCCAGCAGAAGAGGCAGCCATCACCTTGGCTCTCGCTCAACCAGGGGTTCGGAGGGTAGTCATTGATTCCCAGCAAACCTACTGGAATTACCTGTAGGGTTGGGTGTCCTGACCTGCACTGCGCGTGCTAAAAAACCACTCCCCAAACGGTTTTATTCAGCTCATCTGGACACCCCCCTCACACTTCAATGGAGGACAACAAATACGCCCACCCAACAAGCCTGTGCGTTTACCTCCCATGCTATGGAGCTGCACAAGGTCAGTCACCCGCTTGTCACGTTCAGGGAGATAACCCAGCATTATCGCATTCTGAGACAGACCGTACCTTCGCCTTACCCTGACCTTTCCAGAGAACAACAAACTACCCTACGGCTTATACAATCCGGGCTCCTTCCCACAGCCAACGCGTCTTCACTTAACGCATCCGAATCGCTACGACGCTGAATGTAAATTTTGCTCAGAAGTAGGAACACTCCGCCCCGTAATCGGGGTGTGCGGCTTTAGCCTTGAGCACCCTCCTCTCTTTCCGTCAACTACCCAACCAGAGCAATGGGAGATGCTGCTCTCCAGGCCCTCTTTACCTACCCAGATTCAGTGGGTGGACAGAACACAGGCGCGCGGACTGCATATGGGCCCCACGGAAGAAGGAATCACTCCCCAGGGCTGCACTCTGGGCCGTTCAGAAATCTGAACAGAAGTATTTCTTCCCCCTCCTCCTTCTCTGCCGCAAATCTCGTCGCCTCCGTCTGCGGCGCAGAGACGGAGAAGACAGATCGTCTAACACCGGGTTGGAGCTTACTTTAATTTTATAAAAAAAGTTTCCACTCTTGTGCTACACCAATACAACTCAACCAAACACCGTTCATGCTTCATGCATTGATTTAACCGTAACAAGAATGTCTCTTTGAAGTAATAAATGGTGTGGTTAAGTGCATTTCACTTCTCTCTGGCTTTGCTATTTGTAGAGCGATGTGAGTGAATTTAAGTGACGTCGCATGGGTAATCGTTATGGGTGCCGTTTACAGCTTTGCTTTCCAACCACATTCACGGGGTGGATTGGCGCGATTTTTTTACTCGCACCTCTTTTACTTGCTTTTGGTCTGGGATAGGTCGACTCGTTCTAATCTACAGAAGCTGCTCAGTGTACATAAAAATTTGTCCAAATACTTTTTAATGCACCATACTCCTCTAACACTCTTGAAATATTTCTGCAAGCGCATATAGCGCGTGTGCCCATTATGCATTGGCATCCGGTAAGTAGGGCCTTGAAAAAAGAAGTAAAAAAAAACCAAAGCTTGGAGCACTTAGTGTAGTTTTCCTAGGACTGAAACCCATTAAACTACCCGTTGCAGCAAACAATTTGAAGGTGTTCACTCCGTTTCCTAATTTTTCAACGAAGAGGCTATCGTGTTCGAAACCAACATTACTAAATTATGGAGGAGGAGATAGCCTTTATTACATTAGGAAGACGCTAGGTCAAGTGGGGGAAGTGGGAGTAGAGGGTGGGATATTCGAGGCTTGGGACATCTTGAAAATAAACCGTTCAAGTTGAAGCTGGTTGGCTCCTTACGAAGGCGGAAGAGGCCACGTGGGGTGAGGAGAGCAGGCTCAGGGCTCTAAACTGCTCCCGCTAGACCGCCTTCTAGAGAGTAGTGCGTAATTAAAGTCAGCGTGGAGGGTTCCAGTGTTCGAGGGTCGATGTATGAGGAGGAGGCATTTGGAGGAGGCTTGAAGTTTCTGTAACGCGTAAATTTTGGACAGTGCCAAATTAGGTGCTGGAGATTGGCGGGTGTGAGGGAGGCGCAGAAGGGACATCGAGGCGGCAGGGATGGGATATACCATTTCCGGAATGTCTCTGGGGTTCAGCTAGCATTTGCAAAATATTTGTTCATAAAAATTTCGGCTGATCTTGGGAGCGGGGGTAGAGCAGATAAAAAGCCGGTTGCAGTGAGGGTCTTGAGGCGGTCTTTTTTGTCTTTTTTGTACCGTAGAATCTGTATGGCTGGCGGTAATGACTCAGGAGGCGGAGGAGCCAAGTCGGGTAGCAGCGGAGGACTGGAGGTTATACACTCCCGTGCAGCCGAGTGAGCTGCCTGGTTCCCCGGTGAAGACTCCTCGTGTCCAGGCGACCAGTCGATGCGAAGATGGATGCCGCTAGATTTTAGGATGGAGATCTGATGCAGGATTTTGTTGGCAATGGGATTGGTCGATGTGGGACTTTGTAGTGTCTTTAGGGCTTCGAATGAGTCCGTCAGGATGCGTATTTGTGAAGGGACGGAGGAGTGAAAGTCAAACATGAGGAAGTCGATGGCTTGAATGATGGCATGGAGTTCCGCTTCCAGAATGGTAGCACATGGAATATTAAGGGTTCGTTTGCATTGGATGGAGGGGAGATCAGGTGATGTCCATGCAATGCCAACTACTGGATTAGCTATGCTTGCGTCGGTGTAAATGTCAATTTCTTGGGGGCGTTTACTGTTCCGGAGGGCATTGATGCGGGCTGCGCGGACAGGGTGGGCGTCACGCGGGACGGGATGGGTGGCTGTAGAGTCCGTGACAGAAGGGCGGTTCCAGGGAGCCAAAGGCGGTGGGATGTCGTTGGGTTGTAACGGCTTCAGATTGTCCCAGGCGATGATGGAGACACCTGGATGAGTTAATGAGCGTTTATGGAGGGATTGATGGACTTGCTCTTGAATGATATTTTCCAAAGGGGGAAGAGCAACTGCAGCTTGCAGGTTCTCAAGACGAGTATGTTTGGGTAGTCCACTGATGGTGCGAAGGGTGGCTCTGTGCAGATTTTGAAGTATTCTCATGTGCGTTTTGTTAAGGTCGTAGGATTGGGCTGCGTAAGTTATAGTACCAATGGCGACAGCTTGTGCTAATGTTTGGGTCGCCTTCTGGCTTGCTCCACCAAATTTGTTCGACAGACGACGTATGGCATGTTGAATTGTTTTCCATTTAGGTTTGAGTTGTTGTAGCCATATTGACGGGCTATTTTTGTGTCCAATTGGGATTCCGAGTAATCGCATGGGTTGGAAACTAGCGGTTATAGGGGTACCGGCGAGAAGAAGAGTTAGAGTATTATAGTGCGGAGGGGGTTTGTGGCCAAATACGGGTAAGAATTCGGTTTTTTCAGGGGCCAATTCGAGACCAAGAGTGGCCAAGGAGCATTCAAGGCTATTTACTGCGGCTTGAAGTTCGGTTTGCATGTCTTCCGGGCATAAAAAGTCGGCTGATTCAGTCCATATGGTTACGTCATCAGCATATATTGTGAAGCGGGCAGCAGAGTAACGCTCGAGATTTCGAGCTACCCTCGCCATGGCGAGGTTAAATAGGATCGGAGAAAGTATGGATCCCTGAGGTACCCCGCGGTCAAGGTAGTATGTGCGAGGACTCCAGCCTGGGTGCGATACTTGAATTCGTATTGGACGAGCGTTCAGGAAGTTGCGGGTCCAGATTTGAGCCCGGGAGCTTGGGTAGGCGTGTGCCAGTTCTTCTAGTATGGCGGATTGGCTGACGCGATCAAAAGCCTTACGTATGTCCACTGCTAGTATCAGGTCGGGAGGAGAGTGGTTATGATGGGAGCGATTTATCACTCGGCGTAATAGGCAGAGGCTATCGTGAGTGCTCACGTTTGGGCGGAAGCCAGTCTGCGCAGGATGAAAGTATGGCCTTACATATTCCAGGTAATGGGTCATACGGGTATTTATGATCCGTTCTATGAGTTTACAGAACACAGGAGTGAGCGAGATGGGGCGGAGGTTTGTGAGGTCAGTTGGGCCAGTACCAGGCTTAAGCCTGGTACTGGCCCAAACCCAAGCCTAAACCCAAGAATTCTTGGGTTTAGGAATAGGGAAGATGAGAGTTAACTTAAGAGGTTCAGGAACTTCACCAGTTTCCCAGCAGCGGTTAACATGGTCAAGTAAGACAACAAGGGAAGACTTCGGCAAGTTGCGGAGGTGTTTCCAAGTTACACCGTCATGTCCAGGGGCAGATTTGGGTTTACCTTGATGAATGGCCGTGTGAAGTTCATTGAAGGTGAAGGGAAGGTCGAGGTCATCCTGCGGCAAGGAAATAGGTATGTATGAAAGAGGGGGAGGAGGATTGAGTTGGGCGTGGGAGAAGAAAGCCATAATAATATCATGCTCAATGGTGACAGGGTCTTTCGTGAGAGTGAGAGTAGAAAAGAGGGGAAGTCGCTGTTTTTTCTTAGGGCCAAGACTTTGGTGGATCTTCCATAGAGCCCGAAGACCTTTTCCATGACCGAGCGTTGCACAGAGGTTATTCCAGTGGTTATGAGAAAGGTGACGTTGATATGACGTGATGAGTTTATACTGGCGGCGGATGCGGACAAGGATTGAATGGCGTTTGCCGGTAGTTCGGTACAATTGTGTGAGAAAGTCTACTTTTTTCCAGAAGTTTCTGAGGTGGGCATCGAGGGCCGGTGTGTCTGAAGAGCACTCGATTTCTTCGGTGGCTGCTTGGGTACCAGTTCGAATGAGATTCCTAAAATCATCGAATGAGGTGGGAGGGCCTTTTTGATCTATATGTTCGCGGAAAATGTCCCAGTCAAGGCGTGATAGGGTTTGCTTGGTACGCGTTTTCTTTCCATGAAACGTTATAAGGAGGGGGAAGTGATCGCTACCCCAGGTTGTAGAGTATGGGGACCAGCCCTTGATGAGACCGGGCGTTGCCCAAGTAAGGTCCGGTGTGGTGTCTTCCTGAGAAGGCCAATTCTTGTCTTTTGGAATGGTTCATTGATAAGAATGAAATTGTGGAAATCCATGGTGTCGGCGAGAGAGCTTCCTCGAGCAGAGGTGCGGCTGTAACCCCATTGAGGGTGAGGGGCGTTGAAGTCACCACCAACTAGTATTGGAATATTTGGGTGATGGGTGATGAGAGCCGGGATCCAGGCAAACTCGGAGAAGCGTGAGCTACTCTCGATAGGTTTATAGTAGGCTGAGACCAGAATAATTTTGCGGCCAGTAGGAAGGCGTGTGAGAACTGCAACGACTTCGTGATTACAGGAAGAGAACTCAGGGAGAACGATCGGTGAGGTCGCGGTGTGAGACTGTACAAGAATGGCGGCATACCCTGGGGTGATAGCTGATTTTACTTTGCAGCGACCGCGTGTTAGTTGAGTGATTGATGGGTTTGTGTGTGCAACGTAACCGGGGATGCTCGGAGTTCCGTGTGTTTCTTGGAGGGGAATAAATGAAGGCTGGGTTCGTTTAATCTTCATCAGTAAAGTAGTGCGTTGGGGCTGGAAGCTGCGGCAGTTCCATTGCAGTGCAGTTATTGGAGCAGTCATGAGACAATCTGCGGACGCGGAGGTGGGATCCTTCTCGGGGGCTCTTTGGATAGGTCAATGGGCGGAAGGCGAGTAATGACTTGCTGTATAAGTTGGCGAAGTTGATTCACATGCGTGTCGATGTAGGCATGCGTGTTTTTGCAATCTTCCTGTCGGGCGACCCGTTCTTGATGGATGTCAGTACGTATAGTTTGTAGTACTTGGGTGAGTTGGGCGTCCATTTTAGATTTGGAGGTAGGAGTTCGTTTTGTACTAGGGCTTCTAGTGCGCCTTGTGGATGAAGGGGGCGTCGAAGTGGGCGTCGAAGTGGGCGGTTGGGAGGAGGGCGGTTGGGAGGGCGGGGGTCTAGGGTGTTGGGCTCGTTTAAGTTCCATGATTTCAGCCTTGAGTTGCTGGTTTTCCGCACGAAGGGCATTCAGTTCAGCGAGGATATGGGCCATATTGCTCTGAGTTTTTCAATTGAGGAGTATTTTTGGGCTCATTTGTAATGCTTTGGGTAGTAGGAAGACGGGGGAACGAAATGTCTTTTTGCTGCACAAGATCCGCCCAAGAGACGCCATTGGGGCGGTCCTTGGCAGGGGGTTTGTTGGGTCGCGTAGGAACTCTTCCAGGGCAGGTGGGGTTCAGTGCAATGTGGCCCAACTCATCGCAAACGACGCAGTAAATGATGGGCCCACAGTCTGTAGTGTCGGGATGCATTTTCCCACAATTGCGACAAACTGCTGGGGAAGGACAATGTCGAGACTTATGCCCGCTGTTATGACAGTTATAACACACCATGCGACGCGGTTGATATGGTGACACTTTGATTATGGCCATATAGTATTTGACCACTTTTGGGAGAGTTGGAGAGTCGGACGTTAAGACGGCTCTACTGGAGCGGCCAAGGCGGTGACATGCGATGATTTTGGCTTGTTCACAGCGAAGCCATTTCAAAATTTCTTCGTTTGTTTCATTGGGCTCAACTTTAATTACACCTCTAGATGTGTTGGGCCGATACGGGGACAGTTTGATTTCGATTGGAATGGTGACTGAAGAGCCGTTCAGGAAGAAATGTAACTGAGTAGCCGATAAGAGACGTTGCGTGTGGGAATCGTCGTAGACGGTGATATAAAGGCAGTTACCCAGTGTGTCGTACCGGTGGGAAGCTAGTTCGGCAAGATAAGGGTTTGGTGCAGTTGTGCCAATTAGTTGGGCCAAGGTATGTTTGGGAATCTCATTGACGCTGATTTTAGCGAGCGGTCTGAGCACGAGCAGCGAGCGTGGCCTACTCACCCGATCAGTTTTGTTCACGGTTCTACTGGTGGAAGAGGTTGGCCGAGTCCATGAAGCACGGTCATTGAGAGGGCCGAGTTGAGAGTCTGTTTTTGGGAAGTGCGGATGAGCTTCAACTGAGCTGGGAACACTTGGCGGGTGTTGCACGTCGTCTTGCATACACACATCTTCACGTGCCGTAGTTGGGTCACTATGGGACGCTGTTCCATGGGTGGTAGATGAAGTGCTTGGTGGTGTAGAGGTGCAGGGCACGGTTGGAGGGACAGTCACATACTGGGTCGGTGGCGGCGAAGCCGCGGTCAGTGGGGGCAGTGTGGTAATCACTGGCGTTGCAGACGCAGGAAGTTGAAGCGACGCCGGCTGCAAGTCCAGCACAGGGGGCCGCAGTAGCGCCGGTGGCGCTGACATGATAGCTGCGAGGCCTAAGGCAGCAGTGGTGGTGATGGGGCTAAATAAAGCCCCGTGGATCAACGAAACTGGGGGAATTGGGTATTAAAATGAAGCGTGGTGCTTCGCAAGCAACGGGGTATCAATAAAAAGAAGGTGGGTGGTAGCGAACACGCTTTAAAAGCCGTTGAAGCAGGAGCCGATACGCAACCATACCAGCAGGCTCTTCGTCGTCGTCTTCTCCCACTAAATTATTATGATGCATCCAGTATTGATGTACCTTCTATTAGTTTTTCACAACTTAGGAGTGCTACATCTACCACCCCTAAACGGGTAATGAAATGTTGTATAGACTGGACATCATTAGTTTTGTGATATGTTTCAAGATTGTTGTGGTTGTAATAATTATATTGTTAGAGTGTTAGGTACAGGACGATGACTAGGTGTCTTATTGGTCGGGAGTCAATCGCCTGTGTAGGACATGTCACAGTGGAACCGGACCCAGGGGGTATGCTGGCATGTAGAAGAGGAGGCCGAAGAAGAGTTTAACCCGGCTCGCTGCTCACGGGCCTCCATTGTACCTCGTCTTGCCTGTGGTTCCGCACGGCTTGTAAATAAGGCCTTCATCCATCTGTTACGCCCGAAGCAATATTTGTACATCGCAAAAGCGGTGAATTCTCACTATGTTGCAACGCGCGAGAGTTTGTGAAGCTTTATTGTCATCATCTATGGTTTTTCTTGGATATCTGTGTATTGTGCAGTGCGTTAATCAACCTTAGTTATTTGTATTATGGCATGAATGCTTTGTATGATCTATTTTATCATTTCTCGGAATTATTTCTTCATCATCGTACGCCTTGCTATGTCGATGGCCATGTAGGAGGGGCTGTGGGCGTCTGTCAGGCTGCTTCTTTCGGCGGCATTTACGCAGTGTCCTCCATCATGTGATGGGAAATAAAGCACTATTGGGAATAATTATTACAAATAATATTGTAAATAATAACAACATATTATAATATATTTTTTATTATTGTTATTGTAATTTTTTTATTATTATTATTATTTTACATATATATACATGCTGGCAATCCCAACTAGGGATTATTACAGGGAGGACACATACATTGTGAAATGACAAAATTTATGCAGAGGGTCCTACGTAACAAGTGAAATATTCTGTGGCGGTGCCCCAGTGGCGATGGCGCTGGGGATGAGTGACAACCAATGAGTACGGTCAACGCAGCGCGTGTGCGCAAGCAGCCACGAACGACAGGAGCGTGGGATAAAACTGGGCGACAGTTTTGGGAGCACGTCATAGCGTTCGGACGTGTCTGGGCTCATGTCTCTGTAGCGTTCGCGACATTGGTGACCCGGACGCTGCAGCGAAATCAAGGAGCCAGATTGTACTCTCCTCGCGATACCAGTGGTAATTCTGTGTCGTCCGCTGCCTCTTCAGATGTCATCTACGCCTTCGCCTGCCGTTTGTCCCCATTCACCGCTCAGCAACCCGACGTGTGGTTCCTTCAACTCGAGGCAAGTTTCCGAGTGAGCCACATCATGTCGAAAAGACCCGCTTCAGCCACCTCCAACAGTCACTATATATTCAGATCGCGGGTGAGGTTCATGACATCCTCGCAAACCCACTTATCACAAACACTTACGACACATTAAAGGCTGCCATTTTGCGCCGCACGATGCCTTCGGAACGGCAGCGTTTCCAGCGGCTGCTTTCTGCGGAGTTGGGTGATCGCCGACCTTCGGAGCGACTTGGCCAACTGCAATCCTGCTCGGCGACACACCTTCTGCCATGCACTCCCGATTGCTGAAGGTGCTTTTCGTGCAAAGGCTTTCCTCGTCTGTAGAGATGATCCTGGCGACGACTTCAGACGTTCCCTTGCCACAATTGGCCACGCACGCCGACATGGTAATGGAAGTAACCATGTTGCATTCGTCTCCTTCCACGGTGGAATCCGCTCGATCTTCCGCACACAGCACCATGGTTGGACCTACCGCTTTGCTCTCGCCGGTATCCGACGACGTCGCCGCTCATCAAGAGCGTGTAGCGTCTGCTGGCCACCGCTCGTCGCAAGGGTGCAACACTCGTCGCTTTCATCCTTCTCCCCGTTTGTCGTCACCGCACGTTTAGCATCAGGAATACACAATGCGCAAGCAGCCTCGCCGCAATGATTCTTTGTGCTGGTGCCATCGCTACTTCGGTGCAGCGGCGCGACGTTGCACCCGTGCTTCTCGCTGGTCGGGAAACGCGGCGAGGGATCGTCGGCGGCAACGACCAATTCCCAAGCCAGCGATAGTCGCCTGTTCTACTTTATGAATGCAGCGAGTGGACAACATTTCTCAGTTGACAGTGGTGCTGAAGTGAGTGTGCTCCCCGCTAATTCCTATGACCACATTGAACCACAACTGTTCCATCTCCAAGCTATTAACAAACCCAGCATTCCCGGGTACATGAGAAAATCTCTGATGGTAAACATCGAGCTACCCCGTACGTTCCGCTGGATTTTCTCGTGGCCAAGGTGAGTCTCTCCATTCTAGGAGCAGATTTGCTTTTGCAATTCGGCCTCCTTGTTCACATGGCATGGCAAAAAATCGTGGACGCTGTAACCGGCCTTTTTGTCACAGGCCGATTGTTTACTATCTACCCGTTCGCCTTTAGGCTTCTTTGCGACCTATGTTCTTCGTACCGGGAGTTGCTGAATGAGTTTCCTTCTTTGACTGCACCTCCTGACTGGACAATGCCAGCGAAGCATGACGTCGTTCAACAGATCATAACCGGCACCCCTAGGCATGTCGAGGTGCTCGCCTGGCTCCGGAGAAACATAAAATCCGGGAGCACCAATTTCATCATATCGTCAACATAGGCATTTCTCGCCCGTCCTCGACCAACTGGTCGTCGTCATTACACTTGGTTCCGGAGAACTCAGATGAGTGGAGACCCTACGATGACTACCGGTCCTTGGACATGGCTACAGTACCCGACAGATACCCCCTTCCTAATACACAATAACCTCAGTGGATGTACTATATTTTCAAAACTTCACCTCCAAAAAGCCTACCACCAAATCCCTGTAGCCCCGCATGACGTCAAGAAAACTGCCATCGTTTCGCCTTTTCTAATTCACCCGGATGTCTTTCGGGTTGCGCAGCGCAGCTCAGACTTTTCAATGTCGTCCTCCGTGGCTTACCTTATGTTTTCGCCTACAATTGTGACGTTCTTGGCGCCAGTTCGTCGTCAGGTGAGCATCTGCACCATCTACGGACAGTTTTCGAAAGCCTAGAAAAGCATAGCCTCATCCTTAACAGCGAAAACTGCGCATTTGGGTTGGTGTCGCTAGAGTTTCTCGGTCACCTCGTTGTCGGCAATGGAATTCGCCCTCTACCAGACAACGTGAATGCCATAATCGACTTCCCTCGGCCTGTGTCCTTACGCCAACTGCGCCGTTTCCTAGGACTGCTAAATTATTACCGGCGGTTCAGCCCAAACTGTGCTGCCATTGTGCACCCTCTCGAAATTTCCCTTCAAGCTTCCAAGTCTCCCGAGTGAAGGATAGAATGGACTGAAACAGCCGATCGCGCAATCACTATCACAAAGGATCGCCGGCTTCTGCTACTGTCTTTGTGCACCCGCGCCACAACGCCGCCATGATCCTCATGGTAGACGCTTCCCCGTGTGCGGTTGGAGGTGTACGTCAGAAACATATCCGTGGCACCTGGCACCCATTCGGTTTCTTTTCGAAGAAGCTTTCTCCAACTGAGCAACGCTACATCACTTACGGGCGGAAGCTCCTGGCGGCATACCTCGCTGTTAGGCATTTCCTGTTTTTCCTTGAGGGCTGCAGCTTCGGGATCTTCACCTATCACAAGCCCCTTATGAACACCTTCAAGTCATTGAAGACTACATATTGTCCGCGCGAGACGCGACACTTGGCGTTTATTGAAACGTTCAGGTCATTCACCATGTCAAGGGAGTTAACAACGCCCAAGCCGACCCACTTAGCCGTATTTCCGCCATACAACACTCTTGTTTGAGTACTCGGAAGTTGGCTCAAGCCAAACAAGATGACGAGGAGCTCCGCACTCTGCGTTCTTCAGTTTCTCTCTGCAACTCCAGGACAATATATCCCCTGATTCTGGAATCAACAATGTTTGCGACATTGACCCGGTTTCAGGCCGCAGACGACCGTACTGTCCTGCTTATCTCAGGCGCATTGCTTTCAACTCTATTCACAGTCTCTCTGATCCTTGGAGTTCAGGCCTCACGGCAATTGGTTGCAGAGAAATACGTCTGGCCTGGCATGAATACTGACGAACGCGCATGGTCTCGTTCCTGCCTCGCATGCCAGCAATGCAAGGTCTCTCTGCATACCACATCACTTCTGGCCTTAATACCCTTGCCGGACTCTAGGTCCTTCTCAATTCTTGTCGAACTGTTTGGAACGCTACCGCTATCTTAGGGCTACCGTTACATCTTGACAGTGATCGACCGTTTTACGCGCTGGACGGAGACGGTTCCAATCGACGATATTACGGATGAGACTGTTGCTTCCACACATATGTCCACGTGGATCGCCTCTTTTGGTGTGCCTTCAGAGATTATCACAGACCGTGGCCGCCAATTTGGGTCCGCACTCTTTCATCGTCTGACATGCCTACTCAGTATAACTCACCTGAAAACAACGGCCTACCATTGTCAAGCCAACGGCATGATCGAGAGGTTTTATGGGCCGCTAAAGGCCTCACTGATGGCTCAGAAATCACCTGAACAGTCGACAGTTCACCTCCTCTTGTGCTGCTAGGGTCTCGCACTGTCATCAAAGAGGATCTTAGTTAGCCGCCTGTCAAATGTTCTAGGGCACGTCTTTGCGCTGACCGGTGGACCTCCTGGTCCCTCCGCAGCCGAAAGATAACCTTTCCTCCTCTGGCCTGCCCTACGTGAACAATTTTATTTGGTTTTTCAGCTATATCGGTCCCCAACCACCACGGTCGTGTTCAACTAAGCACACTTTTATTCATCCAAACCTGTCTGACACCAACACGTTTTCATCCGTGTGGACACTACCCGCCGGACCACTTCAACAGCCATACACCGGCCCTTATCTCGTCATTTCACGCTCTTGCAAGAAGCTTACAGTTCGCGTCAACGGCCGCGACACCATCGTTTCCATCGAAAACCTCAAGCCCTCTTTCACCGGAGATGCCCGGCCTGCCTTCCAGTCCACCACCCGCCTTTCCACCCTGAACACTACCACTCTCGCTTCCGTTCGCACCACCACCCGTGAGCCTTGCAACGGAAAGACTGTGCGTTTTGCTGTGCCGCTTTCTACAGGAATTATATGCGTGTTTAACCCAAAACTGGTTTCCTTGTTGTTTCAATATTCACCTTTTTCTTCCTCGCAAGGGGCACCTTGAGCAATCTTGGTGACGGTACTGGCGATACCGCGGGCCCCGAGCCCCCAAACATAAGCTGGATCCAACCGTGGCGATGTGTTTATAGGTGGAGGGTTAGAAACCACGAACGGTGGCCGTCGGAGCCCAGGTCAAGCTCCGGCGGATGGGCTCCCTGTCTGTTTGTTCACCAGGCAGGGAGCTCCGGGACCTCTTTGACTACCAGGGTAAGGTCAAAGGAGAAAGTACAGCCGTCTCCCTGCTTTTATACTATGCTTTATGGTATTGTCTAAACCCCCCTCCAACCGTGATCGGCCCCCTAAAAGGGGCCGCACCGAAGTATCGTTTCCCCCATTGCCATCTTTAACATTTCCTGAACCAGATCAATACTCTCGATATCTTGTCATGGAATCCCTCAATCCAACCCACCCTCTTGCATCTCAGTCAGTCTTCTTGATGGCCAAGTATCTTGAAGCCATAATAGGAAAATTGTATAAGTGCAAGAAACAAAGGTATGGTGAACTCCTAATCGAAATAAATGACAAGCAGCAGTCCACAAAGCTTCAAGCTCAGACAAAACTGGCTGATCTAGACATCAGGGTCACACCCCATCGGAGCCTCAACAGCACGCAGGGTGTGATATCAGAGACAGATCTCTTGAACGAAACGGATGTGGATCTCCTTGCCGGCATGAAGGATCAGGGCGTCACTGAAGTGAGACGCATCACCATCCGCAGAGACGACAAGGAGATTCCCACTAAGCACATCATCTTGACCTTTGACCGCGCAGTTCTCCCACAACACATAAATGCAGGTTTTATCCGTTGCTCCATCCGTCCCTACATCTCGAACCCCCGGCGCTGTTTTAAGTGCCAGCGGTTCTGGCACGGTACGAACTCTTGCCGTGGCCGAACGACGTGTGCAAAATGCGCGGCGCACGATCATCCAAGCGAGAACTGCCCATCCGAAACCCTCACTTGTGTAAACTGCGGGGGGCCGCATGCGGCATACTCCCGCAGGTGCGAAAAATTCCAACTAGAAGAAAAGATCATAAACACTAAGGTCACCGAGAACATCACTTTTCCAGAGGCAAGAAGGAGGTTCGCCTCTTTCCCTCTAGGGAGGTACGCCGACGCAGCTCGCCGGGGGGCGGAGCGGCGTCTGGTGTCCACAGGGACCCAGTTCAGCGAGTCTGACCTAGTCCCGCCCCCGCCCCCCGCTGGGTTGCCTCACGCAGCCCAACCCGGCACCACGCCGCTTGCTGAGGTAGCAGCGGTTGTGGTGCAAACTACTTCTGTTGGGACCGGTGCCGCTCCCGCCTCCGTGTCCCCGTCTTCCAGTGCGTTGGAGGGTACCGAGGTGATGGACACCACGGGCCCCGCACCGGTTCCCACCGCCACCGCACCGCCCGTGCCACC
Source organism: Haemaphysalis longicornis (assembly GCF_048455015.1). Taxonomy (NCBI): domain Eukaryota; kingdom Metazoa; phylum Arthropoda; class Arachnida; order Ixodida; family Ixodidae; genus Haemaphysalis; species Haemaphysalis longicornis. Next base: position 208,787,710 of record NW_027526361.1, on the reverse strand, counting down.
TCTGGCGCCCCGGACACCCTCGGCGGTGGCGGCTCAAACGAAGGGCTCCCGAGGGGGGGCCAAGTCCGGGGGCCCGGTCCGTCGGGCACCCCTCGGACATCCGACGACGAGATGAATGTCGGGCCGTTCCTGCCTGCAACGCAGCGCAAGGAACGCGTCCCGACGCCAAAGCCTCCCGACAAGCCAAAAAAGGCGAGTCACAGCCCCGAAAGAGGACACATAAACAAACACACACACTCCAGTAGCTCTCACACTATATAATGGGAAGAGAAAACATAATTCAATGGAACTGTAGAGGCCTTCTCAAAAATCTTGACGATGTATACGAAATACTGCATGCTAATCAGCCAAGTGTAATGTGTGTTCAGGAAACACATTTGAATTCCAAGCACACAAATTTCTTGAATAGTTACATGGTCTTCGAAATAACAGGGATGGCTGCACACACTCTTCTGGCGGTGTGGCCATGATTGCCCGGAAATCCTTAGCCTGCCACCCTGTCACTCTGAACACTGTCCTTGAGGCTGTGGCAATTCGAACAATAATATTTAATAGGTTGATAACGGTATGCTCCATATACATTCCTCCTGATGTTACACTTTCGAGCTCTGACTTCGAGGCGTTGGTTGACCAGCTGCCCGAACCATACATCTTAACAGGCGATGTTAATGCTCACAATTCTCTATGGGGCTCTACTCGTACGGATGCCCGGGGTCGCCTGACAGAGAGGTTTCTTACATCCTCTGGAGCATGCCTTTTCAACAATAAACAGCCTACATACCATAACATAGGACACAACACATACTCATATCTTGACTTGGCTGTTGGCTCTGCAGTTCTCTTTCCTGTTCTCGAGTGGGGTGTGGGCACTGACCCATATGGCAGTGACCACTTCCCCACCTAACATACATAGGTAAAGGCCCATGCAGTCCATCTTCCCATATTGGTTCAATGAAGCACGAGCTAACTGGAATACATTTAGAGGGACATCCAAACTACACCACACATCCATAGGACACCTACACGTTGAAGAAGCTACCCAACTCCTCACGGCGCACATCCTCGATGCCGCCGAAAGGTCCATTCCCCACGCCTCTGGTGCCCCGCGCAACCAGCGGAGGCCGTGGTGGAATGAGGACTGCAGGCGGGCGCGAGAGGCCCAGAACAAGGCGTGGGGTGTCCTTCGCCGGTACCCCACGTCAGATAACATCATTTCTTCTAAACGGGCAAAGGCTTTTGGAAAGCGAGTGCGTCGTGAGGCGAAAAGGGAGAGTTGGCGCACCTTCCTCACTTCCATCAACTCGTACACTGACACACATAAAGTCTGGACACGAATACGAAAACTAAAAGGACAACAGACACACAGCCTGCCCCTGGTTAGTACAACAGGGGACACACTGGAAGACCAGGCTAACACACTTGCACAACACTTCGAACACGTGTCCAGTTCAGCACACTACACAAACACTTTCATGAAACACAAAACATCTGCGGAGAAGTCACTGCGTGATAGCAACAAGTCGCACACTTTTTACAATTCTCCTTTTTCAATTCATGAGCTGAAGGCAGCCCTGACAACATGTAAGCCTTCAGCTCGAGGTGCAGACAAAATCACATACTCCCAGACACTCTTGAAACGCTCCTACATCTATACAATACCATATGGCTTTTGGGGCACATTCCTCGCTCTTGGAGGGAGGCCATTGTAGTGGCTGTCCTAAAGGAAGGGAAGGACCCTTCCTCTCCCGCTAGCTATCGGCCCATCGCCCTCACAAGCTGTCTGTGCAAGCTCCTCGAGAAGATGATAAACAGGAGACTCGTGTACTTTCTTGAGTACAATGGTCTTCTCGAAAGCTGCCAGGCAGGCTTCAGGGCGGGGCGATCTACAAATGACCAACTTGTCGCCCTTGAATCATACATAAAGGACTCTTTCATTCACAAACAGTTTTGCACAACGGTGTTTTTTGACCTTGAGAAGGCATACGACACCACCTGGCGCTACGGGATCCTCAGTGACCTGAAGTCATTTGGTGTCTCAGGGAACATGATGAACATTCTTGCTAGTTATTTGTCCGAAAGAACTTTTCGGGTGAGAGTTGGTAGCGCACTCTTAAGGGTTCATGTACAAGAAAATGGCGTTCCGCAAGGTGGAGTTTTAAGCTGCACTCTTTTCATAGTAAAATGAACTCCCTTGGGAAGGCATTGCCACGTACAATTTCTTATTCCATGTATGTAGGCGACGTCCAGGTATCTTTTAAATCATGCAATTTGTCCATCTGTGAGCGTCAAGTCCAGCACGCTGTCAAAAAACTTGCCAGCTGGGCAGACAAGAATGGGTTTCAACTTAATCCAGAAAAAAGAACCTGTGTTGACTTCTCCAGGAAGCGTGGTATCCATCCGGACCCAGACATTACACTTAATGGCGTTTCGCTTCCTGTGAGGAAGGAACCCAAGTTTTTAGGAGTGGTGTTGGATGAAAAACTTACATTCATCCCTCACATTAAGCAATTGAAACATAAATGTCTAAAGGCTCTCAACATTCTTAAAATCTTGTCACACCAGTCCTATGGAACGGACAAGCAACTCCTCTTACGTATTTTCACAAGCCTAGTGGGGTCCCGATTGGACTATGGAAGCGTCATTTATGGGTCTGCAACAAAAACGGCACTGAAAATGCTCGACCCAGTGCTGCATCTGGGTCTTCGCCTTGCATGTGGTGCTTTTCGCACTAGCCCAGTCGAGAGCCTCTACGCCGAGTGTGATAAATGGTCCCTATATCACCAGAGGATTTAAATGGATCTGTTGTATGCCACGAAAATCATGGCCCTGACTAACCACCCTTTTAATTCCACCATTATTAACACATCCTCACAACAACTGTTCTTAAATCGTCCATCCATCTCTCTGCCCTTTTCACTTAGGGTAAGAGAGGAAGCCTCTGAGCATTAGGTACCCTTTTTAGACATTCACAAGACACCCATCACTGATTTTATACCACCATGGAATCTGCGCCCTGTGCTCTGTGACCTGTCGTTTCACTGCGTTCACTGCGGTGTCTTGTGCTGCTCATGGACCCAATTTTGAAGGAGGTAGAACCGTGAATGCAAAGACAAGTATTTTTTCGGCAGAAGCATATGGCATCTTTCTGGCTGTAAATCACATAGTTGAACATAATATTCCTAAATCTATCATCTATACAGATTCGCTGAGCGTCGTCCGTGCATTATCATCTGCAAAGTCATCAAAAACCATGTTGTTAACCTTCTTTTGAAATCAGTTATGCTGGCTTATTCTTCAAACATTGAGGTGACTGTGTGTTGGGTGCAAGGCCACTCTGGCTTCGGCAGAAATGAACTGGCGGATGAAATGACCGCCAATGCTGCACTCCAAAACACAGTAAACATAACAACACTTCCTTACACAGACCTCAAGCCACACATAAGACAGCAACTCCGTAAAGCGTGGCAAGCAGACTGGATCGAACAGACAGACAACCAACTACACGTAATAAAACCACACTTGGGAGAATACACTACTGACTCACACAACAGGCACATTGAAGTTACCTTAGCTTGATTACGGATAGGCCATACACATGTGACGCACTCGCACCTGCTCACGGGTTCTCCAAGACCCCTGTGTAGCAGGTGTGGGGAGGGCCTGTCCGTAGTCCACATACTCATACAATGCAAGGCACTTGACACAACACGACACAAACACTTCATAGAACTCTACAGACAACATATTCCCCTACACCCATCGTTGTTTCTGGGTGACGATGCCATGGTTTCTGTGAAACGCGTGTTTAAATATTTGTCAGACGTGAAGTTTTTAAACCTCATTTCTTATCATACATAATCAAATCTGGCCCTATACACCAGCCATCACCATTATCTTTTGTTGATCTTACAATGTCCAGTTTACATGTTTTATACCTACCTTTTGTGGTAATCACTTCTTTTCATTAAATGACTTCTCTGGTGCTCTTTGCCCTCGTCGGCCTTGCGCCAATAAACACAAACCATCATCATCATCAATCACCTTTTTCTTGTTTGTAGTGGGTCTTTTTTTGCTTTTTTGTCACTTTTTCTGTGTAAAATCTGTAGAAACAAGCAGAAATACATATGTTTGTCATAATTGAGTTTTCTCGCAGTTGGCGCATCTGAGCAATCAGAATAAGTTTTGCTTTGTTGCAAAATTATCTCTCAGTATAAAGTTTGACTATATATTACTCCTTTTTAAGAATTTCTCTCGCAGTACCTTTCGTGAAACATTTTATTTATATGGTACAGTACATTTAGAGGTAATTCATGCTAATACTACATTTATTGTGTCTCGCTTCTCAACAATTTTTTCAATGAAGACTTCTATGTTATGAATGCCTCTTGCGCGTCACCCTACAAGCCACTTTAAGGCTTAGGCGAAACCGCTTGACGGATGCTTCTGATAAACTTTTAATCAATGGTGTTGTATTACTATTGCTACCTAAACTTTTATTATTATATTATTATATTATTATAATATTGTAACGTGACAACGCGAAGATGGGTAGTCAGGAAGCAGGTGTCGTTACAAAGGACACCGTAGCCACCGGGCGAAAAGACGGGTTTATGGCGCAAACCCAGCGGGATCTCGGGTTTCGTCTACCTCCTCTTCATACCCCGATAGGGAGAGATTGGCCACATGGATATGCGGTTATGCCCAGTGTACGTTTCTGGGGAATCTGCCCGAAGTCTGTGACACAACTCCCCCGCCGTAGAAGCACCGTCCCGGTGCCTGTTATGAAGGAGGAGCAGTAGCAGGTAGACTCCGTCGGTGGTACGGCTTGAGGCGGCTCACGTGAACGAGCTGAGGTACGGAGTTCCCAGACGAGGTCAGAGGCAAAACAGGCACGATTTCGTAGGTAACGGGGGTGACGGCACGCTCGACGCGGTAGGGGCCAGTGAAGGGGGACATGAGCTTCTCAGACAGTCCAACTCGGCGAGAAGGGGTCCACAAAAGAACCAAGGCGCCAGGAGCAAAGTGTGCAGGGCGGTGACACTCATCGTATCGAGACTTCTGGTGTGCTTGTGAGGCCAATAGTCGTTCTCGGGCAACCTGGCGCGCCAGGTCAGCGTGGGCGATGACGTCACGAGCATATGCAGTGGTCGGCTCACTTGAAGTCGGTAGGGTGGTGTCGAACGGTAAAGTAGGCTCACGACCAAAAAAAAGGAAGATAGGAGAATATCCAGCCGTGTCGTGCCGGGAGGAATTATAAGCAAATGTGACATAAGGTAGTGTAACGTCCCAATCTCGATGGTCTGTGGAAGCGTACATTGCAAGCATGTCGGTGAGCGTTTTGTTGAGCTGCTCAGTAAGGCCATTTGTTTGAGGATGGTATGCAGTCGTCAGTTTGTGCTTTGTTTCACAAGAGCGGAGAAGGTCCTCGACAACCTGTGACAAAACGTACCGGCCACGGTCCGTGAGCAACTGTCGCGGAGCACCATGACGCAGGATGACGTCCTCCAGGAGGAAATCGGCGACATCTGTAGCACAACTCGTTGGGAGCGCACGGGTGATAGCGTAGCGGGTAGTATAGTCTGTGGCTACCGCAATCGAACGATTCCCGGAGGAGGACAACGGAAAGGGGCCTGAAAGGTCTAAACCAACACGATAAAATGGTTCGTTGGGAATATCCAAAGGTTGCAACTGGCCGGCGGGACGTAATGGAGGCGTTTTTCGACGTTGGCAAGGATCGCACGCCGCGACATAGCGACGCACAGTCCGGTAGAGCCCTGGCCAGTAAAATCGTCGGCGGACGCGGTCGTAAGTGCGAGCAGTGCCAAGGTGGCCAGCCATCGGGACGTCGTGGAGCTGGCGGAGGACATCCGAGCGAAGTTGCTCAGGTACCGCCAGAAGCAGGTCAGGTCCATCAGCCCGGTAGTTGCGGCGGTATAGGATACCATCCCGCAGCACGAACGCGTTCAGAGAAGAGTCCGTTGGCTGTGATTGGAGACTGTCGGTAATAGGCCGAAACGTCGGATCACGGCGCTGGTGGTCCCCGATGTCTTTGAAGTCCGTCAAAGAATAGACACAAATATCCGTGTCGAGCTCATCAGTGCGAGGCTCGCCGACGGGATAACGAGATAAACAGTCGGCATCTCTGTGCAGTTTACCGGACTTGTACACAACTGAATAATCAAAGACTTGGAGGTATAGAGCCCAGCGAGCAAGCCGACCTGTGGGATCTTTCAGAGACGAAAGCCAGCATAAGGCGTGGTGGTCGGTTACAACGGTAAACGGCCTGCCGTACAGATATGGTCTAAATTTGCCGACGGCCCACACCAGAGCAAGGCATTCACGCTCGGTTATTGAGTAGTTGCGCTAGTATGGAGACAAGAGGCGGCTTGCGTGCTGGCGTCCATGCGGATTTCCGTCGGAGCCGAGCTGTCAAAGTGAGCCAGGACTGGCGGGTTGGATAGGTGGCCGATGAGCGCGGAAAAAGCCGACTCGTGCGCTTGGCCCCAAGAGAACGCTGCATTCTTCTTAAGAAGATCAGTGAGGGGGCGAGCGATGGCAGCGAAATCCTTGACAAAACGGCGGAAGTACGAGCACAGCCCTATAAAGCTGCGCACGTCGTGCACTGAACGCGGAATGGGGAAGTCTCTAACGGCACGTATCTTCTCAGGATCGGGTTGAACACCGGTGGAGTCGACTACGTGGCCGAGAATCTTGATTTGGCGGCAACCGAAATGGTACTTTTTGGAGTTCAGTTGCAGACCGGCTCTACGAAAAACACCGAGAATGTCCGAGAGACGTTGCAGGTGAGTCTCAAATGTGGGCGAATACACAACGAAGTCGTCCAGGTAACAAAGGCAAGTTGTCCACTTGAACCCGTTAAGAAGAGAGTCCATCATCCTTTCGAATGTGGCCGGCGCGTTACACAGTCCGAATGGCTTAACTTTGAATTGGTACAAAACGTCAGGTGTTACGAAAGCGGTTTTTCTCTGTCTTTTTCGTCAACAGCTATTTGCCAGTATCCTGACCGCAAATCGATGGATGAAAAGTAGGAGGCACCATGTAGGCAGTCGAGGGCGTCATCAATTCGAGGGAGCGGGTATACATCTTTCTTGGTAATTTTGTTCAAGTGCCTCTAATCAACACAAAAGCGCCATGAGCCGTCCTTGTTTTTCACCAAAACAACCGGTGATGCCCATGGGCTAGAGGAGGGTTCAATAACATCCCTTCTGAGCATTTCGTCAATTTCCCGCTGAATGACACCTCGCTCGTTCTGAGACACACGATATGGGCGTCGACGTATTGGACTTGCATCCCCGGTGTTTAGGTGATGCGTCACAACGGACGTCTGACCTAAGGGCCGGCCGTCGAAGTCAAAAATGTCACTATGGCTGGCAAGAAGACAGCGAAGCTCGTGAGCATGGTGCGCTGGAAGGTCCGGGGAAATCATTCGTACAAACTCCTCTGATTTTGCGAGGTTGTGGTGGTGTTCTTTGACAACTTGGGCTGAGTCAAGGGCCATGGCGGAAATCTCGCAGGTATCCAATGGTGAAAGCTGGGCAAGCGCTATTCCTTGAGGAAGAACTTCTGTCAAAAGTCCGAAATTTAGTAGCGGCAGTGTGATCCGATTCTGGGCAACTGTTGCGACCGAAAATGGGAGAGCCACGTGTCAGTCGAGCAACACGGCTGTAACCGGAAAACGATGTAATCACCATCCGGCACGGGCGGAGACGAGGTCAGCGGAAGGTAGGTCACTGCCTTTGGGGCCAGGCGAATGTGCTCAGTGGAACGAAGCCGGGACTGAGGTTCGACATCAGTACAAAGGGGGCTCGGTAGCTCGAGCCGAAGAACACCTGAGGCACAATCGATTAAGGCTGCGTGGTCCGCGAGAAAGTCCAGGCCGATAACTGCCTTGGCAGTCCGGTGGAGCATCGAACGGAGCTGAGACTGTTCTTTTCTGTTTCTAGCCTGACGTCCGCTTGGCCTACCGTCGTCACCTTGCTGCCTATTTTCCTGCTGATCGTCCATCCCTGCCTTCGGACCGGGTTCAAATTGGACGGCAAGCAACGGTCTGCACAGCCATGAACACCGGCCTGCAGAAACGAAAGATAGCAGCAGCGTTGGTGCACGAGGCGGTGTGACGTCACGGCCGTGGAAGCTACAAAAGCAACTCAAGGAATCGCCGCCTTCGCAGTCCGGTGGAGCATCGAACGGAGCTGACTGTTCTTTTCTGTTTCTAGGTAAGAAACGTCTGTGATACTTTCATAGCCCCGATTCTATGCTCCACTGAACTGCAACTGCACTGTTTTGCCGTTCAATATGCCGTCGGAAAAGTGTTTTTGCTCCACTGAACTGCACTGTTTTGCCGTTAAATATGCCGTCGGAAAAGTGTTTGTCTTGTTCCAAAGGTTTCGAAAATGATGCACAGCATCTCGTTTGTAGCTCGTGCAAAAAGTGGTTTCATCTTGGAAAAGGTTAGGGTGTTCCCAAAAAGAAGCTAAAAACCATGGCTTCAACCGCTGTTCGTGGTTGGAAATGTGAAAGATGTACAAACGAAGAGTTAGAGGCGTCATCTGAATCCGAAGAAACCGATGAAGAGAACGCTAAGCCAGCTAAAAACAGCGGTGCTTGTGACTTGAGTAGGCAGATATCTGAAATGAGCAAGATGCTAGCAACAGCTTTAGGTAGACTAGAAAGTTTGGAAAAGAAAGTCGATAGGCAATGTACAACAACAGAGGCTATTGAAAAGTCAATGGAACTCTTAGCCTCTAAGTATGACGAACTTCTGGTGAAGAACGCCGAGCATGAAAAGCAAATTGACTCCTTAAACAAGGAATCAGCCGAACTTTCCAGAAAGCTTGCGGAAAAAGACGCGGAAATAACGCAGCTAAAGGCTACAGTCGATAATGTTGAGCAGTATTCCAGGCGAAAGAAGCTGCCAGAAGAGGATTTTTATCAGGTTCTTGTAGATCTTAGCCGTAAGCTGCAAATAAAGGCACCCGAAAAGCAATCTGTCGAAGCGATACACAGGCTCAAGGCGAAGCAAGATAAGATTCCAGCTATCATTGTTCGCTTCAGAGACCGAGACGAACGCGACCTTGGTTATCTAAGAAAAAGGCACTCAGGAACGAAAAAATCTTCATCAACGAAAGCTTGACAGCAGCGCAAAAACAGCTGTTCTGGCAATGCCGTCAAGTTGGCAAGCAAAAAAACTGCAAGTTCGTGTGGATGACCAATGGCAAAATTTTCGCGCGGAAAATTGAGGGAGCGACTGGAATCAGAATCAACACTGAAAACGATCTTGCAAAACTTGTTTAATGACCTCTTTTGATTCATTTTGCGAATGGGAGGACTGTCTCCAATCAGTGATGGTTGAGGACTCCCTTCAACTAAACGTCTCTGTTTTGCACATTAACATCCGAAGCATTACTTAAAACTGGGATAAGTTATGCGCGCATCTGAATGAAAGAAAGATTGCTGTCGATGTAATTGTTTTAACTGAAGTGAACATTGATGCGCAACGACAGTTTTCTTTTTTACTTAATGGGTATTCCAGAGCGGCGCTGTGTCGTGAAAATCGAAAAGGTGGAGGAATCTTCGTATTTGTAAAGGAAAACTGGCTGTTAGGTTCCACTGAGCTGAACTTTGAATATGCAGAGGCATTGCTGATTTCGATCAGTAAGAAAAACGTGACGTACACGATATGTACAATTTACAGGCCACCTAACATGAATGTTAACTTGTTTTTAGTTGAAATGAAAGAAATGCTAAACCGTCAGATGAGTGAAAAGAACCTTATAATAATAGGAAACATTAACATTGATGTTATGCAAGAATCAAAAAATGCAGTAATGGACTACCTCAACTTATTATCCGAATTGGCGCTTTCAGTGGTCATCGGTGACTACACAAGAGAAGAATACTTAAGGGACCAAGTCACCAGATCATGCATAAATCACATTATAACACGTGGAACGGAGCAAAGACATAAGTCTGGAGTGATTAGGCTAAAGTTGGCTGACCATTACTTTATAGCAATAGCGATCTATTCTAAGGCAGCGAGTGAAAATGTTGAGCATTTTACAATGAAAAAAATTTTAGACGATAAGAAAGTTGATGCCTACATAAGTGAGACTAATTGGAACACCTTGCTGTCTCTGGATCACGTAAGCTTGTACATTAGGGTAACTGAAATTTTTCGTGACATCTACGATCGTTCCAGTAGGTGTGTAAAATTAAAACAAAGACAATTGAACAACCGATGGATGACAACTGAGATAATGGAACTTTGTTATTTGAAAGATAAAGCATGGCAAAGATGCCGGAAAGAACCGCAGGATACGCTAAAGAGGCAAGACTTTCGTACTTTGCGGAATTTGGTAACAGCCAAAATACGCCTGGCTAAAAGCAAATATCTTTTGTCCCAATTTTCCCAACATAAGAAAAACAGTAAGAAAACGTGAAGATGGCGAACGAATTAATGGGAAGAATTAAACAAGCGAGCGTAGATGACACAATCAGAAAGAACTTTCCGAAAGAAAACACGCGTGAGTTGTGCAATAAATTTAACGACACGTTTATACAAGCCGCTGAGGCATTAATGGAAAAGGGGGGCGACGATGGAACGCGCACGGAAGAGTACAAGCCACTACGCGCGTGCGCTAGCACAGCTTATCTGCCGATGATTACCGAAGCAGAGCTTTGGAACATCATCCGGGGAATGAAACCGTTTAAACCGCCCGGATTTGACAACATTAGTCTAAGAGACTTGTGTCACTACAGCAGATTAAAACATGTGCTTTTAAAGATTCTTAATGGAATATTTGAAACGGGGAACATACCCAAGGAAATGAAAGTTTCCATTGTGAGGCCGATTTACAAACACGGAAAAAAGGCGAGCTCGGTAACTACAGACCGATTGCAATATTGTCAGTGTTGTCTCATGTAATGGAGAAGCATATAGTGTCTGTAATACAATCCTTTTGCGAAAAGTACAACCTAAATAACCCTGCACAGTTTGTTTTCACAAAAAACAGAAACAGTATTTTACTCTTAGAAGAATTTCCGGACCTCGTTAACGCCTGTATTGAAAATAACGAAGGCATTTTAGTGTTATTTTTAGACCTATCGAAAGCAGTCGATACAGTAAACCATAAATTGATGTTACAAAAACTTACTCTTTGGGGTTTCGTGGGCAATTTCTTAAGTTCTTTACGAGTTATTTCTCACAACGATTTCAATGCGTAAAACTCCATTGGAATACAGCGAACTTAAGGAAATACAATGTGGAGTGCCTGAGGGCAGCACGCTAGGGCCCATACTTTTCAATATATACGTTACCGATCTTACCTTACTTCCACTGAAGTCGAACGTGTTCCAGTATGCAGATGACACTGCTCTGGCTCTGAAAATCACCGACTCCTCTTGCGGAACAGACACTTTTCAAAATGACATTCACAAAGTCATGGATTGGTTCAAACAAAATTCAATTCTTGTAAATCTACAGAAAACAAAATTGGTATGCTTCAGGAACCCACATAAAGCTGTTTGTCTCGATAGGCCTGTATATTTGCATACGTCGCAGTGCAGCTCTTCTAAATGTAGGCCCCTTGAATTTAGGCCCCTTGAAATATTTAGGCCTTTTTTTTGACCGACACTTCACGTGGAATAAACATGTGCTGTTTGTATGCAAGAAATTAAGGGGTGTAGCAGCTATGATTCACAACTTAATAGGGAAGGCCCCATTGAAATTAAGACAAACCATATATAAATCACTGGCGGAAGGAATTTTGAATTATAGAATTACCCTGTAGGGTTCCTGCTCAGATAATAAACAACAATGTATAAACCGAGTAATTAACAGAATAGCAAACAGTATTGCCTATGGAACAACGTTTCAAGATGACCCGCCGCGGTGGCTCAGTGGCTAAGGCGTTGCGCTGCTGAGCACAAGGTCGCGGGTTCGATTCCCGGCCGCGGCGGCCGCTTTTCTAAAGGAGGCGAAAAGCAAAAACGCCCGTGTGTACGAGATTTCGGCGCACGATAAAGATCCCCAGGTGGTCAAAATTAATCCTGAGCCCTCCACTACGGCGCGCCTCATCGCCTGCGTTGCGTCGGCGCGTTAAACCCCACAATCAATCAATCAAGTTTCAAGATGCAAAAATAGAGGACAAGTATTCTTATTTAGGTATACTTCAGGTGCACCAGCTTTTTCGGTATGAGGTACTAACTCGATTTTACTTCTGCAACCAGTTCAAAGTTCGGGTGGGAAAGTAGAACGCTAAGAAAAACAGAAAGGTTCGTGAAGCCGCGAGTGTTCACAAAGTATGGGAAAAAAATGCGGAAACATTACGTGCCAGAATTGTTCAATGCTCTCCGAAACGATTTGTATAATTTACAAACAAGGAGGAAAATGTTTCAGAAAATTCGCGAATATTGTGTCTCAGGAAACTCATATGGGTGAAGAGTGGAATACATTTGTGCTGTCGACAAGTACGTTTTTGCTGTTTATATGGTGTTTCAATGCATAATTCTGCTATGTGATTTTTGACTGAGAAGTATTTGTCATGTTCAAATTTGAGTGTATGTTTACACCAACTGCCTGGACAGCCAACAAGCATTCGGTGCTTAGGCAGACCAGAGAAAAAACTATGTAAAACAAAAGTGAATAAAGCTGGATGAATGAATGAATGAATAACATCATGAGGGCACGTGTCCAGGACAGCAAACATAACAGGGATTTGGTGGCCGGCCAGTCCAACACGCGCAGTACACATTCCGGCTACGGTGGTCATCCCACCATTGGCAACTCTCAAAACACGGGACGGGGCAGGCGTGAGGACTTTCCGTAGGCAGCGGCGAAGGGACGAGCTCATGACGGACAACTGCGCACCTGTATCGACTAAAGCAGTTACCGGGACATCATCGACATGAAGGGCTAATAAGTCGTGCTTTCCAGAACAAGGAGGTAGAGGATTTTTGTGCCGGGTCGGGAATCCAGCATCACCTCTGGGAGCTGCACTGCCTAGTTTTCCGCAGAGTATCGGGCGGCACGGTCGGGAATCGGAGACGAGCGGCGAGGTTGCGGCGATCGGGACTGGCGGCGTTGGGGCGATGGTGAGCGGTTGAACTGGGTGTGCACAGGGTCTGCATTCAAGTGTTGGGTATCCGAGGTCGGGGAAGTACGGCGCTGCCCATCGGGAGTGTAGCCGTAGGAGAAAGGCCGAGAGCCATAACGAGGTGACGCATTGGGCGGGGGTGGCGTCCAGCGGCTCCTACAGTAACGAGCGATGTGGCCAATACGGGAGCAGTTGAAGCATATTGGTCTGTCGTCAGGCGTTCGCCATTCAGCTGGATTGCGGCGGCGGTTACCAAAAGGCGCTTGGGGGCCCATGTGCGTGGTCGGCGAAAACTGTTGGGTAAAATGAGGATGGGGATGCCCGATACTGCACACTTGATGGATGCCCATGCTTGCCATTTCATTGCGAACGACGGCCTGGATTGCAGCGATCGTAGGGAGTTGGCAGCGATCATCTGCATATGGCAGTGTGGAGGTCGGGACCATAGCTTCGATTTCGCGGCGCACGATTCTGGTAATATCCGCAGACGGGGCGACAGGGTCCGGCCTGCGTGGAGCAGGAGCGGGTACATGGACGTCATCACAGGAAGATGTCGCAGCAGTGTGCGGGAGCCGGGCAAATTGGTGAGCTATACGGCGTCCCTTGGCCTGCGCAAATCGCCGCCACTCTTTGATGATGGAATTAACGTTGGCGCAGTCCTTACAAATGAGCAGGTGAAAGGCGTCGTTGGCGATGCCGTTAAGGATTTGACCAACCTTGTCCATTTCTGACATTCCTGGGTCAACTTTGGATCATAGGGCCAGAACGTCGTTGATGTAGGCGACGTAACTTTCAGTGGATGTTTGAGCCCGTGTTGAGAGCTCTTGCTTTGCCGCAGGCAGGCGACCAACGGGCTTCCCGAACACCTTTCGAAGCTCTTCTTTGAAAACATCCCAACTGGTTAGCCGTGCTTCATTAGTGTCAAACCATGTCTCAGCAGTTTTCTGGAGGCACAAAGCAGCACTGGCGAGCTTAAGGGTGTTGTCCCATCTGTTGTGAGCACTCACACGTTCGAACCTACGGAGCCAATCTTCTACATCAATGTCGTCCGTCCCAGTGAAGTCGCCGGGGTCCCGAGGGTGGGACACAACGATGAACGGTGAAGGGCATCCGGGCTCATTGGTAGGCATCGCGGGGCCGCGAGCGATGCGCCCACTCCGAAGTTCCGTGTTGTTAAGAAGCCGCGCTGGCGAGAGGTACAGGAAACCGGAAGTCCAGCACCTCTACCAAAGATGTCACGGGACAACGCGGAGATGGGTATTCAGGAAGGAGGCGTATTTACAAAGGACACCGTAGCCACCAGGCGAAAGACGGGTTGATGGCGCAAACCCTGCGGGATCTCGGGCTTCGTCTACCTCCTCTTCATACCCCGATAGGGAGAGATTGGCCACCTGGATATGCGGTTATGCCCAGTGTACGTTTCTCGGGAATCTGCCCGAAGTCTGTGACAATAATATTAATAATATTTACCCCCAAGGTTTACCCCCTTTCCTTAATGCTAAAGCACTCAACATTCATTCCCCCCTCCAAAGAGTGCAGCGTCTCTATAACTGCCACTCTGGGACACGATACATTTTAACTTCCCCTCCGGGAGTTTTTGACTGGGTTGTGAGCTGCGATACAATAGTTACTCTTCTTTTCGGCACAGATTTTTATGTCGTTTTTATGTGTGCAATGTCTTCATAGTTCTTATTTCTTGTTTGTAAGTCCTATATGTTCGTGACTTTCTGGCTGTAATTGGTTCACTCACTTCTCATATATTACGGTATGCTACTTGCCTTCCATCGCACTCGATTTATTGTGCCGCGAGGAGCCACAGTGATGTGTCTTGTACTTTTCATCTTCTGTTGCTGGTTTTTCATAAATCCGTTCCTGTATTTTGTTTCATACATTCATGTTTAATTTAAGATACGCGTTTTCGCGTATATCTGCGAATATGGTTTTACGTCAGCTTGTTTCACCCAACTGCTGTGGCCATTGTTCCACATACTTTTGCCATTGATCGACCATTATAGTTTTTAATCGTCTTATTTTTGTTAGAATACCTTTTAATTATCCTTTGGATTTATTTTTATTCCTTTTTTTTCTTCGCTCGTTCTTCTCGTTGACTGTTTATATTGTGAGCTTCTGCTGTATATTGTCACGAAGTCAAAGAGTACGCAGTTCTCCTGAAGGAAAACAAGTTTCTTGGAGCGAACTTGTGCTCCCCTAACAACTCAAAGAATACACAGGCGGCGAAGCAGCAGTCAGCATAGTAACGTACGCAAGCGAGCGTCGGCGATCGGAATACCAAGGCGTCTGCTCTGCAGGTTTTTTTCTTTCGACGCGCGTGGTTCTCGAACCCGCGATTCACATCTAGAACATTGTAGATCCAAGAAGATTATTCTAGGCTGTTCACGTTAGAAGGGAAAAGGTTTTGGCGTGTTGGTTCATCGTCAGGCGGAAAACAAGCGATAAATAAAAACACAGGACGAGGAGTTGACGGGACAAGCGCTAACTTTCAACAAAAAGTTTATTGCAGAAACAGCGCTTATAAACACGTCTGGCCAGCATGAAGAGAGGAGAAAGGAAAGGGAAACATCAAAAACGGTGAGTGAAACAAGAAAAACAGTGACGTGCCGCCTATGACAAGAAATCTAATTCAAGTTTTGATAAAGCTACAGACGGCCTGCTGACGCATAGATCCCCCGACCTTGCTGTCTCTGCCGCTTCCACAATTTCTCTTGTCAGGCCCGAGTGGTGAAAATACAAGACGGTTGTTTGGTCGTACAAAGGATGACACAGGCTTCCCGAGACACATTTTTTACAGTGGGCAGCCAGCTGGCCGTCGGTGGCAACGCTCCTGACCTTGTTCTTTTGCTCTAGGAGGCGAACGTTTAAGCATCTGCCGGTCTGGCTGATATAGTGTCTGCCACATGACAGAGGAATTTTATACACAACGCAACGTCGGCATTTCACAAAGGCGTCTCTGTGCTTGATGGCACAGATCGGTTTTTGCAAACGCGTGGGACAGCTCAACCTGCTCAAAGCCAAAAGCTTGTTAGGCGCCGTGAACACGACCTTGACCCCTGAACGTTGCCCAACTTTCTTGAGATTATGCGAGATTTTATGTAAGTATGGGATCACTGCTATCTTTTCGTTAGCTCTTCTTTCTTTATCTTTTCTCTGGTTTTCTGCCTTCTGCTCATCGCTCAACCCAGAGTCAATTTTTCTTTTGCAAAGCAAGCCTTCCGCGACGAAAACAATAACCTGCCTGGAAAAGCCAGCGGCTTCCAAACGTGCCACCTGCTTGCCAAGGCTTTCATCTAACGTGTGTTGGCATGACTTGCTGAGAGCGCTAGACAGGAAAGACAGAACAATACTCCTCTTGAACAGCTTAGAGTGTGCCGAGCTGTACGGCAGGGGCGGCTTGGTGGCTGTAGGCTCGTACACCCAACACACGTGAGCATGTTCAAAACGCAGCCGCAAATCCAAAAACCTGATGCTCTCATGCACGGGCAATTCACACGTAAAAATGAGCGGCGTAAAACAGGCATTAAAAGCGGCTAAGATACGCGACACAACAGGGTGAGACAAAGATAAAGTTGCTAGACGTTGCTGACCCATTTCATACAAAAGATTCTGCCGCCGTTATTGATTTAAAAAATGATTATGCAAGTTTAACGGCTTTTTCTGTCGATATAAAAGATTTGTTTTATTCTTTGCCACATGAAGGTTTGCTGTCCAGTGTCGAGGCGGCCATTGATGACTTCGGTGCGGTCGAATTTCAGAACGCGTGTGGTGTGAGCACGAGCGGTTTCTTAGAGCTTTTATCTTTTTATCTTATATCAACGTTTGCTTCATTCGACAGTAACATTTACCTGAGAAAACAGGGTGTTTGTATTGGGTCGTGCATTGCAGCAGTTTTAAGTGATTTGTTTTTACCCCGTTGTTACAGTGCCCTCTTTGAGCGGCTAGGTGAGCTTAAAGTGTTGAAAATGTTCAGATACATCGATGACTTTTTACTTGTTTTAGACACTTCATGTTTATTGACCCTTCTGCCATGAACAGCGTTGTTTCCACTTTATCTTTGTCTTACCCTGTTGTGTCGCGTGTCTTAGCCGCTTTTAATGCCTGTTTTACGCCGCTCATTTTTACGTGTGAATTGCCCGAGCATGAGAGCATCAGGTTTTTGGATTTGCGGCTGCGTTTTGAACATAATAACGTGTGTTCGGTAGAGCCAACAAGCCGCCCCTGCAGTACAGCTCGGCACACTCTAATCTGGTCAAGAGGAGTATTGTTCTATCTTTCCCGTCTAGCGCTCTCAGCAAGTTATGCCAACACACGGTGGATGAAAGCCTTGGCAAGCAGGTGGCACGTGTGGAAGCCGCTGGTTTTCCCAGGCAGGCTATTGTTTCCGTCGTGGAAGGCTTGCATCGCAAAATAAAAATTGACTCTCGGTTGAGCGATGAGCAGAAGGCAGAAAACCAGAGAAAGGATAAAGAAAGAAGAGCTAAAGAAAAGATAGCTCTCATTCTATACTTACATAAAATCTCGCATAATCTCAAGAAAGTTGGGCAACGTTCAGGGATAAAGGTCATGTTCACGGCGCCTAACATGCTTTTGGCTTTGACCAGGTTGAGCTGTCCCACGCGTGC
Organism: Haemaphysalis longicornis; assembly: GCF_048455015.1. Classification (NCBI taxonomy): domain Eukaryota; kingdom Metazoa; phylum Arthropoda; class Arachnida; order Ixodida; family Ixodidae; genus Haemaphysalis; species Haemaphysalis longicornis. The sequence goes on along the minus strand of NW_027526361.1, from coordinate 208,769,958 downwards.
GCAGAAACCGATCTGTGCCATCAAGCACAGAGACGCCTTTGTGAAATGCCGACGTTGCGTTGTGTATAAAATTCCTCTGTCGTGTGGCAGACACTATATCGGCCAGACCGGCAGATGCTTAAACGTTCGCCTCCTAGACCACAAGAATAAGGTCAGGAGCGTTGCCGCCGATGGCCAGCTGGCTGCCCGCTGTAAAAAAATGTGTCTCGGGAAGCCTCTGTCATCCTCTGTACGACCAAACAACCGTCCTGTATTTTCACCGCACGGGCCTGACAAGAGAAATTGTGGAAGCGGCAGAGATAGCAAGGTCGGGGATCTATGCGCCAGCAGGCCGTCTGTAGCTTTATCAAAACTTGAATTGGATTTCTTGTCATAGGCGGCACGTCACTGTTTTTCTTGTTTCACTCACGGTTTTTGATGTTTCCCTTTCCTTTCCCCTCTCCTAATGCTGGCCATACGTGTTTATTAGGCTGGTTCTGCAATAAACTTTTTGTTGAAAGTTAGCGCTTGTCCCGTCAACTCCGCGTCCTGTGTTTTTATTTACCGCGTGTTTTCCGCCTGTTCACGTTAGTTCGCAACGCTCTCCCTATCCGAAGAGATAGCACTTGCGGCACACAGATAAAGAATGGAACACGCGCCTCGCTTGGCACAGAAACAACAGCGATAACACAGGCCGGCGCAGCCGGCGGCTAAAGCAAAGTACAAATAAACAAACCCAATGCATGGTTCGCGGCATTACCCCCTCTCAAAGAGTGCATCGACTCGATGCTTGAATAATACGACAGTCTGAACAAACAACAACAATTACAACAAAAAAGTCCATCATCTTGCGCAGTAAGGTTTAAGGCGAACTTCGTGGACGACTTCGGGTCGCGTGCGTCGTCGTGATGTGCTGGACCCACCATCGGGGACCACCTCGTAGGCAAGTAGGCCAGCACGTTGTGCAATCTGGTATGGTCCGAAATACCGTCCCAGAAGCCTCTCACTTAGTCCTCGTCACCAGATGGGAGTCCAAACCCCCACACGATCCCCAGAATGGTATTCGGCGTCTTGGCGTCGGAGATTGTAGCGTAAGGCATCCATCACATGCTGGTCCGTTATACGAACTCGAGCGAGCTGGCGGGCCTCCTCCGCACGTGGAAGGCATCCTTGGACATCGGCGTTGAGGTCGTCGTCTTCTACGTGCAGAAGCATGGCGTCGAGCATCTTAGTCGGCCGTCTTACGTAGACAAGCTCTAACGGTGTCATCTGCGTAGTTTCCTGGGTAGCTGTGTTGTACGCAAACATGACATATGGGAGGACTTCGTCCCACGTCTTATGTTCAACGTCGACGTACATAGACAGCATATCCATGATCGTCTTTTTCAGACGTTGCTTTGAGTCCGTTCGTTTGGGGGTGTTACGCCGTCGTTCTTCTGTGATCCGTGTTGCTGTAGCGTAAGATTCCTTGCATAAGCTCCGCAGTGAAGGCCGTTCACCGGTCCGTGATTAGGACTTCAGGGGCTCCATGTCGCAGCACAACTTGATTAATGAAAACTTTCGCGTCTTCTTGTGCAGTCCATCATGGAAAAGCGGCCGTCTCTGCGTAGCACGTCTTGTAGTCAGTCGTTACGACAATCCACTTGTTGTCCAATCGTGACGTAGGGAACGGGACCAGAAGGTCCCTATCAATCTGTTGGAAGGGCCTCGATGGGACGGCGATTGGCTGCAGCAGTCCAGAGGGTCTTATCGGTGGCGTTTTCGTCGCTGGCAATCACTCCAGCGACGGACATAGTGGGTGTCGTCAGAGGTAAGGCGGGGCAAGTAGTCCCCCGCCTTGATTTTTCCAATAGTGCGAGCTGTGCGGAGATGTCCGGAAGACGGGTCGTCGTGGCACGCTTCCAAAATGTCGTCACCAAGGTCCGCGGGGATGACGAGAAGGTAATTCGTTATTGTCCCGGGGCTGAAATTCTTCTTCACCAGGACGGAGTTTTTCAGCCTGAAGGCTGGTAAACTTCATTTTAAGGTCATAGGAACGGCGACGTTGCATCCCTCGAGATAGTCGATTATGACGCGGAAGTCGGGATCGGCACGCTGCTGGGCGGCTAGGTCGCTCTCCGTCACTATTCCGAAGAACGCACTGTCTTCATCAGAGACTTGTGGCGGTGGGTCGACCGAGGCGCGGGACAGCCAGTCGGTGTCCGAGTGTTTCCTGCCGGATTTATAGACGACTGTAACGTCGAACTCCTGCAGGCGCAAGGTCCCACGCCAAAGACGGCCAGAGGGGTCCTTCAAATTGGCGAGCCAACACAGCGCGTGGTGGTCTGTCACAGCCTTGAATGGTCTTTCATACACGTATGGACGAAAGTTTCAAATCGCTCATATAATAGCCAGACACTCTTTCTCAGAGGCAGAGTAGTTTTTCTCCTCTTTCGACAGACCGCGGCTGGCATATGCGATTACCTTTATGCAACCGCTCTGCCTTTGGTCGAGGACGGCACCCAAGCCTATATCCCTAGCGTCCATGTGTATTACTGTTTCGACGTTTTCGTCGAAATGAGCGAGCACGGGCGGGCTTTGAAGGCTTTTTCCAGTTCGCAGAATGCTTTTTCTTCGTCGTTTTCCCAGCTGAAAGGGGTGCCATCTTTCGTGAAGCGCGTGAGTGGCTCTGCAATGCGGGCGAAGTTTGTGACGAAGGGCCGATAGTATGCGCACAGTCTGCAAAATCTTCGCACCGCCTTCTCCTGTTTCGGCCTTGGGAAGTTCACAATGGCTGACGTTTTTGCCGGGACAGGTAGGATTCCCGCGGCGTTGACGGCGTGGTACAAGAACTTGAGTTCCTCGAACGCGAAACGGCACTTTTCAGGCTTCAGCTTTAACCCCGATGTTCGGTTGGCATCGAGTAGAGACTCCAACCTCGCGAGATGTTCGTCGAAAGTTCGGGCGAATACGACAACGTCGTCGAGGTATACGAGGCAAGTGTGCCACTTCAGGCCACCTAGCACAGTGTCCATGGCTCTTTGAAACGTTGCTGGCGCCATGCACAGCCGAAAGGGCATCACCTTGAACTCGTATAGGCCGTCCGGTGTTATAAATACAGTCTTCTCTCGGTCTCTCTCGTCCACTTCAATTTGCCAGTAGCCGGTCTTCAGATCCATAGATGAGAACTACTTCACGTGGCAGAGGTGGTCGAGAGCGTCGTCGATACCGGGAGGGGGTACACATCCTTTTTGGTGATTTTGTTCAGTTGCTGGTAGCCAACGCAAAACCTTAATGTGCCGTCTTTTTTCTTCACCAGTACGACCGACGCAGCCCACGTACTTTTCGATGGCTGTATAATGTCGTCGCTGAGCATGTCGCCCACTTGAGTCCGACCGCTCGTGCGAAGAGGCGCGGTACGGTGACTGTCGTGTGGGTCGGGCTCCATTTTCGGTTATTATTCGGTGCTTCGCTAGGGACTTCTGACGTATTTTGAGTTTGACGAAAAACACTCGCTGTAGTGACGCAGCAAATCCAGTAATCTGTCCCAATTTTCTTGCGGCAGAGTCGGGTTCACGCCGAAAGAATGCGGCAGCTTGGAAGCATCTGGGCGTGCGCGTTCATAGTTGGCGACCACGATCACGGAGCTTGTTTCTTGCCTTCCTTCGAGAAACGCATGTGCAGCGCCTTTGTTTAGATGCTGGTACTCCTCGGTGAAATTGGTGAACAAAACGTTGGATTTTCATTGCCTGAAGCGTTCACTGCCTCTTGCGACGGATTCACCGCTGTTGAGAAGCAACCTTTGGTCACTCTCTACGATAGCTTCGATTTCAGGAGCAGCATCCTCACAATAGACGGCGATCATCAAGCTTGCGTGGGAAGGCAGGAAGACATGATCGTCGGCGATCCTTACACCAACAAGGTGATTGGGGTTCGGTTACGGCGTCGTGGAGTGATCAGAGGAAAAGAAACAGTTATCGAATTTGTCTGCAGATCGATTATTGCGGCATTGTCCGTCAAAATTCCATTCCGAATATTACGTAGCGGGAGCAGTTAGGTAAAATGACAAACGCAGCACGGTACGTGATGCCTTTTATGGTGACGCGTGATGTGCACGTTCCACTTGGAGTTACGAGATGGCCTCCTGCTGTACGTACATGCAGACCGTACCATGTTATCGTAACTTTCTTCACCTTAGACGCGAATGACCCGCTCATCACCGAGTAGTCGGCTTCCGTGTCGATGAGGGCGACTACGTCAAAGCCGTCGATAGACAACTGGACGTCGGGCGCTGCCTTCTTCGAGTTCCGCGTGCGTCGGGGCGTCGCATCTCAGCTTGTGCGTGTTGACGGTCGGGCACTGTGCGTCGTCGTTGTCGTCGTCTCAGTGGCAGGTTCGGTCATGTCGGGTACGCGTCGCGCCTTGTGGTTGTCTTCGTGTCCAGGAGTCATGTCCGGGTTAGATTTGGTCGTCGGGCTGAGGATATGTCGGGAATCATCGTCTTCTGCGAATCGCTGCGTCGTTGGAGGGTTTTTATTATCCACGGTGCTGCAACTTTACCTCCACAAGTTGCTGCTTTTAGTTTCCCCCACCTTCCACCTGCGAAATCAGCATTGCTACGGTGGCTGGGCGACTGGTATGGGTATGGCGACGGCGATCGTTTGAAATGTGCTGGTCCACACTTGTGTTGGACAGGTATTCTTCGATCTCAGATGGGCGCACGCCTCGTCTGAGTGGGGTGCGTCGACGGAGAACCCTCGCAAACCTAGCCTCTTGTAGGGGCAGCGACGGTACATTTGGTCGGCCTCTCCGCAGTGGTAGCACAGCGAACGATTATTTGGCGTTCCCCACACGTGGTTCTTCCTCGGGACGGGGGTTTGCACCGCATATGGTCGGGCCGGCGACAGGGGGCGAGGGTATGGGGTCTCGTTACGATAGGGTGCAGGTGGGCGAGGTCGACGGGCAGGAGCCGCGTAGGTCATGGCTTGCGGCTCGCGGGTGCTTCTGGAGTTGTTGATGTTGCCAGGGCTTGCTGCACTTCTTCCCTAATGACGTCGGTAAGGGAAGCGACTTGGGATTGCGGCGGCAATGTGAGAAGCTTCCGCAGCTCCTCCCTCGCTACTGCACGAATAGTCTCGCGTGGGCTGTCTGCCGAATTCCGCATGCTATCGACGTAGTTCGCAACGGACGCGCCAACAAAGTTGCGGTCATACTGCTTAGCACCAATTTCGAGGGCCTTCTCAATTGTGCTAGCTTCGGTCACGAATTCGGCGACGGTTTTGGGCGGGTTGCGGACTAGTCCAGCAAACAGTTCCTCCTTCACGCCGCGCCTCAAGAAGTGTAACGTCTTTTCTTCTGCGTTGCAAGGGTCAGCACGCCTGAAAAGCCTCTTTATCTCCTCGACGAACACAACAATGCTTTCGTTAGGGCGTTGTGTCCGCGTTTTCAGCAAAAGTTCGGCCCACCCTTTTCGCACAACCGTGGTGAACGTCGCTAAAAATTCCGTTCTGAAATCTTTCCAAGATGGAAGAAAACTCTCACGGTTTTTGAACCAGATCCGCGCTGCATGTACAAGGCAGAAGAACACTTGCCTCAGTGTCTCCGCGTCGTCCCATCGGATAAACAGCCTGACCCGTTCGACCTGATCCAACCAGTCTTCGGGATCCTCAGAAGGTGAGCCATGGAATTTTGGGGGCTCCCTGGGTTGCTGAAAGACGAGGGCCGGATTCGTAGCGCAGGTCATGGTGCCTGCGTCGATTATCGTGGTTTTCATGTCTTCTTTCTTCACTTTACCAGGAAGCAGTCCTAACTCTGGCTGAAGGCCTTGCTGTCGACGGCTGGCACGAGTTGGTCTGGCTTGGCGGCTTCCAAAAGTTGTTGGGAGCATAAAGGGTGCGTACCCCACACCTCTACCAGATGCCACGAAGTCAAAGACGTCGCAGTTGTCTTCAAGGAAAACAAGTTTAGTGGAGCGAACTTGTTCTCCCTTAACAACTCCAAGAATACACAGGCGGCGAAGCAGTAGTCAGCAGAGTGACGTATGCAAGCGACCGTCGGCGATCGCAATACCCCGGCGTCTGCTCTGCAGGCTTTTAATCTTTCGGAGCGTGTGGTTCTCTAACCGCCGATTCACATCTAGAACGTAGTAGATCCAAGAAGATTATTCTAGGCTGTTCACACTAGTTCGGAACGCCCTCCCTATCACATGCGGCACAGAAACAAAGAATGAAACACCAGCCTCCCTTGGCACAGAGACAACAGCGATAACACAGGCCGGCGCAGCCGGGCGGCAAAAGCACGACATAAATATACAAACCCAATGCATGGTTCGCGGCAACATTAGTGCCACATTTTGTCTTCCTCAGTGCGCCAGAACCAAGGCCTCGGCTGTTCCTGGGCACTCTATAAACATTGATTGATTGATTGATCGAATATTATATTATTAGATTATTATTCCCCGAAGCCTTCCCCGAAGCCTGCTAGCCGTTCCACGCTACCGGTGACATCACCCCACTCCGGTCTCCCCATGAGGTCGTCGTTCGCCGCAGCTGCCGCCGGTGCAGCGGGCGAAGGCGGCCCCCTCCTGTCCTCGACGAAAGCTTCGGCATTCTTGGAACGCTCCAGCGGTCAACCAGGTGCGGTGTTGAGTGATTTGAGTTCCCCATCGGACTGCCCCTTGCCTCCGCCTCTACAGTCCGACACTGCGAGTAATGACAGGCCGGTGAACTTAGTGAAGAAAAGAAGCCCTCCTCGCGTTGGTGCATCGGAAGCTTCTGAGTTGGTTGTGGTGCGCCGACCGCCGAGCTCCAGGGCCATCTTTGTTTCGAAGTTGTCGGCTAACACAACATCTGGGCAACTGTTGGCCCACTTGTCGAATGTGCAAGTCACGCCATTGTCGTGCAAACGCCTTAAAACCAAGCATGACTCCTGTTCTTCTTTTTGTGTAACTGTTGACGCAGAGTGTTTCAGGCGCCTGTGCGACCCGTCTATGTGGCCAAAGGGCTGCCTCTTCAAGCCGTTCCAAGGCAAGCTCCACCCTGGCATGGTGGACAGCTGTGAAACTTCTGAGAATGACCAGTAAGAACGACACTCTCGACATCTATTATCAAAATGCTCGGGGTCTACGTACTAAGTCCTCCGAATTTCTTAGAAATGTTGAGTGCTCCAAATTTTCTACTATTGTTATTACTGAAACTTGGCTTTGCGATGATATCTCATCTTCCGACTATTTTCCTCCGACCTATGAAATTTTTAGAAGTGACAGAAAGTTAACTGGGCCTAAGCAAAAGGGTGGCGGTGTTCTCATTGCCATGGATCGCTCAGTGCAATGCGTGCGGCGTGCAGACCTCGAGACTGAGGAATCAGTCTGGCTTGAGGTAGGCCTCAAGAGGGGCGAGAAGCTGCTCATCGGTGCATTCTATATAACCCCGGATATCTTACCTGCTGAATATAATCTCAAGCTCACATCTATTGAAAATGTTTCCAATTCACACTCCAACCATAAGCTAATTATACTTGGGGACTTCAACACCCCAGGTATTCACTGGAACAGTCTTTCATTTCAGCATAAAAACCATTATGCAGCGCAGAAATGCACCATGTTATTAGATTTTCAATCATTCACCTCCTTGCAGCAGTTCTGCCACATAGAAAACTTCTGTGGTAATGTCCTAGATGTGTGCTTCTCGAACGTGAAAAACGTACAAGTGTGTGCCTCCGAAATATCTCTTGTACGCCCCGACAAGTTTCACCCCCCTCTTATTGTCTCTATCTCTGTCGCTGCCCAGCATTGCTATGGTGGTGTTGACGATTGTGCAGTCCCGCGATATGCTTTCAAGCGTGGAGATTATGTTGGGCTCTATCACTTTTATTCATCTGCTGAATGGTCTAGTGTTTTTGATGTCAATGATGTTGACGAACAGGTTCGACGTTTTACCGAAATTGTCAGGAGTGGCATGGAAAAGTACATCCCTTTTTATAAGCCTGTTCATTCCAAATTTCCCCACTGGTTCTCTAAAGAACTTCGAAGTTCGCTTAAACTTAAGGACAGTGCCCACAAAAAGGCCAAGCGGTCTGGGCTTGACAAGTGGAAAGCGGATTTTAGTCGGTATCGCTCACTTTGTAAAAGCCTCTACCGGCGTGACCACCAGCTCTATATAGAGTCGTTAGAGGCTTCTTCGTCTCAGAAACCGGCTGACTTCTGGAGGTATGTACGCGGCCGTTCTAAGGCGTCTAAACAACACATTAGTCTGATTAATTCCGATGGGGAATAGGTTGAGGATGTCGCCACGAGCTTTGCTCAGTACTTTCATTCTGTCTTTCAACTGCCAGATGGTCCCGACGAACGCCTATCGTTTAATAATATGTCTAATTTTAGTACACTTATGTTCGATGAAAAACTTGTCAATGATAGCCTTAAACGAATGAAACCGTCATTTTCCTGTGGTGCAGACGGAATTCCAGCAGCCCTCATGAAGGCTTACGGCAACATTTTTGTGCCTGTCTTAACTTCCATTTATAATAACTGTTTGCTTTTCGGCAAATTTCCTCGTGCATGGAAGATTGCTCGAATTTTTCCAATATTTAAGTCTGGTGATAAGTCAGCCGTTACCAACTATCGCCCAATCTCACTCCTTTGTGTCGCCTCAAAACTCTTTGAGTCAGCTCTGCACAACGTTCTTGCTGCCTGCGTCAAGAACGTTCTGATACCAAATCAGCACGGCTTTTTCTCGCGTCGATCGACGGTTACAAATCTTGCAAGCTTCATGACTCAGGCTTCGGCTGCAGTTTGTGAAAACGGCCAGTTGGATGTAATTTATTTTGACCTCAGTAAGGCGTTTGATGTAGTGAACCATAAATTATTAATTAACAAGCTTACTATGTCCGGTGTTGATGCAAGTCTTGTTGCCTTGTTGTCCAACTATCTCCTTCACCGGTCCTTTTACGTAGATGTAAACTTCAAAAGGTCTAGTGTTTACACTGCAACGAGTGGTGTACCTCAGGGTTCTGTGCTGGGTCCACTATTGTTTTCTATCTTTATCAATGATGTGTCAACAGTGTTAACAAAATCTTCATTTCTTCTCTATGCTGATGATGTCAAACTATTTAGGCACATTAGCAGTTTTCAGTACTGCTGTGCCTTGCAGAGGGATGTGTCGGAATTATCGGTCTGGTGCAGCAAAAACTGTCTAATTTTAAATCCAGCTAAAACAAAGGTTGTCACGTACAGCCGGAAAACCCATCGTCGACTGTTTTCCTACAGTATAGCGGGAGCTCCGTTGCAAAGGGTTGAGGAGATTAGGGACCTCGGGGTTCTTTTCGACAGTACCCTCTCTTTTTCTTCTCATATTAGGTTCATCACCCGGCGAGCGCTCCGAAGTCTTGGAAATGTGTGTCGGATTACAAAGGAATTCTCTTCTCCAGATCCATTTGTAATGCTATACAATGCAATATGTATCCCCCAGTTAGAATATGCTTCTGTTGCCTGGAACGGCATCTCCAAATCTAGTAGTGAATTAATAGAACGTGTGCAGAAGAAGTTTTTATCCATATTTAAGCACCGTCATCACAATCACAGTTCGGGTCCTGATTCTGACTTACCCATAGTTCCTTCCATTCCTTCGTTGACCTGCAGACGTATGCGTGCAGACCTTACATTTCTTCACAAAATTGTTCATGGTGACCTTTGTTGCGCAGACCTGCTTAACTGTTTAGAGTTTAGTGTTCCACAGAGGCCCACCAGGTCGCATCGCCCTTTCTTGACCGCTGCGCGCAACTCCAATCATTCTCCTGTGCGCAGAATACAGAATTGCTACAACCGCTTCTCTGAACGCCTTGACATCTTTCAAAGCTCCTTTACAATTTATCGTACTGCTTTGTTGAACACAGTATGTTAACATTCTATGATATCTCTGTCGTTCGTTTTTCTTTTTTTTATTGCTGAAATTTGGTTTCTCTGTGGTTCTGTTTAACCAATATAGTTGCCTGTTTTTGAAACTGTTTACTTATCATGGTTGTCTTATCATTTGTCTCTATACTTTGTCATTGTTCTTGTCGTCTTACTGTTAAACTTTGTTCTCTGCTTGTTGTGTATTCATTACAATAAGCTGAGCCACAAAGGCATCTTCTTTTTCTTTTTTACCTGTACCCAGGCTCCGCCTGTGCTTTATTTCTGTAATTTTCGCTACTTCAATTTGTGTGTGTGTTGTCGCTTGTTTGTTTCTTTCAATATGTTTCTTGTATTTTGTTTTCATGTAACTATCCGTGCGCCAGCACCCAGGCCTCTGGCTGTTCCTGGGCACGTAAATAAACATGATTGATTGATTGATTGATTGATTGATTATGTTTAATTGAAGCTTTGTGTTTTCGCCTATATCTGCGAATATGTTTTTATGTCTGCTTACTTCACCCAACTTCTGTGACCATTGTTCCATATACTTTTGCCATTGATCCACCATTAGAGTTTCTTAATCGTCTAATTGTGTTTGGAATACCTTTTTATTATCCTTAGGGTTTTACTGCTCTTTTTTTTTCTTCGCTCGTTCTTTTTGTTGACTGTTTGTATTGTGAGTTTCTGCTGTATATTAGTGCCGCATTTTGTCTTCCTCAGTGCGCCAGAACCAAGGCCTCGGCTGTTCCTGGGCACTCTAATAAACATTGATTGATTGATTGATTGATTGATTATTATTAGTATTGTTACTATTATTATTATTATTATTATTACAATCTCTACTCCCATAATATTGACCTGTTTCATACACCCCTTCGGTCTTACATGTGCGACCTTCTGACTTCTGTCTCTCCCCGACTTGGTTCCGACAAGTTTTAATTCTATTTTCATTGCCCTATTTTCGTTTATGTTGCTCGCCTTTGTTACTGTTCCTACTCATATATATCTATATCTGCCCGTCTGTATTGTCAAATTTTTATGACACTGTGTTTTATCGTTTCGCGATTGTTCAAACTTTAGTGTGCCGAAATCATTGATTTTGTTAAATGATCTTTATTCTTCATTATAGTTTTTTTCTTCGCTTGTATTTTGTTGTTCTTCTCACGCGTGGATGTATTTGTGTCGTCGTCTGTCTTTTTCTTGAGTGCGCCAGCACAAAGGCTACGGCTGTACCTGGGCACTATAATAAAGAGATTGATTGATTGATTGAGATTGATTGATTGATTATTATTTTTTTATTATTAATAATATAATAATATTATTATTATTATTATTATTATGATTATTATTATTGTGACATGAGCAAGGCCTTTGATGTAGTCAACCACTCGTTATTGCTTGCCAAGCTCATTCTGTTAGATGTTCACGCTTCCTTAGTGGGTCTTATACGTTGCTATCTCCAGGGGCGATATTGCTATGTAAGTGTTAATGATCAAACATCATTTAGGTACAAAGCAACCAGTGGTGTACCCCAGGGCTCCGTTCTGGGCCCCCTTCTTTTTTCCATTTTCATTAACGATGTTGCTTCTGCCATTAAAAATTCTTCTTTTTTGTTGTATGCTGATGATGTGAAAATCTTCAGAGAAGTGCGTAATGTTCAGGACTGTAATTCTCTTCAGGCTGATATCGTGTCATTCCATCGTTGGTGCACCAAAAACGACTTAATTTTGAACCCCTCAAAAACGAAAGTTGTTTCCTATAGTAGGAAAACTCAACAGCTGCAATACTCCTATAAAATAGCAAGCACTGCACTGCCGAGGGTGACCGAAATTCGGGACTTGGGAGTACTATTTGATTCTTCACTGACTTTCTCTTCCCACGTTACACAAATTACCGGACGCTCTCTTCGATGTCTGGGTGCTGTCTGCAGGTATTCTAGAGAGTTTAAAAGTCCTCTTCCTTTCTTAAAGTTGTATTCGGCTCTGTGCTTACCTCTTCTCGAATACGGTTCTGTTGTTTGGAATGGAACTTGCAAGTCCAATAGTGACCGCATCGAAAGGGTTCAAAATAAGTTCCTTTCTATCTTTAGGCACCGTTTCCGTCATGTACAAGAAGACGCAAACGGCAGCACGTCTTGTCTCAAAAGTATTCCTTCCCTTTGGTGTCGACGAATGAGAGCTGACATTATCTTTCTTTATAAACTTCTTCATGGTGATATTTTGTGTTATGACTTGGTTGCACTTATCAATGTCAACTTGCCGAACAAACTTTTCCGAAGATTTCGAACTTTCAGAACAGATGCTTTAAGTAAACGATGCTCGTCCATCTGCAGAATACAATGTGCATATAATGAATATTCCGATCGTCTTGATATATTCCAGAGCTCTTTGTCTTTGTTCTCTAATGAATTGAAAACTGTTGTAACTTAAGTGCCTTTATGACATTTATGTGCCGTATTTCTGTTCCGTATTTATTTTATGCAAATCATCATCTTGCTTGTTTGTTTTTCACTTTTCCTGATTTTGTGTTGCTTGAATTTCTGTCGGTTTAAGTGTCAGTGCTTGTAACGCTGAACTTCGTTTTTCCATTTTGAAACTTCCTGACATTTTGTTACAAAACCTTTGTTTTATGTGTATAATCTATCTCCGTCATGTGCATTGAGTATTTGCTTGTGTATTTTCAATTTTTCACGTGCCTTCAACGTTTTGCTGGCCGGGTGTCATGGCTTCTAACACTAGGCTTCCTTTTTTTTTGTTTTTGCTGTTTTGCTTTCTGGGATCTCTGTAACTATTTTTATCTTATTGTTTCTTTCATATATACGGTTTTCTGTGTTGTGTTGTCTTGATTTTAGTTTGTTTTTATGAATGCTTGTATATGGTGTACCAGTACCAAGACCCTAGGGTTGTTCCTGGGCACCAAAAATAAAGGTTGATTGATTGATTGATTGATTGATTATTGAGCCACAAAGGCATCTTCTTTTTCTTTTTTACTTGTACCCAGGCTCCGCCTGTGCTTTATTTCTGTAATTTTCGCTACTTCAATTTGTGTGTGTGTTGTCGCTTGTTTGTTTCTTTCAATATGTTTCTTGTATTTTGTTTTCATGTAAGTATCCGTGCGCCAGCACCCAGGCCTCTGGCTGTTCCTGGGCACGTAAATAAACATGACTGATTGATTGATTGATTGATTATTATTATTATTATTATTATTATTATTTCCTTGAATGAAGAGTGTTTCGAGCGCCTAAATGACCCCGCTGTTTGGCCGAAAGACTGCCTCTTTAAGGAGTTTCGAGGCATGTTTCGCGAAGGCATGCTTCACAGCTCTGAGCGCATCACGTAAGAAAAACAACCATGACCAGTTTAGATGTTTTTTATCAGAATGTGCGAGGTCTTCGAACTAAGGCGACTGAATTTTTTGGTAACGTTCTGGCTTCTTGCTTTCCGTCAATAGCTATATCTGAAACTTGGTTGTGCCCTGATATCCTATCCAGTGATTATTTTCCTCAAAATTACCACGTATATCGTAATGATCGTGCTTTAACGGGATGCAAACAAAAAGGGCTCGGGGTCCTTCTCGCCGTTGACAAATCTCTCCCGTGTGTGCTACGTAGCGATATTGATAACGCAGATGAGTCTTTATCGGTCGAAATTCATTTCTCTAAAACTGAAAAACTTCTAGTTGGTGTTTTTTACATTCCTCCTGATGTAGCTCCTGAGGCGTACAATAAGTTAATCTCCTCCATTGAACAGGTGCTTATCACTCATGGCAACCGCAAAGTCCTCCTGCTTGGAGATTTTAATGCTCCTGGCGTGGAGTGGAGCCAGCTAACTTGTTCCCACTACAACCACCACATTGAACAGAAGGGTAATAGGTTGCTAGATTTTTTGGCTTTCACTTCTATGGCACAGTGTAATCGCATAAAAAATTGCAGTGGAAATATTCTGGACCTGTGCTTTTCGAACTTTGATGGCGTTAGTGTGTTGCACTCTGATTGTTCTTTAGTAATACCGGACAGATTTCATCCTCCTATTTCTATTTCCTGTTGCCTCCCTTCATTGCTCCACCGTTCCGTAAATTCCAACAACACGCAACCTCATTACGCTTTCGCCAGGGGAGATTATGCTGGGCTGTATGGCTATTTTTCCGCTGCCCCTTGGTCGACCGTCATTGACCACACTGATGTCAATGAACAAGTCGACCGTTTCACAGAGATTGTGCTTTCGGGTATGAAGGAATACATCCCGCAATATTTACCGAGGAGGTTCAAGTTTCCACACTGGTTTTCTTCTGAATTGCGGGATGCCCTGAAGCTCAAGGAACGTGCGCACAGAAAGATGAAGCGCTCGGTTGCCAACCAGTTTGCTCAGGAATTCCGGTGCCTACGTGCCCTATGTAAAATATTGCACAAACGTGATCATACTTCGTACCTGGCGTCGGTTGAAACTAAAGCAACTCACCAACCGGGAGCCTTCTGGAAATACATTCATTCTAGATCTAGTACAACTAAAGATTCTATTCGTCTTCTAGACTCCAACGGCGAGGAGGTTGTCAAGGTGGCCGACTGCTTTGCTCGTCAATTTTCTTCTTTTTTTGGGATTAGCGGTGGTAGTGACAACAGCAGCGCCCCTTGTCACCAGGGTGAGAACTCCGGTTGTTTACAACTGGACGAGAACATCATTCGGACCAGCATCAAGCGGCTCAAGCCCTCGCTTTCTTGCGGGCCAGATGGTATTCCTGCTGCAATCCTAAAAACATATGCAAATATATTCGTTCCTGTGTTCACTTCAATATTTCATAACTGTCTCCGGTCGGGAACGTTTCCTCGCTCATGGAAAATCTCTCGCGTATTCCCTGTTTTCAAGTCAGGCCTAAAAACTGATGCTATAAACTATAGGCCTGTCTCGCTGCTTTGTTCTGCCTCTAAAATTTTCGAGTTATCTCTTCATACGGTCTTGTCTATCTCATTTAAACATGTCCTCATTCCTAATCAACATGGGTTTATGCGTGGTCGTTCAACTTCCACGAACCTTGTATGCTTCATGGAGAAGGCTGTCCCAGCAATCGTTGGTAAAAGCCAAATGGATGTGGTCTACTGTGACATGAGCAAAGCCTTTGATGTTGTCAACCACTCGTTATTGCTTGCAAAGCTCACTCTGTAGATGTACACGCTTCTTTGGTGGGTCTTATACGTTGTTATCTCAAGGAGCGATATTGCTATGTAAGTGTTAACGTTCAAACATCATTTAGGTACAAAGCAACCAGTGGTGTACCCCAAGGCTCCGTCCTGGGTCCCCTTCTTTTTTCCATTTTCATTAACGATGTTGCTTCTGCCATTCAAAATTCTTCTTTTTTGTTGTACGCTGATGATATAAAAATGTTTAGAGAAGTGCGTAGTGTTCAGGACTGTAATTCTCTTCCGGTTGATATTGTGTCATTCCATCGTCGGTGCACCAAAAACGACCTTATTTTGAACCCTTCAAAAACTAAAGTTGTCTCTTATAGTAGAAAAACTCAACAACTGCAATACCCCTATGAAATTGCAGGCACCACACTGCCGAGGGTGACCGAAATTCGGGACTTGGGAGTACTGTTTGATTCGCCTCTGACTTTCTCTTCCCACATTGCACAAATTACCCGTCGGTCTCTTCGTTGTCTGGGTGCTGTTTGCAGGTATTCTAGAGAGTTTAAAGGTCCGCTTCCTTTCTTACAGTTGTATTCGGCTCTCGGCTTACCTCTTCTTGAATACGGGTCTGTTGTCTGGAATGGAACTTGCAAGTCCAATAGTGACCGTATCGAAAGGGTTCAAAATAAGTTTCTTTCTATCTTTAAGCACCGCTTCCGTCATGTGCAAGACGACGCAAACGGCATCATGTCTCTTCTGAAAAGCATTTCTTCCCTTCGGTGTCGACGAATGCGAGCTGATATTATCTTTCTCTATAAACTTCTTCATGGTAATATTTTGTGTGACGATTTGGTTACACTTTTCAATGTCAATTTGCCAAATAAACTTTTCAGAAAATTTCCAGCTTTCAGACCAGTTGCTTTAAATAGCCGACGCTCGTCCATCTGCCGAAAACAATGTGCATATAATGAATATTCCGTTCGGCTTGATATATTCCAGAGGTCCTTTACTTTGTTCTCTAATGAGTTGAAAACTGTTGTAGCTTAAGTCCTTTATGTCATTCCAAATTTATGTACCCTATGTATTAGGTGCAAACTGTTCTTGCTTGCTTTTCACTTTTTCTTGTTTTGTGTTGCTTGAATATTAGTACGTTTTTAGTGTCAGTGTTGATAATGCTGAAGCTTTTCCCCCCTTTTTTTTTTGGAACTTCCTAATATGTTGTTAGAAAACCTTGGCTATACACGTATACTCTATGTCATGTTGATTAAATATTTGCTTGTATAGTTCCTATTTTTCACATCTACTGAACGTTTCGCTGGCCGAGTGGCATGGCTTGCAACACTAAGCCTGCCGTTTCTTTTTTGACTTTCTGTTCTTTTTTTTCCTTTTTTGCTTTCTAAGATTTCTGTAACTATTTTTACTTTATTTTTTATGTCATACATATAGTTTGTGTATGTTGTCTTGTCTTAATTGTAGTGTTTTTTTTGTATGGTGTTCCAGTACCAAGACCCTAGGGTTGTTCCTGGGCACCGAAAATAAAGGTTCATTGATTGATTGATTGATTTATTATTATTATTATTATTAGGCTAAGAAAACGGGGCAGGAAAGGTGACAGAATGAGTTTCGTCAACTCAGATGTCTTTGTAAATGTCTGGTTAGGCGCGATAGGTCGAATTACATTGCCGTGGTTGAGGCTGATGCAACACGCAATGCAAAAGCTTTCTGGGGCCACGTCCGTTCTCAAACATGTAAAAATTCACCTGGGAACATTAACCTCATCGATGAACGAAGAAAGAGCATATCGGACGTTGCCAATGCCTTTGCGCGACAATTCCGTTCCACTTATGGCGACAACAGTGCAGCTTGCCCCCCTCCACAATCTCTAGGTTACTGAAAAACTCAGACGTGTTGGTTTCGGAAAGTCTCGTTTTGAAAGCTCTGAAACAATTGAAATCGTCATTTTCATGCGGCCTTGACGGCATTCCTTCTGCCGTACTGAAAGCGTTTGGTGATATCCTAGTTCTAGTATTGACGTGTATATTTCAAACTTCTCTCAAGTCTGGCAAGTTCCCCGCTCGATGGAACAATGCAAGACTTGTTCCTGTATTTAAGACAGGTTCGAAATTGGACCCCACGAACTACCGACCGATATCTATTCTATGAGCTGCTTCTAAATTGTTTGAGTCAATACTGCATAAACTACTCACATTCAGTATAAATACCACATTAATACCTGAACAGCATGGTTTTTTCGCGGGCCGATCGACCACTACCAATCTCGTCAACTTCATGCTGCATGCTTCGGAAGTTGTGCAAGGGAGAGGTCAACTTGATGTAGTCTACTTTGATTTAAGCAAAGCTTTTGATGTCGTCTGCCACGAGCTCTTAGCCAAAAAACTATCTGAGCTTGATATACAACCATCCCTGATATCTGTTATATGCAATTATCTATGTGATAGGTCATGTTTTGTGCATGTAAATGGACAGTCTTCTCTTTCCTGTGAGGTCACCAGTGGTGTCCCTCAGGGCTCGGTTCTCGGGCCACTTCTCTTCTCAATCTTTATAAGTGATGTCGCGACAATATTTAATGATTGTAATTTTCTTTTATATGCCGATGATGTAAAAATATTTAAATCTGTTTCCAACTCTGCCAGCTGTTCCGCTCTCCAGAGAGCAATCTCGTCCTTTTCGCATTGGTGCTCATGCAACAAACTCCTCATTAATACATCTAAAACTAAGGTAATGACATACACAAGAAAGACTGACAACATCTTGTTTCCCTGTAACATCAACGGTGAATTACTCCCACGTGTGGTAGAGGTTAATGACCTAGGCGTCACTTTCGACAGTAAACTGAGCTTCTCTCCACATATTCAGGTAATTACTCGTAGAGCTCTTCGATCGCTTGGCGTTGTCTGTCGCGTGTCCAATGAGTTCAAGGAGCCGATTTCTCTTCTCAAGCTCTACACAACTATATGTCGTCCTCAGCTTGAATATGCATCTGTTGTCTGGAACAGCACGAGCAAAACAAACGGTAAGCTTGTAGAAGTAGTCCAAAATAAGTTCATATCTATCTTCAACCATCGCTTTGGCGATAGTAGTAATTATAACCCTGGATCGCCCTCTTCATTGACGCTATCATGCTTAACTTCCAGGCGGAACAAGGCTGATATTCTCTTCCTCTTTAAAATTATGCACGGCATAGTGTCTTGTGGTGAGCTGCTACAACATGTTCGTCTTTATGTGCCGCAAAAGTGGACCAGGAAACGTGATACCTTTTGCAACCCCAATTGTCTGCGTGTCTTGTGCCCTGTGTTCCGACTGCAATGCACGTACAATCGGTACTCGGATTACCTTGATATATTTAATGATTGCCCTACTCTGTTTCGCAAACATGTCTGTGAGTTTGTATTGGCGTAACTGCCAACTTTTCTTATTCTGCATTTGTCTTTTATCCTTGAGTTCATGCACTTAAATGACTTTCATTCCGTAACTTCAACATAAACTATCCTTTCGTTTTTTTTGTATTTTGTATTTTATTTTGTATTTGAGAGATGTGTACATTATGTTTCGTGTGTTTCTGTTTCCGTGCGCCAAAACAAAGGCCCCCCCGGCTGTTCCTGGGCACGCAAATAAATGATTGATTGATTGATTGATTATTATTATTATTATTATTATTATTATATTATTATTTTTATTCACCATTTACTGTGACCTAAGCAAAGCGCTCGACGTAGTCACTCACTCAATGCTTATGGTTAAACTTGCTCATTTTGATGTTGACACCGCTGTTGTGAATCTATTGCACAGCTACCTTCGTGACAGATCATGTTATGTTGCCGTCAATGGCCAAACGTCCTCCTTTTACAAAGTGACCAGTGGTGTACCTCAGGGTTCGGTATTAGGCCCACTCCTCTTTTTAATGTATGTTAACGACGTTTCTTCAGCTATTCGCAATTCTTCTTTCCTTTTGTATGCAGATGATATAAAGATATTTAGCGAAATTCATTCATTTAACGACTGTCGCTTGTTGCAGTCTGATTTGTGTTCTTTTTCAGAATGGTGTAAAAACAATAACCTTTCCCTCAATATTTCAAAGACAAAAGTCTTGAGTTTCACTCGCAAATCATCTAGCGTATCTTTTTTATACTCTGTCAATTCTGTGTCTGTATGTAGGGTTTGTGAGATCAATGATCTCGGCGTTCTCTTTGATAGCACCTTGCATTTTTCAGCTCATACTAAGCGTGTTACTCTGCGGGGTCTTCGTTCTCTCGGCTGTGTTTGTAGAATATCGAGAGAATTCAATTCTCCTATGCCACTCCGCAAATTGTACACCGCAATATGTCTTCCTCAACTTGAGTATGCATCTGTGATCTGGAATGGCATCTCTAATTCCTTAAGTAACGTAGTTGAGCGTGTCCAGAAAAAATTTCTAAGCGTTTACAACCATCGCTTCGCTAAAAATGACTGTGGCTCGTGTTCTAACACCGTTCAACTATTGTCACTGCCTTCACTTCGCTGCCGGCGAAATCGCGCCGATCTCTTCTTTCTTTTCAAGCTCGTTCACGGTACTATATCCTGTCCTCCACTGATCAATAGTATTAATTTTCGGATTCCGCGGAATCAAACAAGATAGAGCAGGCCGTTTCTTGTAACTACCCGCCTCTCTCAGCACTCAACCCTCAACAGGATACAAAGTCTTTATAATTTTTATTTTCTTGACCTTGATGTTTTTGATGGTCACAGTCATCGTTTTACTCCAAGGTTTCTACCGTTATAAGATAACAGCACATGTGCAATTTGCTCTATCCTTCTCTTTTAGTTTATCTGGCGCATTGTTGTATGTATATATGTATGTATGTATGTATATTAACTGACTTTTCGTCATTATCATTAGCCATTTCTCATACTGTGTTAATCTACTTTTGTCCTGTCGTCCTAATATTTCTGTGCGCATTGTATCTCTGATAGTTTTCTTCTGAACAGTCATCTTGTTTAAGTGTGTTATTCTTAGTTTTTTTGTTTCTTTTTTTTTGTGCGCCAGCATCAAGACCTCTCGGTTGTTCCTGGGCATGTTAAATAAATGATTGATTGATTGATTGATTATGTGTCAGCCGCAATTAAGATGTCTTCTTTCCTTCTTTACGCTGACGACATTAAAATATTCAGACGGATTGAGTCCATTAATGACTGCATTGCCCTCGAGCAAGATATATCCTCATTTTCCAAGTGGTGCTCAGACAATAAATTAAATCTTAACTCTAAAAAAACAAAGGTCATGTCTTAAAGCAGGAAAACGAACCGCACTTTATTTTGCTACAGTATTAACGGCGGTTACTTGTCTAGAGTTGAAGAGATCAGAGACCTCGGCGTGCTTTTCGACAGTGCCTTAACTTTCTCACCTCATGCCACTCAACTTACTAGGCGGGCGCTACGCTCTCTTGGTGCTGTATGCAGGTTTTCTCGAGAATTCCGGTTTCCCTCTTCATTCCTAAAACAATTCAGAACGCTTTGTATTCCGCAACCAGAATATGCTTCTGTCGTTTCGAATGGAACCTGTAGTTCCAACTGTCAACGTATAGAGCGTGTACAAACCAAATTTTCATCAATATTTAGGCATCGTTTTCCCTCGGAGCCTATCCCTACAACTGTTTCTCTAAGTTCCCGGCGGACCCATTCAGACCTTCTTTTCATGTACAAATTGCTTCATGGTATTATTTTATGCCCGGAACTACTTGAATCAATCAGTTTTTGCGTTCCACAAAAAGCTACAAGGCTCGCCCACCCTTTTAAAGCAGCTGGAGCTCTCAGCACACGTTCTCCTCTTCAAAGGATGCAGCATCTGCATAATGTTCACTCCGAGAAGCTCGATATCTTTCAGCGTCCTCTTCGGGAGTTTTTGGCCGGGTTGTCAGCTCTGACACACTAGGTTCATCTTGGCAGTGCTCTTTTTCTTCACTTATCGTCCTGACGTGTGCATTGACTTCACCGAGCTTGTTCTTGTTCCTGGTTATTCGTGTATTGTGCTGATACTGCGACTGTAATTATCGTAGAATTTTTCTTTTTCTGCCGTTTTTATCATTAAAAGTTGCCATCTTCACTTCATGCGTCCATTTGAAACTGAAAATGTACGCTTCCCGAATGTTGTAAAAACATTCTTCTTTTCCCTCACCCTTCCGTATAGTTACGCTTATTGTAAGATGTCTTCTTGCAACTGACCAGACATTACAGTTTCTATTGATTGTGTAATGTTGCCTAAAATTACACTATATAGGGTATTTTTATTCTTCTTTGAAGTTGTAGTTTCTTCTTATTTTTTGCTCACTCACTGTTCTTTTGCCAACTGTTGATGCATTTCATTGCTGTCTTATACCTTTTCTGTGCGCCAGCACGACTTGATTGTGTAAAGTCGGTTGGATTGCACTATTTTATTTCTAATCTTCTGTGCCGTTTTTTGTAGGTCTTTTTTCTTTTTTGCTCACTGAGTGTTTATTAGCAAATTGTTGATGTACTACAGTGCTGCATTTTCCCCTCTGAGTGCTCCAGCACGAAGGCCTCCGCTGTTCCTGGGCACTATAATAAACATTGATTGATTGATTGATTATTATTATTATTATTATTATTATTGTGATTGGAGTGCCCCATCGGACTGCCCTTTGCCTCCGCCTCTACGGTCCGACACTGCGAGTAATGGCCCGCCGGTGAACTTAGTGAAGAAAAGAAGCCCTCCTCGCGTTGGTGCATCGGAAGCTTCTGAGTTGGTTGTGGTGCGCCGACCGCCGAGCTTCAGGGCCATCTTTGTTTCGAAGTTGTCGGCTAACACTACATCTGGGCAACTGTTGGCCCACTTGTCGAATGTGCAAGTCACGCCATTGTCATGCAAACGCCTTAAAACCAAGCATGACTCCTATTCTTCTTTTTGTGTAACTGTTGACGCAGAGTGTTTCAGGCGCCTGTGCGACCCGTCCATGTGGCCAAAGGGCTGCCTCTTCAAGCCGTTCCAAGGCAAGCTCCACCCTGGCATGGTGCACAGCTGTGAAACTTCTGAGAATGACCAGTAAGAACGACACTCTCGACATCTATTATCAAAATGCTCGGGGTCTACGTACTAAGTCCTCCGAATTTCTTAGAAATGTTGTGTGCTCCAAATTTTCTACTATTGTTATTACTGAAACTTGGCTTTGCGATGATATCTCATCTTCCGACTATTTTCCTCCGACCTATGAAATTTTTAGAAGTGACAGAAAGTTAACTGGGCCTAAGCAAAAGGGTGGCGGTGTTCTCATTGTCATCGATCGCTCAGTGCAATGCGTGCGGCGTGCAGACCTCGAGACTGAGGAATCAGTCTGGCTTGAGGTAGGCCTCAAGAGGGGCGAGAAGCTGCTCATCGGTGCATTCTATATAACCCCGGATATTTTACCTGCTGAATATAATCTAAAGCTCACATCTATTGAAAATGTTTCCAATTCACACTCCAATCATAAGCTAATTATACTTGGGGACTTCAACACCCCAGGTATTCACTGGAACAGTCTTTCATTTCAGCATAAAAACCATTATGCAGCGCAGAAATGCACCATGTTATTATATTTTCAATCATTCACCTCCTTGCAGCAGTTCTGCCACATAGAAAACTTTTATGGTAATGTCCTAGATGTGTGCTTCTCGAACTTGAAAAACGTAGAAGTGTGTGCCTCCGAAATATCTCTTGTACACCCCGACAAGTTTCACCCCCCTCTTATTGTCTCTGTCTCTGTCGCTGCCCAGCATTGCTATGGTGGTGTTGACGATTGTGCAGTCCCGCGATATGCTTTCAAGCGTGGAGATTATGTTGGGCTCTACCACTTTTATTCATCTGCTGAATGGTCTAGTGTTTTTGATGTCAATGATGTTGACGAACAGGTTCGACGTTTTACCGAAATTGTCAGGAGTGGCATGGAAAAGTACATCCCTTGTTATATGCCTGTTCATTCCAAATTTCCCCATTGGTTCTCTAAAGAACTTCGAAGTTCGCTTAAACTTAAGGACAGCGCCCACACAAAGGCCAAGCGTTCTGGGCTCGACAAGTGGAAAGCGGAGTTTAGTCGGTATCGCTCACTTTGTAAAAGCCTCTACCGGCGTGACCACCAGCTCTATATAGAGTCGTTAGAGGCTTCTGCGTCTCAGAAACCGGCTGACTTCTGGAGGTATGTACGCGGCCGTTCTAAGGAGTCTAAAGAACACATTAGCCTGCTTAATTCCGATGGGGAACAGGTTGAGGATGTCGCCACTAGCTTTGCTCAGTACTTTCATTCTGTCTTTCAACTGCCAGATGGTCAAGACGAACGCCTATCGTTTAATAATATGTCTAATTTTAGTACACTTATGTTCGATGAGAAACTTGTCAATGATAGCCTTAAACGGATGAAACCGTCATTTTCCTGTGGTGCAGACGGAATTCCAGCAGCCCTCATGAAGGTTTACGGCAACATTTTTGTGCCTGTCTTAACTTCCATTTATAATAACTGTTTACTTTTCGGCAAATTTCCTCGTGCATGGAAGATTGCTTTAATTTTTCCAATATTTAAGTCTGGTGATAAGTCAGCCGTTACCAACTATCGCCCAATCTCACTCCTTTGTGTCGCCTCAAAACTCTTTGAGTCAGCTCTGCACAACGTTCTTGCTGCCTGCGTCAAGAACGTTCTGATACCAAATCAGCACGGCTTTTTCTCGGATCGATCGACGGTTACAAATCTTGCAAGCTTCATGACTCAGGCTTCGGCTGCAGTTTGTGAAAACGGCCAGTTGGATGTTATCTATTTTGACCTCAGTAAGGCGATTGATGTAGTGAACCATAAATTATTAATTAACAAGCTTACTATGTCCGGTGTTGATTCAAGCCTTGTTGCCTTGTTGTCCAACTATCTCCTTGACCGGTCGTTTTACGTAGATGTAAACTTCAAAAGGTCTAGTGTTTACACTGCAACGAGTGGTGTACCTCAGGGCTCTGTGCTGGGTCCACTATTGTTTTCTATCTTTATCAATGATGTGTCGACAGTGTTAACATAAACTTCATTTCTTCTCTATGCTGATTATGTAAAACTATTTAGGCACATTAGCAGTTTTCAGGACGGCTGTGCCTTGCAGAGGGATGTGTCGGAATTATCGGTCTGGTGCAGCAAAAACTGTCTAATTTTAAATCCAGCTAAAACAAAAGTTGTCACGTACAGCCGGAAAACCCATCGTCTACTGTTTTCTTACAGTATAGAGGGAGCTCCTTTGCAAAGGGTTGAGGAGATCTGGGACCTCGGAGTTCTTTTCGACAGTACCCTCTCTTTTTCTTCTCATATTAGGCTCATCACCCGGCGAGCACTCCGAAGTCTTGGAAATTTGTGTCGGATTACAAAGGAATTCTCTTCTCCAGATCCATTTCTAATGCTATACAATGCAATATGTATCCCCCCGTTAGAATATGCTTCTGTTGCCTGGAACGGCATCTCCAAATCTAGTAGTGAATTAATAGAACGTGTGCAGAAGAAGATTTTTTCCATATTTAAGCACCGTCATCACAATCACAGTCCGGGTCCTGATTCTGACTTACCCATAGTTCCTTCCATTCCTTCGTTGACCTGCAGACGTATGCGTGCAGACCGTACATTTCTTCACAAAGTTGTTCATGGTGACCTTTCTTGCGCGGACCTGCTTAACTGTTTAGAGTTTAGTGTTCCACAGAGGCCCACCAGGTCGTATCGCCCTTTCTTGACCGCTGCGCGCAACTCCAATCATTCTCCAGTGCGCAGAATACAGAATTGCTACAACCGCTTCTCTGAACGCCTTGACATCTTTCAAAGCTCCTTTACAATTTACCGTACTGCGCTGTTGAACACAGTATGTTAAACATCTATGATATCTCTGTCGTTTGTTTTTCTTTTTTTTATTGCTGAAATTTGGTTTCTCTGCGGTTCTGTTTAACCAATATAGTTGCCTGTTTTTGAAACTGTTTACTTATCATGCTTGTCTTATCATTTGTCTCTATACCCTTGTCATTGTTTTTGTTGTCTTACTGTCAAACTTTGTTCTCTGCTTGTTGTGTATTCATTACAGTAAGCTGAGCCACAAAGGCATCTTCTTTTTTCTTTTTTACCTGTACCCAGGCTCCGCCTGTGCTTTATTTTTGTAATTTTCGCTACTTCAATATGTGTGTGTCTTGTCGCTTGTTTGTTTCTTGCAATATGTTTCTTGTATTTTGTTTTCATATAACTATCCGTGCGCCAGCACTCAGGCCTCTGGCTGTTCCTGGGCACGTAAATAAACATGATTGATTGATTGATTGATTGATTGATTACTATTATTATTAATATTATTATTATTATTATTATTGGAATATGCCTCGGTTGTCTGGAATGGTACATGCAAATCTAACAGCAGGGCCATTGATAAAGTGCAGAATAAGCTGCTGTCCATACTTAGACATCGCTTCCCTCACGAGTATTACCGTCTTGACTCTGGACCACGGTACTTGCAAGTGCTGCCTGAGCTAAAGGCTAGGCGCGATACAGCTGACCTCATTTCTTTTTAAGCTCATACATGGACAAATTAGCCGCGCGGAACTTCTTTCTGAGCTCCAACTAACAGTGCCTCTTAAAATCACAAGAAAATGTCATCCTTTTCGTACTCTCAGCTCCTGTAACCGACATTGCCTGCTGTTCAGGCTGCAGAGCACGTGTAACTACTACTCTGCAGACGTAGATATTTTTAACAGCTCCCTCAATCAGTTCAGTTCAGACACTTCCAGAATTCTCATTCGCTAATATGCTCCCTCTTATTCTCTTACATGGAACTATATAGAATATTTCTTTGCTGAGTCATACTGAATGGATCTTGTTCTAGTTATAGTAACTTCTTTTTACCTGCTTCCCTTACTGTATAGAGAGTATGCTGTTTATATGACTCTTTTGTTGTTTTCCATTTTATGGATTGCTGTTATAAGGTTACACGATATCTGTAGTGTGCAGATGTTCTGTTTCATCAGTACGATGTAATTACCAACTCTGTTATATCCTGTCAGTTTTTGTTTGTGCTCATTGCATGTAGTGTATACGCTACCTACGTTTTTGTAGTGATTTGTACGGTATACTTTGTAATATACATTCTAAAAGTTATTTTTTTCTACTCTTTTATTTTATACGCTGTCAAAGTGTTCTTTCCTTTCAATTTTTGTTTTCCTTTTTTTTTGTACCTGTATCCATCTGTGTACCAGCACTAAGGCCTCACGGCTGTTCCTGGGCAGAATAAATATACATGATTGATTGATTGATTGATTGATTGATTATTATTATTATTATAATTATTATTATTATTATTGTGCTGGGCGCAGACATCTGTGCTGGGCGCCATCTTGTGCCAAGATGGCGCCCAGCACAGATGTCTGCGTGCTGTGCTCCGCTGTTTTTTACGGCAGACAGGAGAATTTTCGATGCACATCGTGCAAAAAACGTGCGCACTCCAAATGTATTCAGCTGCCCGACATGGAGCTGCAAGCTGTGAAGACTGGTGAGAGGCCCTTCCAGTGTAATCTGTGCCTGTGTTCGGCGTCGGAGGTGGTGAGTAGGCCTAGTGACGATTCCGTACACGAGAGCCTGCCGGCCACGCAGCCACCCGATCCTCAGAACAGCGCTCCTCGACCAGGCGACCTTGGAGGGGACGCGATTGACATCCGCGAAATGCTGCTCCACGCTCTCGAGGGCCTTTTATTCCTGACGGACGGGGTGGCAAAGCTACGAGAGGCCAACGACCGCCTGAGCAGGGAGAACGCGCGTGCTTTCGCCCAGCAGTCAGGCATAATTGCTTCTCTGCGGGCGGAGGTTCGCAGCCTTCGAGGGGAGCGGCTCCCGCGGTTACCGCGGGCCGGTCCCTTGCTTCCCGAGCGGCCTGCCCCCCCTTCGACACCTGAGCTCAACGTGACGATGGCGACCCCTTCCACGCAGCGAGTGGACGTTTCATCCTTTGCCACTGTTGTGGCGAAGATAAACGCAGCGTCTACGCTTTCAGCGAACGAGCAGCTGACCCCAGCCCCTTCCGAGGCTTGCCTTTTGTTAAATGATTCATCCGGCAAGCCACCTTCCAACGACTCGGCCCAGTCAAACAAACGCAGAGGGAGTGCAGTGTGTGTGGGTGCTTCAGATGCGTGTAGCATCTCCGTCGTTCGTCCATCTAAGCGTCCGAGACACATCTTCGTGTCTAAACTGTCACCGTCCACCACTTCAGCCCAACTGACGGAGCATCTTTCGACGGTACATGTCATACCTCTGGCTTGTCAGCGGCTGAAGACCAATTACAGTTCATATTCTTCCTTCTGCGTTACGGTCGATGAGGACTCCTTCGAGCGTTTGAGCGATCCTTTGTTCTGGCCGAAGGGCTGCCTTTTCAAACCTTTCCGCGGAAAGCTGCATCCCGAAATGTTCTGTTCCACTGATGTCCCACACGATGAAAAAAACTAACAATAGGCTGGACATTTACTATCAAAATGCGCGCGGCCTTCGCACTAAAGCGTCCGAATTTTTTGCTAATGTACTTTCCACAAATTTTCCAATTATTGTAGTTTCTGAATCCTGGCTCTGTAGCGACATTAGCTCTAATGATTATTTCCCTCCAAATTACCAAGTTTTCCACAAAGATAGGAATTTTACTGGGGCTAAACAAAAGGGAGGGGGCGTATTAGTTGCGGTCGATTGTGGTCTTCAGTGTAAGAGGCGTCAAGACCTTGAGGGCGACAATGAGTGTGTCTGGCTGGACATCCGACTGACTGGGGGCGAGAGGCTCTTAATAGGGGCGTTTTATATTCCCCCCGATGTTCCTATTTCTTCGTTCAATGAGCTACTTACTTCTGTAGAAGAAGTTTGCGCTTCACACCAAAAGCACCAGTTTATCATTCTAGGGGATTTCAATGCACCTGGTGTACAATGGGACAGTCTAACTAACCAGCATTACAATTATAACGTACAGCAAAAATCTCGCATTGTTTTAGACTTCCTAGATTTCACATCCATGGCACAACTGAATAACATCAAAAACTGCTCCGAAAATATCTTAGACCTCTGCTTCTCAAACATACAGAACGCGCGAGTATCAATGGTGGATATCTCTCTTGTCAAACCCGACAAGCTTCATCCTCCATTTTCAGTTTCGGCTCCCGTTTCGATTCGGCATTGTGGTACCTCACTAAAGTATAATGAACTCTCTCCCTTCTGTTATGCACGTGGGGATTACATTGGCTTGTATAGCTTTTTTTCTTCGTTTGATTGGTCGGAAATTCAAGAACTTCCTGATTGCAATGCACAGGTCGAACGGTTCACCGAAATTGTCAAAAGCGGTATGGACCAATTTATTCCCAAGTATAAACCAAACCACTCCAAGCACCCACATTGGTTTTCGAAAGAACTTCGTACGACTCTTAAATTAAAAGACCGCTGCCACAGAAAGTATAAGAAAACCGGGAGTGACGAATGGAAACAGAACTTCTGCTCTTACCGTAAATTATGTAAAAACCTTTATGAGCGGGACCAGCGCTCCTATCTCGATTTTGTAGAGAGTAGTGCGAATTCTCAGCCTGAAACATTTTGGAGATACATCCGGTCCCGTAAGAACAACTCACATGATCTTATCAATCTTGTAGATTCCTCTGGGGAAGAAGTTCATAATGTCGCCAACCACTTTGCTCAGCACTTCAGTGCCACATGCGGCCAGCGTGACGTCTCTGAAATGAACATATTGTTAAATCGCGTACAAGGCTCCAGCTTAGTGCTTTTGGACGAGCAGTTGGTTTTGGAGAGCCTAAAGCGCATGAAACCGTCATTGTCGTGTGGAGCTGACGGAATACCTCCAGCTATTCTCAAAACATACGGCAGCATTTTTGTACCTATTTTGACGGTGATATTTAACCAGTGTCTAAAAACAAACGTGTTCCCTCTCGCGTGGAAAATTTCTCGAGTCCGTCCTATTTTCAAGTCAGGCTCCAAATCGGATGCAACAAACTACAGAGCAGTTTCTCTCCTTTGTGCTTGTTCCAAGCTGTTTGAGACAGCGCTGTACAAATTACTGTCAAGTTCTGTACAGAATTTTCTTGTAAGTAACCAGCACGGCTTTATATCAGGAAGGTCGACAACAACTAATCTCTCCTGCTTTATGGAGCAGACCTCGGAAGCCATTTCTGAGAGGGGCCAGCTCGACGTTGTCTACTGTGATCTGAGCAAAGCATTTGACGTTGTCTGCCACACGTTGTTACTTAAAAAGCTTGTACAGGTAGGAATTGATACACCACTCGTGGCATTGTTGGGTAGTTATCTAGATAACCGGTTCAGTTTCGTTAGCGTTAACGGGCAGACGTCTGCTCTGTACAGATCAACAAGCGGTGTGCCTCAAGGCTCCGTGTTGGGGCCTCTCTTGTTCTCCATTTTTGTTAATGATGTGTCAGCCGCAATTAAGATGTCTTCTTTCCTTCTTTACGCTGACGACATTAAAATATTCAGACGGATTGAGTCCATTAATGACTGCATTGCCTTGGAGCAAGATATATCTTCATTTTCCAAGTGGTGCTCAGACAATAGATTAAATCTTAACTCTACAAAAACAAAGGTCATGTCTTATAGCAGGAAAACGAACCGCACTTTATTTTGCTACAGTATTAACGGCGGTTACTTGTCTAGAGTTGAAGAGATCAGAGACCTCGGCGTGCTTTTCGACAGTGCCTTAACTTTCTCACCTCATGTCACTCAACTTACTAGGCGGGCGCTACGCTCTCTTGGGGCTGTATGCAGGTTTTCTCGAGAATTCCGGTTTCCTTCTTCATTCCTAAAACTATTCAGAACGCTTTGTATTCCGCAACTAGAATATGCTTCTGTCGTTTGGAATGGAACCTGTAGTTCCAACTGTCAACGTATAGAGCATGTACAAACCAAATTTTCATGAATATTTAGGCATCGTTTTCCTTCGGAGCCTATCCCTATAACTGTTTCTCTAAGTTCCCGGCGGACCCACTCAGACCTTCTTTTCATGTACAAATTGCTTCATGGTATTATTTTATGCCCGGAACCACTTGAATCAATCAGTTTTCGCGTTCCACAAAAAGCTACAAGGCTCGCCCACCCTTTTAAAGCAGCTGGAGCTCTCAGCACACGTTCTCCTCTTCAAAGGATGCAGCATCTGCATAATGTTCACTCCGAGAAGCTCAATATCTTTCAGCGTCCTCTTCGGGAGTTTTTGGCCGGGTTGTCAGCTCTGACACACTACGTTCATCTTGGCAGTGCTCTGTTTCTTCACTTATCGTCCTGACGTGTGCATTGACTTCACCGAGCTTGTTCTTGTTCCTGGTTATTCATCTATTGTGCTTATACTGCGACTGTAATTATCGTAGAATTTTTCTTTTTCTGCCGTTTTTATCATTAAAAGTTGCCATATTCACTTTATGCGTCCATTTGAAACTAAAATTGTACGCTTCCAGAATCTTGTAAAAACTTTCTTCTTTTCACTCACCCTTCCGTATAGTTACGCTTATTGTAAGATGTCTTCTTGCAATTGACCAGACATTACAGTTTTTATTGATTGTGTAATGTTGCCTAAAATTACACTATGGCATTTTTACTCTTCTTGAAGTTGTAGTTTCTTCTTATTTTTTGCTCACTCACTGTTCTTTTACGAGCTGTTGATGCATTTCATTGCTGTCTTATACCTTTTCTGTGCGCCAGCACGACTTGATTGTGTAAAGTCGGTTGGATTGCACTATTTTATTTCTAATCTTCTTTGCCGTTTTTTGTAGGTCTTTCTTTCTTTTCTTTTTTTTTGCTCACTGAGTGTTTATTAGCTAATTGTTGATGTACTACAGTGCTGCATTTTCCCCTCTGAGTGCTCCAGCACGAAGGCCTCCGCTGTTCCTGGGCACTATAATAAACATTGATTGATTGATTGATTGATTGATTATTATTGTACTTATGTTAGATGAAAAAATTGTCAATGATAGCCTTCAATGGATGAAACCATCATTTTCCTGTGGTGCAGATGGAATTTTAGCAGCCCTCATGAAGGCTTACGGCAACATTTTTGTGCCTGTCTTAAAGGGACACTGAAGTGATATGTAAACATTGCGGGATTACTTGCGCAAATTGTAGTCCGGAGTCCCCAGGCCATGTTACGACCACTCTGGGCGCGTTTACGCGATTTTATTTAGTAGAAAAATTAATTCGAAAATGCTGTCCTCCTCTCTTTACGCCCGCCCATTTTCTGTGGCGTTTTCGTGTGACGTCGCGAGGAGCCGAGCTCGCAATTGGCTGCGCTACTGCACGGCTCCCCGGCCTTCAGACAGAGTCAGTCGGCCCAGCGTTTCGTCCGCCGGCCGCCGACGGGTCGTCGCAATTCGTTCGCTCAGTTGAAACGAAGCCAGGACACGTTTGTGAATGGAAGAATGGGCCTTTCTTTACTTGGTTAGTTTGTACACTGTATCTAGCTCCAAGTCAAGGTCGCTTCAGACAAGCGCTGCACAAGCGCACATGCGACGCTTCGCTGACTGGTACACCAGTAGGAAAATATAAGGTCTCTTGAGTGCGGGAGAAGAGTCAGCGAAGTCAATATAGGTACTAAGGAAATAAAATCAACTGATATTTTTACCGTACAGCGTAAAAATAGGGTGCGGGAGGCACTTTTTTGCGCTGGGCGAACAAGCACAGCGGTCAGCAGCACGACTACGCATCTGCGAACGCTTTTCCGTCTACGAAATGCAATTGCGAGAATGAACAGGCCAGAATGAACAGGCCCTTGGCCTGGTGCGAACACGCTTTTTACGGTACAGGCATGAGTGAGGCAAGCTCCAAATATGGGGGAAAAGCGCATGACATTTGGGCGTCTGCGGGTACGTGGAGGGCGTCCATGCACTCCGTAGGCCTCGGCTAGTGAATGCTACGATTCTAAGCCGTCCTGGGAGGCTTATCTTTATGCATTTTTACAGATTGCAACATGGCAGAAGCGCGGTACGATGATTACTGAGTTATTGAGAATGCACATCCAACAACGCCACCGGTTGTTTTTTACAGAACCGAAACCGAAACTTGTTTGGTTGCTCACCTTGGGCATCGTACAATCACGGTGCCCGCTCCTCCCAACGTCACAGCTTTAGTTGGTGCGGCCGCCGCAAACCGCGCATGGTAGTTTTTCTTCTTTCACGCTTTGTAAAATAATTACCGATTTGTCAACCGGATAAACGATGAAAAGTGTGCTAATTTGAGCCAGTCTACGCAGTGCAAGCAAAAACGGGTGCTTGACAAATTCACTTCAGTGTCCCTGTAACTTCAATTTACAATAACTGCTTACTTTTAGGTAAATTTCCTCGTGCATGGAAGATCGCTCGAATTTTTCCGACATTTAGGTCTGGTGATAAGTCAGCCGTTTCTAACTATCGCCCGATCTCACTCCTTTGTGTCGCCTCAAAACTCTTTGAGTTAGCTCTGCACAAAGTTCTTGCTGCCTGCGTCAAGAACGTTGTGATACCAAATCAGCACGGCTTTTTCACGGGTCGATCGACGGTCACAAATCTTGCAAGCTTTATGACACAGGCTTCGGCTGCAGTTTGTGAAAACGGCCAATTGGACGTTATTTTTTACCTCAGAAAGGCGTTTGATGTGGTGAATCATCAGTTATTAATTAACAAGCTTGCTAAGTCCGGTGTAGACGCAAGCCTTGTTGCCTTGTTGTCCAACTATCTCCTTGACCGGTCCTTCTATGTAGATGTTAACTACAAAAAGTATAGTGTTTACCCTGCAACAAGTGGTGTACTCCATGGTTCCGTGCTGGGTCCATAATTGTTTTGGTCTTTACCAGTGATGTGTCAACAGTGTTAACACACTCTTCTTTTCTTCTCTATGCTGATGATGTCAAACTATTTAGGCACATTAGCGGTGTTCAGGACTGCTGTGCCTTGCAGAGGGATGTGTCGGAATTATCAGTCTGGTGCAGGAAAAACTGCCTAATTTTAAACCCCACCAAAACAAAGGTTGTCACCTACAGCCGGAAAACTCACCCTCTGCTGTTTTCTTACAGTATTGAGGGAGCTCCTCTGTAAAGGGTTGAGGAGATTAGGGACCTAGGGGTGCTTTTCGACAGTACCCTCTCTTTTTCTCATCATATTAGCTCATGACCCGGCGAGCACTCCGAAGTCTTGGAAATGTGTGTAGGATTACAAAGGAATTCTCTACTCAAGAGCCATTTCTAATGCTATACAATGCAATATGTATACCACAGTTAGAATATGCTTCTGTTGCCTGGAACGGCATCTCCAAATCTAGTAGTGAATTATTAGAACGTGTACAGAAGAAGTTTTAATCCATATTTAAGCACTGTCATCACAATCACAGTTTTCATTCTGATTCTGACTTACCCATAGTCCCTTCCATCCCTTCCTTGAACTGCAGACGTATGCGTGCAGACCTTGCATTTCTTAACAAAATTGTTCATGGTGACCTTTCTTGCGCACACCTGCTTAACTGTTTAGAGTTTAGTGTACCACAAAGGCCCACCAGGTCTCATCGCCCGTTGTTGACCGCTGCGGGCAACTCCAATCATTCTCCTGTGCGGAGAATACAGAATTGTTATACCCGCTTCTTTGAACGCCTTGACATCTTGCAGAAATCATTTACAATTGACCGTACAGCGCTGTTGAATACAGTATGTTAAGCACCTATGATATGTCTGTCGTTCTTTTTTTTCTGGAATTTGGTTTCTCGGCGGTTGTGTCTATCCAACTGATAGTTGCCTATTTTTGAAACTGTTTACCGTCATTTGTTCGTCTTATCATTTGTCTCTACACTCTTGCCGTTGTTTTTGTTGTATTACTGTCAAACTTTGTTGCTCTGCCTGTCGTGTGGCCTTCACGACAGGCAGAGCAACATAGGCATCTTCTTTTTTTCTTTTTTACCTGTACCCAGGCTCCGCCTGTGCTTTATTTCTCTCATTTTCACTACTTCAATTTGTGTGTGTCTTGTCGCTTGTTTGTATCTTGCTATATGTTTCTTGTATTTTGTTTTCATGTAACTACCCGTGCTCCAGCACTCAGGCCTCTGGCTGTTCGTGGGCACGTAAATAAACATGATTGATTCATTGCTTGATTGATTGATTATTATTATTTATTATTAGTAGTCTAATTGGTACTTTACTATAATAATATTATTATTATTATTATTATTACCCGTGTGAGACGGCCGAGGCGGCGACTAGGCCTAGCAGCAGAGCTTCACTGACGAGCTTGATAAAGCGCTGGAGACCAAAAAAATCGGAACATGTAGACATAGTGGTTGTGGTCTTGCGCACATGCGGAAATTTGTGAAGTGCTCTGTTGGTATAGTGTACAAGATCCCGCTTACTTGCAAAAATGCATACATAGGACAATCAGGACGTTGTGTGAACGAAAGGTAGAAGGAGCATCGTGCGCTGTGTCAGCAGACGGCTATTTCTGGCAATTTGGCACAGCACTGCGACAAGTGCAAATGCACTCCAGATTTCCCAAACACAAAGGTGCTCTTCAAATCACGGGACAGGGTTACAAGGGAAATATGCGAAGCATTTTGGATGGTTTCTGGCCTCGAAGCTGACTACGTCAGTGCTCCGTCAGTCTCGGTGCTCGAGAGGCTGCGTATCCAAAGAAAATAAATTGTTGTATGAGGTGATATGATACGCACATGCACTGGGTGGTGATACGAGGTGGCAGGGGTATTTATATATTGTCTTGTTTATTAAACTTTTCACAGTTATTAGTAGCACATCTCCCGTTTCGTACGAAACGACGACCGGGTAAAGAAAAAGGACACACGTGTGTCCTTTTTCTTTACCCGGTCGTCGTCGTGTTAAGCTCAGCGCTATTGTTCAATTATGTCTGACCTTTTCTCGCCCGCATAAACAGTGTTTGTTACCAAAACTTTCGTGGTTTGAGGACCAAATCTGCTGTGTTTTTTTTTCTCTATAGCTTCGTCCTCATATAATGTAATCATCCTTAGCGAAACTTGGCTATCCCAAGAAATTCTGTCTAGTTATTATTTTACCGATAATTATGTTGTTTTCCGAAGTGACCGTACCAGGCCCACATTTAAAAATTGTGGTGGTGGAATGCTCATTGCGGTCGACAAGTCGTTGAACTGCCGTCGCAGCTCAGACCACGAAACTGCTGCATAATCAGTGTGGATGGAGGTGCTCGGCGGTAGAATTAAAAGTATCCTAATTTCTACCTTTTATATACCTCTATCCATTAACTACGCCGAATTTCAGCGCTGTGTTGCATCAATAGAGGATGTTGTAAATGCCTACCCAGACAATAATTTTCCTAAATGTTGGGACACTTATGCTGCTGAAGATTAAGTTGCTTTTTATAACTACCTATGTAACACTGACTGGTCTCTCCTCGTCAAATTTCCCTATGTTGATGACTGTCACGCGTCTCAACCGGCAGAGAAGAAGGAAACGGGAAACAAGGGCAGGCTTAACAAAACATATTTAAGACGCAGCCAAGCTCGAAGCAAACAAAACCTAGTTAGAAAAACTACACACACGAAAAAGCTGTCGAAATCTCCACAATGGAATATACACAATGCCCTATGATACCCCTGCTTTACAAGCTCAAGAATGTCCTAGAAGGATGTTGCGCTAGCGCCTAGGCTTACGTACTGCACGGGTGTTGACGTAAGGAAATCAAAGTGTCGCCGCAAAGAGCTGGTACCCGCATGCTGTCGGCGCGATGTCGTGCTACTGGTGCAGCCCGGCTGGGATTCCGGGGGACGTGGTCGTTGCCGGTGCCGGGGCCATCGTAGCACAGGACGACGATACAATGCCGTACCGCAGACGCGTGCCAGTCGCCACTGGAGCCGCCAAGACGTGGGGTCGCGGACCGTCGGGAGACCGGAGCCGAAGCTTCATCGGCCCGCTCCCACCCAGGCTTGTGTGGCGACGTCGGTGTCGTGGGTCGCGTCACCCCAGGCTTCGCTCTTCGGGAGCCGGGTCTCTTGCTCCGCCCTCCCGCGATCCCTCATCTTCCTCCTGCTTTTCCTTGATCTCGTTCGGCGTCGTTGCGGGGATTGTCCTTGACTCATGACAATGACCAAGTCGAGAAGCGTTCTAAAATGATTCAGAAAGGAATGCACATGCTTATACTAAGGAAGTCCGAAAAAAAAATTACATTTCCGAACAGGTTTTCTGCGGAACTGCGAAAGGCTTTAAAATGTAAAGCCCGTGCTTACAAGAGAACTGGCGGGCCTCAATTCGAAGCTTAGAAAAAGGAGTGTACGTATTTCAGAGCCTGTGTAAAGAGCTGTATGATTGAAATTGGTCAGACTTCACAGCCAAGGTGGAAATCAGCGCTACGCGCGACCAGAAAAGTTTATGGCAGTATGTTCGCTCTCAATCTGCTAGCAAGGTTGCCGAAATCGTTCACCTTCTAGACGACAATAGAAACCCGATTGGAGACGTTGATAATGCCTTTGCGGATCATTTCAGCTCTGTATTTCCAAAGGGTGAAGTTAAATCTTTGTCCAACTCTTCCTCTGCGTCGTGTAAATTCTGCGTTCCCACAATCAGTGAGGACGACGTTCGGAAAGCCCTGAAGCCTCAAGCCGTCATTTTCCTGCGGCCCTGAGGGCATTGCTCCCGCAATATGAAAAACAAATGGGGAGCTTCCGATTCCTACACTAACCTCTATATTTAATATTTCAATTCAATCTTCTATTTTTCCCTGCAGCCTGGAAGCTAGCACGCTAGGTCCGTCTTCAAAACTGGTGCCAAAGATAGTGCTAGAAACTATCGGTCTATTTCGCTTCTGTGTGCGGCGTCTAAGCTTTTTGAGACTGTGTTGCACGATGGTTTACTTTCCAGTGTTAACGGCATACTAATTTCTGAACAGCACGGCTTTATGTCCGGACGTTCCAGAACCACCAACCTCGTTTCTTTCATGCAGCGAGCGTCCGAAGCGGTTCTTCATAGGAGGCAGCTCGATACTGTGTACTTTGACCTGAGCAAGGCTTTTCATGTGGTCAGTCACCCATTCTTAATTTCTAAACTGTCACTCCTGAACATAGATCATTCGATTCTTGACCTCCTAATTAGTTACTTGCGTGGGCGGACCTGCTACGTAATTGTTAACGGCCAGCAATCCCATCGTTACGGCGTTTCAAGTGGTATGCCACAGGGGTCTGTTTTAGGTCCTCCTTTGTTTTCTTTGTTTGTAAATGATGTTTCAGCTGCTATAAGGCATTCTTCTTTTTTACTTTATGCTGATGACATCAAGATTTTTAGGTAGTTTCGTCTCTTAGCGACTGCGGGCATTTGCAAAGAGACGTGGATGCATGTACACTCTGGTGTAAAGAGAACGAACTGATAGTGAACGCAGCGAAAACCAAAGTGTTGTTGTACACGTGTAGAACAGACTGCCTGCTTTATCACTACTAAGTACATGATGTTACTTTGCCTCAAATCTCGACGACAACTGATGTTGGCGTGCTCTTTGATAACCAGCTGATTTTTACACCGCACGTTAGATCCATCAAACAGCGAGCTCTCCGCCGCTTGGGCATGGTCTGCCGGATGTCTAGAGAATTCCGTAGTGCAAAGTCCTTCCTGAGACTGTACTAAACTGTCTGTCGTCCCGTGCTAAAATATGCCTCGGGGGTCCGGGAATGACACATGAAAATCTAACAGTGGGGCAATTTATAAAGTGCAGAATAGGGTGCTGTCCATACATAGACATCGCTTCGCTCGCGAGTATCATATACTTGACTCTGGACCACGGTACTTGCAAGTGCAGCCTGATCTAAAGGCTGGACGCGATACAGCTGACCTCTTATTTATTTTTAAGATCATACATGGACAAATTACCAGAGCGGAACTTCTTTCTGAGCTTCAGATGACAGTGCCTCTTAAAACCACAAGAAAATGTCATCCTTTTCGTACTCTCAGCTCCTGTAACCGACATTGCTCGCTGTGTAGGCTGCAGAGTACGTGTAACCTCTACTCTGTCGATGTTGATATTTTTAACAGATCCCCCAATAAGTTCAGTTCAGACACTTGCAGAATTTTTATTCGCTAATATACTCCATCGTATTCTCCTACATGAAACTATAAGGAATATTTTTTTGCTCCTTCATACTGAATGAATCTTGTTCTGGTTATAGTAACTTCTTTTTACCTGCTTGCCTTACTATATGGATAGTAATTACGGACCACATTGGCTCATTTCACTTCTTATTACGCTCACTGGTCGCCAATAGCTAACCTCAAATATGTTGATGAAGAGACCATTTTTTTACTGATATTTTTGACGATGCCTTGAGTTGCTTTGTTCAATAAAATGGAAATGAAAGCCCATTTTCTCAGTTGGTTTTCTGCTGAACTGAAATGGGCTTTGGACATGAAAAATTGACCACGAAAGAAAGCCAAGAAAAAGGCGCAAGGCATGGGGCAGAATGACTTTGACATATCAGATCTTTTGTAAAGGTGTGGCTAAGCGCGAGAGGTCCAACACATTGCCGCGGTCGAAAGTTGATGCAAAACGCAATTTCAAAGCTTTCTGGGGCCCCGTCCATTCACAAACATCTAAAACCCTCGCTGATGATCGAGAGGGGAGCGTATAGGACGTTGGCATTGCCTTTGCGCAACAATTCCGTTCTGCATACCGCAAGAAAGTGCAGAGTGACCCCCTCAACTGTCTCTAGTTTGCAATATATGCTCAGAAGCCTTGGTTTCCGAAATGCTAATTTCGAAAGCTGTAAAACAACTAAAGTTGTCATTTTCGTGTGACCCTGGTGCCATTTTTTTCTGCAGTACTGAAAGCGTTTGTTGATATCCATGTTTGAGTATTTAGGTGTATATAACAATCTTCTCTCAAGAATGGCAAGTTTCTAGCTTGTTACAAGAATGCATGGGCTGTTCGTGTATTTAAATCAGGTTCAAAACTTGACCGCAAGAACTACCGATTGATATCAATTTTATGTGCTGCTTCTAAACTGTTCGAATCCCTACTGCATAAACTATTCACGTACAGTAGTGAAGCTAGATTATTACATGAACAGCGTGGCTTTTTTTGCGG
Source organism: Haemaphysalis longicornis (assembly GCF_048455015.1). Taxonomy (NCBI): domain Eukaryota; kingdom Metazoa; phylum Arthropoda; class Arachnida; order Ixodida; family Ixodidae; genus Haemaphysalis; species Haemaphysalis longicornis. Next base: position 208,730,904 of record NW_027526361.1, on the reverse strand, counting down.
TGCGATAGACCACTACAACTCTCGTCATCATCATTTCGTCTACGTTGATTTGAGCAAGGCTTTTTTGTCGTCTGCCACGAGCACTTACTCAAAAAACTGCCTCAGCTTGATATAAAACCATCCCTGGCATGCCTTATGTGCAAATATTTATGAGATAGGTCATGTTTCGTTCGTTGAAATGGGCACTCTTCTCTTTCCCATGAGGCGACCAGTGGTGTCCCTCAGAGCTAAGTTCTCGAGCAACTTCTCTTATAAATATTGCTAATTCGTGTCTCACCACAACTTATTTATGTAATTTTCTTTTACATACCAATGATGCAAAATTTTGTTGCGGAGCAGGGAAAACGCCTATTCACAAGTAATAAACGAATGATTCTCTATTGGCAGCTAATTAGCAAGGCAGACTTAGACAGGCAGCAAGGTATTTCAGCTCGTGCACACGCTAGTCCAAGAGAGCGTCTTCTTCTTCCTCGATGGCTAGCTATGCTACCGCACAACCAGCAACATGCCCACTTTGGGGGGATTGCACCCTTTGCAAGTCGAATCTCTGGACAGCTCACTTCTCGGTTAGCATTTCTCTAATAACCGCCACGCGGCATAGCCACGCGCTCAGGATAACCGCCGATTCGGTGCTGGGTAGCTGCTATGTGGAAAGTGAATCAGGGGAGTGGCAGGGTTTGAGGCGGGCAACGTGGACGATGTCCCTCCGTGATTGAGAGCTGGAAGGGACGGCGGGGAAAATTTCATACGTAAAGTTCATAACTGGACGGAGTACTTTGTAAGGGCCAGCATAGGGGGAAAGTAGCTTCTCAGAAAGTCCCACACGACGAGTCGGGCACCATAGTAACACGGGGGACCCTGGTGAAAAGTGCACGACGCGGTGACGTTTATCATAGCGATTCTTCTGGCTGACTTTTGAAATGGCGGGGTGGGAACGGGCAAGCTGACGCGCTTCGTCTGCTCGAGCGATTGATTCGTGGGCATATTCGGTGCACGGGTGTGTGGCGGGAGGCAAAAGGGTATCGAGCGAGAGGGCTGGTTCCCTTCCGTAGAGAAAGTAAAAGGGTGAGAAGCTCCAGAGGAATTTTCCGCGAAAGTGACGAAAGGCAGCGCAATGTCCCAGTCGCCGTGGTCACTAGAAACGTGCATAGCGAAATGTCCGTAAGGGTTCTATTAAAACGATAAGTAAGGCCATTTTTTTTGTGGGTGATAAGCTGTAGTCACTATGTGGCGAATCGAACATGAGCGAATTATGTCCGCAACGACTTGAGACGGGAAATTTCGACGGCGGTCTGTGGCAAGCTGCCGAGGAGCGCCGTGGTTCAGTATGACAAGGTAGAAGAGAAAATCGGCCAAATAAGTTGCACAGCTCGTGGGTAGCGCACGGGTGATAGGAAAGCAGGCAGCGTACTCGGTAGCGACAGCAATTCATTTGTTTCCGGATGTAGTCAAGGGGAAGGGCCCGTGTAAATGTAGTCCAATCCGGACAAATGGTTCAGTGGGAATTTCAAGTGGTTTTAGGTGGCCTGCTAGTAGCTTTGAGGGTAGCTTATGGCGTTGACACAGATCACATTCACGCACGCAACGCTGCACTGAGCGGTAGAGGCCTGGCCAGAAAAAAGGATGTCGCACATGGTCGTAGGTGCGGGTCACTCCGAGATGCCCGGCCGTGGGTGCGTCATGAAGCTGTAGCAGCATGTACGACGTAGGTGTTCCGGAACGCCAAACAGGTTATCAGGACTATCCTAGCAAAAGTTGCACTGATATAAGACTCCATCGGGTATAACGAAGGAGCGGAAGGCAGGATCGGCGGAACCAAGGTTAACGCCGTCAATGATGGAGCGCAGAAAAGGGTCGCGCCGCTGTTCTTCGCCAATGTTCACGAATTCGGAGACCGCTAGGACACAAGCGTCAGCGTCGTCCGCCGAGCATTCCGGAGGGCTGACCGGGTGTCTAGATAAACACACTCTTAATCTGGTTCCACGTAAGGTCCACTTAATAACTGGAACTTATTTGCAAAAAAGTTCCAGTTATATATTTTAAACCGTGTTCCACTTACCCTGAAAATTAAGTGGAACAGTGCACCACATATTTTTGCAACTAAATTATGTGGATGGGTGTTCCAAATAAAAGTATGCGGATCACTGTTCCGAATAAAAGGGTAGTTTAAGTTACTGGAACAGTGATTCATGTAAAATGATTATAGAATTTATCCGGTGCGCCATTCCAGGTACCTTCAGACCAGCTGTTTATATAAAACGGTGTTTCTATAGACATTGGGAAGCTGTCTATGGGACTCCACTTCTCCAATATTTCTGCTTTCCTGTGGGTATACACCGAGGTTATAATCCAGGCTGGCGGATGCGCTAGCATCGGCAGGAAACCGCAAGCACCATTTTAACACAGCCTTGATATATGACCCGCGGTGATACCAGATTTTGGAAAGCAGAAACCACCACAGCAGTGTGGTCCCTCACAGTTCCCAACAGTTGCCTATCGGGGCACAGTTCTATATAAAAGTTGGTCTGAGGCACCTAGCTCGGCACACTGTCTTTGGCTTCACCCGCAGAATCCTGTGCTGGGTTTTAGCTTCATGTAAAAGAAACAACATACTTGCATTAAAATACACACGAAACACACTATTATGACTCATACACTGCTTTTCAATATACTATACAACTTCATTGGGAATTAGTATGCATACATTTCATATATGAATAGCTGTATCTTTTAAATTGCAAAGAAAATAACCAACGTACAAGAAATAAATACCATAACGATTGCACTAGGCTCCAAGTGGCATTTACACCAAGTGGCATTTTCACCTTTACTCAAGAGCATGGTTAATAAAGACGGTGTTAGGGTAAGTGCTTCACAAATAAATAGACGTGCGCGTCTACCGCGGCACTGACAGACATTATACAACAGTGAGCATCAAATATGCTGTCTTATCAGATAAACCAAGGTAATTCAAAGGAGGAATTACCCATTGCGCTTGCCATACGATGTTTACGCCTAACTGTTTGGGAAAATGCAGTTTGCTAATTAATTGTAGGGAAAGGCCCAAAAACAAGCTATACACGGTTGTATTATCACAAACCTACAACAGTGCAGTGCAAGAGTTTAGGAAAAGAACGCTCGAGCCAAGATTAACGATAAAACATTTTGACACGAGAGGTCACATGCCACAATTAAAACATGATTATTAACGATAGTAGTTTCCTGACACCAGACGTAAGTGTAACATCAAGCTATTTGTAGACAAAAAACTTTATGAGCATCCTGAAAAGGCCTTTGACTTAAGGCACGTTACTTGCCCAAGCAATTTGTAGTTGTTTAAAATAATTCATCCCAAGAAATCTCACAAAAGCCAACGTGAATCTTATATAATTTTTGAAACCAGGTAGCTGGGAGCATGTTACACATATTAAAGTTTAACAAGCAGACTAATTAAATACGTCATCAATTCAAGCGTGAACAAGTAAGATATCCTAAAGAAGCAAACAAGCCATCGTTGAATCATACAGGTGACCAGTTTTACAAAGCAGACTTGAAACCATTTTTTTCTAGCCTCAATATTTTACCTTAGGTAAAATTCACAGTAGCGTGCTATAAAAACCCTCCCGTCTTGCTGTCAGTGTAATTGTGACCAAAGCCCTGCTTCTGCCAAGCAAAAAATGCAACTTTGTTCAAAAGAGAAAACTTGTTCAGGCCAAATACGCACATTTTAAATTCTGCTACGGCATGGGTGTCAGCTCACATACAGTACTAAAATTTATCAATGAAGGCGGAAGCCATCTGCGGAAATAAGCACTGTCACTTTTGCATCAGCAGCAGCACTGCCACGAAAAAAAAATCTCATGAGCTACACGTGAATAATACGGACGTTACAATGCGGTGCCATGAACTACATTAACACCCACTATAGATTCAAAGGCAGCCTGCGCATTGTGCCAATGATAAAAAATCGTAAAGCAAGGCACGACTTCAGTGTTCAGTTGACATTAAACTCGCATGTGCCAGTAACTTAAAGCTCTTCATCTGACCTCACCCCCTTCATGCCTTCTACCTGACTTCCTTCATGCCTTTCAAGAGATACTTTAACCTCTACCAATAATTTATAATCCCAAGTATAGCTGAACAGTTCAAGTATTCTAACAGAGGCTCCAACTTAAATGACAACAGGCCACTGTCAAATTTCTCATGCTTTCTAAGAACTCGATGCAAAAGTCCCAAGAACTCTCCAAAGGCACATAAACATAAGAACATGATGACACGATGAAAAAGATGACATATGCGGCGAAGAGGATGACCACATCCCGAAGTGAAAATGCAGGCGGCGCATCCGTGATGTGTTTCTTGCGGGCAATATTGATGCCGCCAGTCCCTTCTCTCAGAATAACCGGGCCTCGAGAAGACCTACTGCTCACCTCATGTACCTTCAAGGAAACAATAAAATTTTGTTACATGGTTACTTTAAAAAAAGGAGTTGCTTAGGCCCTTTCAAAACACAGTAATTGATTTAAAATCAGTGATTTCTTGGGTTTTTTCTGGGAGTGCTGCTAAAGGTGAAAGTACGCTAAACAATATCACCACAGACAATCAATGAAATCGCCCTGATTCTGGAAAGTATCCCACTTTGCTGCCTCGGTATCCTGAATATAAGGTTTCTAATTCTTGAGAGGTTTCGTTTATTAATCAAATAATAATTACTACAATCACCTTTCGGCATTATATTTTACACACCTTCTCTCTGCGAAAAATGTTCTCTGTACTGTACAATGTGCTCCCTAGACTGCTTTAGTGAGGCTGGCCTAATATAACTTACAGCTAAACGATGTTTCAACCGCAAAGAAATAAATGGCCGGTTATAGGAAATCATAAATATCGCACTGTGGCAGAAATGTTTTGTGGAATTATTTCCACCTAAAATATTTCCCTCTCTATTTATATTCCTATATGGTGCGTAGTGGTATGAGCCGAAAGATGAGCTGACTAATGCTGAACTAGGCTGTTGCACAATTTTCTTATAAATCACAACTCTAGCACATTTTATTGCAGACGTCACTTTCTGCACTCTAAGCAATTCCCTTCTAAAAATAATTACCCCTTATTTAGCCACCTATCAAAATCCAATGCAAGCATTACTCATGCTACACCTGTATTTGGGAGTATTATTGGTACTGCGGGCGTATTAAAAGAGGGAAATTTAAATCTTCAGTTGCCACCGTATTGTTGTAGCAGCAACCACGTTGGGTGTGTCCGTGGTGCTGGGAAATCCCCGCAACAACTCTCAAGGTGTAAAAGCTAAATATTTACAAAACTAAATAGAAAATAGTGGACTTTTTGGCCAATGTGAACACATTCATCGTAAGTAGCGCTAGAGACGGGACACAGAAGAGGAGACACACACGACCAGTTATAGGAAATCATAAATATCGCACTGTGGCAGAAATTTTTTGTGGAAATATTTCCACCTAAAATATTTCCCTCTCTATGTATATTCCTCTATGGTGCGTAGAGGTATGAGCCGAAAGTTGAGCTGACTAATGCTAATGAGCTGACTAATGAGCTGAAAGTTGAGCTGACTAACCCAATCAAAATTAGGATCCGGGTGTTTCTGCCAGAGCCGTCTCGAAGTGCACTTCCAGGAAAGTTTTGCTAACGTGTTCCGAAAAGCTCCTACTGCCACCTTGAACCTCAGGCCAAGCTGCCATTAAAAAGAAGTTTCAAACCGTTATGTATATAGCAACTAACTAAAAACACGCCATAAAAGACCCAAAAATGGCAGTGCGTACTTGCTTGTAGAATGCAATGATTTCATCCCGTGCAAGAGCTTTAATGTGTTGCCTTGTGATCATACACTTCCAAGAAGGGGTCCAAATAGAATTAAAATGGCCATATGCATTCCTTTTTCCTCTGTTTTAGGTCTATGTTCGGCCTGGTGCCTAGAAAATAAACAGTACAAAAATATCAGAGAATAAATTTATGCCTTGGGAGCACGAGAAAATATTGAAGAATGTCTGATTCGTTCCACGAAACTCGAATGTTTTTTTTACAGCGGAAGCCCTGGTAATCTTTTCTTGCTAAACAATTTGAGATATAAAATATCTGAACATACTTTAAGCTCACCTGTTCTTGGTCTATGCGAACTGGTGAATATCTGCACAATATGCACGACTCCAAAGGTACTCTTTTGTGACCTATCAGCCCCACAGGGCATTCATAATCCGCCACACTCTCCCAAACGATCCTTCAGCATGCCGAAGACGTCTTCAGCCATAGTGAATTTCACAGCCATGACTTCGCAAGAGCATATAAGGAATGGAAGTAGTTTGTTTTCATCGTTTTTTTGCAGAGGAACAAAAACATCTGTAACAACGTATCAGTGCAGGGCCAAATGTCTCCACAGTCAGCCATAGACTGTTTATAAACAGGTCATAGAGTATGAATACAGAATGTAGCAATCTGCTTTTGCAGTATAATTTCTACGTTCAAAGGAGAACAGAAATGGATTAAGGTTTGGTGCACATCATGATGCAACAACTTTGACCCTAAGCGCTTTGAAAATTATTCCAACTCTCGAGCTTCCACTGACATTGATAGCATAAAAATGCAAGAATGGATTATTTTTAAACTTACTTTGTGATGTTAAAACTTTTAATAGAGGTGAGAGAACGCAGTTTCATGGTACTGACGAGGTCTGTCCAGCAGATAGCCTAACATGCTACGTCAGGTGAATAATGACACAAATGAAAATAAAAGAAAAAAAAAGAAAAAAAAACGACAAGCGGTTTGTAGACAGAGTTCAGTAGTTGGAGGTAAATATAAAAGAAGTGTTAAAATACACTGAAGAAATGTTTAACGCAAAGGGGAAATGTTCGCTTTCAATTTTAGCAGAGTTCAGGCAACCGCGGAGCGACTACACGTGGTCATGAGATCACAAGGTCAGGTTAAAAATAAAAGAATGTGCACGCATTATTGCGGCGGCCAGATGCGGAACCAAACATCGAAAACTTTTAATAGTCCACACGTGAGCTTTATGGGTAATTATTCTGAGGTCTCAGGTTACCACTGACATTGACCGCATAGAAAGGGCACCACATTTTCTGCGTGTTCCCACCTGCCCTCCGCTCCACAAAAGGAACGTTTTGTCACTACGCTACTGCTCAGACAACCACTTCCCCTTGCATTTCACTACACGTCAGGCCGCCAACTTAAGTTGACTAGTGTAAATAAAACATCTGAATTCATAGAAGGCATTGGAAGAAACCGGGAACAACTACACACATAGCAAAGATAAACGTAAGCAGTGCTACCGCTAACGCCTTGAACGCACATTACCATAAACGGAATAGCGTGATTAGCATAGTACATTTATAGTTCTCAGGAGACCAACACAACGCAATTAACCCGACAGTTTGAAAATGCCGATAAGTCTAAAGACAGAGGCTCTGACAAACAAGTTGCGCAGTGTGTGCGCGCGAGACAATGGCGTGCGACTAAGCCGAGAAGATTCAGTACCGCTGACAGGTACAGCAACCGTCAACATGCAACTAAGCAACAGCACACCATAAGGGGACATGCAGACTCGAGAAATACGCACACCAGCAACTTTCTAAATAGCACTAGCTAACGTACGCAGTTAGAAATGTCAAGCCGACTCCGACCCACAAATACACAAGCTTAAAGTGAATAACGGCCGCAAACGTTTCTCGCATCGAACAGGCACCGGAGCGGCCCGTTTATCGGACGCAGTAATGACCAAGTCAATGAACAACACCCGTTACCAGAACATAAATAAGCAGCACTGACCTTTTTTGCGCCTCCTGGTAAACCTTCACTTCTTCGAACAGTAAATACAGCCCGAAGAAATGAAGAAATCCGCAGTTTCACGCCACAACGAAACTGGTACCCGTTCCCGCCAGTTTGACCGACAGTTAATCAAGTACATCAGGCGCATAACGCGAGCAATCGAGAAAACCGCTATAGAACGCCACTAGTGGCGCTGCATGCGGAAGAACCAAAACAAGCTTGCGTAAACGTTGAGACGTCGGGGCGCTGCAGTCGTTAAAAGTGTTCACGCAGTCCCGTTTTTCCCTAATCGTCGTTGTACCCGTTGCCGTCCCACTATACCATGCATCAACGCAAGCGGCGCTGCCTTGCGGCTGTCAACGCATGCGCACGGCATGCCGCACTGAATTTGCGGTCGTTTCGTAATGGTTTCGGCCAACTTTTTCTTCCTCCGTGGCTTGGGCGGTGCACGCCGTGGCCAGTGACCAGTCCGCGGAAGAGATCACAAACTCGGCACCCTTGATCGCTTTTATTTGCTTCAGAAAATAGAAGTAGGCCTCTAAGCGGACGTCTACGCGGCTCTGAGGCTGGAACAAAGAGCTCAGATATTAGCCAATTTAACACGTTAGTTCGGCTAAAGTTGTTTCTTGCCGCGGGCCATGAGCGCGTGCGGTTAGTGTGCATAAACTTTGATGACAGCTTTACTTCATTGTTTGCAGTGAAAACAAAACGACGCTTCGTTATTGACTTCATTCTCTTGACAAAAAGCCTTTCCAATACCAATAATATATTGTTACGTGACGGCAGAACGTAGGAAATGAACCATGGAAGATGCGAGTGCTGTATTTACACTATACTACACGATGTCGGCCATGCGGGAGCCCGCCCAGCTGGGTCTTCGTCTTCTTCTCTGGAGATTGGAGATTGCTCTCTTCTTCTTTCCGTGACAATATCTGCGACGCTCTTTGATACCCACGTTATAGAAAACTACTTACGTATAGTGAATCCCGTGTGACATAGCTAATTAGCGAGTAATAATACATCTGCCAGTTTTCCAGCAGTTTTTCTTCATTAACACCAATAGTGCAGGAAAACAGCAACGGGGGGACCAGCAGGAGAAGGCAGGTCATTCGGTGAACTTGAATTACTATGGCAAGTAACAACATTAGGGTAACACTGCAGATTTTCCCGATACTGCAATGAATAACTTGAAATAAGAACGCCATTTCGGTATAAATATATAGAATGCAAGGCAGATGCCGCGGGGTAGATTTAGTTGTCCAGGTTTTGTGTCGTTCTCCTCCTGCAAAGAGGCTTTTGTTTTTGCTTGTGAAAATTAATAGCCGAGACGAGACCAAATACAAAAACGAATTTCGAAGCATATAACTGCATGCGTAGCATGATGTGTTCGGTGTAAAATGTGAGGCAGTCGGTTACCATTATGTATGTACCCCATCACAACGTAAGTAACGTGGACTAAGTACCATTGAGCGCGAACTACACCACAACGATATGATGACTGAGCGTTGAACAAAAACTGCCGTTTCTGCGAAGCTTTGTAATACAGATGCATAACATGTAATAGCCTCAACAAGTCTTTTGTTATGAAGGTGCTCACAAAAGCAACACGAATTATTCAGCACTATAGCAGTTATGGCTTCGCCCGAACGGCAAATCAGACAAGGGAAGACGTTTAGTCCTTCTCAAATTCAAGTCACTGGTAATTTTGTACTTCACGCCTCCAATTAGAAAAATAAGATGTTCACGAAAGCGGTTTGAGTGCGACAGAACACCTGAAAATGTGTTCCTGCAATTTCTTCTTTTCCCTAAGATAGCCTTCTCTCGACATTTTTAATGCTTTGTACGGCATTGGCAAAGAAGTGCGATTTCGTTTTCTGTCAAAGAACATCAATAAAACTACACCTTAGCCTTGTTATGAAAGTTAACTGCTGCAAGGAAGTTTCATAGATGTCGGCGAAGTTCATTATAATATGCGGTGTGCGCGTGTATATTAAACCCGCAAGTGCATCTTCGGTCAAGAAGCACCAAATATATATGCGGTTCATTGTTCCAGTGGATTCATGAAAGAGTGCATACCTCACTGCCGTGCACGAGTTATGTGGAACAAGACATGAGCAAAAAATATACAAACGCACTCTCCACAACCGTTGACTGGAACATAAGTGGAACAGTAACCAGAACCGCCGACATCGCATGACCCCATTTTGTCGGTTCCAGATAAAAACCACAAACATAAAGAAAACAAGTTAATGGTTCCAGATATGTTCCACTTATATCCCTCGTTCAGGTTATTTTTTCGTTCGGATCCACATATAATATGTGAATCAGCCTTTTCAACTGGAACTTATATGGAACCCGATTAAGAGTGCACTCGCCGTCCGTATGTAGGCGTTCGGACTTGTGAATCACCGAAAAAGAGTATTCCCGAAGGCGCTACGCCCAGTGGCCAAGCCAACCAGTAGGGTCTTTCAAGGAGGAGAGCCAGCACAGTGCGTGATCGTCATTCATGAGTGCGAAGTGCCTACTATATACGTAGGGGCGGAATTTGCCCACGGACCACACTCGAGCAAGGCATTCGCGCTCAGTTATAGAGTAATTGTGGTCCGCGGGCGAATGGAATCAGCTGGCATACGCAACCACTCGATCAGCACCTGCTTGACGTTGTGCAAATACAGCTCCAATGCCGTAGCCACTAGCGTCGGTGCGAATTTCAGAGGGAGCAAAAGCGTCGAAACGAGCCAAAATCGGCGTTGAGGTCAACAGTATAATAAGTGTGGGGAATGATTGCTTGTGGTCGCAGCCCAAGTCAAACGTTGTGTTATTCTGAAGGAGATCGGTAAGAGCTCCCAGGCGGCACAGAAAGTGTGCCCCAAGACCGGCCCGTCTATGGCCGCTTTCTGGCATGTCCGGCCAGCATCCAGGTTCTGGCAGCCACTGATCATGCGTTGAACGGCCAACATTCGGCAACCAGCGCTTCGGCATTTTTCCGTCCGCCCGGGTCCGGACGCACAACGGCAGCTAACCGGCTGCCAGATATTCAGTTCTCTTACGGCTGCCGATGTTGAGAAAGAGAACGGCCGAAGTACGGCCTTAGGGTATCCGTTTTTTCTTCGGGAAGCGGTAATCGGCCGAAGCATGGCAAGCGACCGGCCACAGAATATGCGTATTCTTGCGGCAGTTGGTGTTCGAAAGGAGACCGGCCGGAGCGCGGCTGCCGTGCATTCGTTGTTTCAACGGTGACCCGCGCGTCCGGCGGACGTACGGCCCCAGAATATACGTTTTGCATTCGGTTAGCTGTCTTCGGCCGAATTACGGCCAGCGAATGGCCACAGAATATTTGGCAACCGGTGTTCAAGAGGAGACCGGCCTACGTAAGGTATCTGGTTATACGTCCTTTTTTCGGCAAACGGCATCCAGCCGAACAACGGCTCGCGCCTGGGCGCCGAGAATTCATGCACAGACGTGTTTGGAAGGAGACCGACCGGTTTTTTTCTGGGGGGACAAAGAGCCGTTAGGGAGCCGAACGACGGGGACGCGTTTTTCATCCGCTCCGTGTTTCTACGTTTTAAATGAACGAACATCGTTTGTCAAACAGTAATGAGTGTTCTCGGTGAACGGGCAAGGTACAAGGACTCACTGGACATTAGCAGGGAACCTTTTAGGCCATCGAAATGTCATTTATTGCCTCAAGAAGACTGTGCCACACCGACGGGTGAGCTAAGCCTAGCCAGTCATCGCCGCTACCACGCTTCTGCCTCCGGCTTCGTCGACGCATCATCTCGAGGCTATTCGCCCGCTCAAGAAATGGAGAGCATTGGAGACATCGACCCGGCAGAGATGTCCGATCTGAGATGGAGATGGTTCACCAAAATACCTGGCCTTCAAGGGCGTCGAGCAAGCGGCAACCACGCAAGAGCTAAACCGCCACCATGTCAAGGACTCCCCACCAAAGAAAGGCAAGTGCGAGCAAAAGCGCAAGTTATTCTGCTTACAATTAAACTGCGACAAGCAATGTTGCACTATGTTGTTGGTAATAAACGTAGAAGAGACTCGCTCGTGCATTGGTAGGATCAACTTCATGCCCTGCACTATGTTACTTCAGGAGATTTTACGACTGCCTATTTAGAAAAACAAATTATTTTAAATTTGCGATAACAACAGAGCCTTGTCACTGACGAAGCCTAGCTGTTAATTTAGTTCCGATGTTTGAAGGTGAGCTTAGCTACTCTTGGGATATGACTCATTTGGTTAAACATAATCGCCAGCATCCTAGCAAACACGGATTTTGTCAGGATTTTCTTGCTCAACGCAGATTGTTGAGTTCACGCACGATTTGGCTCTTGCAATAGATAAGCTTAAAGTGCTTGACTGTATATTCTTGGACTGCAGAAAAGCAAATGATGGTGTTGCATATCACCTTCTGCGTAGTACATTTCATCCTATAAACTGAATGAATTGGTTTTTGCATTGTTATTACTATTGGCCCTATAGCCTTGTTCAAAAGTACTGTGTAGTTAACCGGACTATAGCGAATGAACGTGATTCCGTATACCTGCAGCTTTATTCGCATTTAATAACATCCTGGTGTGCTGATTCAGAAAAGTTTTTGGATGTTAAACAGTGTGTTAACGGCACCTTTACAAGAAAACCTTCATTCAAATTGGATACGTATACCGTAAATTATGCTGCTGTGACAACGGCCGAGGAATATAAATACCTAGGAGTTTATTTAGGGAGTGGTTAGAGGTTAAATAGGCAGGTTCACACCATAAAAGTTACAGCTGCATATGTTTTTGGCTTTCTGAGACGAAATTTCAGTGAACCTCCATCTAACTGAAAAGAACAACCGTATTTCACTCATGTGCGCTCAATCTTGGAGTACGCATGTGTTTTCGTGGATCCCTACACCAAAGAGCTCGTTGATACGCTCGAAAACATACAGAATATGTCAGTGCAATTCGTATTAGGTAATTGGCACGCTCAACTTAGCATGAGAGAAAGTAAAAGTAAACTGAAATGGCAGGACGTGAAAGATCACAGACGAAACCACAGGTTTAACTGTTTTCGTAATATCTATTATTCGAAAACTGTTGTAGAAGGCCAGAAGTATGTCCAAGCGCCATTCTACATATCGCAAAGTGGGACCGCTAGCTTAAAGCAAATTATTAACTTTCCTTTAAAGGTGACGCCTTGCGCGATTCATTTTATTTTACATCAATACTTCAGTGTAATTATCTTCCACGTATGATTGCATTACTGTTTATATTGACGATTTTCAGCACGCTTTGTAGAATTATTTTGTTATTTTGTCTCATATTTAATGCTTAGTGTTATGTATCTCCCTTCTGTAATGCATGCAAAGGAAAGCAGGTATCAAATAAATAAATTAATAAATAAATAAATAAATAAATAAAACAATGAATGAATAAATGAATAAAAATAAATAAATAAATAAATAAATAAATAAATAAACTTCCAGAGGCGCAAGTTTGCCTCCGACGGGTTGAGATGAGAACCCTACGCATTCAACCTTGACCAATAAAATATTTATTGCCCTATTCGTTGCAGTATGCAAGGTTTCCTGTATACATGCTACCATTGCTATGTTATTGGTTTGAAACAAATTATGTAACTCTAATTTTACGCCTTTCCTTGCGTGAACACAAAGGGATACAACTGCAGCCACCTGAAGCAGGGCGTCATTCGCGACGGGTCTAGAATTTTTTGAACGTAGTATGACATTAGAAGAAAATTAAGTTCTTTTGGACTATTGCGTGGTGTGGACGTACACTCATGAAAACAACATTAAAATAGATTGAAAATGAAAGTACCTGTTCGCTCCTTCTTAGGATCAGCCCTGCGCAAGATCATCAGAAAAGTTGATCGAGTAGAAAATGTCTTTGCAAGAAAAAATGGGCAAAAAACTGGACATACTTTTTTGTGAAGGAGTTATATTTAATGCTCCTGAGTGTTTTGTTGAGAACCAAAACGCTTCGTAAAGGCATTCACACCGGTTTTATATACATCAAAATTGGTCAAGCAACTGTTATAAAAATAGTTTATGTAGTCATAGCATGAAAGTGTTCCGGAATATTGCCCTAAAAGAAATTGGCTAAAAGCGGCGCAATTTATCTCTCTGAATATCAACCCACTAAAGTATGCGCCCTCCGCGACCCCCCCCCCTCCTCTTTCCCCGTTTATTACAGGTAAGCCGCCCCACAGAGGATATCAGGATCTGGACAATACATCTATTCAAGCTCTACAAACAGGTAAGCCGCCCCACAGAGGATATCAGGATCTGGACAATACATCTATTCAAGCTCTACAAAGAACTGAATATTTTCTGTGTTCGGCAGTAAAAGAGGCACAGCAATTAAAGGACCGACAATTTGTGAGCACTGTTTAATAAATGAATTTTGCTGTCAACTGAGGCTGGTAATTAAGCAAAGCTGAGCTGAAAGCTTGACGGCTGGTGCTTGCGCGCGAACTCACTTTGATGTGGCTCCATTGGACCAAAATGCTGGGTTTGTGCTGCTTCTGCACTGCGCGAATGAGTCATCTGCTTGCGCGACATGCAGTGACCGGCCTCAGTACAGCTAACGTACTGTGGCTGAACTCCAATGCCCGTAGCACGGCCGTATTTCCGGTAGCTGTAGTTCGGCTGGAGTCCGACGACCGCATCTCGGCTGTCCTCCGGCGGACGTACTTCGGCCGTACACGGGTGGCTTTGGAATGGCCGGAGCCCTACGGCTGGAATCTGGCCGTATGACTGTAAGCCGGTCGACTGGCCGACGGACACTGGCCGTTGGACAGCCATCGGAGTACGGCCGTATACGGCCAAAAGGCCCACATTTGGACATGGGACGAACATGACTGCCGGAAAACGGCCGGACAGAAAATCACCGGCCAAAGTACACCGGCCTGTTTTAGGCCGAACTGTCCTGTGCTGCCTGGGAGGGCGGGCGATGGTAGAGAAATTTATGATAATGCGGTGGAAGTACGAGACAAAACCAATAAATCTACCGACGTCTTTGGGTGAGCGGGGCTCAGGAAAATTGCGAACGGCACTTATTTTACAAGGGCTGGGTCGACCGCCTGTCGAATCAACCAGGTGACCGAGGATAGTGAGCTGGTGGCATCCGAAGCAACATTTTTTGGCGTTGAGCTGGACACCGGCCCGACAAAAGCAGATATAATTTTAGAGACGCGGGAGATGTGGCTGTCAAAGGTGGGCTATGAAAAGATGACGTATTCCAAATAACAAATAAAAGTGGACCATTTAAACCCGTCTAAATGTGCGTCTATCATTCTTTCAAAAGTAGCCGGCGCATTACAGAGGCCCAAAAGGCATCACTCTAAACTGATAAAGGCAGTCGGGTGTCCCAAAAGCAGTCTTCTCTCGGTCCTTTTCGTCCAGTGAAATTTGCCAATGGCCTCATCGTAGGTCTATTGATGAAAAATATTTGGCTTCATGCACATAATCGAGGGCATCGTCAATGAGCGGTAGAGGCAAAACGTGTTTCTTTCTTATCTTGTTTAGGTGTCAGTAATGAACGCAAAACCTCCAAATGCCATTCATCTTTTGGTCGAGAAGCACGTGAGCTGCCCACGGGCTGTACGCAGGGTTTATGATGTCCTTGTCGAGGATCTTGTGGACTTCGTGCAGTATAACGAGCCGTTCAGCCTGCGACACACGGTACGGCCGCCTGCGGCTTTTGTTTGTATCACCAGTGGTTATCCGGTGCTTGACAGCAGACGCCTGGCTGAATGGGCGGTCACCCAAGTCAAATATGTCTTGATGGGACTCCAAAAGGCGGTAGAATCCTTCAGCTTCTGCTGCTGGAAGTCTGGAAGCAATCATGTCCACTAGCGCGTCGTGCTGCCTAGGCTCCGCAGAGGGCTCGTTCAAAGGGTTCGATGGTGCGTCCGCCGATAGAGGGGAAACTTGATAACCGTCCAAAGGGCAAAGGGTTTCCACTTATATACCCTTGGGCGACACTTGCGTTGACAGGCCAAAGTTCCCAAAAGGGAGGCACGGGCGGCCGTGATGACAAGGGCACGGAACGTCACGGTTTTTGCCGGCAGATGGACGTTTCTCTCGCAATAAAAGTGTGGCTCTGGTTCGTCGCCTGCTGTTGACAAAAGAGGCAGCTCTATATAGAGGACACCGGAGGAGCAGTCTATGGGGGCAGCATGTTCCGACAAAAAGTCGAGACCACGTATAACGTTATGGGGACACTTTTCAAGTACAGTGAACTGAACGGAGATTTGGTGGCCGGAAATTTCTACGCGAGCAGTGCACAGCCCAGAGACGACCGCAATGCGTCCGTCGCCAATAAGTATGACACTGGTTGGGGCAGGTTTCGCAGTTGGCGGCGGCGATTAGAGTTTACTACAGGAATTTGGCTCCAGTGTCAATAAGGGCACTTGCAGGGACGTCATCTACATAAATATCTAGTAAATTCTTCCCTCCAGCTAACGGCAGTAGAGGACTTTGCGGCCTGGTCGTCGATGCAGCGTCACCTCCAGGCGCTGCATCTCTTAGTTTTCCGTCAAATTGGCGTAAGGGGTCGGAGAAAACGAGCGGCGGGGAGCGGGACCGGCGAAGTTGCAGGGACGGTGAGTGGACAAGGTGAGAGGTCGAAAATCGGGCGGGATTGTGAGGCTGGCATCGAGGCGAGAACGAATGGCGGGCATAGTTGGCGTACTGGAAATCCGGGTAGGGGCGGTGGTAAGGCCGAAGATGACGGCTTTGGCAGTATCTAGCAAAATGACCACCCATGTGGCAGTGGAAGCAGGTCCACGTGTCATCCCATGTCCTCCACTCAGAGGGATTCCTGTAATGGGACGGGCGATAAGTATTTTGGCTGGCAGTTCGAAAAGGGGCCTCGTGGCTGCCAGGATGGTCCACAGCGCTGTCGGAGCGGATACCCAGGTTTTCGATCTCACGACGTATGATGGCTTGTATAAGCAGGATGGACGGGTGGTTGCTCTCAGATGCGTGCTAAAATAGGGAAGCTGGTGCCATTTCCTGGAGGTCGCGTTGTATGACGCGGGTCAGACCCCCAGGAGCATTTCGGCCAACGTCAGATGGGGAATGTTGACGAGAGGCTACAGGGTCCTCACAGGAAGATGTCGGAGCGCTGTTCGGCAGTCGATTGAACCGCGCTGCGCTGAGGCGGCTTTTGGCCTGCTCAAACTTCTGACATTCTCTGATAATAAAACTGACAGTGGTGCAGTTTTTGCAGAGCAGCAAGTGAAAGGCGTCATCCGCGATTTCTTTGAGCACACGGCCTATTTTGTCGGCCTCTGTCATCTGGGCGTCAGCCTTCATTCAGAGGAACCTCACGTCCTTGATATACGACACGTAGGACTCGGAGGTTGTTTGTGCAAGCATCGCCAGTTGCTTTTTCGCCACTAGCGGACGTCCTTCTGGTTGCTCAAACAGTTCCCTCAATCAGGACTTGCAATCGTCCCAGCTCTTAAGGTCGTGCTCGGTCGTTTCATACCAGACCAGTGGTGTCCCCCTCAAGTAATATCCTATGTTGGCCAGCATGATTGTCGGTTCCCACCTGTTATGGTCACTGACGCGATCGTACATCTTAAGCCATACCTCAACACCGATGCCATCGGTGAGGAAGCCGGGCTCGCGAGGATGGGAGATGATGACGAACGGTGGTGCTGATACAGAGCCTCCAGAAGACAACATCGTTCCTTCTGGGATGCGGCGGCCGCTCCGAAGCTCCGTTTTGGGTTGCGCCTCACCACAGATGTTGCGGAGCAGTGAAAATGCCTATTCACAAGTAATGAACGAAGGATTCTCTATTGTAGATAATTACAAAGGCAGACTGAGACAGGCAGCTAAGTCTTTCAGCTCGTACAAACGCTAGTCCACCAGAGCTTCTTCTTCCTCGGTGGGTAGCTAGGCTGCCGCACAACAACGACACATGCCCACTTTGGGGGGACTGCGGCCTTTGCAAGTCGAGTCTCAGGACAGTTCATTTCTCGGTTTGCTCATTTCTCTAATGACCACCACGCGGCAATATTTAAATCGGTTTCGAACACCGCCAGCTGTTCCGCTCTCTATAGAGCAATCTCTTCCTTTTGGCATCGTTGCTCATACAAGAGACTCCTCCACACATTTAAAACTAAGATAATGTCATACCAAAAAGGTCTCACAAAATCTTGTGCTTCTATAACATCGGCGGTGGATTACTACGATGTGTGCTAGAGGTTTATGAACTAGGCGTTAATTTGGACAGTGAACTGAACTTCTCCCCACGTATTCAAGTAATTACTCATATTACTCGTATTACTCGTATTACTCTCCACGCATTCAAGTAATGACTTCGATCGCTTGACGTTGCGTGTCGCGTATCCAAGGGGTTCTCGTGGCCGAATTCTCCTTTTATGCTCTACACAACTACATGTCGTCTTCAGCTTGAGTATACACCTGTAGTATAGAATAGCACGTGTACAACAAACAGTACGCTTATCGAAGCGTCCAAGAGAAGTTTATACCTATCTTCAACCATCTTTTCGGCGATAGTAGTAAATATAACCATGGATCACCTTCTTTATTGACGCTATCAAGCTTATTTTCCAGGTGTAATCAGGGTGATATTCTCTTCCTCTTTACAATTAGTCACAGCATCGTGTGTTGTGAGCTGCTACAAGATGTTCCGCTTTACCTACTGCGAAAGTTGACCAGAATACATGACACCTTTTACAATGCCAAATGTCTGCGTGTCTTGTGCCCTCCGTTCTGACTGCAAAGCATGTACACCAGCACGAAGATTACCTGGATATATATTTAATGATTTCCCTACTCTATCTCGCAAACGTGTCTGTGAAATTATACTGGTGTAAGCGGTAAACTTTACTCATTGTGTGTTTGTGTTTTACCCCGGTGTTCATTACCTTGATTCGCTTTCATTAGGTGACCTTAACATAAGTTACCCTCTCATTCTTTTTTTTGCACTTGAGTTCTGTCATTACAAAATGCCTGACACTTCGGCATTGCTTGTGTGTATGAATGTGTGCTCGTAATTGGGTGTTTGTGTGTATATAAAAAGATATGAAGTTTTGTTCATGTGTAGAGGCTACTATTACCGTAATATTTTTTTTCTAGCGTGCTTCTACACCACACTTTGTATGTTTTTGTTTCCGTGCGCCAGCACAAAGGCCCCCTGGCGGTTCCGAGACACGTAAATTATTTATTTTTTAAAGGTTCACAAGGTTATCCCTTTGTTAGCGTATAATTTTAGACCAGTGAATGCGTACCTTGGGCTGGAATCTTGAACACGTTTGAAAGCATTAAAATCCCACATAAAGCATAATAAGGCAGTTTTAAAATCAACACCTGGTAGTAAAGAATACGACGCAACACTTCATCCGCGCTTAAATAGATTCCGAGAAACGCAAACTGCAAGCAATTTTTAATTCACTCGAGCACTCTCGTGGTGCACTAAATCAAACTCAACAACCTTCCAGCATAAAAAAAAACTTCAGAAAAGTTCCCATGATATCCTGGTGTGAACAAAATTCTCGTCCCGTGAATTTGAACCTTCAGATGAAATCTTAAACACATTAGTATACATTCAATCCTCTCCGAAATCACGAACAAAGCACAAAATACCTGGTTACAGCCAGAGATGCAATTGAACATTCGGCGCAGTAGCTTTACAGGACCGGGTGAGAATAACTGTTAGTAACTGTTTAAAATGTCTTTTATCTTTCTGCCGCACTTGTCACTTTTAGCAATGAAGCTTTTATCCAGAAACAGGTTTCTGCATAGGCTTGTGTATTGCACTGGTTTTGAGCAAACTGTTTTTAGCGAAGTGTGACAGCAGTATTGGGAAGCGTAATGACACAGCTAATATTGCAAATATATTTAGATATGTCGATGATTACATGGTTGTTACCAGGTCGGTGAAGCCAGTAGAAGGAGACCTTTCATTCAAAACGGTTAAGGAGCAAGTGTGTAGTGTTGCGGCGGCCTGAAATTCACTCATGAATTAACGACTCAAGGTTCCGTGTAGTTCTTCGACTTGTGCTTCAATGTCGTGGGGAAACACTTGTGTTTTGCGTATAGGCCGCGCTAAAAAGGGCAATTTTGGGTTAACCCTCAGTGCATTCGAAGACTGTAACAAGGGTTACTGGCATTCCTCTTCTTCCCGGTGCCCTCGAGAAGTCCTGCCAGCACCAAGACTCCGATAGCTTTCGGCCCCAAGTTGCACGTTTGGAAGATGCCAACTTCCTTCGGGAAGTAATAGCATCGGTGGTGGAAAGCCTTTGCCGTGACATTAGGTCAGGGCACGACGTCAAGGGAGAGATGAAATTCGCAAACAAAGAAGGCCTGTGGCCCTCTCTTACGTGCACAATTTCTCCCACGGCCTCAAAAAGGTTGCTGGGAATTGTTGTGCCCACGTTGTGTTTTCCGCCCCACAAAACGTTGCACGAATATGCTCTGCTAAGCAGCAAATAAAAGGGCAACTGCTGTGCTAACAAGAAGGCCACGCAGTTAGTTGGTTACGAACAAGGTGTAAACATAGTGCCGGTAACTTGGGCAAAATTCTGTATTGGGCAGGCAGGTAGGTTCATCAATGACAGTTTGCGGGAGCACCATTCAGCCGTTCAAGCGATCGATGGGGGAGGAGCAATTAGCTGACTATTGCCGGCGCTGAATGTATGTTCTACACTGTTTTACGTTTTCTAAAGACGCTGATATTGTTCTGTTTTAAGGACCAAGCCAGCTCGAACGATTTGAAGTGTGGTGCATCATGGAAGCCGGTGATAAATGTGTATGTACGTCATGTGTGAGTTTTCAAAAAGGACAGATTATCGAAATGCGCACTTGCCACGTGCGTAACAAAATGAACCACCTGACTTCATCGCAGTTTTTTAGATGCAAAGCATCTCTTGCTCGGGGCTATTTCCGTCCTTCGGCGTCCGTCCGGACCTCTCGCCCTCTTCCCACCAGCTGTGCGATAACGCCGCTCTCCTCCACAACCTGTCTTCACGCCAGCTGTGCGATAGTGCGCACGCTGCTCCTCCGTTGCTCCCCCTCTTCCCACCAGCTGTACGATAGCCACCGCGCTCCTCCTTCACTCATCCTCTCGATACGCCACTCCCTAAGTTGCTGCTTGTCCGATGAACTGAATGGACGCCAACAATTCTGTCAGCGAACTGGCGAAAGTGAAGCCGCTTCGAAACGCCAGCGTCGAGCAGCGGATCCCACACTGGGAGAAAGGGAATCCGCTTCGGCACGCCAACGTCGCCAAGCGCATCCGGATGCGGTTCGCCAACGAGCAGCCGCTTCGAAACCCCAGCGTCGACAAGCGGATCCGGATGCCACTCGTCAACGCGACCGCGTCGCGAAAGCGGCCGCGCGCGACACGGGGGGGGGGGGGGGGGGGGGGGGGGGTTGGGAACTCTGAGATGCTTTGCATCCCCACATAGTTCCCTTCGGGGAGATACTGTAATTTTTTTGTTGCTCTGACCATATTCAGGCATGCGGCGTTCCTGTGTATATTTGTTGTCAGGTCTGTACGTAGTTCCAAACAACTGGCCTACAGTTGTGCAATGACAATCAGTAAGGCCTAAAATACCAGCACCAGGTACAAAACAGTACAGAGCTACACCTCTACCCCGTTTACTAGAACCCTCAAACCGTGGACACAAGAATATTTGAAGTCCGTCGAGCACTCCTGTTGGGCATGCCCTTTTCCAAATCAGAGTCGACCGTCTTTCAACTTAAAAAACGCCGTCAGAAACGTTACCAATTGCCCCTGTGTCATACATCAATCCTCGGCAAATGAACTGCTAGCGTTAGCTAAAATCCTGAACACATTAAAAATACATTTCAGAAAGCAAGAATGAAATCTAGAATTACGAAAACGAGGTAAAAAACAGTCCCACGCAATGCCCGTACCTGGTGGACTTGACCCCTAAAAATGTAAAAAAAGCGGTGATTTCTTTCTGGTTTTTTGAGCACTTGCGCACTGCATGGCAGTTCTTGAAACAAGCTCGAAAACCTTTCAACGTAAAAAAGGCACCGCGGAAAAGCTTCTAAGATGAGCCCGTTGTGAGTACAAAATACTTTAGCCAGTGAATTGGTGCATTATGTTGGTATCTTGAAAACTATTCATTGCAGTAAAACCTCTAAGCAATCGCTTACAGCAAAGCTTTAGGTTCAAACACCAGATACAAATCACTAAAAGGTCACGCCCTAGAATAAGTGTATCAGGTGGCATCACTAAAATATATTGTTCGTCTTTGTTCGGCAAAGCTGTAGATCGGATTCGTTCGTTCTCAAGTTAATAATCCCAAAGATGAAATGGGTGCAAGACCAATACCGCGGTATTTGATTCGCCATCGTACACCAGCGCAGGTAACGTCTTTAACTGCTTCCATGTCGCTTATATATTCTTTACGTTTTAGCAGATCATAATGTCGGCTTCGCCCTTAGCCGTTGTGCCTTCAAAATCCTCCGTAGTGTTTGCTAAGTGGCCTTATGGTTCTACTGGTTTCAGCGGTTTGTCAACTTCCGTGAGGAGGGCGCTTTTATGATGTTTATCTATCTTTACTTTATAATTACCCCTAAATGTTCAGCACAACGGTGGAACTTTGATATTATGGCTTCTCATGCCTTTTTATTAGGTGTTCTGCACACTGTCTGAGCAAGGCTATGCCATCTACAATGTTCCAAAGCCTTACCTATACCCTGCAAGTCTCGTAGTAATGTGCTCCCTCGGTAGGGACTTGACGGGTATCCTGCAGGTTTACCCTTATCCCACTACACTTCACCTTCTTGACTATACACCTTTATCGACTTTGCCGCTTCTGCCTTACACCCACACACATAGTGGCTGGCTGCACATTTCTACTCTAGACCCCTTCACCTCCACATTTTTATGCATGTTTGGTAGAGAGCCTTGGCCAAATCTGGCATTTAAAATATGCAGCGCTTGATCGAAAGGGCTGTCGACTCAGCACGATCTCAAAGCCTCCTCGAACGAGGAAACTTCTCCGAAGCTTTTCATTTCTTTATCTTATTTTTACTCGCTCTGTCTCTTACATATACCGCATTTGTTCCTAATCATGCGTTTCTCAGTCTGGCATCTTGAACGTGCCATCGAGAAATGGCAGCAATTTCGGGAGATTCTACCTCCCTGACGTGTTCTCTCACGGATCGGAAGAATTTCGGTTTGCTTTTGAAGCATTGTCGTTCCCGCATATATCTCATATATTTTATGCAGGAGTCTTAAGCCGGTCTCCTCAATCCACTGATCTTTTTCCAGCTTGCAACATTTCTGCGTTTTTTTTGTTGAATATAACACCTTTATGGTCTAAGTGCTATGTAAAGTGGTTATACAGTTTCAATGAAGGTATTTCTATTGCGCGATCAAACACGTAGACCCAACCTGCTGCAGAGCTAGATTGGGTGAACACAGCAAGTGGCTTGGGTTGTTAAGAATCTAGTAAACATATCCGCTTTGCTGGTTTATATTACCTTGGTAAGATAGCTTTTAAACAACCGTGAATGATTGTGACAATATTTGAATTATCGTACTGCCTCAGGAAATCAATGAAAAAAATTTTGGGATTTCTTCTCTGAAAATTCAAAATGCCTCTCTTAGC
Source organism: Haemaphysalis longicornis (assembly GCF_048455015.1). NCBI lineage: Eukaryota > Metazoa > Arthropoda > Arachnida > Ixodida > Ixodidae > Haemaphysalis > Haemaphysalis longicornis. The sequence goes on along the minus strand of NW_027526361.1, from coordinate 208,707,447 downwards.
GCTTACACTGGGAGGAAAAATGTGCGCTAGTCACTGTTAACGATAGCGTCGATGTTAGTATCAGTTCTTTCCAGAATGTCGCAATCTTCGGGGTTGCAAAAGAAAGCTGCCGGACGTACCCTATTGAAAAATCCTGTTCAAAATCAAACGGGTTCGTACCGGACCAGTCTGACGGGCGTACAGGTTACACGGGTTTAAACCAGGCCCGTTTGAGATTTATACAGGTCTAACCGGGCCCTGTTTGTGCATCAGACAGGCCTAACAGGGCCCTGTATGACGATCATACAGGCCTAACAGGGCCCTGTATGTCGACCATACAGGCCTAACGGGGCCCTGTATGGTCGACCATACAGGCCTAACGGGGCCCTGTATGACGATCATACAGGCCTAGCGGGGCCCAGTATGTCGATCATACAGGCCTAACGGGGCCCTGTTTGGCTCCGTATACAGGTGCAAATCAGGCCTGCTCGACCGCGGACAGGACTGGTTCGGCAAACGGGTTTAGATCGGCGGCTTTACTGGGGTCAGAGCAGACTTGTTTGAGCTCATACGGGGCCGCTATAAATTGGGCGCTTCCGCGGTATGTCGGACTGCACTGGGGAGAAAGACAGCTGCATGGGGCAGCTAATTGGGAAACGCGGCGGGGCAGCTAAACAGAAGATTATGAGCGACTGGCTTTCATCAAATCAGTTGCAATGTGATAATCCGTCGCACAGGCCAATGCCTAAGCGTTGCAATTAAGAAATAGAAGACTGATTAATTAAGTGCTTTAATTTTAATGTGTGATATGACGCAATAAAATTCCCAATGCAAGTGCGGGCTACGAAAGTTTGCTTCTCATGTGAAGAGTAAAATTTGAAGAATGAAATCTTATTTATCCCATTGTAGACAATTTAGGCCAACATTTCCCCCAAATGAGTACACAAGCAAAGAAATAAACGTACACAAATAACTTTTGATGTGAGAAGTTGGCACTTGCACTTTTAAATTTTAGAGGTAAATATTGTGGCACACTACATATTCTCGTTTCAATCTCATACTTCAAGAAGTTATTAGGTATTTCATGCTACATGACTTGTACTGAGCTCTTTTTTGCACGCTTAAGCTTCATTAGGACTCCATTGTTAGTATTGTATCCTCCTCAACTGCCTGGGTTATTTGTGTACTAGACCTCGGAGTCAGTGGAATGCTGAGCGACAATGCATTTTTGTACAGGGTTTCGAAAGCAGTGCTGTCAAAAACTCAAAACTAAAAGGGGGTGGGGAAGACATGATGATGCACCAAATGGCTACGCTTAGGCTATGGTACACCAAAGTGTCAGTAGTTTCACTTAAGATGTGCGGCTACCCGCAGTTCCTGCAATGTGGTGCCACTTATTGGTACCTAGCTGTAAAAAATGGCTCATAAAAGAGACATTTATTCTTAAAACAGAAATAACTCTTCTAAAGAAGGTCAACCAACGTGAGTTGTCAATCACTTCCCTGCTGGGACACAGGTAAATTTCCAAACACATAAGCTGCGAAGGCCACAATTCTGCTCCCACTGTTTTGAGCGCACCACTTTAGGAGCATATTTTTTTTCTTGCAAAGCATCTGGCACCCATCTCAAAACTGGAATGCAAGATGGCACTGCAAGAATAATTGCGCACCACGCAAAGTGCACGTTTCGGTTCACATTTATTTTAGTGGTCTTATAATGTAGTCCTGGACAAATGAATTACAAACGCACAAATATGAATGGGAGCACACAAGCAGCCCAATTTCCGTCTGAGTCATTGTTGCATTACCCCATAACAGCACCAGAATTTTTAAACGTGGTATATTTGGAACGTCACGTGATGCTCTAAATATACAACCCTGTCATTGTCAGCACCATGAACCACATTCTTTGATTTTACGTGTTCTGGTTAACATTTTTGTGTTTTCATTTTAATTCTCCACGACTGTACATAAGCATTTTTTGAGTTTCCACTATCTACTTCCGTTTCCATCTCATCCCAGGATCATTTTGAGCCCCTAGTAACTCACTTTATTTACACTAGGCTAATTGCTTGTCTGCCTTCACAAGCATTTCTTGATTGTTTCTTGGTATCCTGGAATCATGACTGCATTCTTTCACCATGTGTGCTTCTGGATTGTGGGGCCTGGAGGGTATCTCCCAAAGCCACACCACAGCACTGTAAACTTCGCAAGAACTTTGAAATAATTAGCCTCGATAGAGGAAGGCGATTGTTTGCTTGAAGCAATATTTGAGAAATTTCTTTGGCATTTTATATAAACATGTTTTTTTATGACCAGTAGTAATTGGTGTTGATGGCTCAAGCTGGAAATGCCGAAAACTAAATTGATATTTTTGCTCAAATTTTTTATTCTGCTTAAATAAAATAACCCGCAAATGAGCCCATTCAATTCCCATTTATTATGTGGGATTTGCATTAGGTTGAACCAAAAATACACAAGAAAAGCACGTCAATAGTTTTATTCTGAACACAAGAACGTCACTTCTAAAAAAGAAAAAATGGCTTCCAGCTATCATGCAATGCCAATTTTGAGATGCAGAAGCAACGAGATCAATAACAACATTGCACCTTCTTGTACACAATTATGTAAATCTGAGTAAAATGCTCTCCTCAAAGGGAACACGACTCAACTCACTTTCTGAAACTGAAAGGCAACATAACACACAGCATAACTTAGAAAGTATTACAACATCAATTGCAACAACTCATGAATACCGTTTAGGCACTCTGTTCAGAATACCCTTACATGCATTGTGAGAAGAGCAGAGATTGAGATAATACAGTCTGAAAAAGCAACCATTTAAAGAAGCTTTACCTTGCTGCTCAAGTGGAATTGTTAACAAATGAAACTATACACCATATTCCTAGTAAATGTTGCTTACGCACATTTTGTGCAGACGTTCGCTGAGAATTGTTATGATTAACAGGGTCACATTTCCGACATGCAACAGAACATTTTAGAACCTGTGAACATTTATCGTCTTTTAACACTATCTTGTAAGTGATTTGTAAACATCGTAGTATTCCTGGCATAAATTATTCTCCTGTCCCTAGTCCATATTTTGACTGCTCTTGGGGCATTTACACAAATCCTGCATCCTCTTTGCTGATTTTCTTTGACGTTTCATATAAAACTTACACTTGTGGCCTGGCTTTACTGCTGCGCAAGAATTGTACAAGAACGGTTCAGCTTAAGAGCTTGTAAGTGTGCGGTCTAAGCAAAAACGCAGCAAAGTGCATGTCAAGGTAGGCCTTTGCGAACTATATATATCTGGCATTTCTTCCGTGTCTCGTATTTTTTTGCAGCTCGGTTGTTTGGAGCACTACGAGAGTCTGTTGCACTATGTTGAATCCTGGGTGCTTTTTTGTAATTGGCCCACTTTTGGCTTTTGTCCGTGCACCTTTTACGAACCAATGGGTACAACAGAGAGGATCAGGTCAGCTTCAAAGGTGTAACCGAAAGGCCTCGCAATTAAGCATCTCTGGTGGCATGGAGGGCGTTAAGCAATGCAATGGCCCAGGTCCTCCTTCATCACTGCATCGAACAGTTGCTCTCAAAAATCAGTGCTAGGAGTTAACCTGGTTCCTTTTTGGAGCAGAACATGATGACAGCAGGAAATGGCAATTTCTAGATTATCCCTAACGGGTGGTAACAGACACTGTCAGAAGGCACAGACGTGTTGCATGGAACAGTAACCGAAACCACTTTTGATAACTCTCCAAAACTGAACCACAACAACTACATTTCGACACACATGCTTGTTGGTAATAGTACTAAAGTAGATGAAATTACATTCACTCATGCACAAATGAGTATGCATGAACATCACCCAGTCACATCACAAGACGAACACACATCATTTCATGTCACTGCTGTAGTTGCAGTTTCTGCAAATTTTTCTTCTTTCAGGCTGTATAAATTAAACAAAGCTTTATCAACCGGATAAAAAAATGAAGTGTGTTTAATTAATGCATGCATGCAACGCAAAAATGAACAAGTTGGACAAATTCACTTCAGAGTCCCTGCTTAGCCCTGTCCCCTAAAATTTATAGACACAAAAAAGGCTTAATCCCTTTCAACAAGGTTTGGAACTGCAGAAACACACTGCATTTTTTCATCTTGAAAGTTCATCAATACACACGGCCTTGCAAGTGATGACACTGAAACTGCAGTGACAGGTCGTGCAAGAGAAACAAAACATTCCATGATATGAGCCGGAAATTTCCGTGAACTGTCCATATCAACTAAAGCTCTGCAAAGTAGCTCGAGTGTTGCCCCTCCGCAACGTCTTGACACTTTGAAAATGCGGTCAATAACAAAGTAGTTACCTCGTTGGCATTGAAACACACTGCTGTCCTTCCGTACTGCCCTAGTGTATTGTGTACTGCAAAATATTGTGCCAAGGTAACCAAAGCGGAAGTACTCGACAACGTGCACCAAGCCATCACAACCCCTGTCAAGGGCATTCATTTCAGCAGCAGATAGCACTAAAGAAGCTTTAGGTATACCAAATACTCGTGCACCGTCAACTACCTCAGACCTTTCTACTTTTTTGTAGCCCAACATGTCCTGGCTCAGCCCCAAAACTTGTGCTTCCGGTGGGTTAGTGATCAAATACTCAGTCAGCAGCTGCGACATCGCAACACGTTCAACGATTTGGCGTGGGATACCCTTCGCAGCTGTTACACATCTCGTGATGGCACCATTACCACCTTCAAATACGAAGGCTGAGTGAGCCCAGAACGGTCCTAAGTTCCTCACAATATTTCCAGGTGCAGCAACAAATGTACATTGAAGGTCATGAAGGTGGGTCCATAAAGCCGTTCAGCCCTTGCGACAAAGCTCTGCAGCATGCTTTCTGTGGGAAATAAAAGTCAAGATATACTGTAAGGCAGTAGGAATGAAATATTGTAAACTACAGAATCTGAAGTTAAATCTCACATATGCGTTTTCATCCTTGGCAATTCTTAGAAGTAAAACTTCAATCCAAGAAAATTGGAATAAAGCATACCAGCATAAGCAATGTCCGTAGCTGTCAGCTTGTCAGCCAGCAGTGTAAACACTGCTGCCACGAGGAGGGCAAAATGGCTCCAGTACTGATGTGGGAGGATTTGAATGCAGCAAGACAGGCTGCAGTACAAGAGCCAGAGCTTCCACTCAGTTGCTTTCCAGTAGGACCGTTTCAGTAGGACCTTGGCAAACGTGTGATCAGGTCAGGTGGTTTAATTGCTGTCAGACGTTGGACCACCTTCGAGAGCTTTGGGGCACAGCCTGCAAATAGTTAGTTCAAATAGATCTCCCTGTACACATAACACATTTAATTCTTTCGTTAGCGCGCCTATTCAACATCATTCAAGTTGAACGATACTTTAGTAGCCCGTTTTCATAGCATTCCAGGCGTTGCTGGGACAAGTAAAGCTATTTAGAGTTAGCTCAGAAAATGCCCTTTCAAAATGACTTTCGTTTCCATTTTTGCGACAAAAATGTGAGTTTTGACACACATTTGCATCACCTTAGTATGGAAAAGGGGCGTGATCATCGCACGTCACTGCTACCAACGAAGAATGCGTGCCACTTGTAATTACTCTAAATCAGCGTTTGGTTTTTGTTATTTGGGCATGAACGCTGAATCAGATGATTTTCAATCGTCAGGTTCGCATTCTGACGGTAATAATCCCTGAAGTAGGCTGAAAATGTCAAGCATTGCCTGTTTGCAAAGCTACTTTACGGTTTTAGGCAGTTTTATTGCTTTTACACACGTTGTAAGTTGTGTTGTAGTTCTACTTACCACAGGACCATTCGTAAACAGTTTACAACAGTTTCGGGTTCGCTTCTGCACCGCCAAATTCACATTTGGCGCTACTACGCAGTTGCCCAACTTCAAGGCTACCTGCCATGGAGCCTTGACCGTCCGCCACAGATTCTCAAAAAAAAGCATGCTGCTCCTGATTTCACCAAACCCTAACCTCATTTCTGCGATAACAACTTCCGATGCAAGCGGAATGATAACACCCAGTTGCCCGATATCTGTAACGATGAGAAGAAAGTTTCAAACTGGCCTTGCACACAGCCAGCTGTTCACCTGCCAGTTTCGTATCCATTGAGGGTATCTCTTTAGGTCTAGTGTTGCTTCGACCCGCCGCGGTGCTCCGTGGCTAAGGCGTTGTACTGCTGAGTACGAGGAAGTGGGCTCGATACCCGGCCGCGGCAGCCACTTTTTTGAAGGAGGCGATAAGCAAAAATGCTTGTGTGTATGAGATTTCGGTGCGCGTTACAGATCCCCAGGTGGTCAAAATTAACCCAGAGCCTTTCATATGGCACGCCTCATCGCCAGCTGCATTGTGCCGGTGAGTTAAATTCTAGAATCAAATCAAAAACCTAGTGTTGCTTCTTAGTTGAACTGTTTATTCAGACGGAATCTCCAATAAGTTTTGTACTGTTTCATTTCAGAAATGTTAGGTGGCACTGTTATGCAGGAGGCTCGTATGCATATCTTTTTTATCGCGCAACAGCTACTCAGCCAAAGTTTGCTGGGCACAAATTCTAGCGCATCGCACCTCATTCCGGCAAGCAAGGCTACAATAGTGAGTCAGAAGACCATAATAAAGCGCACATCTATGTTTTGAGCGATAACTGAAAGTGAACGCCAAGAAGCATCAACGAAGGGGTAGCGTTTTCAATTTCATGAATGTTTTTCTGCATAGCGTGCTTGTCCCAATACTGTGGTGGCCGTAAATGCAAAGTTAGTCATTGAAAAGATGTTTTTAGATTATGTGGGGGCAAATTGGTGCCTCTGATAATGTCGAACCGTGAACATTTCTTCCAGGGAACCACCCGAAATTGCACATTTTAAAATGGAGGCTGGGCTTCACCGCATCGCACAAGCACCACACATGCTCACTTTTTTAAAATATCTGACAAACTGTTCTGCGCACGAGGACATATTTTCTAGGGCATGTTTTTAAATTTTCCCAACAAAATGTATATTCTAATTTTTTCTACTACTGGTGGTTTGTTATAGTCTTCTTTCTTATCGTTTTCTTTGACAACTTGCCAAAAAGTGTGATTTTGATATTTTTTTCACAACTATGATGCATGAAAACATCTAAAAACTCACGTTATTGGAAAGGTTGTTAAATAATCTGCATTTTGTGTTTCTGTAATTACTGCCTAACCAACTTTTTTAGCATACAAAAATGTTTTCTTCGACCCCTAAAAATCAATAAATTTCCCGTGGTCATAAAAGAGTTAACTCGCGGTACTAAATATAAATTCAAGAACAAGATATAGTATTTCTCAGTTCGCACTGTTGGGCAAGAGAGTTGCGATTATAAAGGCAGTGATATCCAACCAAGGCAAAGCCAAAAATTTCTGAAGTAGCATCCCATTTTTACACTTTCCAGTCCGTAGCAATTGTGTGCAAATGCAATGAAAACGGTGTTACCTATGTAATAGCTCTTGTTGGAATTGGACGTACCAAACCAAAAGCTTGCCACCGGCCTCGACACGCCAAGAAGAAGACCGTGCATGTATTCCGCTGCTTGACCTCGGACAAGGTCATAGCCTGGCAAGTTGACGAGTGGCGACAGCCCCTTGAGCCCATTGACAGGGACCTGCTCACTTAGAGCAAGCTTCATGTTTGCAAAGACCCCTTGGGACGACCGTGCAGTCGATGGCGTTTTCCCCAGGTAGCGGTATGCACCTGAAATTGAAAATACCGTTCCACAGAGACACAATAAAAACTGCAGCCTGTCTTATTTGACTTCCACCTGGCCCTTGTAAAGCAGAAAAAAAAACATGCAAGGGAAAGAAATGAATACGTAATCTTTTACGTGCTGTTGGTGCTTGTACTTTGCTTGTACACGTATGATAATGTGGCGCACACACACTGCAAGCTTGTGTACAGTACAGTTAAAAGCAGGAGTTCCCTATGGAAGCGTACAATGATTTTGATAGCTCGTGCTTACTTTCTGGCCTTTCACAAGTTCCCGTGCAATAAGGCACCAGCAGGCATAAAGCAGGTCCACAAGACTGAAAACATACTTTCCTGACGTGAAGCAAATGCCAAGCACCACTGACAGCCGAATTGGCCATTAAACTGGTTTTGGTTGCAGACGAGGGCTCGGGCTGGGGAGTCAACAGAGCAGCAGATGACATGCACCTTAGATTGTACTGTTCCAGATGCATGTTGCCATGTTATCGTGCCTATTGAATTGATGCAGTCGACGAACTTGTCCAGAAAAGCAAGCATGTCTGGGTGTTGAGCCCCAAACCACAGTCCTCCGACACCAGCATGCTGAAATCGCTCTCCTGTTGGCAGCTCATTTACAATGAATTGTATAGGCCACACTGACACATTTGAAGACTTGTAGATAGGGCTGCCATCTGTGTTAAACGTGATGGTGAGGTCCCCAAAGCTTAATGCACCACTCTTCCAGAGATTTCTGTAAACTTTTCCATCAACTATGTCCGTGATGACGTTGGAACTTGATATGAGTTTGTTTTTTATTTCCATCAAATTTTTTCCGAGGGAGTCTTTTGTTTTCGATATGATGTGCCGAATTTGCTCCTTGATGTCGAATATTGTGAAGAATCGACCCTTGTAGTGCGCTTGCGCCTGACACGTTGTTGTTTTACAGTGATGGCAGTATAGCCCGTTACTTGCAGTCGGCGTCGGGACGCCGCCACACGCATCACAGTAATAGTGACGCTGTGCGCACTTGTCAGAGTGCTCCACCCATAACTTTCTGAAGATACTTTCTTGTAGGCAGCAATGCTTGCTTTGACACGGAAAGGGCGTCAATAAGCCGCAACAGGTCATCCAGTGTGGTCCAGGGTAAGTTGTGGGCAAAAACGAATGCCATAATGAGGACGATGGCCATGGCCTTGGTTGTCGTTGAACTTGGTAGCGTATCGTTTCCGTACTCATCAAGACAGGTAGCGAACGCACTGGCTGAGTCAAAGAATGAGGGCAAAGGAGGTTCGTCACGGCTCGGTTCATCATCAGCGAGCGGCACATTGGGCACTCCAGCGTTTGTTTGGGCTTCATCTTGGCACGCTGGATGGCACGGTGGGGCAGCAGCCGCCGACATAGAACCCAACAGATCTTCGGTCTGCAGGCAGTCGGTACAGACAGTTGGTACAGGGTCTATTCTTGGCTCCCTGGGCAAAGGAGCTTCGGCATTTCCTGATGCTGGCTGTTGGGGCAACCACGCTACACGCCGCAACCTCCACGCCGTTGAGCGCGGCAAGACAAACGGCCGACCTTTGTGCATGTAAGACTTGCGTCTATTCTTTTCCGATATCGGATGCATGACAGGCGCACACACGGATACTAATCAATGAAAGGAGAAACAAGGAAAAGACCCTGCGCGAGATGAACGCAGGCGAGCTCTCGCTATTGCGCACAATAGAAAATGAGTTTTGGCAGTTTGGGGCCGGCTGCATAGCCAGGCTCGAGTGTACTAGAAGGAGTTGAGTGGGACGCTCCAGCTGAAGCGGCGACTGTAGATTGAACAGAGGGCGCAGGGGGCGACATGGCTAAGGGCATGCCGAGGACGGTAAAATTAAAAACTAAAGGCTGATCACATCACAACAGTTAACACAGAGTGGTAAACAGAAGCAGCGGTGCCGCAAATTTCTGAAACAAATGACTGAAAACGACCGTGGGACCTCTGATCTATGCCACCGCTTGCAGTTCGCACCGGAACAACACAATCCACTGCGACTGCAGCGCCGCCGCACCAACTTTCCGCCCACTGTGCTTCGCGACGAAGCAGGCGCGGAGCCTGCGGCTCGTCCCACTTATCTCTTCTAGTACACTCTAGCCAGGCTGCGGTCGTGAGCCAGCGGATTACAGCTGGCTCACCTAAACTTGAACTATATGCAAATGTTTTACCACCTCTAATACGGTATTACGTAAATAATATTGCTACAGACGTAACAAATGGATGAAGGGTTGATTTACAAGTCGTGCGGAGCCACAGGCAAGACGTGCTACCACAGATGCCGGTCAGCAGCGAGCCGGGGAAAAACTCTCCTTCGCCCTCCTCTTCTACGTGTCAGCATACCCCCTGGATCCCGCTCCACTGGAACATACCCTACACAGGCGATTGACTGCCGAATAACGTAACAGACAACCTAGTGATTGTCCTGTACCTAACACTGTAACAATTTCCCCCCGTGGAGACGAAGCACACCGAGCGAGTTAAGGAGTGCGGCTATGACAACGCTTCAACCGAGCTACATGCACGACCTGGGTCTTGCGGGAGCGACGGTCCCGAGCAGTAACTTTTGCGATAACATAGTTCACGGTACTCAGCTGAGACAGCACTACAAAGGGGCCAGAGTACGTAGGCAAAAACTTTTGGTAGCGGCCTCGTTGGCGAACTGGAGTCCACAACCAAACGAGTTCGCCCGGGTAGTAGGAGACTGGTGGGTGGCGCTGATCGTAGCGTGCTTTGGTTCGCCCCTGGGAGCTGAGGGTGCGCAGTCGAGCCAGTCGCCGGGCTTCTTCAGCGAGGCACAAAGTTTCAGCCAGCGACATATCTTTAGGCGAGGAGAATGGAAGGATGGTGTCTAGGAAGCTTTGAGGGAGGCGGACGTACAGAAGGAAGAACGGAGAATAGCCTGTGACCTCGTGTTTGGCGGTATTGTACGCGTAGGTTATGAATGGAAGAACAGTGTCCCAAATGTTTTGTTCTGAATCGATGTACATAGACAGCATGTTAGTTAGCGTGCGGTTTGTGCGTTCCGTGAGTCCGTTCGTCTGCGGGTGGTATGGTGTGGAATGTCGATATTCGGAGCCACAAAGCCGAAGAAGCGCTTCCACAACGTCCGCCGTAAACTGGCGGCCACGGTCACTGATCACAACGCGAGGAGCTCCATGACGTAGAATGACACGATTCAAGAGGAAAGATGCGACATCCGCGGCCGTTGCAGTGCAAAGAGCGGCCGTTGCAGTGCGCGGAGAACCAGATGTCGGAGCGTAGTGGGGACGACAAGAAGCAAACGCACGCCATCAGCAGAGTAATTCTTCTTGAACAGAACGCCGTCGCGGACAATAAAGGGTGTCGACATTGTGTCCTCCGCGGTTGCAAAAAGCCTGCGCAGCGTTGGATCTTTCCGTTGTTCGGCCCGAAAAAGTGGGGCGTCTGGGAATTCTGGTGACACGGAAGCCAGACAGTCCTCGAAAGTGTCGTCGTCGGTCGATGTGCCCGGTTGTGGTAAGCGGGACAAACAGTCCGCATCGGTATGACGGCGCCCACTCTTGTAAGAGACTGTGAAGTCGTATTCTTGTAAGCGTAAGGCCCATCTAGATAAGCGACCGGAGGGGTCGCGCAGTCCGACAAGCCAGCATAACGAGTGGTGGTCCGTGACCAAGGTGAAGTGGCGTCCATACAGATAGCAGCGAAACTTTTGTACAGCGAACACAACGGCGAGGCATTCCAATTCCGTGATGGTGTAGTTGCGCTCGGCTCTGGACAGGGTACGGCTGGCGTAAGCGACGACGTGTTGTGCCCCTTCGTGTAACTGGACGAGAACAGCTCCAACGCCCACGCCACTCGCATCGGAGTGGAGCTCGGTGGGTGCCGTGGGATCAAAGTGGCGCAAAATTGGGCCAGAAGTTAACAAAAATATAAGCTGCTGGAAAGAGGACTCACAGTCGGACGTCCAAGAAAAAGGGCTGTCTTTACAGAGTAAGGACGTCAGGGGATGAGCAATTTGCGCGAAGCCTTGAATGAATCGTCGGAAATAGGAGCACAGACCCAAGAAGCTCCTCAGCTCTTTCAGGGATCGTGGGGCTTGGAAATCGCGCACGGCGGAGATCTTCGTGGGATCCGGCCTGATGCCTTCCTTATCTACGAGGAAGCCTAGTACGAGGGCTTGGCGCTCCCCGAAATGACATTTTTTTGAGTTCAACACCAAACCCGCTTCCTCGATGCGGTCCAGGACAATGGCAAGCCTGCTATTGTGCTCTTCAAATGACCTCCCGAAAATAATGACATCGTCGAGATAGCACATGCAGATGTCCCATTTTAAGCCACGCAGAATGGTGTCCATAAAGCGCTCAAATGTAGCGGGCGCATTACATAATCCAAAAGGCATCACATTGAACTCAAAGAGCCCATCAGGCGTCACAAAGGCAGTCTTCTCTTTGTCGGATGGGTGCACTGGAATTTGCCAGTAGCCCGACCGAAGGTCGACCGAAGAAAAGTACGACGCTGAATGTAAGCAGTCGACGGCGTCATCAATGCGCGGAAGCGGATACACATCTTTTTTTGTCACAGCATTGAGTCGACGATAATCTACACAAAAGCGCCAAGAGTTATCTTTCTTCTTTACAAGAATCACAGGAGCTGCCCACGGACTTGAAGACTCCCGGATGACCCCTTTTTTCAGCATCTCCTACGTCTGATCAGTTATTACCTTGCGCTCAGAAGGGGACACACGGTATGGCTTTTGACGAATCGGTGCCGTATTCTCAGTGATAATCCGATGTTGCATGCGTGACGCCGGCAGTGAAGTTTCGTGGTCATTCCGAGCAAAATCAAATACGGCAGCATGTCGGGTAAGCACCTCAAGTAACACCTGCTGCTTATGAGAAGGAAGCGAGGTATTTATCATGCGCTTGAGCTGGGTGGTGTAGTCTGTGTTGTTGGTAGTCGCGTCTTGCGTTCTATTCACCGCATGAATGGTTACGGCAACGTCTTCGTCGGAACGAGCGAGTTTAAGTCCACGGGGCAAAAGTACGGGTTCACTGGAAGCGTTCACCGTCCAAACGCAGCTGCACCCATCAACGACATCAACCAAAGCACGGGGTATCAGCACATTCTTCTTAACTGCGTTTGTTGCATCCGCCTCCACCAGAACTTCGTAGCTCCCTCGAAGAAATGTTTCGGACTTCACAGAGACAAACATAGCCGTCATGGGAGGTAGCAGGACGTCATCGGTGACAGAAAACAGGCCTTTAGTGTCATTACACCCTTCTTCAACATAAGTAGGTAGAGTTTCGTTTCGGAACGAAATTTCGCCAGTTCCGCAGTCCAACATCGCACCGCAATCACGTAAAAAGTCGATCCCCAATATAACGTCATGAGTTGCCTGGGCTAAAACAATGAACTCCGTTCGAAAGCTGTCTTCGCCAAGAAAAACCGTCGCTGAACAGATTCCAACTGGAAACAAACGCTCGCCTCCGACTCCCCGATACTGAATCTTTCGGTCACAGAAAAACATAACTTTTGGCCCAAGACGGTTTTTGAAAGCGAAACTCGTGACTGAAACCGCAGCTCCAGTATCTACCAAAGCTTCCGTGTTCACACCATCTACAGAAACAGTCACTTTGTTCTTTGACATAACGACGGGCAGGGGAATTGGCGAAAATGACCGGCCCGCGACCTCACCCCCGTCGGCCGCAGCATCTAGTTTCCCTCGGGTGGTGAGCTCATTCGGCGGCGTGGCGTTGGAGATCGCGGCCGTCGAGTGGTCGGAGGAGGAGTGAAGCTCCTGTCGGAACCCGGGGAATTATTGCGCATTGCAGTTGGCTGGAACGACCGCTGGAAGGGTGCGTTGGTCTGGTTATCTGTGTATGGCCGTCGAGGGGGCGGTTCGAAATGCTGGGGAGGCCGACGGCAAAAGCGGGAAATGTGGCCGCGGATACCACAGTTGAAGCAGGTGCGCTGTTCACGGAATGCGATCGGTTGACCTAAGGAACGGCGTGGTCGGGAGTAGCCGACAGGTGCGTAACGGATTGGCTCCTCGAAGCAATTATCATACTCCCGAGGTGGAGGACTGAAAGCTGTACGCCTGGTATGGTCTTCATTGTAAGCGGTACGCTCATTCCTATTCCCTGCTCGAACCCAAGGCACCTCAGAGTGACTCTGGACGGCTTGAACTGTGCATTGACGAAATACTGGGTCAGGAAGAGCGCACTGGTGAAAGCTTTTGTCACGACACAAACCTTGCTGTGCGAGTTCTTCTCTAATGATGCGACGCACCACCGAAGCTATGTCCTCGGAAGGGGACGAGCCGACGTCCACGCTGGCAACAGTAGTCACGTTTGCCAGGCGTCCAAACTTGGGGGTGATACGTCGCATTTTCAGGGTTTCGAACACGCGGCAATGGCGAATTACATCCAGAGCTGACGCCAGGTTTTCCTTAGTTATGAGGTAGTTATAAACATCCTCAGCGATACCTTTAAGCAGGTGACCTACTTTGTCCTCCTCTGGCATCGAAGGATTAACGAGGCTGCACAGTTTGAGGACTTCTTCAATATATGTGGTACAAGTTTCGCCCGGAACTTGAGCTCTCTGCGCAAGAGTCTGCTCTGCCTTCTTCTTTCGGGCAGCCGTGTCGCCGAAGCTCGCCCGGAATTCGTTGACGAAACTGTCCCATGTATCAAATCTGTGCTCATGATTGTCATACCACATTAATGCAGTAAGGTACATGGAGAAGACCACGTTCTCGAGCTGTTCGCGAGCGTCCCACCTGTTATACTTGCTGACTCGCTGGTAGTGCTTGAGCCAGTCCTCGGCGTCTTCCTCGATAGTTCCGTTAAACTTGCGTGGTTCTCTCTGATGAGGCCAGACACCGACCCTTCCAGAGGAGCTGGCACCCGTCGGCCCCGTTGGCATTGTCGCTTCTTCAGGAGGTAGCCCGGCAGCATGCCTGCTGCGTAGAAAATAGGGTGGTTCCGCCTCTTCCAGGACGACGAATTACCCCGCACCTCCACCAGATGCTACGGACGTAGCAAATGGATGAAGGGTTTATTTACAAGTCGTGCGGAGCCACAGGCAAGACATGCTACCACAGATGCCGGTCAGCAGCGAGCCGGGGAAAAACTCTCCTTCGCCCTCCTCTTCTACGTGTCAGCATACCCCCTGGATCCCGCTCCACTGGAACATACCCTACACAGGCGATTGACTGCTGAATAACGTAACAGACAACCTAGTGATTGTCCTGTACCTAACACTGTAACAATATTTATATTAAACATACCACTATTATTTACAACTTCAAACGAGCGCTACCACGACGTTGCTACGACGCTGCGGCCCTGCGGACCTGCGGTAACAACTGTACAGCATCCGGGGATCTGGCCCGGCATTCCGCCTTAGAGTTTTGGCTGGCTTGCAGTGGTGCGCAGCGTTTTTTGCATCATCTTGTTCGGAGACCCCTGGTACGTACATACTATCCATTTATCCCACAGCAAACATTGCATTCTGTCCCCGTCTATCTCATTTTTCTTGTCGATGTGATTGCTCGCTACGCGCCTGTTTTGATAGCTGCACATTCACGCGTGTGCGGCGAGTATTGTGTACGCAGATTATCCTGCAGGCGTGGAAACTCTAGTTTTAAGGACATTCTTGTTCATTTAAACCTGCAAACAAGGGCTACGTCAACGTTTGATTCCTGTGCCCGCTCCAGATGCCGTACAGTCATGGACAATTGAAATGCAAACCGCGGAGCGCACGGCCGAAGATACCGGTGCCGTAAACTGACAGCGGCCTTCGAAAACGCGCGGACATGCGCAGTTGAGATGGCGGGAGCGAGGCTGCGTGTTCCACTGCGATATGTTGCTCTCTTCTCGCTCGCATGCTTGCCTTGCCGCCATGCCGCAAGAGCGTTGCAAGCACTGAAAGTACTACCGCCGCTGCAGCTGAAGGTGTTGGTCGCGTTGACCGCAATGCGGCGCGTAGCTGCCTGCAGCTGCGGCAGGCAAGTGCTTGCGCGGGAACCGCGAGCACGCCCTCGTAAGGCATGCTGCTGAGGTCATCACGCTTTTTTGAAGAAAACTCGCCACAAATGAAGACAAAAATAAATGCATGCCGTCTAAGTTATGATGGCACTGCAATGTTTTGCGTTCGTTATGCAGTGGCTTGGAAATTGAACAATGAGCTGGCCGCCAAGAATGCGCCTTTGTGTATCGGAGCAATGGCCGAGTCATTTCGCGGGTGCAGAGCTTGTAGCAAGCAATCTCTTTACCACGAGAATTTGTCTCCAATAATATACATTAACTGCAAGCATTGTGTGGGCTGGGAAAATTACTGGCACAATTCTAACATTAACAAAAATTAAGAAGATAGGCAGGTCGAACTATACGCAGGCCGGTTGCCCTTGCACGACAATTAAAAGTGATTTAAATTTATATTCAAATTTAAAACTATTTACCATGAATAATCAATAACAGTGACTCTTCATATCAACACAGAAAGCTGCAGCTTTTCCTCTTATGGCGCTATTTGTTCCGCCCCTTTATTTCCGCATTGCCTGCAATCATGTGGCTTGGCTTGCACACTTCCATTTTGAGTGGTACACTTGCAATTCCAGGCAATGCCCGCTCCCACGTACGCATACGTGCGTTACCATGACGGGGCAAAAGCCCTCGTCCCAGTTGGGCTGATAAAACAATACAGCCCAGAAGGGTTGGAGGACTTCGCGAAGGACAGGAAGGTGTATTGGCGATCTTTGGCACCAGCAGACGGCAGCCGGGAGGACCGGAAGGAAGGCTACTATGACGGCGACGTGCCCATGCTTGGCGGTGAGTACAAGGACTTATTTTTGGTCTGTAGGGTCTTTGTAGTGTGTGTTTGGTTTCACCCAATTGTCTATGAACATGACGTGGGCTGGCGAACACCCACCCATTGCGGTATGACCCATTCTTTTAAAGGGAAGAGAAAATGCATTTGCTGTTCCTTGATTTTATTAGATTTACCAACCTTCTAAAACGTAAATTCAAGATATTTTCATAATTCATTGTTTATAATTTAGGAGACACCTTTGAAATGCTCATTTTGAGGCACATCACAAGCAATCGGTTGGCAGCACAACTAGCAGTGACGTCATTTTAAGAACATCTGAGAGTTAAACGCTCTTGTACACCCAATATTTTAAACAAAATATATCCTTTGAAGGTTCCCATAAACTGTTCGCTGTGGCTAGCGTTCTTTCCAGACGTAACCCAGCTGAGATCTTAGCGTTCCGTTCAGACAGAGCCGACGGTGAAATTTGTATCATATCATACCGACGAAAGGAAAACCGGCTGATTTGGCAACACTTCAATACTGTATCTTGTGTAGGGGTTGCGCCTCTGATAATGGAGCTATCATCCCGAGTTGCATTCTCCCAGGGCTTGATTTTTGGTTTTGATGTTGTGCTTTGTACTGCTAATGCACACTAAATGTAAAGTTTTGTGAATTTTTGCAGCAACCAGACCGGATTCTTCGAATGACAAAGAAGAAAATAGCAGTTCTGGACGTCATTTTTGATCCACCAGCGCAAGAAGTCTCGGCTCCTCCAAAGGTGTAATGTGTGGTGCACTGCTCCAGTAGCACCTTATTACGAAAAGGCATCAATAGCTTCTTGGGATTAATTTATTTTTCAAATTTGTAAATGCTTTTAGGGATTGACTATGGCAGATTGCCTGCACGTTGCAGGATGGGCTGTGCCAGCAGTAGTCCTGTTTTGCCCTTTTTTGTCACGTCATTGGTGGCAGACGTATGCCACATACAAATACTTCACCTAAGTAGTTTTTTTTCTTCGCACAGCAAAAAGAGAAGCCAACGAAAGCCAACCAGGAAAAGAAGAAAAGAGTCCTGGCGGCAAGGGCACACAAACAGCGCTGCATCTTGAAAAAGAGGAAGCGGCAGGAGTCCTCGGACAACACTGGTGATGACGAGCTTGTTGAGAGGAGAGCTCTAAACACCGCTAAGAAAAGAATCAGGCTCCTCGAGGACCAGCTGCTTGAAGAACGGGGAGGCCACCACCGCCTTCAAGAGCTGGTTTACACAACAATTGGTAAGTCCAAGCCTCTTTTTGTAAGAGGTTTCTGATTGGTGTATGGAAAGAAAGAAGAGTGGCGTCTGGAACTTAGTGTGTGGATATCACTTAGAATTCTTTTTGTGTCCTTTAGTTTTGTTGTACCGTAGTAGAATTACCTAAAAAGTACAAATTAGTAGTTTCGGCGTGGAAAATAATGAGGGCCTGTTGTATTATTAACTGTTATTGTCTTTTACAGAGAGGCTGCTGGACCTGGCGGATACCCCCAGGCCTGACCTATGGCAGCGGTACCCAACCGATGGCAGGGTATTTACCAATCCTTAACGCATCTTTGCTGTACGACAACTTAATTCTGTCGGGTCTGGCCTACTTAGGAGGGGCTGTTGAACAAGTTAATCAAGTTTGCAAAGGGAGAGTGCAATGAACACGAAGCATGCCAGAGCAGGCCAAAAACAACTGTTGCTAAAGCAGAAGACAAAGTCGTCCCTCCAATGTGCCCGCCGTTGCGAGCAGGCAGCTGCATGCGGGCAAAGCTGGGTAACATCACCCTATCGCCTCGCCATATACACTTATCTTCACGAGTGAAAACCGCCCTCCTTCTGATCTGCGTTCGGAGTTCCTTGTAGCGCACGTCACGGAGGAATTGTTGGCTGGTAGAGGTGGACAGCTTTGCTTTAAAAAGCCTAGAGACAGAATTGGGGGACTCATTCAGTATGAGTGCAGAACTGTAGTAAAAGGAGTTTAGCCCGTACAAACTTCGATCACCTTATCAAGTGGTAAGGTAGACACCTATGTCACAGCAGGTTACTGCTTTCATCCCCTGTGCTAATCATTGGCAGTTCTAGAAATTTTCTTGCACCTCTTTGTACATTCAGTTGGACCACTGGGTTCAAGCTTCAAGTGATATAGAAGAGACAGCTGCAGGCCCTTCTGGTTCTGGAGGCTGTGCACAAGTAAGTACTGCTGTATGTATGTCCTGTTAGATATTCTGTGCAGTGCATTTTCTGCTCATTACGAAGCTCGTTGGGTCATTGTGCAAACTTTCTTTGTATAAAGTCCAACTTTCTACTTCTGGCTACACCCATTAGTTCTTACATTATCTGTAGAAATGAAGCAATTTCTACATTGTCCTTTTGTCTTACTTTGCGAGTCTGCAGAAGACCTACAGAGGCTTCAGTATTTGTACTCAAAGTACAGTGCAAGGGTTAAAAATTAAAAATAACTGGTGGTGTCAAAAGCATGATGTATACAACTAGGCTGTCCAAGGAAGTGGTGATCTAAATGGATGGATGTATCTGGGTTGAAAGAGTCTGTAATCTGAAGCTGTAAGTTTCCACGTGCTGAAGTTGGTGCTAGTACAGGGGACAAAAACAGCTGCGTTACTCCTAATGATGCAGCCCACTGTCCAGCAGTCTTTCAATGTGAACATGGGAGCTGGCCCATTGGCAAGCAGGTTTGCTAAGATAAAATGGCATGCCATTCTAGGTACTGGTGTAAGGTGTACGTCTCAACGTGCCACCTTTGCGGCTCGGACGGGTGGCAAAAAACAGCTGTGTATTGTGTGTCCTGCGTTACTTCTCGTGCAGTCACCAGCCCAGCGGCTTCCAGAAATGCACGCGGCAACCGGTACGTCGGCAAGCGGCTCTGCTCAGGTAAAGTGGCATGCCATTCTAGATACTGGTGTAGGGTCTACGTCTTAACGTGCCACCGTTGCGGCTAGGACGGGTGGCAAAAAACGGTGTATTGTGTTTCCTGCGTTACTTCTCGTGCAGTCACCAGCCCAGCGGCCTCCAGAAATGCACGCGGCAGCCGGTCCGTCGGCAAGCGGCTCTGCTCAGGTAAAGTGGCATGCCATTCAAGATACTGGTGTAGGGTGTACGTCTTAACGTGCCACCGTTGCGGCTAGGACGGGTGGCAAAAAACTGTGTATTGTGTTTCCTGCGTTACTTCTCGTGCAGTCACCAGCCCAGCGGCCTCCAGAAATGCACGCCGCTGCCGGTCCGTCGGCAAGCGGCTCTGCTCAGGTAAAGTGGCATGCCATTCTAGATACTGGTGTAGGGTGTACGTCTTAACGTGCCACCGTTGCGGCTAGTACGGGTAGCAAAAAAATTGTATTGTGTTTCCTGCGTTACTTCTCGTGCATTCACCAGCCCAGCGGCCTCCAGAAATGCACGCGGCAGCCGGTCCGTCGGCAAGCGGCTCTGCTCAGGTAAAGTGGCATGCCATTCTAGATACTGGTGTAGGGTGTACGTCTTAACGTGCCATCGTTGCGGCTAGGACGGGTGGCAAAAAACTGTGTATTGTGTTTCCTGCGTTACTTTTCGTCCAGTCACCAGCCCAGCGGCCTCCAGAAATGCACGCGGCAGCCGGTCCGTCGGCAAGCGGCTCTGCTCAGGTAAAGTGGCATGCCATTCTAGATACTGGTGTAGGGTGTACGTCTTAACGTGCCACCGTTGCGGCTAGGACGGGTGGCAAAAAACTGTGTATTGTTTTTCCTGCGTTACTTCTCGTGCAGTCACCAGCCCAGCGGCCTCCAGAAACGCACGCGGCAGCCGGTCCGTCGGCAAGCGGCTCTGCTCAGGTAAAGTGGCATGCCATTCTAAATACTGGTGTAGGGTGTGTGTCTAACCGTGCCACCTTTGCGACTAGGACGGGTGGCAAAAACAGCTGTGTATTGTGTGTCCTGCGTTACTTCTCGTGCAGTCACCAGCCCAGCAGCCTCCAGAAATGCACGCGGCAGCCGGTCCGTCGGCAAGCGGCTCTGCTCAGGTAAGCTCTGCATGCCATTCTAAATACTGGTGTAGGGTGTACGTCTCAACGTGCCACCGTTGCGGCTCGGACGGGTGGGAAAATGCAGCTGTGTACTGTATGTCCTCCATTACTCAGTAGCCTCCCCAGATATTGCCTGTTCAGTTCCATGCGAATCTCATCATTGCACTGGTGTAGTTGTGCTTGACCATCGCCTCCTGTATTTTTACAATGCCGAAAGCATCATCCCGGACTGGCCGACGAAGCCCTCTCCTTCTACTCCGGCCATTCTCCCCCAATCTGTAGCCGTCCCGGCACTTCAGTCACGTGACCAGTTCATCTCGTGGTGACGTGTGGTGGAAAGCGGCAACGTTAGCAAAACGTGCTTCGCCGCGGATCTGAGTTTTGTATTGCTGGCGCGAGCGCTATTACTTTGGAAATCTCAAAATCGGGTGCCTTGGCAACCAGGCACAAGCAGCTCTCGAATTCAGCTACAGTTGGGTGATCTCGGGTGAGCTTTGGGCCCCACCTTACGACAGGTGGGCACTGTAGGCGTACCCCTCGCTCCCACTGGGAAGCGCACGATGTGTTTGGCATTGTAAAATACAGAAGGCAATGACATGACCCTTTGCAAGCCACTCTACCCTGGCATGTTGCATAGACACCAGGAGGCATTTTGGCTTCTTAACTATTCCCTCACCGCACCTGTTCAAAATCATTCAATTTGAATGATACTTTGGGAGGGCCTTTTCATAGCGCTCCAGGCGCTGCTCGAACAAGTATAGCTGTTTGGAGTTAGATCAGAAAATGGCCTTTCAAAATCAGTTTTTTTTATTGCTACATGATTTTTGACGCGAGTTTGAATCATGTGGGTGTGAAAAAGGGGCGTGGTCATCACGAGTCACTGCTACCAACGAAGAATGTGTGCCACTCTTAATTATTCCGCATCAGTGTTCGGCGTTTGTTATCAGGGTGTGAATGACGTACTGGCAAATGATTTTCGATCGTCAAGTTTGCACTCTGACTGTGATAATCCCAGAAAACGGCTGAAAATGTCAAGCAATGCCTGCTTGCGAAGCTACTTGATGATTTTAGGCAGTTTTATTGCCTTTTCACACGTTGTTTTAAGTTGTGTGATAGTTCTACTTACCCCAGGACCATTCGCGAACAGTTTACAACAGTTTCGGTTTCATTTCTGCATCGCGTGATTCATATTTAGTGCTGCTACGCAGTTATCCAACTTCAAGGCTACCTGCCATGGCACTATGAGCGTGCGTGACATCCTCGAACAAAGCATGCTGCTCCTGATTTCATTGAACCCTAACCCGATTTGTGCAATAAGAACTTCAGATGCAAGTCAAAAGGTCACACCCAGTCGCCAAATATCTGTTCCGACGAGGTTAGCGCTTCAAACTGGCCTTACACACTGCCAGCTCATCGCCTTCCAGTTTCGTTTCGATACGAGGGTATCTCCGGGGGTCTAGTGTTGCTGCTTAGTTGAACTGTCTATTCGGACGCAGTTTCCGACAAGTTTTTGTGCTGTTTCATTTCATAAATGTTAGGTGGCGCTGCAATTGAGGAGGCTCAGTGTGCTGATCTTTTTTACCGGGCAACAGCTACTCAGCCAAAGTAGGGCATGATTCTAGCGCATTACTCCTCATTATTGCAAGCAAGGCTGGAATTGCTAGTCAGAAGGTGATGATAAAGCTCAACTTTATGTTTTTAGAGATAACTGACCGTGAACGCCAACAAGCATCAACCACGCAGTTCTGTTTTCAACTTCATGCATGTTTTTCCTCATCGCATGCTTGTCCCAATTACTGTGCTGGCTGTAAATTCAAAGTCAGTCATTGGCAAGACGTTTTTTACATTACGTGGGGCAAATTGGTGCCTTTGATAATGTGAAACCGCCAGATTTCTTCCATGGAACTACCCGAAGTTGCACATATTGAATTGGAGGTTGGGCTTCACCGCATGACACCAGGACCGCACGTGCTAACAATTTTTTTTATATCTGAAAAACTGTTCCGCGCACGGCCACATTTTTTTTCTAGGGCGTGTTTTTGAGCATGACATGTTAAGCTGATTTCTGGGATTATCAGTGTCAGTGCAAGCTTGACCATCTAAAATCGTTCGCCGGGACATCATTCGTGCCCTGATGAGCACTGATGCGTAACATTTAGTGGCACACATTCTTCGTCGGTAGCAGTGATGCGTGATGACCACGCCCCACGATGACCGAACACCTTGTCAATGATTATGACAAGCACAATATCGTAGGCAAGCAAGCGATGTGAAAAAATCTGGTTTGAGTTGAAAGCCAATTCTGTGTTTGATGCTTGTTGACGCAGCACTTTCATTTTAGGTTCATTATGTTCTGGCTTGCTATGATAGCCATGCTTGCAGGAATAAGGTACTATGCGCTATAATCGTGCCCAGCAAGCTTTCACTCAGGCGCTGTCGTGCTATGAAGTGAGTTCAGCACTACAAACCTACTACATTGCACTGCCACCTAACAATTTCGACAAGGAACAATATCAAGCCTGTTGGAGACGGTCAGAATAGACCGTTCTACTAAAAAGCGACACTAGACCTCGGGAAGTAGCTTCGGACAAAAACGACACTGGCTGGTGGGCAGCAGGCAGTGTTCAAGGCCAATTAATTGGAAGTGTTGTCGTCGTCTGAACTGATATCTGACGACTCGGTGTTATCTTTCGCCTTTCAGCAAAAGCTGTTATCGCAGAAGTAAGGCGTGGGTAAAGTGGAAGTACGAGCGGTACGCTTGTTTCGAGGAACAGTAGCGGGCAACTGAGGCACCATGGCAAATGACCGTGTAGTTGGGTAACTGTGTAGTTATATTTTTTATAAATTTGAGAACACCTTGATAATTACTTCTCATATTTTGAAATGATGTGCAGCCCTCTGTCTCGGATCCAAGCAGCGAAAGGGAACAGGAGGGGCCGCCACTTTTCATGGACATCGAAGGCATGGTATGTCACAGAACATGCAAGATACAATTGTTTTCTTTTTTAACTTACCAAGTGTTGCTCACCCTTTATTATCTTTCCA
Organism: Haemaphysalis longicornis; assembly: GCF_048455015.1. NCBI lineage: Eukaryota > Metazoa > Arthropoda > Arachnida > Ixodida > Ixodidae > Haemaphysalis > Haemaphysalis longicornis. The sequence continues at coordinate 208,683,832 of NW_027526361.1, read as the reverse complement.
CAATCCTGCGCTCTTTCTGTGCATTGGAAACCAGAACTTCGTGCCGTCTGAAAAGTGGCAGCACCTCCTGCGCATCCCTGGCGACTCCTTCTTTTGCAAAGAGGGGGCGCGGTCCACGAATAGGGTGAAGGACAATTTGCATGATTTTGCTCTAACAAACAAAAACGGTTAGCCCTGTAGTTGATTTTTTTCTTAATCCATTCAATGAGGAAAGTAGATATGATGTTCTCGGAACACTGAGCAAAAAGTGCTAGGTCTACGCAATTGAATACATACCCGTACATTCCCATTCCGCATAGAACTGAAGTAGGCACAATTCTTTCTTTAAAAATTTATTTTGTGAGATCTCGGTGCTCAGTATATAATAGGTTTTTAAAAACATCCTATATACAAATCTCTTGACGAGCTCCTAATAAAATGTACCGCCCCCTTTCGGCGCACCCTCATTCCTCTCCATTGCTTCCTGTAATTCTCATAATGAATGCAATTAGTCTTGTTCAATTTAGTTTTATTTGTCCAATTCATTCTGCTCGTGCACCCTTGGGTACCTCCTGCAAGCGACTGTTTTACTCTTTTTGGCCGTGTTGTTTTTATTGTAGAGAACACACCAACGCAACGGGTGTTTGTTTTTGAAAGACGGTTTGTACCTTTCATGCACCGAAAATAAATCAAACAGTAATCGCATCTTGACAATTGTCACCAAACCACGCTAATAACGTGGCTGTACAAAAAAATTAGTTTATGTATTTAGCAACGCCCGATGGCTATGAGTGGAGCCTAAACTAGTGCGAGAACCAAGGGCGAGTTGGCGTAATTGGTGCCAGACATCGAAAGTGATTACTTTGATAAAAATGGAAAGTATAACAATATGTAAAAGGTGCTGGTTTAGGAAGAGGGTATGCACGCTCAGCTAGGTTTTATGCCCGTCCCGAAAACATCCCGTTGTGTTGTTGCACATTTTAAAGTAGCCCTCCCACAGCAAAGCAGTGTCTCTCTGCAGTTTTGCGTGCAGTTTTGCGTGGGCGAACTGTTTTTGCTGCAGTGTTACCCAAACACGAGGCTGCCTACGACGCCGCAGAAGAAGGTAAAGAATCAGGTTTGTCTGCTTCAATAAAAAAAGAGTAGTTTCAAATAACATGCTGATAATTGCTAAGAGCGTAATATTTTTATAAGAACAATCACACGTGCTTTGTTTCACGCTCACGTTGGATTGCACTCAGCTTCACCGGGTCTCGTTCTTAAAAAAGAATAACCACCTATGAATTTTTTTCTAATATTTAGATGGTGATGTGTTGAGGTAGCTCAAGCCAATGACAACAAAACATGTATAGTTTGATGGTTATGACTGGAATTAGTGGGTCAATTAGTTTTATGTATGCGCTGTTGGAAATGGAGATTTTTCTAGGGCAACGTGAGTGTACAACATAATAATAAAAACGAGATTGTTGCCTGTACATGGAGAAGAACATTTTCCAAATGTATCCCCAATATTTCTGAGTGCGGAACTTTTTGGATTAACTGGACATGCAAAAACTCATATTTAAACCAGAAGCGTCTTTGAAAAAAAGCATGCACTGATTCTAACCTTGCACGCTTTCAATGAGGAAGAAACAACTTCTTTATTCAATCGGTAGGTAATCTCGAATGTGAGAAACATCGTCCCTGCATCAACGCTCCCGGTCATAAACCCGTCTCTAGCACATAATTCTCCGTCCCTTCCCTAAAAGAGAGAACACAAAGAGTGAGTAAAAATGGCTAAACCAATTTTAAAGGGCTCTAGCTGGCGTTCCAGAAGCACTCTTGCTTACGCTATACATCGACGTGGACGCAAGTGCAGTGCTTTTCGGTGTGATGTTAGAGGAGGACACCATTTCGGAAGTGACAAATTTGACCCTTTCGCTGCCATAACTAAAAAGGGCATAAGGAATTTAACGAGGCTTCGGTGGCACTGTCTGGTCCGAAGCGATGACCGAAATAAGCATGATTTACTCTTTTTCATTTACTTTTCTTGAAGCCAAAGTGGAGGCCACACGAAAAGTTTTGTTTTTCGAAGGATGCATTCCCACATTTTCGAGCAACGCGTTCTTGCTCGAAAATCTACTGTTGTTAGTTTGATTTGGAACAGAGATGGCTTCCCCTTTTGGTTTAAACAACTGTGCCTTCACTATATCCATCATGTACAGTAAACGATCGTCGGAATAGACGGATAAATTATTTCTAAATCAGGCGTTTGTTTAGCAACATTGTTCGTGTTATAACGTGGAATGTTTGGCGATGGCTTAGAAGGTTTTGTATGGAGTCAGAACGTTTCGCTTTATCGCGAAAAAAACTTAAAGAAGGTTCAAATGTGAGAAAATAAACTTTGCGAGGCGCGGGCCTTTAGAGGGGGGGGTTGTGGTTTGCGACGGGAAATTGAAAGGAAATTCACTGGGGATATTTTGAGCTCGGCAGGGAGCTCACCTGCATACAACCCAGTGCAGGGGAAGGGAAGTAGAGGGGGAGTGATAGGATAAAGTAGAAAGAGAGAGAGAGAGAGAGAAAGGTATAGAGAGAGCTGTCAGTCCTGGAACGCTGTCAGTCCGGGCACACCAGTCAATCACTGCACTCCGGGCTACAGCCGCTGCGTAAGGCCGGTCGTCACCAGGAAATGTAGCAGATAAGTGAAGACTTCCCGTTGAGTTGCCGCAGGTCCCTTCGGGAACAGAAGGTCCTCCATGTCGGCGCTGTGAAGGCCTCGACGCTGGAGCGCTCGGTGGAGCTCTGCTCTCGGGCCCGCGTGGTAGGGGCAGAAGCAGAGTGGGTGCTCGAGCGTCTCCAGTTCGGAACAGTCCGCACATGTAGGGGAGTCCTTGCGCCCGTGTCGGTGCAGACGCTCCGCCACATTGCAGCAGTTGAGCCGCATGCGGAGACGCAGGCAGCGGGCGTCCCTGCTGATGCGTGCGGGCAACGGTCTCGGCGCCAGGCCGCTCACGACCCAAGGGTCGGGGTGCATCGTCTGCACCATGCGGGCCAGTGCAGTGCGGGCTTAGTCGAACGCGGTGACGTCTGGGGAGACTGGGGTGCCCTCCTGGTGGGCCTCCGTGGCGCGGGCGTCGGCGTCTTCGTTGCCCGGGATGCCACTGTGGCCCGGCAGTCAGTGGAGCCGCAGGTCGCAGCCTCTGGACGCCACAGTCCGCAGCTTGGTTGCAAGGGAGCGCTCAGTGTAGCCGCTGCTGTTGGTGGGTTGATCGGCCGCGTGCAGCCGCAGCAGGGCAGTCCTGGAGTCCGTGAGGATGACCGCCCCGGGGTGGCTATGGGGCCCCCTCTCAAGGAGGAGGTCGGCGGCCAGGTGCAGCGCTGCCAGCTCCGCCCATGCGGAGGAAGTGGGGAAGGGCAGGCGGAAGCTCCGGCTGGCTCCCAGCTTAGGCACCACGCACGCAGGCACCCCCTTGCACGTGCTGTGCTTGACGAAGCCGTCTGTGAAGAGTTGCACGTAGCTGCTAAGCTCGTCCTGCAGCAGGACGGCCGCCTCTTGGCTGATGGCCTGGGGTGGTGTGGTCCGCTTGTTGCGGACCCCGCGGAGGGTCGTGGTGATCTGCAGGGCCTGTCCGGTGTCTGGTTGTGGCGGCTCCAGACAGGGTCGGTTCGGAACCTCGATGCCCTCCTCGAAGATAGAGAGCAGCGCTCCCATCTGCGAGTTGGGCCGGCTACGGAACCTCTGCAAGAGCGAAGCCCCATCACGTACGGCCAGCAGACGCTGGATGTGCCGCAGCCCCGTCTGAAAGGCCCGCATCTTGATGGGCCAGGTGCCCGCCTTGGTGTAAGTTCCCGCAATCGGCGACGTGGAGGGGAGGCCCAGGCAGAGGCGGATTCCGCGGCGTTGGTCGATCTCCAGCTCCTGCCAGCGTCGTTGTCCCAGGTAGGCGAGTGGAAGCGCGTACAGCACAGCTGCGGAGGCCATGGGCATCTGTGTCTTTACGAGAAGGTTATTCGAGCAGTGAGATCACACAAAGAGAATACAATCATTTGGAGTATTATGTAGCTACTTCATTCAGGTTAAGTTGGTGCGTGGTCCACACAAGACTACTGTTTGGAAATGGTGACCTTGAGTCGTTCCGGAGTATAATATTCTCGGGTTACATTAACGTACTTTCAAATGACATCTATTTTTTTTAATAATAGAATGTACAAGGAATACAGGCAAAAGATGTCAGAACCGCTTGAGGATCGCTGACCGCCTGGAAGTCTGGGCACGATGGTCTAGGTAATACAGAAAATCTAGTTAGGGGAGATATTGAGGCTATACATTCTCGCTTGAAAAAAGTTCTAAATGACACCATCAATAAAGTCTCCAAATCACATCTTTATGGAAACATTTGGAGGAGTTGTCTTCGGGTTATCCAGCATATGTCATTGTTAGTTGCAGTATTGGGTTTAAAACTGTAGGCCATTTAAATTTTCTAACCGTTCATTTCCAAACACTGTTCCACAATTAGCGACAACAAGCCACACTTCAGGGTGTCTGTATGCCAGCGAGGTTTATGAAGCGAAGACTACTAAGAGTACAAGCTGAACTTTCTATGTCCTAGTAGGTACCAAAGAGGAAGGAAAATGCTCAGGACAAGAAAAAAGGAAAAGCCTCAGAGGACGACACCATAACCATGGATCTTTTGCAGGATGGAATAGTGATGGCACTGAAGAAGACTTCTACAATAATCCCACAATGCTTAAGTACTCAAAAACTGCCCATATACAGAAAGGACGCCAACATTATTCTCATTCATCAAAAGGGAGATACCAAGGACCTTGACCGTTACAGACCCATCAGCCTACTCTCAGTTGATTACAATCAGTTTACAAAAATTATAATTATCCGCATTGAATGCAGCCTGGATACCTAACAACCCAGAGAGCAAGCTGGGCTTAGGGTGGTGTATTCAACCACGGACAACATCCCTATTGACAATCAAGTTTTAGAAATATCTGCTGAATCCACTATACCCCTTTATATGTCATATATTGACTACGAGAAAGCGTTTGAATTGATACAAACCGCGACCATGCTCAAACAATTATAGCTCAAGGATATAGAAGAAACAATGGACTTTCTTCGAAAACAAGTCGATGTTAACGCTTGCACTTCTGATGTACACCGAAAAAAAGTGGCGGCCAAGAAAACCGCGCAAGGGGTCGTTTGCAAAATTTCTTCTGCATAATGCCCCACCGTGTACGTCGCGAAATCATGAATTTCCTAGAACACATCCGACCGCAAAAACCGACATCCACAAATATGACAATCAGCCCAGCGCATGGGGTGAACGCTGCAAAAATGTGACCGTCGGAATGACTGTCCGCCGCGCGGTGTTTGGAAACAAAACAAATTACCCCCGAGAATCCTTCTTGAGTCCTTGCATATACAAATAATTCGGCGAAGGTTGAACGGCTCCAGGTGAGTGTTGCACGATTTACATTGCATAACAGAAAAAAAGACGAGATGGAAGAAAGGAGCTACTGTGATTATGGGTGGTAGTGATTTACCGGAGCTGCCGGTGATAAAGACCAGAGCACGCTCAGAAACGTTCTGACTGTTTTTTAACGACCCTCGTTGGTGTATATGCCTCGTGCTCAAGAAATGATCATAGGTCGCTATGAGGCGCTAATAACATACATGTGAGGCAATTATGGGCTATGTTCAGCCCAGTGATTTGTTTACCCGAGCCAAAGCACGGCACGCAGAACATGAAATGCAATGTTTGTGGCGTCGCCCGCTTCCCGAGTCTTGCTGAGGTCGGTTTAGGAATTGCCCCCAGTTGATGACTGCCAGTTGGTAGGATATTATCAAAGGTTTTAAAGGCTCAAGAAAAATCGAACACCAGAGGAAAACGAACAACAAAAACGATGCTTCGTTTGTCTGCTTCGTTTGCTTCTGTTGTGCTCGGATTTCGGGCCTCTTAGAAACCTTTAATTGTGCCTGTTTAGGGGTCAGTTAGTATGTCAGCAACTGTGTGCCCGTCACGAGTGCTCTTATGTTTTATTTCTGCTCCAAACTTGCTGTGGGTACATGACGCTGCAAAAATGTATCCAGTTCTTCTACCCACACCAGTAACAGAGGCAGTACAAAGTACTGTGAAAGCTGGTCAATTATATTCAAATTGGTCGATTACTAAGAACACGATGGCTCAGAAATCAGCCTTCATTCAATTACACACCCTATTAAACCATGTTTGAAACCCTACAGAAACCAAAGCCTTATTGGCTATTATGTGTAAATATGATCTTGCGATTGCTTTATATTGGTGTTTTTTTAAATAAAGATTGTAATATTTTGACCAACATCGCATGCTCCCAAATATAAAAAATTTTATTTTGTTGCAAAATTGACTGAACCACGTCGGGTTGCCGCATTCATGACCGACCCGTACATGTTTTCATTTTAGCCACATAGTGTGCTGCTGTTAGATTATGTAAAACAACTTGCGAAGAAACTCACTTCAGCCACGGCCTGGAGAGAAAAAAAACTTGAAGGTAGCATAACATGCATACTCAACGATTTATGTGATGCCAGAGTTAGCGCTCTACTTAAAAATAACACGCTCACCGTTGATCTTTTTACTTGGTGTATATACGTCAGAAATGAGAGTGACAATTATTATAATAATCACGGTCGTAAGGCACTACTTTTTTGCTAAGCAGTGGAGATATATAGAAACATATTTCACTTGTAAAAAATACCGTAAAATCCCGAGAGATGCCCCGCCCCCGAAAGATAACCCACCCCTGTTTTTGGCACAATTTTCCAATTTTTTCAAAAACACCGAAAGATAACCCACCCCTGACAATAGCATCATCCCAGCCGGGGATGACGCACGGGGAAACGAGGTTAGCTAGCGTGGGTAGGGTGAGATAACAGGTCACAGGTCACAGGAACCTCAAAAGGTGCGGTATATCAACAGCCCTCGATGGATAAGAAGACTCAGAGCTTCATGAGCGGCTCGTTTCGGCGATCCCTCCTTCTGCTGCCTGCCAACCGCGTCCAACTCCGTGCGTGAGGAGGTGGTTGACCTTTTGTTTGACAGTGAGAGCGACTGTTCGTTCGACGGTTTTGACGACGAATGCATACAGTGCTAATAAACGCGTGTTCGCTCTTTGGCTGCGATAGATTTCTCATCTTTTTTTACTGCACACCGAAAGTTAGCCCACGCCATATTTTCACTCGATTTGCTCTCGATCTTACGTGGGCTATCTCTCGGGATTTTACGGTAAGCAGATTTTGACTATCGGAAACGCATGCTTGTTGTTGTAGGCCTTCTTGACGGCGCGCACCATCTGAATGAATGAAGGACACAAGACGCGTTCGTAGCCATGCGCGCGTATCGGTTTCTAGCGCAGTGGGAAGAGCGCCACGTACCTCCCGCCGCGGTTAGAGAGTCGTTGGATCGAAACCGGGCGCCGCCGGGTCAAGAACACCACTCCTTGCTCGCAAACCTTGAGACTTCCCACCGCTCCGTTGACAAGCCCGTCGATGACGTCAATGTTTGTGGTAATCATGTAGGGCTTGTTTGGGACGATGAGAATATCCATAGTTAAGCTGGGAAATTCGGTGTGCGACATTTTAGCCACCTTGGCCGTGGCCTTCTGCCAAGCATCTTGTGTCGCGTACCCCCGGTACGTGTCTTGAGCTGGCAGACGACAAACGACAACCTCTTCTTCTTCCTCTCCTCCTTGTTGGGTAGAAACGAACGCGTGAACATTTTGACCTCTTCTTCCAATCTTTGGTTGGCCAATCCCAAGGGGCATCCTGTCACAATCATCATCAGCGACTTGTACACGGAGCTACGAGGGACGGGACAGGGCCCGAGCAAGAGGAGCTTCGCCCCTAAAACCCTTGCAACAGGCACTGGCCTGATACAGTGTAAAAAAAAGCTTAAAGGATCGCCTCCCTATATCACACAAAGCGGAAAGGCAAGGTATAGAAATAGTGGCCTAGTCCGGCGCTTCTATGCAATATTCAACAATAAATACGTTTTTTTAAGATTGCACCAACTCGGTGTGGAAGTATTGGCATGGTTTAATTTTTTATTGCTAAATCACAAGATTAAGTATGCATTTATACGTTGTGAGCGAATCTCACAAAATACAACCCCCGTTCACTGCATTTTTCAACATTCTGCCTGGTTGATATTTTAGATAGAAAAAGCGGCACTCGCGTCTTTTTGACCTGTAATAGTATGATTATTTGGTACGTAACCACGGCTACGCGTATTAACTACGGCACAATGTCCGACCGCAGCTTCCCAAACCTCCGAATTTGTTGACGGAGACACTTTTTGACGGTGCAGGAACACCATAAGCTTCACTGTGGATTTTGGCCAACTGCCTGTTTACTTTTTTCTGGATAAGATCTAAGTTGTGACTGTATAACAAAACAGTTACCAGTGCTCACTGAAGCGGACTTGACTTACAAGTTCTTTCAAAATGTTCAAATTTTTTTCAGAAGAGACTAGGTGAGTTTTGAGAAGATAGCTTTCCCTTTCAGGAATAAGGAACCTTGGGCGGATCCTACAGCCAGTTTAAACACTGGGAAAGAGCGCTTACAGTATACCCTGCCTCCTCTTTTAAATGTATTTGAGTGCGCCGATTTTGATATCTATAAATGTTCTAAGCGTCAATTACCTGTCGTGTGTACAAAAATGTGTTAACCTTTGTATGTCTCTCATTTAATTTCTTGTTAACTGTTCTTTTTATACCAGTTGAAGATTACGCGTATTACGTGCAACAACAAATAAGTCTTATTGTTAGCTTTTATTCTTACTTATTTTTGGTTGCCTGTATAACTGTTTTCTTTTGTCGCGATGCTGCTGTCTGAGCAAAAAGGGGGCTGCGGCCTCGTCAAGCTGTCTATGGCAGCTTTTTTTCCGCGGTTTCTTTTTCTGTATCTGTGTTGATGTATCTGTATCTGTGTTTATGGAACAGAAATAAAGTTTCATTATTATTATTATTGTTATTATTGTTGTTTTTATTATTAATATTGTCATTATTATTATCAATATTATAATTATAATTGTTATTATTAGTAGTAGTAGTAATATTGGCTCTCCTCCTTAAAGGACCCCACGGGCCGCTTGGGGCGTTGGGCTTTGACCTTACAAGAATACTGCTTTACTGTATCCTACAAATCTGGTCGTACACATCAAGATGCGGACTGCTTGTCCCGGCATCCCGTCGATCCACCTGGTTCCTCTGCCCAGGACTCCGACGCCTGTGCCCTGGCTATTTCTGATTTGATTCATATTGAGGATGAACAGCGTCGTGACAACAGCTTACGAGCGATCATAGACAATCTGCGCTCATCGGCACACGATCCTTCGCTGCAGGCATACATAGTACAAGATGGGGTGCTTTACCGCCACAACTTTCGCCCTGACGGCCCTGCTTTGCTCCTGGTTGTTCCGCAACACCTTCGAAGGTCCGTGCTCCATCAACTGCACGATGCACCTACTGCAGGCCATCTAGGTCTGACACGCACCTATGACCGCGTCAGGCGGCGCTTTTTCTGGCCTGGCCTATATAGGTCGGTTCGACGCTACGTCAGTGCTTGTGACGCCTGCCAACGACGGAAAAGGTTAACAACGGCACCGGCTGGTCCCTTACAGTCCCTCGACGTGCCGAGCGAACCGTTCTACCGTGTAGGGATGGACCTCCTTGGTCCCTTCCCTTTCTCAACCTCCAGGAACAAATGGATTGCCGTGGAAACGGACATGCTACCCGTTTTGCTATTACCAGGGCGCTACCTACAAGTTGTGCGACTGATGTCGCCGACTTCCTCTTTCACGACGTCATTTTACACCACGGCGCTCGATGTCAACTTCTCACCGACCGGGGACGATACTTTTTATCCAAAGTGGTCGCTGATCTCCTTCGTTTGAGTTCCACGACACACAAGCTCACCACTTCTTACCATCCCCAAACCAATGGACTTACGGAACGTTTTAACCGCACCCTTACGGACATGCTGTCTATGTATGTCTCCGCGGATCACACAGACTGGGACTTGACGTTGCCGTATGTGACTTTTGCGTATAACTCCTCGCGCCACGATACGGCTGGTTTTTCACCCTTTTATCTCCTCTATGGACGTGAGCCCAGTTTGCCGCTTGACACCTTGATGCCCTCATCGATCACTCCACCGACCGAATATGCATTCGAAGCTATTTCTCGAGCAACTCTAGCCCGTGAGGTCACCCGCGCCCGCCTTTCGGCCTCGCAGGTGTCGCAGAAAACACGTTATGACCTTAAGCACCGTAACGTCTATTATCCTCCTGGAACGCTCGTATTGGTATGGTCGCCTTCTCGCCGCGTGGGCCTCTCTGAAAAGCTTCTTTCGCCATATCATGGCCCTTACAAGGTCCTCCGGCAGGTCACCGATGTGACGTATGAGATCAGTCCTGTTGCAGCGTCCGCATCGTCTTCCACGCCGAAGACCGACATCGTGCATGTACTGCGGCTGAAGCCGTACAATTCTCCCAGCTTGTTGGACGCAACACCTTAGTCAGCAGCGAGTCGGTGCTTTCCCGGCCGGGGGGCTATGTGACGGGGATGTTCGGCTATGTAGTGAGCCAACGGGTATGCGTCAGTGTCTGTCTCATGAGAGCTCAGCAGCTATAAGAGGAAGTCGACGACGATCGCTATCGACTTGGTTCGTGCGTGAATCTGGACACTCTGCTCTGGCTTTCCCCTTGTAAATACCTTTGGTGAATACAATACCTTCCCCGTAACAATATATATATATATATATATATTGTGGTGATGTTTATGGACACCTGTAAACGGTCACGCCGTCTAGTCTTGCAGAGTCAGAGCGACTGTAGCCACCTGGGGCTGAGGTCCCCACTGTGCGACCACAGACTTCGTTTTCAAATGCACTGCATAGCACAAACCTTCTCGGAAGACTGCCCACGAACTGCTGTTTTATGATAGGACCTAGCCACTGTCAAAGAGTTCTTCTGGTGTTCATGTTCTTCGCTACAATTCTCTCGGCTAGAAGAAGAAGCCATCCTGGCGACTCATGCTAACGACGGAACCACGGCTCATAGTAGGGATTAACTCGCTGAACATGCACAGTCTCACGGCCGCGGCGCCGAAGATCCGATGAGTGCATAACTGGCTCCACGATATAATTCACTTTCGAAGTGCTTCTGATAACATGGTAAGGACCGTGTATTTTGATGTAAAGTTCGGAGAAATACCTGGAGTGGGACTTAACGACCAAAGCCAGACAACTGAGCCGGGAGAGAAATCGCGTGGTGCACTGGACACGTCATGGTGAGATTTCTGTAGCTTCTGGTGTTCAGACGTAAATGAACGAGCGAGCTGGCGGCATTCCTCAGCAAACTGCGATATTTGGGAAATCTGTGTGCGCTCGGGGGGATCAAGCCGGTAAGGTTAAAAACAAAGTTACAGTCTTTTTGTTCCTTTTTGACAAAGGAAGGGGCAGCCGCACGAAGCTGCCGGTTGACGCAGCTTGACGAGGCGACTGCCCAGGACACAGGCGCAAGGTTTCAGAAATATGAGACATATTAAAAAGGACTCTTGAGGTATTATGTGCATCACATTGCCTCTCCTCAACCATAAACTACACATATCATGAAACACAAATCACCCAGAAAAAAGAAATCTTGTGACACACATAGGCACTTACCAAGTTCAATATACGCACGCTTATACATAACTAAATTTGTTTCTACACAGGTTTTTAAAATACTTTTAATAATCACCACGGCCTCCAAGATCCGGAATAACATGCGGAAATGAAAGAGAAAAAGAAATAAAAACATCATATCCACTGCTGCGGTAACAGTGCAAATTCATATACAATGGTATTCTACGAAGTATAAAATAGGTTATTTTCTAATATGAATTTTTTTGTTTCTGAAACAACCGGGAGCGCAACAGAAATTAATTATTCATGTAGTTTTATTAATTATGCTGACGCTCTGAAACAAGAAGGTTTGCCTGCCGTAGTTTGTCGTCTGTTTGGGCGTAAGCCTTGTTTCCGTATCGGAGTGAGTACTGTGTAGCTGAGGCAGGGTCTGTTGTCAAGGCCAACTTGTCGTTGTACACAATTTGTAGTAGTTTTACAGAATAAACCTGATAGGCTCTAAGCATTCTATATTTCTAAAATAGTGGTTCTGTTATTAGGTTGATCATAAGACTGTTGTAATTCATATAGATCTGAAGAATTTTCTTCTGCAATTTAATTATCCTGGTAAAGTTGTGGGCACATGGTGTGCCCCTTACTACTGCACCGTAGCATAGTTTAGAGTAAAACAGAGTATGGTAAAGTTGTATTTTCAACCAAGTAGGAACAAGGGTCGCAATGTTGTGCATTATTCCAACTGTTTTAGATAATTCACTACAAAGTTGGTTTACATGTGTATTTCATTTTAGATCCTCTTGAAACCGTACACCTAAAAAATTTCGCTGCTTGACCCTTCTGAACACAGGTTATCCAAATTTAATCGTAGGCGGCCTTTCTATTACTTTATTGATGGGCGGAACATCGTGGTTTTGGAAGTATTTAGTTGTAGTTGGTTCTGTTTCAACCAGAGGTATTACGAATTCGAGAGCCTTTTTACTTTATCTTCAAGGTCGTCTATTCTGTCTTACATAAAAAACACATTGGTATCGTCCGCGTACATGATTATTTGGGAAGAATTAGGTACGTCTACAATGTCATTAACATGGTTAAAAAACAGCAATTGGCCTAATTTGGACCCCTGTGGTACGCCTTATTGAAGTGGTAGGGTCGTAGAATACCTGGAAGTACCGTGTCCAGTGTTCAGGTTGGCTTTCGTCCACAGATTAGAAAGAACGGTGAAAATCCGGCAGTCGTCTTCGTAGCGCTATTATACGCGTACGTGATGAACAGAAGGAGGTGATCCCAGTTAGAATTATCTGATGAAATACACATAGCAAGCATGTCTCTAAGAGTGCGGTTGAAGCGTTCGGTTAGGCCGTTGGTTTGCGGGTGGTACGCTGTGGTAGTGCGATGAAGTATGTTGCACTCGGCCAAGAGCGCTTTGAGAACTACGGATAAAAAGACGCGACCCCTGTCGCTCAGCAGTTCTCGTGCCGCTCCGTGTCGAAGGATGAAACCACCATGAAGGCAGGATGCCACGTCATGCACTGTGGCAGCAAACATGGGTGCTGTCGCGGCGTGCGGCATGAGATGGTGTACCGCAGCGACGATACAGCGGTGTTATCTGGATGTGCACAGTAGCGGCCAGTAAAGCTCGATGCCCACTGTATCGAAGCGGCGCGCAGGGCACGGCAGAGGCTGGAGTTCGCTGGTTGTTTGTGGCGGGGGAGACTTACGGCGCTGGAAGTGTGTACAGGGACGAACATAGTACATGGCGAAGGTGTACATGCCTCTCCAGTAAAAGCGAAGGCGAAGTCTTCGGTACGTCTTCAGGACACCTCCTGTGGACACACTGCGCGTCACCGTGAAACGAAGAACAGATGTGGAAGGGTAAAAAAGGGGCCATGACCAGGAGCCACTTGGGATCTTCGGACGAATAGTTTCGGCGCTAAAGAAGTTGGTCACGGACAGCGAAATGAACAGCTTGGCTGCGAGAGAGCGGGGCGCGGCTACTGGCGACGGTCGTGACAAATATTCTACAATGAAAGCGATCCACGGATCCCTGTGCTGTTTAGCAGCCATTTCTGTTACATCAAGGAGGGTCTGAGTGCACTCCACAGAAGATAAACCTTCACCGTCTGATGCTAGAGGAGACCTTGAAAGGGCGTCTGCGTCTGTGTGCGTGCGTCCGGACCGGTATCCAACTCGCATGTCACGTTCTTGCAGCCCTACAGCGCATCGACGAAGGGCGTCCGATGGGTCAATTAACGAAGACCGCGAACAAGAATGGGTCGGTAGGCTAGTTGGTATAGCATCATAATGGGTTAACAGCGCGCAAAGACGACGAGACACAAGAAAGTTATGACCGGAAAAGTGCCTAAATACAACTGATTTTTTTATTTCACCAGGAAAGACATAAACCAAGATACATCCAATAACAAAGGCAAAAATATGACATAAACACTTAGCTCGCCCCTCCCCTTCTCCTCTCGTTGCTCCAGGTACTGTTGTTCTTTTTCTGAGAGTACAACACATGGCCTGCTGACGCAATTTTCATCAAGACGTGCAATCTTGAGTACATCAATTACCTCTCGCCTATGCCTATCCTTTCCACTAGCAATCACTGAGCACTACCATAACCGCGGCACGCAGGCGCCATCTTTGCAGTGCGCAGCTAGGTGGCCCGAAACCGCCGTCTTTCCTACTAGGTATTTATGTTCCCTTAGCCTATCGTTCAGCTATCTACCCGTCTGTTCGACATACGTTTTTTGCACGATCTAATGGGAAAGAATAAATAACGCCTTCATTACATTCAACAAAGTGTTCCCGGTGTTTCCCCTAGCACCCAATTTTTTTCTCTGTCACCACCATCCACCAGCAGACACAGGTTCGAAAGCTGGTTAGGAGCAGAAAAAATTAAGTCAAAACCTGCGCGCATGCCAATCTTCTTGAGGTTGTGCGCACCACTGTGCATATAAGAAACCGCCACAAATTTTTTCTTGCTTCGCCTTATGACCGGGCAGTACTGGTCACCACGTTTTAACTATTTCAATAAGGCACGAACCACTGCGGTCTGGAAATGTTGCGGGTACCCAGCAGACAACAGGGGTTGGTTGGAGCCATGAAGGTTTTTTCTGCTGAATGTGCACATCACTTAAAAAACGAATTTGTTAAACAAGACTTAACAATGCTCACTCTTACCAATTTTGTGTGGTTTGAGTGACAAGAGAGAAGTTGCTTCTTCAAGAGTGTCTGTTTCAGCGCCTGCACAGAGGAGTGGAGGCTCACTGTGCCTCGGCTTGGTGGAGAGAATGTTTGCGTATCCTGGACACAACAACTGGGTCCTGGAGGTAGCACGCTTTGCCTCGTCTACGAGCCATCGTTTCGAAGAAGACTCCGTGTGCGACAAATTCTATGCACCCCCTCGAAGATCTGCATCTTCCAAGCGGCGTGATATGTGTCCTCGTAAAAGGTCCAAAGTTCGCTGTCGAGCCTAAGAAGAGTGCAGCTCAATTCGTGGCACTGGTGCGCAAGGTTGGGGACGCCGCCGTCCAAGAGTGCGCAAAAGAAAGATGCACCTCTGAAGGTGCGGACGTGTTACAGCGGAAAAAACTGCCTACCTGTAGCCTCCTTGTGAGTCGCGTTTTGCTCTTTTTACACCACAATGAATTGTCTATTGTTCACGATGAGAAGGAAGGTGGCCTCACGGTTTTTTTCTGCTGCTGACTATCTGAGTAAAGGAAATCGTGCCATCAGCATCCTCATCATCAGGCGTAACGATGTAAAGCTCTCAAAACATAGAAAAGACGCTCTAAGCCAGTCCGAAAGTATGAAGCTGGAGTTCGTGGCACGCTGCATAGCCAGAAAAGAAAGCTTAAGCTTAAAGGTTGTTTTCTCAGCGAAAACACACAAACCGGATTACCCGTTTCGCGCCATTGTCTCGGAGATCGGAGCATGGCAAAATCCCCATACGTTATTCTTGCAGCAAAATCTGAAGCTTTTAGTAGTTGACGATTCATTTATGATAAATATGTATGATGGACTTTTTAAAAGCAACGACGAATGGCTTTTCGCGTTTTCAGTCGATATTAGGGACCTTTTTTTATTCGCTCCCCCTGAAAGAGCTTTTAAACTGCGTTCAAAGCGAAATTCACAACCACGGTGTTGTGGGCTTCGAGAACTCAGCTGGTATTACGGACGCTGCCTTTTTAGAGCACTTAAACGGTTACCTTACTTCAACGTTCATCTCATAGGTAGGGGGTACATTCATTAAAAAACGGGATGTGCATCGTGTCGTGCATGGCACCTGTTTAAGCGACTTGTTTCGAGCCTATTACGATCGGGTTTAAGTGAGCATTTATCCTGGTCGAATGTAAAACGAATTTTTGGGTATGTAGACGACTACCCCGTAGTTTTAAATTGTAAAACAGTGAAGTTTGACGATTCGGTATACTGTGTGTTGGTGATTTTCAACGACTGTCTAACGCCCTTGGAATTTACGCTTGAGGTTCCACTGGATGGTTCTCTGAAGTCTCTTGATATGAAGTTTAATTTTACTCAAAAACTTGAGTGTTGGTTGTTCGAGCACCGTGCGTCAAAACCGCTACTTCCTTATTCCTACAACCACAAAAAACTGGTAAAACGGGACATTAATAAGTCTTCTCTAAATTGTTTTGAAGTCATGTGGACATTCAGCAGAAAAAAGCTTCATGGCTCAAATCAACGGCCTGTAGTCTGTTGGGTACCCGCCACATTTGCAGACCCCAGTGGCTCGTGCCCTATTGAAAGAGTTAAAACGTGGTGAGGAGTACTGCCCGGAGATAAGGCGAAAGAAGAAAAAATCTGTGGTGGTTCCTTATATGCACAGGGTTGCGCATACCCTAAAGAAGATTGGCATGAGCGCAGGTGTGGATGTGATTTTCTCTACTTCTATCAAGCTTAGAAGCTGTGTCCGATAGTGAACGGTGGTGGCCGAGTAAAAGTGGGGTGCTCGAAAAAA
The DNA here is from genome assembly GCF_048455015.1 of Haemaphysalis longicornis. Classification (NCBI taxonomy): domain Eukaryota; kingdom Metazoa; phylum Arthropoda; class Arachnida; order Ixodida; family Ixodidae; genus Haemaphysalis; species Haemaphysalis longicornis. The sequence goes on along the minus strand of NW_027526361.1, from coordinate 208,667,216 downwards.
CACCGGGGCCAATTTGTTGAATGCAACGACGCGTTATTTATTTTCTCCCATTGGAGTGCGGAAGAAACGTGTGTCGGCCAGACAAGTAGATGCCTTAACGATAGGCTGAGGGAAAATAAAAACCTCGTACGAAGGACGGCTGTTTCGGGCCCCCTAGCTGCGCACTGCAAAGATTGCGCCTGCGTGCCGCTATTTGGGGCGAGGTCAGTGATTGCTAGAGGAAAGGATAGGTATAAGCGAAAGGTAAACGAGGCACTCGAGGTTAGACGTCTTCATAAAAACTGCGTCAGCAGGCCATCTGTTGCACTGTCAGACAAAGTAAAACAGAGTCTGGATCAACTAGCGTAGAAGGGGGTGCAAGATAAGTGTTTATGTAATAATTTTTAGGTCTTGTTATTAGAGGTGTCGTTGTTGATAAGTCTTTCATGGCGAAAAAAATCAGTTGTAGCTGAGCGCCTGTGCTGTCAACACATCGTTGTGTGTCGTCGTCTATGTGTGCTGTTAACCTTTTACGACAGCCAACAAAGGGTGTGGTGTTCCGTCACCACATCGAATGGGCGTCCGTAGACGTATCGGCGAACTTTCGTAACAGCCCAAACGATAGCTAAGCATTCCTTCTCGGTCACGGAGTAGTTGACTTCTGTTTTTATAAGGGCACGGCTGGCGTAAGCGACGACGCACTCCTGGAATCCTGTCTTGCGTTGTGGTAGTATTGTGCCCAGGCCCACACCGCTGGCATCAGTATTAATTTCCGTGGGAGCGTTTGGATCAAAATGTCGCAGTGCGGGAGCGAAATAAGGACGCGGCTAAACATATTGCAGGCTTCATCGCAGGCGGGTGCCCGATCGCTGGAAGTAAGAGCAAAGTCCAACAATGCTGCGAGCGTGTTTCAGTGTCGTCGGTTTCGGAAATTCCGCCATGGCGCGAAGTTTTGCTGGGTCCGAAAGGACACCGGCTTTGACACCACATGGCCTAAAACAGTAAGTTTTCGAGCTGCAAACCGGCCTTTCTTCAAGTTAAACAGCAGGCCCGCTGTGGCAAGGCAGCTCAACCCTTGTTCGAGGCGGGTAAGATGCGTCGCAAAATCAGGGGAAAACACAACTATGTCACCTAAGTAACACAAGCATTTTTTCTACTTCAGGCCGGCAATATGTTGTCCATCATCTTTTCGAAGGTCGCTGGCGCATTGCACGGCCAAACGGCATGACGTTAAATTCGTAGAGCCCGTCAAGTGTGACAAAGGCTATTTTGAAGTCCATCCGCTTCTGCCATAGGGACTTGCCAATAGCCAGACCGTAAATCAGATGAAGAGAAGAACTCAGCTCCTTGCAAGCTGTCGAGGGCGACATCTGTGCAAAGAAGCGATAGACGTCTCTTCGTGTGATCTTGTTGAGGCGCTGGTAGTCCACGCAGAAGCGAATTGGTCTGTCTTTTTCGTCACAGGAACTAAGGGAGAGGCTAAGGGTCTTGTCGAAGGAGGTACAACGTCGCGCTTGAGCATGTCTGCGACGTGCTCATGAATGGCTTGGCGCTTAGTTGGCAACACACGGTATTGCCGCTGTTTTAGGCGTGCGTTAGAACCGGTGTCAATACGTTGCGAAACACCGGATGCCCGGCCCAAAGCGACGTGTTGGACATCGAAAGAGTCTCGGAAACGATGTAGAAGGGCCAGAAGCTCGTCTCATTGTTGAGGAGCTAAAGCGTCATCGATGGAGCGTAAAATACATCGGAGTCACAGTTCAGAGTAGGCCGAAGCGCGTGGAGGTGCAGTGATGCAGCGTTCTCGGATACGTCGACGATGAGATGAACGTCAACTGGCTTGATGTGGCCAAGACATTCACTGCAAACCAATGTGGCGGGGCAGTACAAAGGGTTTTAAACGAGTATCGTACCAAGACAGGAGCGAATTTTAAGCACTGCAAGACGTACAGGCAAACATTTCCGTGCACTGAAGAGTGCCGACGGCGTAAAGAAAACGGTGGCGTCCGACCGACACTCAAAAGACACGGAAACAAGCACAGAGTTGGCGGGCAGAATGTCGATATCATCGGTGGCAATAATTTGGCAGTACGTTCGGGTATAGTGGCGTCGTCAAACGGGAAAAGTTCATCCTCAGTGCGAGTACAGCGAATGATAGCGTGATGTCGTGAAAAAAGTCCCAAGCGAGGATTATATCGTGCAAATAGGAAGGTTAAACGATCAACTGGATGATATAGACATTTTCCTGGAATGTAAGCCGGCCAGTGCACATGGCCAATGGTTTTACGTCTTGAGAATTCGCGGCCAGGAGGGTGAGGTCAGAATGCGGAGTGGTGATTTTCCTCAAGGAACGACAAAGACTTTCACGCATTACAGACATAGCGGCGCCACTATCGATAAGAGCGAATGCGGTAACACCTTCTACGGTAACGTCAATCACGTTGTTAGGCGAAAGCGAAAGACTTGAGCAGTTTGACGCTGACGGCACAGTTCTTGCCTCCGGAACTGCGGCCGCTAGTTTCACTCAGCTGCTGGATTAACACGTTTGCGCATCGAGGAAACCGAGCGGCGACGCGGAGAAAGAGAACGGCGGCTTGAAGGCGGCGAGGTCAACTGGTCACCAGCGTACGAAGGGGGGTTGTGCTAGAAGTAAATGGAGCGAAGGGTGGCAGAAAGCCGTAGGCTGGGAATTGCTTGGCGTCAACAGTAGGTGGGGATTGACGGCGACATAAACGTGCCACATTCGCAAGAAGTCGGCAAGCAAAACAGATTGGGTGGTGGTGGGGGGTGCGCAACGGATTTGGGGTCCGAGGTGCGCCTCGGGGATACGGCGACGCTGGTTTCTCCGCGGGATATGCAAATAATAGGAATGGTGCTAGCGATGGCATTGTGACGATGGAAGCGTAGGTGAGCGGGAAGGCGGAGTGCGGTTCAATAGGCGACATGACAGGTGGTGGGACCGGCGCGGCCACTGGTGAAAGAATGGACGCAGGCGCAACTGGCGGCTCGCGGACGGAAGGGATGGTCTCGGCAACATGCTCTCAAATCTCCCCTTGGACAGCCTGATGCAGCGTGCAAGAGGGCTGTGGAACACAGGAAAGCAGGAACAGCTGACGCGAAACCACTCTTATCTCACGAACTGCTCGATGTGAGGTGGAAGAGGCGAGAGGTCAGTAGAAGCAGCCAACGCCAACAACGACCCAAGTTGTGGTTCTTCAAGCAAAGGGCGTTGGCGAGGGAAAATTCGTTCCTTTCGTAGCTCGTAATAGCTCTCTCACCAGTTGATGACGTCGCTAATAGTCTGAGGGTTCTTGCTCAGGAGCATTGGGAGCGCATCGTCCTCAATTTCTTTGAGAATGTGCTTGATCTTATCGCCTTCGCTCAAGGCTGGTTTCACACGCCTGCAGAGGTCGCTGACGACCTCTTGTAGCTGGTTAATGTTTAACCTGCATGCTGCCGTCGCTCACGCAGCCGATGCTCGTCCTATAGCTTGTGAACTGCAGGAAGTCCGAAAGCTTTCGTGAACTCAGATTTGAAGCCTGGCCAAGTAGTGTGGGTAGGGCCGTGGTTGTTAAACAATGTCTCAGCGAATAGCGTAAAATAGAAGCTGACATTATTGAGCTTGAACGTGTCGTCCCATTTATTGTAGGCGCTCACCCGTTCGGAGGTCGAAACCCAGTCTTCGGCTTATTGGTGCCGCTAAAGAAGGGGCTCTTCCCGTTCCCGAAGCGTACCGGAGCATATGATGGGCTGCTCGGGTGTAGGCGCCATTTCGGCGCTGACTGGGAGTCTTCACTTCCCAATTCAAGACTGTCAGACCTTGCGGGGATCGCAGTTCTGCAACATCCACAAAAATGTGGTAAAGTTTATGACACCTTCAAACAGTCACATCGTCTACTTAGACAGAGTGCGGGCGAGCATAGCAAACCGGGGCTGAGGTCCTGGCTAAGAGAACACACTTCGTCTTCTTCTGAAAGGACTGCATGGCACATAACCTTGTCGGAAGACTGTCCGGCAAGTGCTATTTTATGTTACTACATAGCCGCTGGGAAAGCGTCCATCTTCTGGTGTTCATGGTCTTCGCTACAATTGAAATATATAGCCAGGCAGAATGGGGAATCGGAGTCTTGTTGAATTAAGAAACAAGGGATCACAGTTAAGAATGTCTTGGAAAAGAAAAGGGTGAATGCGGCAGGACCTTGAAACAAATGAAGAATTTGAAAAGACAGAAAGAAAGCGGAGAAAGAATGCACACCAGGTGTGCAAATACCGCGTTTTCCACTCATTTATGTGCATATTTGTTTCCCGCATTTACGAATGTCGTACTAAACGTTTTGCTGTTTTCTGCACGTTTTTTGTAAATTACCGTGGGTTTGCATTTACCTGAAGCGAAAAATCGGAACAAAGGTGGCACTTTCTTTAAAACCGAATACGTCCTAATATTAATTGGTCTTTTTACTTACTAGTTATGTAGTTGCTCTAATATTCTACTGAGATGAAGGAAGGTTATATTTTATGTCTACTCAATGGGCTTGATGACGTTGCCGTTTTGACATATCCGCTTCTGCTTCAGCATTGTGGAAATGATGCTTCACGTGCGTTCTCCATGTGACACTTGATAATGCTACAGAAACTGGTAATCTCAGTTTTGCGATGATCGCTGTAGACGTGCATGACGTAGGTTCAAGACATTTATGTGAACCTGGGGAGCCTTTTTTTGATAGCCACATCCCTCCTTTTCACAATGGGTAACCTTCGCCTTTATTTGTAGTTGGTTCAATTATTCGAAAACAAAAGACGCCCGAGAAATTCTCAGGTTACCATATTGTTTGTTTGTGTAGGAATAGTAGGGATAATAATATCGTTAAATACATAGAAATCAGGGAGAACATCTGCTTGTGACTATGCTCCCGCTCGCAGAAAATGAAAAAAAGGCGTACTAATTTTTGTAGTTTTTTTTATGGCCGCCCTTCTTTTCTAAATTCCTCAATTTCTTTTGGGACCTTAATCTTCTAGCGATATTTGGAGTGGCGATAGCACTACCGGTAAAAAAATGTATTGAGGTCTACACAGCTTGTTCAACAAGTCGGTTTCAGGCGGGGCTGGGCTGTTTTCATACCCTCATTTAAAAACCAGTTATGACACAACTACTCTGGGTAAAACCTTTTTTTTTTCATTCTTTGCCATTTCACTTGTGCACTTTATCATAAGGCGTGTTTGCTCTACCTTCAGCTGCAACAGTCCTTTGTTGCACCTAATTCACTACTTACAAGAAATGAAAGTGACCGCATAAAACTTACGACCATAAAATTCGTCTCTCACTGGTGCTTTCGAACAGCGCACGCACTTGTTAGAGCCTCCTAATGCTGCAGCAGGCTTTTTTTTTTGCAAGAACGCTCCTGAAATTAATCTGCTTAGAAAACTCTGTGTGTACTCTGCATATGGCATTGGTAGAATGGCTGTCTAGTAATTTGTATCTCTTGTTAAGACATTCATTCTATGGTCGGAAGAAGGTGACTCATTATAAGGTTAGTCCAATTCAGGCTCTCCTTTTTGTAAATGATCTGAGAAGACTTCTCCATCAATGTGTTTATCGCGCCATGTATATTACACTTAAGGAAAATAAGAAAGGTATCCCCATTAGACAGATGCTGCAGAAATTTCTCCTCATCTTCATTTGTATTGTAAACAAAGTGCTTATCAATAATTGCAAAAGTGCGTTTATGGGTAGTTTTTCCTGCACAAGAAAAGCGGATATTTGGCGCTCTTCTTGAAGTGCAAATGCCTTACTGTGAATCTACCAGCAGAGTCTGTAATGGTTATGTTGTATTAGTGAACTGATCGCAGCCGGATAGATGTAAAAACGAAAGAAACACGGAGAATCAAGCCAAGACAGGACAAGTGGCTTCCAGATATGGTGTGGTAACACCAAACGACTCTGTTTATGTTTCTAGGAAATCTTTTTAAAAGCCATGAATTTAAAACAACAGTGTTTATGTTTTGTAGAAAACTTAAAAAGACAGCAGAAAATGACCAAATTTGAAGTGCAAATAGCTGAATGAGTTCGGGGCCATTTTCGTGGTCATTACAAAAAAACTGTCACTTCGCCTCCCTCCAGTGTTTGCTAAAAGCAGCTACTTATAAAATTTAGGAACGCTTTGTTACTGCAGTGACGCAGTTATAAAAAGTGGGGTTCTTCGGCAGGCCACAGAGTTATACTCACCGGATTCATAACCTGCGAAATAAATAAATCGTCGTGTATGTACCTCACGTAAAATCCGCTCTATTTGTATGTGAATAGTAAAACTTCATGCAATTCATCCCAATATCTATTTTGTGATAAAACAAAATAGTTGCTGCGCCTAATAATTTATTTACCACAATGCTTGCCTTCCAAATAAAGGCTTTTGCAAGAATTAGGGATACATTCGGGACAGTGGGATGGCACTCGTGAAGCAATTTCGTAATACAACACTTGAGTACAGTAATGTAATTGAGAAATGCAAAAGTAAACACCGAAAATAAACTGTTATGTAAGGAAGTGGCGAGAGTACTCGGTTCGGGAATATACAAAGTAGCTTTTTATTAACATAAAAAACGAGGCGATTTAAAAACATAAAAAACAATCATAAACAACGAGGCGAGACATTTACAATGAATATAGGCACGTCATCGTGTGCTAATTTCCAGGTTTTTTCATACAACATAAATATTCTTTTGAAAAAACAAAGGAAATACATTAATTAAAAGAAGAATAATGGAGCAAAAAACGTGGCGCAAAAATTGGTTCCCCAGGCCCATCGCGCATACACTGTAGTTTTGGTGACTGACAACGGTGATGTGTTGACGGCTTTGACTGCAAGTTGTTGCGCAAATATTTTTGAAAATATTTTATGTTCAATTTTTCAGCACATTAGAATTGATACGGGGAACATTTCTCAAATTTTTAGCAGTGATAAGCATTTGTTAGCTTTCAGCGATGGGCCACGAATTGTACACCTTCTGTACAGGGCATCAAAATTAGAAACTTTGAAATCCAGCCGCAAGAGAATTTTCTTTCATATTCACAAGTGTTTTTTAAAGAAGTATGTATATTTTGGGAACTCAATCTCTACAGAGCAGGTTGTGTTTAATAGATATTAGCAGCCATTAGCACGTCAAAAATGAGTGTTCCGGGTATGGCGATTGCATGAACAATATTAAGTGACAAAAAATGCGCCGATATCAACTAGTTTTCTTACTATATCAGTAGCCAGTACCAGTACCTCAGTAAGGTTGCAAAACATCTATCCAGGTGGCATTTGATTGAACGAAGACTGCTTTGCATTGTTTCCTGTCAATATCTTAATAAAAACTCTATATCTGTTCTGCAGTTTAGTTTGACAGGTTTGGTCAGAGTGTTTATTTAAAATCAACAGGGTTATATTTGACGCCAATATTAAAACAAATGGCCTTCCAACATGCTGATAATATCAAGGCTTTGGGCCTTTGAGTATATCCCATTGACGTAATGAAATCGCAGGCTTGAGAAAACAATAATGGGAACTTGGTGACCGCCTATACTCTGCTGAAATATGGTGTATGTAATTGTTATCTGTGCACATGTACAATTACCTTAAACTGATACCCATTTTCAACAGCAAATCAAAGATACGCGGTTGTCGTTTTCTCTTGAGTCGCTGAGCGTATACAGCTATTCAGCATCAGACGCAATCAAGAGGCGCGGGGACACAGCTTCTTTAAGATAGGGATTCCCTTTTGGCGTGGGTAGATGAGCACGCCCTCGGTCAACAATTCGACTCAAAATTGTACCCGGCACACCCTCCGAATAGGATTATGTCCGACCATCTTCTTCGTTACAAAGACACGCACCGTAATTTTTTGGGAAGCGGCATAGCAACAGCAAATCATCAGTGCAGCCCATGTGTCTGCCAACGATGAGTTCTGAGCGGTTCCGCAGTACGGAATGTGCGATTTCTGCTTCTACAGGTAATTCCAAAGGCGCGAACAGGCTTTAGAACTTGTGTTCTCTCATTCGTTAACGCCGGAGTGCGGTATTGAGTTAGCAGTGGTTACATCTCCATTTCGGACTGGCAAGACCTCTCTCCCAAATGCAGCGGCCATGACCTCTTCACCCTCTCCCCCGTGCTAATTTTGCGCCCTTAGCCAGCAACGGTCTCAAGAAAAGCACGAGGCAAGGTTCGTGCATCTGTTGCAAGGAAGCAGTAACAATCTCGTGTAGGCTCATTTTTTCTAATTACGACCTTTTAAACTTCCATATGCCAAATTTAGGACAAGTAGACAAGTAGAGTATTCTTTGGGTAAGTAAAGGTTAACAAAGTCAGCGTCGGGAATTATCTGTACAATTATGTATACTGAGTTCGATAGGCACCTTCCGTAGTTCGCACTGATTTGCAACATGTTCCACCACATACCGTGCTCTCAGAATGTGGGTTTTTTAAGTGCGAATGCACTTCTTAACCGACCCTGAATCACGCGTCCACCGCCGTCCGTCCGTCTGCACCACATACCCAGTTAGGGCGATTGGCCAAGAAGAGTTCGTAATTTCTTTAGCACATACCCACTTATGGCGATTGGCCAAGTAATCTGAATCACGCGTCCACCGCCGTCCGTCCGTCCGCACCACATATCCACTTAGGGCGATTGGCCAAGAAGAGTTCCTAATTTCTTTAGCACATACCCACTTAGGGCGATTGGCCAAGAATCGGGCGTGAGAAGGGCTAATGCACCCGCTTAAAGGAGTACTGACACGAAATTTCAAAGCTGAGATCCGCTCTAGCAATCAAGTACAACGACAACACAAATAGGTGCCTGTGCATGGCACATACCCACGTGGGGGATTGGCCAGGAATCGGGCGTGAGAAGGGCTAATGCACCCGCTTAAAGGAGTACTGACACGAAATTTCAAAGCTGAGATCCGCTCTAGCAATCAAGTACAACGACAACACAAATAGGTGTCTGTGAATAAATGCATCTTTCTTTCTTTGTAGTTGTGTGTGTGTGTGTGATCTCTCTTTCGCGAACATTACCGAACCGCGCAAATTCAACTCCTGCATTCGCACTTTCACATTCTTCCCCTCGGGGAAATGCGGGGAAATTTTTCTAAAACGAGTGTTAAAGAGGAATTCCGGCTGTTATCCTTATTTCTGCTTCCCACCATGTATTCTCGCTGTTGAATTCGTACGTAGGAGAAGCGGAGAGGCGGGAAGTCGATGGCATCACCCCTACCCTCATTCTGTTCCTCCTCACACTCTTACCAGGATACTTTCCACACATCTACGCCAAAGCACTACAGCAAGTTTGTAGTGCAATTATTTGTCACTTCTGCCAGCTCAGGCACCATCGGAGAGGGTATTATGTGTGAGTGTAGGGGTCACTGGAGACGCTTGGTTAAGGTTGAAAAGCCGTCTCCGAGGTTTACCATGCTTTTGCGCTCCGACAGAACAGTTGAATCAAGAAGAATGTTGCGGATATTTCACGTAATGTATCGCAGCCGCAAAATGAAAGCCCTATTTCAGTTTCCAATGTTGCGGAATGCCGGTGATATAAACAAGGAATTCGCGTATGGCGAATTTGCCATGTTGCGGCAAATCCTGCATTGTGTTTGTTTACTTGTATTGTGCTTTACCTTTGGCCACTTGCGACAGTTAAAGGCGTTCAAAGCAAAGCGCATGTTTCATCGTCTACATTTTATTGCTGCATTGGTTATCGATTTGTCTGGTCTGTCGTCACTAGACCCGAATATTCTACTTCGATCTCCAGTTTTCCCGGTGTAAGTCGACGGTACGAGAAAAAATCCCTGCGAAAGATAAATACTGGCGGAGCAGACTTGGCGGCGTTCGTTTTGCGCACACTCGCCTGCACACGTAACTTTGTTGACTGCTTTTTTGCCTAGCGTCTATTTAGTGACTTGATTGATTGTGGGGTTTAACACTGCGACGCAACGCAGGCGATGGAGCGCGCCGTAGTGGAACGCTCCGGATTGATTTTGACCACCTGGGGTCTTTACCTTGCACCGAAATCCCGTACACATGGGCGTTTTTGCTTTTCGCCTCCATCAGAAATGCGGACGTCGCGGCCGGGAATCGAGCCCGGACCCCGTTTTTAGCAGCGCAACCACTGAGCCACCGCGGATATTTATTGAGTTGTTTATGAAGCGCAAGTTCGCTGCAATACTTTTTTCTGTCTTCACCAAAGCTGCCTCATCGCTCGCTACGTGACATCGAGTCCTTAAACTCTTTTGAATCCGTCTACCAAGCAAAACTCGTCTACCAAAACGCGTCTACCAAGCAAGGCCTCGAGACGGTCTTTGGACTGCTGCCAGATAAATTTGAGGGGGGAGATGTCGCGGCCAGTGCCATGAACAACGCCTTCACAATGACCAAAGCTGCGAGCGCTCCTGTATTTCGGCGGCAAGGACGGGAGCCGCCCTCATTTCACGTGTCACCAACGGAAGATCCTGAGGATTGGATGGAACATTTTGACAGTGTCCGGGTATTTATACAATAAGACGACAACAAAACGCTGACGCGAGTGTTTTTATACCTTGAAAACTCTGCAGGCATTTGGTTTGAGATCCCTATTAAAATTTAAGCTTTCGAAAACGTCCACAACACTGGTACTTAAAAACGGGCCGAGCAGTTGCACGGAGCATCCAAATGAAATCCTGCTCGTATTCACACAAACATGAAGTGTCCCAATTAAAACCTGCTCGTGTTCGTTGAGAGATTAAGTGATGTTTTCGCAATGCGGACCCAGAAATTACCGATCAAAACAAAGGTTTCCGATTGGAGGGGCTATAGCAAGGGCTCTTCGCCTGCCTGGTCCACAAGCCCACGAAGACGGGTGCCAAATTCCCATCTTAGGAGGCTGTGAAATAAAAGACGTTTGAGCTTCGGAGGAAGCAGTGTGACCGCCAAATGAATGCGCTGTCTATGAATACGACTGGTGCCGGGACTGTTATTTTAAATGCAGTGCAAGGATCCATCCGAGGAGTAGTCACGGAGGAGCTGCACAAACTTTTCTCTCCGAAGCTGGAAGCCCATGTGGCCTTCCATACCAACGTGTTCCCTGGAGTTCAACACGCACTGGGAACTTCTACAGCGCCGAATGCACCCCGTAAGCCACAAGCGACGGCCTACGCCGAAGCTTTTCGTCGAACCCGCCCATGTCCAATTTGTCGTGAGGCGGCCACGCTGCACCGCACTCTACTACCGTCTCTGGGACTTCCTGCTGTTCAAAACCAGACGGCAAGGAAGACGAAATGCGGCGAACCACTGATAAACATCCGCCTTGCTACCACTGCGCAGACGCCCACCGCGCATGCCATGGGTGCTGATACAAGCGGCTCACTTTGTGAGGGTTCTTCGTTGACGCGCCGTGCCATCTACCCGGCGAGCGCACTAATAAAATAGAAGAATAGTTATCCAGCACCAACTTCGGAACAGCGCACTTCAATGATTGCCCTACCCATTCCGATCACCAAGCCGTCGATGCAGTAGATATTTCACGCTTTGGAGATCCTTCAGCCCACGCACTCAGCAAGAAGACCTGATTTAACCCTGGCGTGCCTCCCGAATCAGACGACAGCCAAGCGGTGGGGTGCATAACCGACATGACCGAGCCTGCTACCGAGAAGACGACGAAAACGATGACTGATGGTGCCCGGCCGTCAGCACCCACAAACCGAGATGCAATCTTCCTTTGTAACAGCATCTCGAGAAAGACGGCGTACGAATTCCAGTGGTCTATAGGCAGCTTTGATGTAATCTTGCTGACAGACACAGGAGCCGATTAGTCAGTAATGACCGGAACATTCGCTTCTTTTCGGGAAAGAGTTATGACCAAATGAGACGGGTCGCGCATACGCACAGCAGAAGGTCATATCATAACGCCAAGTGAAACGTACACATCATGCGTCACCACAGACCGCACAAGCTGCCGTTCTGTGTTTGTCATTTTGCCTAACTGCTGTCCCAATGTCATTCTCTTTGTCGAGTTTTTACGGACAACAGCGCAATATTTGTTCTGCACACCAAGTCGATAATTTTTCCCCAATCACTTCATGACACCGCAACAGAACCCCGCATAACTTGCTGCTGTATGAATAGGCGATCATCACCTCACCCTGCCAGGCTGCGCAAGCTTGATGAACAACATCTACTGTGAAAATGCGGTCCTCGAACTGGACCCTTATAGTAGAGGGTGACCAAAGTTTGCTTCTCGGCCACGGTGTGCCGTTCGCAAAAGGCATTGCGCACTTGAAGCAAACTCAATCCGCCGTTTTGTTCCCAAATTTTTGCGAGGAGCACCTGCATTCAAACAACGGCGCTGCTTTCGAGTTACTCGAATACACGCATAAAGGAAGTCACGTGATCGCAGTTTTCTATATTGGTAGCGCACCCGAAGATGCCTGCAAGCTTCCGCTTCCTTTCGACGTGAACTCTCCTCTAGCGCAAGAAATACGAAAGGAATATTTGCCTTTGCTGCGTCGCTACAGCGGGTGGTTTTCGTCGAAACCAAAATTACGTCATGAACCTGTTGCGAAGCACCGAATTATAACATAAGAGGAAGCCCGACATACCCGGCATTTACTGTACCGCGTGAATTCACACAAGCGGGAAGCCACCCGGACGCAAGTCGAAGACATGCGCGGCGAAGACATCATACAGCATTCAAAAGCCCGAGAGCGGAGCCGGTCCTACTCGTGAAGGAAAACAACGGCACAATTAGCTTGTGTGTTCAATACCGGAGAGTAAAAACAAATCACCAGAGAGGGATGTGCACCCCTGCAATGAATCGACGACACCGTCGACCACCTATGCCCCGCGACGTTCTTCTCATCAATACATCTGAGGACAGGCTAATGGCAAATTGAAGTGGACGAGAGAGACTAACCAAAAACCACATTCATAACCCCGGATGGCCTATCAGAGTTCAAGGTGAAGTTGTTTGGGCTGTGGACGGCACCAGCAACGTTTCAAAGTGTCATAGACACCGTGCTAACAGGCGTAAAGTTACCTGCCTCGTACACCTGCAGGATGTTCTGGTATTGTCCTTACTTTCGACAACACTTCCTTAAATTGGACTGTGTACTCGACGCCATTCGTACGTCTTTGTTAATGCAGATCAATGAAATCGCCCCCACACGTACGAGGTTGCTCAAGTGGTTGGGCCACGTTGTCAATGCCGTGAAAGTGGTAACTGCTTGGCGAAATTCCCAAAACAGAAAGAAAAGAAATGTGCGAAAGTTTCTAGGACTGTGCCCGTACTACGGGCGCTTCCGCGCAATCTTCCAACACATTGCAGAGCCACCCACGCGCTTGACGAGAAATAGCATCCCTTTCAGATGGCAACATGCAAAAGGGGACGAACTTTGCCAGCTGAAACAACGCCTGCGAAACCAGCCTACCCTTGCTATTTCGACAAAAAAAACCGATTACGAAATGCGCACTGACGCCAATGATATAGTGTTTGGTGCAGTCCTTGTCCGAAAGTAATGCGGTTGGAAGAAAGTAATCGAAAATGACAGCCGCGGAAGGAAGAGACAAATTACTCAGCGTCGAGAATGAGCGCCCCGCTAATATATCTGCCAATTGAAAATTCTGCCCATTCGTATGGTAGGCCGTTTAAAACGGCGAGCGCTGCGACCGTTGAAGGCGCTGCGTCGGCTCGCCAATTTGAAGCACCACTGTGGCCATCTTGGGCTGTCGACCTTCTGCTTGCAAGACGCCAAAGTTACAATCATCTATAAATTCTACGGGATACGATCTGACACCTACTCACACCTCCATGGAGCCAGAACCACAAGGCTGTCATGAAGACAGCGCGTCCTTTTTGAGTCGTAGTGGAGAGCCACCCTGCCGCCCGGCAGCGCCGCCACCCCAAGTTACTCGACATGAACAAATACAACGAAGGACGTAACGACATCGTGCCAAGGGCCTTCCAACTCAACGTACCTGCTTTCAGCCTCGAAAACTCCGTCTTGGCGAAGCAAAATCTCAACCCCCGAAAGAGAACAAATCAACTTCATGTCATCCCGCAGACATTGCGGGCAAAAGTTGGGAATCCTGCGCGACGACCTGTCATTGCACGCAATATTGGAGAAATCCAAGCCAAGTACTGCTGGCCCGGACTTTCACCAACGAAAAACACCCTCCATGAGCCCCTTCGATGGTCGTCGTAAAAACATCCGCCTTGCCCATCTTGCAGGTTGGAATGGATTCTCTGGGTTTGTTCCCAACGTCATTATCTCAAAACAAGTCGATTGTCATTGCGACACACTTTATGGCGCGCTTTGCAGCGACTGCCGTTCTTCCGACGTGAACCCCACAAGACTTCTAAGGTTTTGTTCACCAAGTTTGGCTGCATATGGAGCCTGTGAAAAACTAATCACGGACCGCGTAACAGCTTTCACTGCAGACCTCATAGAAGGCGTCCTACGCTACAGCAGCACTGATCAGTGAAGTTCGACGGCGTATCACCACGAAACAAACACGACACTCGTGAACAAGTCGATTTCGGAAATGCGGTCGCGGTACATCGCCGTTGCGCACGGCACGTGGGACGAAGAACTTCCAGATGTTACATTTACCAACAACACAGCTACCCAAAAAACTGCGCAGTTGGCTCCGTTCGAGGTTGTTTAGGGAAGGCGGCTGACAACGATACTCGGCGCTATGCTGCCGCACGTGGATGACGATGACCTCAATGCTGACGTCCAAGTATGCCTAAAGCTTAAAGAGGAGCTCCACTCGCTTGGTTGAGTTTGTACAACGGACCAGCGGCTGGGGGATATCGGACACTACAACATTTAACGCCGAGATGCTCAGTAATCTCAGATGTCCAGGTAATTGTCTCTGGGTTTGGAACCTAAGTCGGAAACGCGGACTCAGTGAAAAACTCCTTCACCTTGCCCCTTATGGTGATTCCCCCACAACACGACGGCGCACGCGGACAGAAGTCGTTTTGTTTTAGCATCGGTTCGGTGCGCTCTTAGAGTGCGCATGGTACCGTGAATACTGCATCGTGTTAATTTATTTGTATTTGGTTTTTCTATGCGGCCTGTCCCGGCTGTTACCTGTGTACAGAGTGAAGCTCGTGTTTCATCCTCTATTTTTATGCGGCACAGGATATCTTGTTTGATAGGGAGACTGTTTCGCCCTGTCGTCACTGCACACGAAAAATCTCCATTGATGTACATTCTTCTTGATGTAATTCGACCGTTCTAGAAACAATCATACTGAAAGATAAATACTGCAGAGAAGGTGCCACGGCATTCGATGCGCCGACACTCGCCTCCGAACGTTCACAATTTTAATGCGTCTTTGCCGTCTGTGTACTTTTTGAGCTATTAAGAGGGCACAACTTAGTTCCAAACTACATGTTTTCCTTCGAGACTGCTGCGCCGTCTTGGGCAATTTGCAAATATTTCTGTTCCCACCAAGACACTTATAAATGTAATGGCCACATATTTGCAATCGTCAGACCAGTTTTCTTACATTTATTAGGAATTGTTTAACTTGCACACCGTGGATTCCTAACTCACGCAGCCCGGTACTATTTGCTTCGTGGTAAAAATTAACATGGGCCACAGGATAGATGCTTAACCCGATCTTTCTATTATGTTAATATTTGCAGGCGATTCATTGTAGCGTAATATATCAGGCCGTTACTAGGTCGGTGGCAAAATGGTGAATGTAGGGGACTCAAAGGTGAGCCTTGTAAGCTGTAAAAATAGAATTGACATAAAGCAGAATACATTTCAAAGTTTAGGACATCACCGAAGTTGACCTGCCAGAAAAACGCTGGAAGCGCAAGTAAATGATCCTTGGGCAGGGGAATTGCGAACAAGAGAAAACGATGGTACGCTAACGCGAAAACTGTTGCTGATGAAAAGTGAGTTGTTGCACATGCGCAGTGTGGGTAAGATTTGTCTGTTCAGGGTTGCTTCTAATAAAGATAACGATGAAAATATGACCGTAACTAGTAAGACCTCAGGACAACCAAAGTTTCTTATATCCAAGAAGCCGTTGTAGGCACAAAAAATGTATATTCCTGTAAGCTGGCTTCCTAGGTAGGAGTGACCACGACAGGGGATGTCTAATCAGAAGCCGTTTGGTATTACGGCACTCCTACTACTTACGCACTGCTTGAGGAGTGTTCTCACTAATACTGGCAAAACGATCAACCAGGCAGTCATTAGCCTTCATTAGAATATTGGTCTTCATCTGAAAATAAGCGTTTGTTCTGTGTAGCTCCCGCATTCGTTCTGCGTTTTGCTGCGCTTTCAGTCACAACATTAAAAAGAGCTCAGGAACGTTCATAAAACGAAAGCAGTGATGTTTTTCACTAAAAACAAAAACGTACTTGCACAAACTCAAATTTTACTGCGGTCCATTCCGGTTGAATTATTACTTAGAATTAACAGTCTCAGCGTTATGTTTTAAGAAACACATTGGTGGGATGCCCACATCGAGTACATTATAAAAACGTCACCAAATTTGGAAAGCATACTTTCGCAGAAACGGCTTGCATTCTCTCGGCATATTGTGATGTTCCTTTACAATAGCCTTTTTTTGTATAATAACTACTGTGAAATGGTATTGGCGTCAACAAATACATTTAAAGACAGACAGACTGGTCACTCGTAAAAAAGATTTTTACGACCTATGCAAAAGGTACCAATGCACCTTCATACATGCAACGCATTCACAACATACAATGTTGTCTCAAACACTAAATATTATGACTAACGATTGTCAATTTGTTTAAATAAGAACATGAACATGCTGACGGTTTGATCAGTAAAAATGCGTTTGATTCCTCTTCCAAAGAAACCGGTAAAACACGAATGTGAATTCTGCCTCCACAGGAGCAGTGGAAGGTTTAGCGTGCATCGATATGAACTTGCAAATAGCTATTTATATTTCATCGGTATGGCGCCGGCCGTTATACTATCAAAGGTACACCAAATACCATTTATTGCAGCAACGATAGACGTTAGGATTCTACACCCCGGAACATCGCGTAAATCCCATTGAAACCACAGGAGCTCGAAAACCATCCGTGCGAACGAAACCAAACGGGTTATCAGCGAATAGTTTGGTGAATACAACGGTCTACTGCACCGAAAGGTGCAGCGGACCGTACCACAAGCGTAAAATTCGCCAGTCGGCGTCCATATGTGCGGGACAGATTGCTACCATCTTTCTCATGTTTGCACACTGTGCTCATACCTAAAACAAATGAGAGGGATGAACTAAAGAAGGTCACAGCGTATAGGCCAATCACGTTAACTAACGTCGATTACAAAATATTAATGAAAATTCTAGCAGGGAGGGGACAGATGGTGATAACAGATGTAGTGGGGGAGCACCAAACATGTGGTATAAAAGGAAGATCTATAACAAGTAATATACACGCAGCGAGAAGCATCCTAGAATGTTGTGACAGTATGGACCTAATTGTAGCCATGCTCCAAATAGACCTCGAAAAGGCCATTGATAGAGTCTCTCATGAAATGCTTTTTATCATCTTGGAACAAGTAAGCTTGGGAAGAATAATAGCGGGGGGTGAACAAATGGCTTATAAAGGGTGTTCGACAAGTTTGGTTATTAACAAGTCGGTGTGTCGTCCAATCAAGGTCCCACGTTCAGTTCGCCAAGGGTGCCCGCTTTCGCCTTTACTTTTTTGTTTATACATTGAGGCCCTCTGCGGAAGCGTAATTATCAACAACGGTATTAATGGCTTTCGGTTGCACGCATGTGAGGTACGTGTACTCGCTTATACGGACGACATTGCTTTTTTGTGCCGTGATAGAGAAAGAATCTGTAGCGCCATTAAAATACTTAATTCCTTTTGTGAACATACTGGAAGTTTCGTAAATTTGAAAAAATGTCGGGGGTTCTGGGATAGGTGCTGGAACTGGACACCCAGTGTGTTTGAATGTGTCAGCTGGCAGGTTACGCCTGCCAAGTATCTAGGTGTCCGGCTGGAAAATTACCGTGACAGTGAGCCGTACTGGCGAAGCGAGACAGCGGCGTTGCGAGAGAAAGCGGGAGGGAATCGGTAAAATGTTGTCGGTGTTTGCGCGGGCGACGGTGTCTAATCTGTTTCCGTT
Source organism: Haemaphysalis longicornis (assembly GCF_048455015.1). Taxonomy (NCBI): domain Eukaryota; kingdom Metazoa; phylum Arthropoda; class Arachnida; order Ixodida; family Ixodidae; genus Haemaphysalis; species Haemaphysalis longicornis. The sequence goes on along the minus strand of NW_027526361.1, from coordinate 208,649,095 downwards.
CACTAAACTGCGGTACGTTTTGCAAGTTATTCATTGTTCGCGTGCAAAGGTGCAAAGGTTACACCGTGTAAGTGCTTTTTGTATTTGGGCTCGACCTGGGAACGGACAAGTAGAACTAATCTTTTCAGACGTGTGCGTGATGGTGGTTTTTTCCTATCGCATATTTTTCTGCGACAAGCAGTCAATAGACTTTTTTTTGCGTGAGTTGAAGGACCCCCTACTTCGCACTGCAATGCAGGTTAGGTTAGGTAGACTTCTGCCTCAGTTTTTTACTACGTCATGTCTGCGTTATACCGGGGGAGTTCGCGGATATTTAAAGGAAGTCGTACAGGCAACACAATTTTTATGTTTGCGTTTTTCTATGGAGTAGTTGAGTTCAGTGTCGAAGAGGAAGTTGTACAAACATCTCGTTGAAATCTGATTTCCAGTTTCACTCTACAGATCCATGTTTCGAAGTGGTCCAGGACAAAATGTTTTGAAATGAGTAAAAGCAATGGGTGTTCCGCCGGGTGTTAAAACGTCTTTCTTTAGGCTTCATGTTGGTGTGCTCCCGGTTAAAACAAGGATGCTTGAGAAGGGTTTGTTCGTGCCCTGGGGAGCAGACTGAAGGCTATGCAAGAGGCCCGCTACTGTTGAACATGTATTTTCGGACTGTTGGGGTGCGGTGTTTCTGTGGGGATTTCCTCAGAGAACTTTGAAAAAGGAACTACCCTTGGATCCTCATGCTATACGGTTTCTGGCAGTTGAGAACGATAATGGAGTGTCTCACGACCTGTTGATGTTGCTGGTCCTCCACGGAATATAGACGTCTCGATTGGCATCTCGTTACTCGGACGTTGATGGACGGCCCGCGAGGCAGTATTTCTGTGACAGCGTTCATCGCATTGTAGAAATGTGGAAGGGTCAACCTTCTACGCACGAGTGGCTGCAGGAAGTAGAGAAAGTGTTGTATATGCCCCGTTTTTAGACCTAATACGCTGGCTTAGGCAAAGCTAGCGTTTTTTACCTGTAGCACGTTATTGTGATGTCTGAAACCGGCAATAAAGAAACAAAAGGTGCTAGAGCAGTCGGGAGCGCATTGCGCACCTTGCGGTGCGGCGAAAGAGTCGGTGGTTCAAATCCCGCCGCAACTACGCGTAGTTTTTCTGGCTATGTCATTTCCGTGACGGATATGACGTCAGCCACATCGTGGTGGACCGCGGCATAAAACACTTTCGTGTTAATATGTAAACTTGAAAATAATAAATATAATATCGCAGACGTCATCTTTAGAGAGGAAGTGGTGCAAGTTGAAGAACTACGTCTTGTCAAGAACTATTTACAATTGACTACCTTGGGTATTGAACCGTTTGAATGCTTGAAACATCAAGATTAAGAACGTCACTATTATGCCATTACAACAGCTGTTAGAAATAAATGTCATTTCTTGCGTCTTTTTCAATTTAGTCATTCGCAGCTTTGTCAACGTTTGCTATAGTGTTGTATTGTGTTCATTGTGTTACATAATTTCTCCATTATTGGGAAAATGGCCTGTTGTGTTGTTTTCTACTGGTGTTCGCACGCCATGAGCAGGAGGTACGTAATAAGGGAAATCAGGAATCATTATTTTTTTCAGAGTGCTTATCACTATATGTACAGTGAACGTTCTTGTTTTATCTCATTGCAAAAATTGCTGTTTTACAAAACCACTCAATTTTATCTATCATGCGAATGAAAGGGAACGGCAGCGCTGTCAAGCTGACATCTTGCAGCTCTTCTCAGAGCTGTTTGCAACACGCAAGTGATGCGAAATAAAGTTTTAATGTCCTGGAATAAAGTAATTTTAGCTGGGACCAGTCACTTTCAGTTATTGAGTACTGGTGGCTCGAGGGCTCTGTGGATGTGGGCGAATCAATCGCTCGAATAACATTTGGAAAGGGGTTCGCAGTGTTCCCCAGCCCTTCCCACGAATTATTCATCGGGTATAATTTGTGGGATTGTCGTGCAACATTTGACACTGGCGCAGGGGGGGTTTGAGATTGCAGCCTGTTCTTTCGTTTTGTTGAGAACAATCCCATCCTCAAAGATATGCCATTTTTGTTAGTGATGACATGGTCACTCCAAGAAACAGCATCGCCAGTCATGGTGATGGCATGTGGCCCGATGATACTGTTGAGTTGTTGCCAAAGGCACGTGCAATATGCTGTAGTGCCATTAAATGGCGCTTTGAAAACTATTGAAATAAACATGCTGCGGGGCGGGTAGGCCAGTCAGCATTTCCCCCGAGCATCGTGCGTGCCATATCTCGGCAGAACAAGACAACTGGTGACCAGGAATAAAACCTACGAGCTGGGCGCGGCAGCAGCACCGTACCACTGGAACAAGAATGTCGTCCTTGGAAAGGCAAGCACAAGTGAGAGTCCGGAATACTTCGTACTTCGAAGTATTCCGGACTCGAATACTGTACTTCGCTGCGAACTATTTTACCGAACATAAGAGGAAGGCGGTATTTCTGACAAGCTGCGCCGCAGCAACGTATTGGCTGCTACGGAATCTGCTATCACCTACCAAGCCGGGTTACGCAACGATTGCGGTTATCTTTGCTGCCTTCGGCGCACACTTCAAGCCAAAAGTTTTTGTAGTTGCAAATTTTAAGTTCCTTTCGAGCAAAGGCTTGAAGGAGAGGGCGTCAGTAACTACGTCGCTGTACTAAACAAGCTTTTAGATGATCGCAGTTTTGACGCAGGGCGTGAGCAGATGGTACGAGATCAGATTGTCTGGGGAATTAATGATCCCGGAATGCAGACTCGCCTCTTGGAAAGCGCAGAATTGGATCTGGAGATGGAAAAAAGAACTTGGAATAGCAATTGAAGCCGCAAGAAAAGACTCGCACATGCTATTCGGCCCATCAATTTCGCCGGATTTGATGTAATCGGCAAAATTCGTGCAACGGCCAACACAGGAGGTGAGTGAACTAAGGTGCTCCCGTTGCGGTGGGAAGCATCAAACGTCGCGCTGCCGGCACCGCAACACCACCTGTTTCAAGTGCGGTCCGCAGGGTCACCTCGCAAGGGTGTGCAAAGAAACTGCTATGAATGGAAGGAATGGGACTGGCTCCCGCCCCGTGCACAACATGAATGACGGAGCTTGAACCACGTGTGGAGCACACGTTGTGGTCACTTAGTGCTGCCGGGCCTAAGCCTATGAAAATCGAGACTCTTGTAAATAGCGCGGCAATAGTGATGGAACTTAACACTGGGGCAAGTGTTTCTATAATAGGCGAAGCGATATTTTGAGCCCATTTCCCACAGAACTCGTTGGAGGGCACGGACATGCAGCTCAAAAGCTATTCCGGAGAGGTTTCCGCAGAATTGGAAGGATAACTGCGACTGTGAAGGTCGGCACGCAGGAGGCAAGTTGCCTTTGTTAGTCGTGAGCGGAGCTTGCCCGACACTTTTCGGAAGAGACTGGATAGAGTGTTCGGTCTTACCATCGCGAATCCTTCAGAAGTAAAAACAATCAACACGGTTGTTGGCCTGGTCGAACACTTCAGCGACGTCTTTTCTGACAGCCTTGGTACGATGAAGGGTGTGCTGGCCAGGATTACGCTGCAAGAAGGAGCAAGGCCAGAATTCTACAATACCCGCCCGGTGCCGTTTGCACTTAGTGACAGGTATGTGGAAGAATTGCAGCGTGTGCAGCACGAAGACATTATACGCCCTGTAAAGACGGCGAAGTGGGCCGCGCCGGTGGTTCCAGTGCTGAAGCAAGATGGCAGACTACGTGTGTGTGGTGATTTTAAAATCTCTATCAATCCAGTCACGGTCCCGGAAAGTTACTCCATTCCAGGTATCGAACCGCTGTTCGCCAAAGCGTCTAGCGGTAGAAAGTTTACACAACTTGACTTGCAGGACGCCTACCAGCAGATAAGGCTGGATGCCGAGTCGCAAGAGCTGGTTACCATAAACACCGTTAAAGGATTGTTTCAATGCACTGTGCTTCCCTTCGGCGTCGTTTCTGCGCTAGCTTTGTTCCAGCGAGAAATGGACAACTTCCGGTGCGGCCTCCCGCACGTCGTTGTCTAGTTCAACGATATCCTAGGGACGGTAAGCGACAACGAGGACCACTGGAGAAACGTATGCCAAGTGCTCAAGCGCTTACAGGGTGCCGGCCTACGCCTGAAGCTAGGAAAATGCGAATTCATGGGAGACCGCGTTGAGTACTTGGGCCGCGTCATCACCGCCGAAGGACTGCATCCCAATCCCAGGAACGTCGGAGCCATTCTTGAAGCCCCAAGGCCGAATGACATGTAAACCGTGCTGAGCTATACGGGGCAGATAAACTTTTACCATAAATTGACTCCTCGCTTGTTGGCAGTGCTGAATCGTCTGAATGGTTTAGTGATAGCAGGTACACCATGGGCATGGACGTGACGTCAAGAGGAAGCTTTTGGCAAAAGTAAGAAGCTCTTAGCATCTGAAGACACATTGACGCATTTCGACCCGAAGAAAACTACAGTATTGGTGGCAGACGTGTCGCCATATGGTCGCGGCGCGTTTAGAGCCCAGAGAGAAGCGTCGGGGGAAGCGTGACCTGTTGCCTTTGCGTCTAGAAGCCTGGCCACAGCTAAGCGGAACTACTGCCAGCTAGAGAAGGAGGCCTTGCCAGTTCTGTTCGGCGTAACACGGTTCAAACAGTACCTGCGGGGTTGCCCAGTCGAAACACCAACCCACCACAAGCCACTGTTGGGGCTTCTCGCAGCCCATAAGCCGATTCTACAGTCTGGCTCGCCTCGACTACTTCGCTGGGCATTCTTCCGGTCGGGCTATGAATACGTGTTCAAGTACAGACCGGTTGCCCGCATTCCTCACGCCGGGGACGTGAGACGGCTTCTGCTTCCAACAGCTGAGATGCCCGTCATGAACCGGCCATTAATCTTTATGCTCAAAGCATGCTACCTCGGAGTGCTCTCTGCACAAGTTGTTGCAGCCGCTACGAGGAAAGACCCATGCTTGTCACGTCTTCGCGAAGCACTGTGGACTGGTAGGAGAATTCCCCATGAAGCACAGTGGAAAGGGTACGCCACTCGCCGGCATGAAATGAGTGTACAGAGCGTCTGCATTTTGCTGTGAAGCAGGGTGGTAGTGCCTGCGTCCATGCAGGTTGACGTGCTACGACTGCTCCTTGAAGGGCATCCAGGAGTTGCTCGAATAAAAGCGGTGGCTCGTAGTCATGTCTGGTGGCCATTCATGGACGATGACGTAACAGCAGCGGTACAAGCGTGCCGCACCTGCCTAGAAAAACGCTCGCAGCAAAATTTCTCAGGACGATTATCGCGCTACCGTATTGAGCACCACTGCTTCAAGAACGGAACCGCTTCACATGCAGCACACGCAATGCCCGTACTTCTTCCAGACGTTACCTGGACGAAGACAGTGACATCCGATTAGACGAGCACGGAGACGTTCTCTGCCACTACCGCCGGCAGCCTGGCCACAATCCTAAAACACGGCACCCGCACTTTCAGCGTCGGGAGTTGCCACACCGACAGAGCAAACGGCTAGCAGCTCTAGCCGCTGTTGCCCGAGGATACCACCTCATGTGAGTGCTCCGTTTAGCGACTTTGGTCTGTCATCACAGTCTCTTTACCATCGCTATGCCCGCTTGCACCACCACAGAGCGTCACTCCCTTCTACAGCAATCGCAGAGCACTCGTAGGAGACGCACGTTCTTGCTACCAAGGCCATCCCCAACAAACTCTCGTTTCCCGTCCTGCTCTCTCGAGGTCATGACACTACAAATCACGGTGGATGCAGTGTGCCCTTCAAGCCACCAGCGGAATACCTCGATGTCTGTACTGAAGATTATGTTAACAACGCAATACCCGTACTGTGCTGTCACCAAAAGAGTGGCCCAAAAAAGGAATCACCAGGCAAAGTCTGACACGCCGGTACACACGCTTACGAAGAAACCTGGTTAATCTCGCCAAAGATAGAGCATATTACTTTCATTCGGCACCCTCGTCACAATCAACGTCGTAAGCAGCAGTCGCAAAAGCGAGTTTCTTTGCTCTGTCTGCTTCTGTGGGCACCCCCAAGCCGTGAGTGTTGTCTTGCGCAACGTCTCTGAAAGGCGCACGGTTGACGGCCGGTCCCGTTTTGTGCTGGTACTCATCTATGCTCCCGCATAGATGCTCCTGCTTCTGCTCCTGCACTTTGCTCCTGCAGTTTGGTCCTGCACTTCGGTCCTGCACTTTGGTCCTGTACTTATGCTCCTGCACTTTGTATCTGAGCACCTGTATCTTTGTAAGCACCTGTATCTGAGATATCACCTGCTATTGCCTCTGGTGTACAAACATGCATTACTCTGTTTTGCTGATTCTTCGTTACATCTGCGTTTTAACGCACTTCGCGCTTTCGTGGGCTGTGTAGCGGAGCTACCGCGTCTTGGTGCCCCTCCAATATCATCATCATGCGTGCACGCTTTCTATTCGGTGCTTGAGGTGCAGCTTGAGCCATGCCACGCCACCTTAGGTATCAATCTTTATACTTTGTGTGTACGGTGTGTTGTCTTCGCCATTTCCAGTTTGGTTCAGTATAACAAACCTGAAATATATGTATGAGGTCCCCTACCGTGTCCGTGACTCCTTCTTATACAATACAAGTGTCGCCACCACGCTGGTACAGATTGCCTGGGTTGTCTTTATACTGTAGCGAAGAACACGAACACCAGAAGCGGGACGCCTTCGCAGTGGCTACGCCCTATCATAAAATAGCAGTTGGTGGACAGTATTCGGAGAAAGTTTATGCGATGCAGCGTTTTTGGAAGAAGACGAAGTGTGTGCTCGCACAGCTCGGACCTTAGCCCCGGTTTGCTACGCAAGCTCGGACTCTGCCTGACTGAAATAAGTGACCGTTGGCAGGTGCCAATAAATGTCACCCCACTACGTGTAAATTAATACCGACGTTGACAATTTTCGTAGGCTCACAATTGCCGCGTATATCAGCAGAACGGTCGCAGCCCAATACTGCTGTATGCCGCTGGCTGTTTCTGAGTAGCGTACTCTTAAAAGACAGTACAGGCTGTGAAGCGCCGGTTTTCTTGTCGTGCAAACTCGCTTATTTTACAATTTTTTCGCACGCTGAACTTTGAGGCCACTTTTGTTTTTTAGGATCGACAGGAACATCACTAGTTAAGCTGGATCTCTTCTTCTGCTATTATGCTCGGAGTACCGTTGAAAATACGCAGCTTGTCGCAAGTATTGCAGAACTACAAACATCCTTCCATGTTACATGAGATATTCGTCTTACACAAAAAATTGCAGAAATGTGTGTAGAAACTCCAAAGTTCTGTTTATCAGAAAGTCGACATCCATCTCCTTGGTTCATTTTTTGGTAGTTTCAATGCGGACTGATTGGTAATTGTTTGAATTGAATATAATTCGCGATATGCGGGAACTACTTTTCTTTCGATCGCCCATGTTACTCAAGCTGCGCTGCATATGTTTAAATGTGTTAGTCGTCAGCACGGTGGCACCCGGGTGGAAAATAATGATCGTAGTCCGCAATTTGTTGCAGACGTCGCTGAAGATATTCTCCCCTCCGTACATTCAGTTTGCGAAATTGAACACTGTATCATGCTCCGGCAAATGGCTTGAAGGAACGTATGAATAAAGCAATCACTAATCGACCAGATTTAGGAGAAATACCCAAGGTGGGGTTAGATTCTTTGAAGGAAAGTTTGATATCCACTTAAAAGCAGCTAACGGCTAAGGAAAGCTAAAAAGCTTTCTCAAAAACTTCGCAGTTGAAGAAAAAATTTTCCTGGTCCAGGATTCGAACCCGGTACCATCGCATAACCGAAACAGTCAGTCTGCCAACTGAGCTAACCAGGAGAATAGTCATTTCTAGCGCGAGAGCGAATTTATCAACAACTGGACGGAGCAATTGATCAACAACTCCAAGGAAGGACAGGTCCTCTCCTTCTTTCTAGTTTTTGATTAATTCGTTCTCGCGTTACAAACGGCTATCATCGTGGTTAGCTCATTTGGTAGAGCGACGGCTCCGGTTAAGCGGTGGTTGTGGTGGTGAATGGACGTTTGTCACTCTTTCGAGCACTGTCGGACGAGAAAGAAGGCGACAGAGACATTGTGAAGAGGCAAAAAGAAGTTAGTATGTTTATCTGTCCAACAGGGCTTGAGCAACGGGAGGGAGAAACCTCACGTCAACCTCACAAGTAAACCCAAAATACAGATCGGCAATTCTCTAGCTACTGTCTATTATGCCCCCCACCAACGTTCCTCGCGAGTAATGTTCAGGAACATCAAAGGCGTCGTCTCGCGGACAGGTCCCGACGCCTTCTCAGGTTTCTCTTCGTCATTTGGTGTGGCCGTCGACGCGAGACAGGGCAGGGGCGCCAAGGCTGCTGCGACTGGTTTGTCGCCGGCACACGGTTGCTCAGCCGTGTGCGGCGCCTGCCACGGGACAGCGCGCCGATGTCTGTTCCCAGCTCAGCTCGCGAGGACCACGTCCCACGAACGACCCCGGGGATGAGCACCCCCGTAACGTCTACCAAGGCCCCTGACTCAGCAACTGCACCCTGGCAGGAGCCGCTGGACAGGATGCCCCTGGATCATGGGTCATAGTTACGCCCTGCCGAAGGCCCGCAGGAAGAACCACGACAGGAGATCTTCCTCTGGAACCTCACCCAGCGCGTGGCTCCATGGCACGAGACCATTCGCAGGTTCCACTCGTAGCCGTTCCGGCTTCGTTCTTATTTTTTATTGATTTTTGCTCACCTGCCGGGCCACCTGCCCACCGTCCGTCGTCTTCTCTTCCGGTTTGCACTGGCAGCTCCAGGCCACTCACGGCCCATGTCACAGTGTATTAATTTAAAAAACACAACACGCAGAAAAAAAAGAAACTTCGGTACTTTCCTCACAATATCCCCTTGCTCAAGAAAAAAAAAACAATTTGTCCACAAGCGCACGGAGTGCGAATGCCGACACATGACCAGAAGTAGATTAGAAAAAAGAAAATATTACTCAGAGATTTCCGTTAAGTTCAGGGGAAATGTGACCCATCCGAGAAACAAAACTGTGCACACAAGTTGTTTCGAAACGGTGGAACGAAGCGATAACAGGAGAGGCAGGTGCGGAGAAGTCATATGCGGCTGAGGAAGTCGGCCCCTGCGTTGCCGGAGTCCTTAATGTATTCAGCCACGAAATCATACTCAGTGGGTAAAGACTCCAGCGGAGCACCCGGCTATTTGTTTGTTTCGCAGAGTTGATGTATGCAAAAGGCTGATGGGCTGTTTGCGTCACTAATCTCTTTCCGAACAGATAAACATGAAACTTTTGAATGGCCCAAACAAGTGTCCGCGCTTCTCCTCGGATCGTGGAGTAGCGGGCGTCTCGCTCGAGGAGCTTTCGATTGGCGTAGGCTACTGGATGTAAGACCCCTTGGTGGCGCTGCATTAAAACAGCTGCATCACTTGGCGATGGTGCATCCGTGCATAGGACGAAAGGCTCCTGCAAATGCGGTGGCCGTAATACTGGGCTCGATAGTAGGAGCCGTTGTAGCGTTACAAACGCTTGGTCATGACATTCTTCCCAGGTGACCTTGTTAGGACCTCATTTTCTGGTAAGTTCCGTCAGAGGGGCGACCACAAGGGAGTAATTCGGTACGAAGTCCCGGTAATATCCTGTAAAGGCAAGACAAGAGCGAACTTCATTCTTCGTCTGCGGTCATTTTGCAGCCTGGATTTCCTCTAACGTATCAATGTGGGGCCTACAAAGATTGTGCCCCACAATATGCCGCAAAAACGTTACTTCAGTGAAACACACATCACTTATTGATGATTTTATCATCAAACTAGCAGCCCTAACACGTTCCTGAAACAGTGTAAGCATAGTAATGTGCTCTTCAAAGGTTTTCGTAGCTATTGGCACATCATCAAAATAATGATAGATGTTTGGTATTCCTTCTACAACTCGTCTCATCAGTCGGGTAAAAACCACAGGTGCAGTCTGGATTCCGAACGGCGGGAATCTGAACTGATAGACACCAGAAGAAACTTCAAACGCGGTTAATGGTTCTGATGCATCTTGCATGGGCACCTGCCAGTACCCTTTCGTAAAGTCAAACTTAAAGAAGTAGTGGCTTTGGCCCAGTTTCGCAAACATCATGTCGACTCGAGGTATCGGTTCGCTGTGCGGGACTACTCCTCGATTTAGTTGCCTGAAGTCAATACAGAGCTGAATGTTCCGGTCTTTCTTCTTCACCACGACGATGGGTGCTTGATAAGGTTAATCCGATGGTTCAATTATTCCCTGCGCTAACATGTCTTGAGCTTCGTGCTCTATAGCTTCTTGGAGAGCAAATGGTATGGTGTACGGCGGCCGTAGCTTTACCGGCGTTTTAGTGGTTAGGTGAAACTGGCACTCCACAACGGTTGTTGTTCCCGGCCCATCCGAAAACATGTCGGAAAACACTTCCAGCAGTTAATTAATCTTTTCTTTCTGCTGGCCGCTCAAGATGGTTGCTACTAATACATTTCGATGGGTTTCCAGATGATGTAGAGCAGCAAAGGGTATGTCTTGTTCATAAGCAGTGGTCGTGTGAACAGTAACGGCGGATTGTTGCGGTACTGCAGTATCGGACTCTCGTTCCTGGTACTCCTTTAGAAGGTTTATGTGAATTAGGCTCCTCAGGACTCCAAGGTCTATCAAGTTGTCATATTCGCAACGTTTTTCAACGATCGTGAAGGGTCCCTTTTATGTTAAAATAGCCTTGTTCTTATCTGCTGGTAGAAGCAGCAGTACCTTGCCCCTCGTGCTAGTTGCTCAACTCTTGCTCTTCTATTGTAATTCTTCTTTTGCGCCATTTTTGCCTTTTGGAGTTCTTTATGCGCCGATTTGCAAGTGTTCTGCAGTCGCTCCTTAAGCTCTACGACATATCCGTATGTTGTCTTCTATCGCAATCAATGTTGGCCCCGGTCCACAGTTACTAAAGAATTGGCATTAGGCCCCGTATAAGGCGACCATAGAAGAGATCGAATGGAGAGAACCCCAGGCTTCATTGTGGAACTTCAAGATGTGCGAAGAGAAAGGGAGCTAAGTATCTGTCCCATTGTTTCGGCCTTTCCTGACACATCCGGCGGACTATTTGTTTTAGGGTTCCATTAAACCTTTCATCCAGTCCGTTGGCCATGGGGTGAAAGGGAGTGGTGGGTAGTTGCCGAAACGACAGCAGTCGCCCGAGTCCCTGGTGATGATGGTGGTTTTAGTTTAATGCCGCAAGGCCGACAAGGGCAAAGAGTGCCAGAGATAAAGTCAAACGAGGATGCATGTGCAATTAAATACTAAATCGTAGAGTAAAAACAAAAGCGAAGCGAATGCATGAAGATGGCTGATGTATATGGCCAGTGTGATTATGCATGATATGAAAGAAGCTGTACAAACTTGACGTCTGATAAAAACTGAAAAACACGCTTGTTGGAAAATATTACGTTGTTGGCCAAGAAGTGTCATGGCTGTGGCGGAATGTGTCGTCTGTACAGTTAAGGAAAATGTTTGCGTCAATATGTGTCGAGCGCCCTGCATTGAATGAGTATGTGAACTATGAATAGGACCTCTCTGCACCCACTACATTGGGGACTTGAAGATCCCGTGAACAGATACGAGTGCGTTGCATGGGTGTTCCCTATCGTGTATCGTGTATCTGTTGTGTGAGACAGCTGTGTACCGCCCAAAGTGTGGCTTTACTACATGTAGTTTGTTGTCGGTCTGTTCATTCCAGTGTGTTTGCCATGGTATGCGGAAGTGTAGTCCTATGTATGGCTTGAGACGTGTATAGGGTACCGTTGTAATGCCTAGAGTGTTCTTGAGTGCAGCAGTAGCGGCACTCTTGTCCGCCAATTCATTCCCAGCGATCCCAGCGTGTCCTAGGACCCAGCAGAAGAGCAGCTCATGCTTTTGCTCATACACAACAATGATAGTGTTGAATATAAAATTAACTATGTGGTTTTTGGGGGGCTTGTTTGATGATAGTGACCGAACAACACTCCGTAAATCTGTATAGATGATGAATTTGGGAATTTGATTTCCAAGAATGTGTCGTACAATCAGTACATTTCCTTACGCGTCTGCTGGAAAAATTGTTGTGTGCACGCTCATGGTTCTGGCTGCATTAAAACTGAGACAATCATCAGCGCAGGAGACCATATTGGATGTTTTAAATCGTCACTGTAAAATTCTGCACGTGGGTATTTAAACTGCAGAAACAGAAAGTGTAACCAATTTTTGTTACGTTTCATAAAAGAAAGGTCACAGGACACAGGGCGATCTTGCAAAGCCGGTAAAATGTTTGAAAAGGATGTCCTGTACACATCTAAAAACGAAGTGCAGATATTCGAGGCTCGCTCTCTCACTCTATGCGGAAAGGGCAGAGGAACGGATGGGCGATTTACAAAGAGCACAAGAGCACAGATGTGAATGTATTGTTAAAGACAGAATAAAAAAGATGGTTGTTCAGCGATGAAATTTTAAAAGCATAAACCAAGTCCATGTACGTCTGTTACTTCTCAAGGGTCCAGTAGTTACACCCGACATACAGACTCTCGACAGAGCTAGTGCGTAAACCACTCGATGCAAGACGTAGCCCCAAGCGTAGCACTGGGTCAAGCATTCGCAAAGCTGTTTTAGTCGCCGATTTATACACCACACTGCCATAGTCTAAATCAGACCCAACCAAAGCAGTATACAAGCGCAGCAGGAGTTCCTGGTCTGCCCTATACTATTGGTGGGAGAGAACCTTAAGGATTTTGATTGTTTTCAGACATTTATGCTTAAGTTCCTTGGTGTGTGGAATGAATGTGAGTATGTGGTCAAACACAACACCTAAAAGTTTGTGCTCCTTGTAAACCGGAAGAGACATGCCATTAAGACTAATGACTGGGTTCGGATGGATCCCGCGCCTGATGGAGAACACAACGCAGGAGAGTTTTGCAGGATTCAATTTAAAACCATTCTTCTATGCCCAGCGGGCAAGTTTCTTGACATCAAGCTGGACTTGACGTTGGCATACTGACAAATTACAAGGTTTAAAACATATCTGCACGTCGTCTACATACAGGGAACAAGAGATTGAAGGTGGCCGTGCCTTTCCAAGGGAGTTCATCTTTGCTATGAAGAAGTGCAGCTCAGCACGCCATCTTGCGGCACGCCATTTTCTGGCACGTGAACGTTTGAGAGTGCACAACCAACTCTTACTTGAAACGTTCTCTCTTCTGACAAGTAACTAACAAGGGTGTTCAATATGTTACCCGAAACACCCAATGCCTTGAGGTCGCTAAGGATCACATAAGGCCCCCCGCACGGGGCACCTTGAGCAATCTTGGTGACGGTACTGGCGATACCGCGGACCCCGAGCCCCCAAACATACGCTGGATCCAACCGTGGCAATGTGTTTATAGGTGGAGGGTTAGAAACCATGAACGGTGGCCGTCGGAGCCTTGGTCAAGCTCCGGCCGATGGGCTCCCTGCCTGTCTACCAGGCAGGGAGCTCCGGGACCTCTTTGACTACCAGGGTAAGGTCAAAGGAGAAAGTACCCCCGTCTCCCTGCTTTTATACTATGATATATGGCTTCCAAATTTTCCAAATCCAAAGATCGGCCCCCTAAAAGGGGCCGCACCGAAGTATCCTTTCCTCCGTTGCCAACGACGAGTTTCCGAAAGCCGGACAACTATGCTAGGTTTTTGGTAATCGAATCTGTTGATCCGTCGAACCCCCTTGCCACAAAGTCTGTCTTCCTGATCTCCAAATTTCTTGAGGGCATTGTTGGTCAGTCCTACAAAGCCGAAAAACTCAGAACAGGAGAAGTTCTTGTAGAAGTGAATAACAAGCAACAAGCTACAAATCTCTTGACTCAAACTCGCATCGCAGATCTCGACATCAGGGTCACACCCCACCGCAGCCTTAATAGCTCCCAGGGTGTGATCTCTGAGTCAGATCTAATGAATGAAACTGACACCGATCTGTTGGAAGGCCTTAAGGACCAAGGTGTGACAGCAGTGAGGCGTATCATGATTCGTAGAGATAACAAGGAAATCCTAACAAAACATGTAATATTGACTTTTGACCATTCCACAGTTCCTGAATCAGTACATGCAGGTTTCATTCATTGCCCCGTCAGGCCATACATCCCCAACCCCCGCCGGTGTTTTAAATGCCAGCGGTTTGGGCATGGCACTACCGCCTGCCGTGGTCGACTAACATGCGCCAAGTGCGCACAACACGATCATCCATCAGACAACTGCCCATCGCAAACCCTCATGTGTGCTAACTGCCAGGGGCCCCACGGGGCCTACTCTAGAACATGCGAGAAATTCAAACAGGAGAAGGAGATCATCAAGGTGAAAGTCACTGAGAACCTTACCTTCCCAGAGGCGCGAAAGAGGTTCGCCTCTTTCCCCCTGGGGAGGTACGCCGACGCAGCTCGCCGGGGGGCGGAGCGGCGTCTCGTTTCCACAGGGACCCAGTTCAGCGAGTCTGACCTGGTCCCTCCCCCGCCCCCCCCTGGGTTGCCTCTGGCAGCCCAACCCGCCACCACGCCGCTTGCTGAGGCAGCAGCGGTTGTGGTGGCAACCTCTTCCGTCGGGACCGGTGCCGCTCCCGCCTCTGTCTCCCCATCCTCCAGTGCGTTGGAGGGTACCGAGGTGATGGACACCACGGGCCCCGCACCGGTTCCCACCGCCACCGCACCGCCCGTGCCACCTCTGGCGCCCCGGACGCCCTCGGCGGTGGCGGCTCAAACGAAGGGCTCCCGAGGGGGGGCCAAGTCTGGGGGGCCCGGTCCGTCGGGCACCCCTCGGACATCCGACGACGACATGGATGTCGGGCCGTTCCTGCCTGCAACGCAGCGCAAGGAACGCGTCCCGACGCCAAAGCCTCCCGACAAGCCAAAAAAGACGAGAGTCACAGCCCCGAAAGACGACACATAAACAAACACACACACTCCAGTAGCTCCAACACTAAATAATGGGAAGAGAAAACATAATTCAATGGAACTGTAGAGGCCTTCTTAAAAATCTTGACGATGTATACGAAATACTGCATGCTAATCAGCCAAGTGTGATGTGTCTTCAGGAGACGCATTTGAATTCCAAGCACACAAATTTCTTAAATAGGTACATGGTCTTCAGAAAGGACAGGGACGGCTGCACACACTCTTCGGGCGGTGTAGCCATAATAGCCCGGAAATCCCTAGCATGCCACCCTGTCGCTCTCAACACCGTCCTCGAGGCTGTAGCAATACGCACAATAATTTTTAATAGGTTGATAACGGTATGCTCCATTTACATTCGTCCTGATGATGCACTTCTGAGCTCTGACTTCGAGGCGCTGGTCGACCAGCTGCCCGAGCCATACATCATAACAGGCGACCTTAACGCACACAACTCTCTTTGGGGCTCCTCTAGAACGGATGCCCGAGGTCGCCTGATAGAGAAGTTTCTTACATCTTCAGGAGCATGCCTTTTCAACAAAAAACAGCCTACATACCATAACTTAGGACACAATACATACTCGCATCTTGACTTGGCTATTGGTTCCGCAGTTCTCTTTCCATGTCTTGAGTGGGGTGTGGGCACGGACCCATATGGTAGTGACCACTTCCCCACTTCATTAACGTATATAGGTATAGGCCCGAGCAGTCCATCTTCCCATAACAGGTTTAATGAATCCAAAGCAAACTGGAGTACATTCACAGAAACATCTAAACTACACCACACAACCATAAAACACCTACACGTGGAGGAAGCCGCCCAACTCGTCACGGCGCACATCCTCGACGCCGCCGAAAAGTCCATTCCCCAGGCCTCCAGTGGGTCCCGCAGCCCAAGGAGGCCCTGGTGGAACGAGGACTGCAGGCGGGCGCGAGAGGCCCAGAACAAGGCGTGGGGTGTCCTTCGCCGGTACCCCACGTCAGATAACCTCATTTCTTTTAAACGGGCAAAGGCTTTTGGAAAACGAGTGCGTCGTGAGGCGAAAAGGGAGAGTTGGCGCACCTTCCTCACTTCCATCAACTCATACACTGACACACATAAAGTCTGGACACGAATACGAAAACTAAAAGGACAACAGACACACAGCCTGCCCCTGGTTAGTACAACAGGGGACACACTGGAAGACCAGGCTAACACACTTGCACAACACTTCGAACACGTGTCCAGCTCATCACACTACACAAACACTTTCATGAAGCACAAAACGTCTGCGGAAAAGAAGTCCCTGCGTGATAGCAAGAAGTCGCACACTTCTTACAATTCTCCTTTTTCACTTCATGAGCTAAAGGTTGCTTTGAGCACATGTAAGCCTTCAGCTCCTGGTGCAGACAAAATCACATACACCATGATACAACACCTACACCCAGACACTCTTGAAACACTCCTACATCTATACAACAACATATGGCTTTCGGGGCACATTCCTCGCTCTTGGAGGGAGGCCATAGTAGTGGCTTTCCTGAAGGAAGGAAAGGACCCTTCCTCTCCCGCTAGCTACCGGCCCATCGCCCTCACAAGCTGCCTGTGCAAGCTCCTCGAGAAGATGATAAACAGGAGACTCGTGTACTTCTTAGAGTACAACGGTCTTCTCGAGAGCTGCCAGGCGGGCTTTAGGGTGGGGCGATCTACGAACGATCAACTCGTTGCGTTAGAGTCGTATATTAAAGATGCTTTCCTGCATAAGCAGTACTGTATGACAGTATTCTTTGATCTTGAAAAGGCGTACGACACTGCTTGGCGGTACGGCATCCTCAGCGATTTGAAGTCCTTTGGCATGTCGGGTAACATGATGAATACGCTTGTTAGTTACCTGTCTGAAAGAACGTTTCGCGTGCGAGTTGGAGCTGCACTCTCTAGGGTTCATGTGCAGGAAAACGGCGTGCCGCAGGGTGGTGTTTTGAGTTGCACTTTGTTTATTGTAAAAATGAATTCTCTTCAGAAGGCACTGCCACCATCGATCTCCTGTTCAATCTATGTAGACGATATTCAACTGTCCTTCAAATCGTGTAACTTGTCTATCTGCGAGCGCCAAGTGCAGCTTGGTGTGAACAAGCTAGCCGTCTGGGCAGATCGCAACGGTTTTAAATTTAATCCAGGAAAGTGCACTTGTGTTCTGTTTTCTAAGAGGCGTGGCATGCGGCCAGATCCAGACATTCGACTCCACGGTGCCTCTATTCCTGTCAAAAAGGAACACAAGTTTTTAGGTATAATCTTTGACGAAAAGCTCACATTCATCCCACACATAAAACAACTAAAACATAAATGCTTAAAAACAATGAATATCTTGAAGGTTCTGTCGCACATCTCTTTTGGTGCTGACAAACAACTTCTTTTACGTGTTTTTACCAGCCTAATAGGTTCACGACTGGACTATGGTAGCGTTGTCTATGGGTCAGCCACTAAAACATCTCTCAGAATGCTGGACCCTGTCCTTCATCTAGGGCTCCGCTTGGCGTGTGGCGCCTTCCGAACTAGTCCGGTCGAAAGCCTGTATGTAGAGTGCAACACATGGAACCTTCAACGTCAACGAGCATACACAGACCTCCTTTATGCCTTTAAAATTTCATCCATGCCACACCATCCTTTTAAATCAGTTTTTTATGATACATCCATGACTGTACTCCTTTTAAATCGACCATCGTTCTCTGCGCCCTTCTCTTACAGAGTTAGAGAGGAAGCATCAGAGCTTGCTGTCTCCTTTTTAGACACCATCCAAAGTTCTGTAACAGATTTCATAGCACCATGGCATCTCCGCCCTGTGTCATGCGACACATCTTTCACACATGTTGATAAAAACCGAGCTCCCACATGTGCAATTCAGCAGCACTTCTTGTATTTGCAGGAGAAGTATCATTATTCTGAATTTTATACGGATGCCTCTAAGACTTCCACCTCTGTGTCCTGCGCGGCGCATGGGCCCGGCCTTAGTGTCACTAGAACTCTGAATAGTCATACTAGTATCTTTACGGCAGAGGCTTATGGTGTACTTCTTGTTGTTAATCATGTCCTTCAAAGTCACATCCCACGATCCATTATCTATACAGACTCCCTCAGTGTTGTGCGGGCATTGTCTTCTACAAAGTCTTCAAAAAATCACGTCGTAAATCTTATCATCAAAGGTATTATGTCGGTGTATGTCCACAAATTTGAACTCGTCCTTTGCTGGGTCCCTGGCCACTGTGGTATAGCCGGGAACGAAGCCGCGGATCGAATGGCCGCTGCTGCTACACTTTCGAATGCAGTAGACATCACCACATTACCCTACACCGACGTGAAACCACACATCAAACAACAACTTCGCAAAACATGGCAAACACATTGGAGCGAACAGACAGACAACAAGTTACACGTAATAAAACCACACTTGGGACCGTACACCTCCGATACACGCAATAGATACACAGAAGTCGCCTTGGCTAGATTACGGATAGGGCACACTCATGCAACGCACTCGCACCTGCTCACTGGATCTCCAAGACCTCTTTGCAGCAGGTGCGGAGAGGCCCTATCCGTGATGCACATTCTCATACAATGTAAGGCACTCGACACTACACGACGCAAACACTTCCCTCAACTACACACACGACATATTCCACCACACCCATCATACTTCTTAGGAGACGATGCCATGTTTTCTGTTCAACGCACTTTTCAGTTCCTATCAGAAGTTCACTTTTTACAACTCATCTCATACCACCCATAGCTTTTACTCCTGGTCCTATACACCAGCCACCTTATTTATTTTTAACCACTCTTGTTCTTCACCCTGGCCCTTTACACCAGCCATGCTCATAGCTTTTAACTGATTTTATTTCTTGTTCTCTCCTCATCAAATCACTTTGTGTTTGGCGCTCTTTGCCCATGTCGGCCTTGCGCCAATAAAATCAAACCATCATCATCATCACATAAGGCCAGGTGGTGTCGCAGGCCTTCCGAAGTTAGAAAAACACAGTTAAACAATACTGCTTGGGCACGAAGGCATCCCTGATGTACGAGTAAGTGCTACCAGTTGATCGTTCATCCATCGCCCCACCCTGAGGCCTGCCTGGTAGCTCTCGAGAAGACCGTTGTTCTCAAGGAAGTAAACAAGCCTGCGATTGATCATCTTCCCGAAAAGCTTGCCCAGGCAGCTCGTCAGAGCTGTGGGACGGTAACTTAAGGGGGTTGACGGGTCCTTTCCCTCTTTAGGAAAATCACTACTACGGCCTCCCTCTAAGAGTGTAGAATGTGCCCCGGAAGCCATATTTTATTATATATATGCAGAAAAGTTTCAATGTGTATCCGCGTAGGCGTTGTATCATTGTATATGTGATGTTGCCTCGGCCTGGAGCTGGGAGTTTACATGTGCTCAGTTGAGCTCTCAGCTCATTCAGTGAAAACGCGGAGTTATGAGATATTGAACAATTGTTATCTACTATACACTTCTTTTCGGCCGATTGTTTGTGTATTATGAAAGTGTTGTGCGAGTGTGTCATCCTGGTCTTCGAGTGTGTCCCCAGTTGTGCTGACCAGTGTGTCCCCGGTTGTGTCCCCGGTTATGCTGCATTTGTTGTTGATTGAGTTTGAGCACTCCTCTCCACACTTTTCGTGTGTCTGTAGTAGTTTAGTGATGCTATGAAGGAATGCCAAGTATATCGTTTCACCTCAGGCCACACAGGTTTTCCTAACGCCTTGGCCTGTTTGTTCAACAAAAGGTTACCCGACGCGGGGAACTGACAGAGGATACCACACCCTTGTTCTGGGCCTGTCGCGCTCGTCTACTACACCCCTCCTTCCACCACGGTCTCCTCGGTTTGAGCGGGGCACCAGAGGCGTGAGGAACGGAGTTTCGGTGGCGTCGAGGATGTGCATCGTGAGGAGTTTGGTGGCTTGTTCAATGTGTAGGTGTTCAACGGATGTGTAGAGTAGTTTGGATGTCTCTGTAAATGTATTACAGTTAGTTCTTGCTTCATTGAATCTATTCTGGGAAGGTGGACTGCATCGGCCTTTACCCCTATATCTTAGTGAGGTGGGGTAGGGGTCACTGCCATATAGGTCATTGCCCACACCCCTATCGAGAAGAGGGAAAGGAACTGCGGAGCCAATAGCCTAGTGAATATACGAGTGTGTGTTGTGTCCTATGTTATGGTATGTAGGTTGTTTATTGTTGAAAAGGCATGTTCCAGAGTAAGTTAGAAACCTCTCTATCAGGCGACCCCGGGCATCCGTAGAAGTGCCCCAAACAGAGTTGTGAGCATTGAGGTCGCCTGTGAGGATTTAAGGTTCCGGCAGCTGGCCAACGAGCACCTCGAAGCCAGAGCTCGAAAGACAATACCGGGAGGAATGTATATGGAGCATACCGTTACCAACCTATTCATATTGTGCGAATTGCTACAACCTCAAGCACAGTGTTGAAAGTGCCAGGGTGGCACGCTAAGGATTTTCGGGCATTTATGGCCACACCCCCAGAAGTGTGTGCAGCCATCCGTGTCCTTTCTGTATACCAGGTAACAATTCCAAAAGTTGTGTGTTTTGGAGTTCAAATGTGTTTCCTGAACACATTATGCAGTTAAAATGTGTTTCCTGAACACACATTACTTTCGCATGCAGTATTTCGTATTTATCTTCTAGATTTTTGATAAGGCCTCTGCAGTTTCATTGTGTTATGTTTTCTCTTCCCATTATGAAGTGTTCAGAGCTACTGCAGTGTGACTAGTTACTTAAGGTGTTTCTGGGATTGGACTCTTGGACTCTTGGAACCTTCATCCAAACCTCCAGAGACGGTAAAAACCGTCTCTGGAGGTTTGGATGAAGGTGCCCGCTCCTTCCGCTGCAAGGCAGACAGGATAGGCGCCACGTTTATGTCGTCATCAGTTTGGGAAGGGGTACCGGGCGGACCGGACCCCCCGCATTGGCACCCTTTCCTGTGCCCTTCGTTCGAGCCGAGGCCGCTGAGGGCGTCAGGAGTGCCACGGGTGGCACAGGCGGTGCGGCGGGGGTGGGGTCTGCTGCGGTTTCCTCCGTCTCAATCTCCTCCGTGCCCTTGCGTGTGCTTCGTCCGGTTGAGAGGAAACAGTGGATGCAGCCGCATCCCAAACGGACGTGGATGCCACCACAGCCACTTCTGACTGAGAAGGGGGTGTGGTGACGGGTTGGGCCACCAGACGCAACCCGGAGGGGGGAGGGCTCAAGTCCGACTAGCGGTACTGGGTCCCCGCTGAAACCAGATGCCGCTTTGCCCCCGGCAAGCCGCGTCGGCTTACCGCCCCAGGGGGAAAGAGGCGAACCTCTTTCACGCCTCTGGGGAGGTGATGTTCTCGGTGACTTTCAAGGCAATGATCTGTTTCTCTTAGAATTTTTCCCAGTTTCATGAATAGCAGCGTGCAGTTCCTGGCAGTTCGCACTGATGAGTTGTCGGTTAGCTGATCGTGCCCTGCACATTTTGCGCACGCCGGGTTACCACGCCAAGAGGTTGTTCTGTGCCCAAACCGCTGACACTTGAGGCAGCGGCGTGGGTTTGGCACGCAGGGTCAGACCAGACATCTAATGAAGCCTGCGTTCGTTCACCAACTCAGGAAGTGTTGAGCTGTCAAACGTCAGGATTATGTATTTAGTAGGTATTATGTGGTCGTTTCGGCGTTTCGCGATTCGCCGCACTGCTGTCACGACCTGATCGCTAAGGCCCTCGAGCACATCTGCTTCAGTCTCATTTATTAAATCTCTATCACAGACTCAACCCTGGCAGCTATTCAGACTGCAATTGGGCGTAGTATTGATGTCAACATCGACATTGCGCGTTTGCTTTAAGAGGTTACAAGGTTGTTGTTGGTTTGGACTTCAATGGGTGCTTCTCCCATTGTGAGCTTTTTGGCCTTGCGCGATTTGCCTACAAGGATTTCAAGAAACATGGAAACAAAGCAACATGGAAGCGTGGACTGGGAAGTGATGGGTTTTGTTTTAACCAAGGATGTCCTTACCAAAAAGCATGAGCAATTATCGGCCTTTGTAATAGAGATCCCAGACAAAGGAGGAAAGGGTCTTTCGGTGCGGCCCCTTTTAGGGACCGATCACATAGGGGGGTTCAGAAAATGCCATATATTATAGTGTAATGCAGGGGACGCTGATACCTGCTTCGTCAGCCTTACCCTGATAGCTGAAGAGGTCACGGAGGTCCCTGCCTGGTAAACAGACAGGGAGCCCATCCGCCAAAACTTGACCTGGGCTCCAACGGACACCGTTTGAAGTTTCTACCCTTCACCTTAAAACACGTCGTCATGGTTGATCACAACATATGAATGGGTGCCCAGGGTCTGCGGTGTCGCCAATACCGTCACCAAGATTGGTCAAGGTGGCCCGTGCGGGGCGCCTGAGTTCCTGCATAAGGTTCGAGGTGATCGACTTTCCACGTCGCTGACTATTTCTAGCGGAACTCTGAGACGGGAAAACATTTCTACAAGCGCTTCCACTACCCTCTCGGTCTCAATACTTGGTAGGGCTACGGCATCCGGGTAACGCGTAGCGCAGTCTACCATCGTTAATATGTATCGGTTTCATTTAGACGAAGTTGGGGACAGGGGCGATAATGGCAATTGAGACCCGCTGAAATGGCGTGTAGATAATGAGCATACTACCCAAAGGAACCCTACCGACTAGGTGTTTTGGTACCTTCCTTTGGCAGATGTCGCACGATTTTTAGAAAACGTATAACATCGGTTTGTACACTCGCCCAATAAAATTCTTCAAGGACCCAGTCTGCAGACCTTCGTTCCTCTGGTGACCAGACCGAAGACCTTCGTGAGCCTTCTTCATCACGCTATTCCAGAGTTTCTTGGGGACTACAAGTGGCTCCAAGTCTCGCCTTTTTGCCGTGTGGTGGCGTCGGAAAAGGACGTCAAGTATTCCTTCCTACTCACAGCCGCGAAACAAGTTTCCAGCGTGGGGTCTGCACGCTGCAATTTTCGTAACTCTTCCAGGCTGATATCTAAGGGGTTGATGTGTGGCACAAGCAGTTGACACGTCCCTTTGCCGTTCTCTATTGAAGGCGGTTGGGTGTTTAGATTGCTCTTTACGTCCCACATGATTATTGTCAGTCTTACAGGGACTCGGTCGTTGTTCCGGCTTTGCGATCTGGTATGGGTCTGAACGTACTCCCGGTACGCCTCCCAGCACTACTTCATACGACGCGTTCTCCATACAAAAGGCAAGCACCTCTCCCTTAAAGAGCGGCGAATCGATGTACACCCTAGCTTCTCGTAGGCTCTTTGCAGACCGATCTAGTAAGCGGATGGTATGGGTGCTACCACTCAGTTTGCAGTCTCGTACCAGTGACCGTTTCACTACTACTGTATTACATCCCGTATCCCGTAATAGATTAACAGGTTTTCCATCCAGACAGACCTGTGCTGTCGGTAACGGCTTCGAACCTCCATCACAAGTTGCACTGTTTTGGGTACCATCGCACATGTCATGACTAAGGTTGATCTTTTGCTTGTTATCCCCGTGTTCCATCGTTTCGTCATGCTGCGCTTTCATGGGTCCTAAGACATAGCATGATACTTACCCACGTTTTCCTGAATTTCCGGGACAATTCTATGGTCGGTGTCCTGTCCTCGTACACGTCCAACACGGTGCCGACTTCTGTGCGCGTGATTTTGTCCAGTAATCCCAAGCTCGGTGGCCCAGCTGGTTGCACAGAAAGCAAAGCAGCTTTTCTTTGCTTTCGTTCGCGGCGCCAGCTTTGGCAGCAACCATCGGTTTCCCCTATTATTCGTTCCTTCGAGCGAGATTCACGATTCCTTGAGCTTTTAACTACTAATCTGCCATTATCGCCAACATGTCAAAATTATTACTTCTACACCCCTACAGGAAGATCCCCAAGCTCTCGCCGCACCGTCTGAGAAATTGCTAGGAGAACATCTTGTCTCGTAGTGCGTCGTAAGTCTTAGGAGTCGTCTCCAGCTCTTTCCAATGTTCGAAGAACCTAGAGAAACGTCCCGCGATCTGTCAACCCATCTCAGCTATCTAGTGTCGCGCATCCCTAACCTTAACGCGGTATCCCGCTTCCATGTATTCGAACCGTTGGAGCACCGTTTACTTGAGCTTTGCGTAGTCCATGCTGTATTCAGCAGACATCCGCCCCATCACGGTCAAGGCTTCTCCCGTCAGGCATTGCTCAAGGACAAATTTCACTTGTCGGTTGGCCCACTAGGCTCGTGGCCACCCTTTCAAATCTCTTGATGTGAGCAACCTGTTCACCCGTACCCTCATTATAGGGAGGAATCATCGGTTGCAGGCTTTTAAAACTCTGACCGGAGAGTACACTCTCATCCACCAGACTCGTGCTCGGATGCTGCGACTCCGAAACTCGGCGCCGTTCTTTAATGAGTAGTCTCTCAGACGCCATGCAAGCCATTTCTCGCCCATGCTGAGCCTTTACTGCTATGCGTACCTCTTCCCTTTCTTTTGCTCGTTGTGCCCTCATATATTTTTGTTCATCGCTCACCCATGCGCGCAATGCCGCTCCAATCAGACCCATCTGCTTTCCTAGCTCCACTAAAATTCTCTTCTCTCCCATTCTCGTCCTTACATAAGAACAGCGGGAGGCTCTGAGATGTAGCGAGAGAGATTTGTCTTTTCGCGGACGCCAGAAATTGTAATAGTCAATGGACGTTCGTCACGCTTTCGTGTGCTGTCGGACGAGAAAAGAGGGGATAGAGACATTGTGAAGAGGGTAAAAGAACATAGTATGTTTATCTGTCCCACAAGTCCTGAGTTACGGGAGGGAGAAAACAAAGTACATTGGCATTTCACGTCAGTCTCACAAGACAAGTGCCCCAAAATACAATTGGGCCATTCTCCACCTACTGTCTATTCTGCCCCACTGCAACGTTCCTCGCGAGTAGGGTTCAGGAATAGCAAAGGCGTTGTCTCACGGACAGGTCCCAACGCCTTCTCAGGTTTCTCGTCGTCAGTTGATGTGGCCGTCAAAGCGAGCGAGGGCAGGGGTGGCACGACTGCTGCGACTGCATCGCCGCCAGAACACGGCTGCTCTACCGTGTACGGCGCCTGCCACGAGTGCGCCGATACCTGCTCCCAGCTCAGCTCGCGAGGACCACGTCCTACGAACGACCCCCGAGATGAGAACCCGGGTAGCGTGGGCCTAGGCTCGCACTCGGGAACTGAACCCTGGCAGCAGCCGCTCGACAGGCCACCCCTTAATCCTGGGACAGGCCACCACGACCGGATGAGGTAGGCACGCCCTGGATGAAGGCCCGCAGCAGGAACGACGGCAGGAGCACTTCCTCTGGAACGTCGCCCAGCCCGTGGTTCTGTAGCGCGAGCCCCTCCGCACGTTCACTCGGAGCTCTTCCGTCTTCGGTCTCCTTTTTGCTTGATTTTTGCCCAGCTGCCGTGCCACCTGCCAACAGACCATCGTCTTCTCTTCCGGTGTACAATGGTAGCTCGAGTTCACTCACGGCCAACGTCCCAGTGTAATATTTAAAAAAAACCACAACACGCAAGGAAAAAAAAGAAACTTGTGTCTTTTCCTCACCTGGTCCTGGGTTCGAATCCTCGACCAGGACGACATTTTCTTCAACTGCGAAGTTGCTAAGAAAGCTGAAAAACTTTCATTTGTAGCCGTATGGCTTTATTTAGGTGGATGTCTAACTTTCCTTCAAAACAAACACTAATATGCTCGTCATGTACATAGAGCAGTACAAACAATCATGCACCCCTAGCTGTAACGACGACAATGGTGGGACGGAAAGTTTTGTATTGATGGATTCTGTGGTTGCTCAATCCCGTTTGGCGAATATATCTTTTTCTGAAGGTACGCATATTACGGAACTCCAGCCTTCGGGAGTGCACTCCGTAGGCCTAATATTTGGTTTCGGAAAGTACGGCGGGGATACGGTACCTGCAGCATGGCGATCGCCACGACCATCTTATATGGAGCACTCGGATAGATGCCGGCTTCCTAAAGCGAGCGACCCTTGCTCAATTGCGGCACGGTGACCGTTTTTTCACTTCCACATCACCATTCAACATCATCATCACAGAAAGTTGGCTTTCATGCAGGACGTGTTGGCGTACAAGCAAATCGGTAAGGGCACCAAAAGCTTCATTTTAAAACGGTTGCCATGCTTCTATAAAAATGTGTTTTCTCGCATTATAAAGCTGATGTGAATCCGATTGCCCAATTTTGACATGGTGAAAGTGCACGCAACCCACCGTCAGGCGCCGAGGCTGCTGTCAGTGCTTTTTATATCAAATATCCTCAATAGCTACATTGCAAAGGGACAGAACTCAAAAACAGAGAATCGAAATGCGAAACCCCTTTAAAGTTTTATAACGAGCCACTAGAATGCTCGATGTGTACATTAGGCTGATTTCCCACCCAGGCCCCTACATCAAACAGGCTGGGATACCTGAACCAGACCTCTTAGAAATATAATGAGAACCATTGAGAAGACTAAAAGGGTCAAAGCGCAATGGTCGGAAACTAACCCCTTCCGCAGCAATAGTACAAAATTTTCAAAAACTAAATTTTTAGACGCGCAACATCTCATGGTCGGGACTACGTTCCTCCCTTCTCGTTGTCGTTTTTGTTGCGCCGTCCACACCCCCACTGCGCATGCTCGGCTTGCTGAACGCCCGGTGGTGTCTTACCCTTCTATCCCTTCTGGAGCGACACTGTTGCACGTGTCTTCCTGGAAAGCCCCGAAACTCGAGGCGAAGACTGCACAATCACCCTCCCCCGAAATCGACATGGAGGAGCAGGAAGAAGAAGCCCCACAATCGCCCAACGAAGAGCAGGAACCACGAGCAAAGAACGGAATCAGCTTCGCTGTGCGTCTCCGCCGCTGTACTAAACGAATCGACAGACTCGAGAAACGGATGGACGCCTTCGAGCACCGTGTAAACGCCCGCTTTACGGCCATCGAGCGCCGTCTCGACACACTCCAAGAATTTCTCTACCGCAAGCTTGGCCGCGACGATGACGGGACAAACACCTGCAACCCCACCGCCCAACCGCGTCCACCAACATGGCCAGCACACCAACAACAAGGCCAGGCCTGAAGATCTGGCACTGGAACGCCAACGGGTTCCGGTGCCGGAAGGCGGTCCTGCAACAACACCTGCTAAGCATCGAACAACCACCGGACATCATCATGATTCAAGAAACCCTCACAGAAAATGCACCATCCCAGCCCGGCTACCGTGCACACGCCAGCCCCCCAAGCGTTCGATATTGCGGTAAGGGAGCGGCGCAGGGCGTGTGCACTTTCGTGAGAAAGGGACTCACCTTCATCAAGCACGAGAACTTCCTCGGCCGCAGGACCATCGAACACTGCGCGACCGAGGTGGTAATCGGCAAGAAGCGGCAGGAATCCTTCCTGCTCGTGAACGTCTACAGCAACCCCACGCACAGACAACACAAGTTCAAGGCTCTCATGCACAAAGCGACCAGGACGGCTCCGAGCGAAACAATTGCTATCTGCGAAAACTTCAACGCCCCCCCAACGAGCTGGGATACAGTCGCACAACAGTCAAAGGGTGGGACCTGCTTGACGAAGCCACGAACGCCGGCTTCATTCTCTAAACGAACCCGGTAACCCCTACCCGAATCGGCACATCCACCACGAGGGATACCAACCCGGACCTGTCCTTCGTCCGAGTGTCAGACAAGACCAAGGGTGATGTCAGGTGGAGCAACACAGGACAGAACCTGGGCAGCGACCACTATATTCTCCAGTTGGTGCTACCGACCGCCAGGCCCCACACAGCAGAACAAAGGCGCAAGCACAGGCTCACGGACTGGGCCCATTTCCGCTCGGTCATGGAAGGCACGCAACAGGACATTGCAGACATCGACAAATGGACCTCGGCCATCAAACAGGCGGCGTCCGAAGCGACCACAGAGCTGGACACTGAAGATCACATACAGCAAGTGGACAGCAAGATGACCCACGTGATAGAAGCGCGACAGTCGATGCAGCGTCGGTGGAAGCGCCAACGGCACAACCGCAGGCTCCGAAAACGGGTGGCGGAGCTTGGACGAGCAATCGAGAAATACAGTCAAGACCTGTGTACCCAGAGGTGGTACGCGGCATACAGTGCTGCAGACGGCCAACTCCACAAGGGTCAAACCTGGAAACTCCTTCGACATCTCCTGGACGACACGTCGACCCGGGGATACCAACAGCACAGACTGTCCCAGACCATGTTCACTGCAATCAGAGAGCTGGGAGAGGAAGAAACGGGCAAGCGGATAAACGCTAAGTGCCTGCCCAGCACAGCAGCCGAACAACACGAAGAATACCAAGGCGCGGCCAACCCGAACCTCGATCAAGACATCGAAGAATGGGACGTACGCGCAGTGCAGCAAGAACTGAACTGCAAATCTGTTGCCGGCCCGGACCAGGTCCCCAACAAGGCCCTGCGAAACCTCAACGACTGGGCGGTCACCGCCCTCACAAAGTACTTCAACCGATGCTGGCAAGCGGGAAAACTACCCCCACAATGGAAGACGGCTCGGACGGTCCTGATACCCAAGCCTGGCAAACTACCCAGCATTAAGAACCTGCGCCCGATCTCTCTTACATCGTGCGTGGAAAAGGTCCTAGAGCATGGTCTGAGAAACAGATGGCAACGCTACCTAGAAACCGAACGCCTCTACCCCGACACCATGCTAGGGTTCAGGGAGAAGCTCAGCACCCAAGGTGCAATGCTGTTGCTGCAACACGGGATCCTCCACTCATCCGTCCCCACCCGCGATAACAGGGCTGTGCTGGGCCTCGACCTCCACAGTGCCTTCGACAAGGTGAGCCACTCGGCCATCTTGGCGGAGGTCTCCAGGCTGGGCATGGGACGACGTTCGTACAACTACATCCGGGACTTCCTGTCTGAACGAACTGTGAAGATCCAAGCGGGAAATTTACAACTGTCACAAAGGGCACTGGGGAGCGTCGGTACTCCCCAGGGCTCCGTCATATCACCACTCCTTTTCAACCTCGTCATGATCGGCGTGGCCAACCGACTGCTCTCGGAGGTCCCACAAGTCCGCAATACCATCTACGCGGACGACATCACGCTTTGGGTCCCCGGGGGCAGTGGCGGCCACATCGAGGAGACGCTGCAGTCAGCAGTGACCGCCATCGAAGACAACCTGGACGGTACAGGCCTCAAGTGTTCGCCGCAAAAATCCGAACTGCTGATCATCCCTCCACCGGGAAGGTACCGCAAACAGGCAACAAAAGACTCCGCGAAGATCACTCTTCACACGAAAGACGGCACCGTCATCTCCAAAGTCAAGACGCTCCGGGTCCTCGGCATGTTCCTGGAGGCCAACAGAAGCAACGGCACCACAGTAGACCGACTCATCACCAAACTCGGGATGGCCACCCGTCTCATAAAGAGGGTAGCCACGAGACACCACGGAATGAAGGAAGCAAGCCTCCTCCGACCGGTTCAGTCCTTCGCCACCAGTGACGTGGCGTACATCGGTGCGTTCCACTACTGGAAAGTGCAAGAACGAGACAAAATCTACGCAGCAATTAGCTAAACCCACAATTCCGCACTGGGGCTTCTGAACTGCACCAGCACGGCCAGGCTTCTCGAGCTGGGGGTCAACAACACCCTCGAAGAAATTGCAGAAGCCCAACGAACCGCGAAACTAGAACGCCTCTCGACGACCAGAACGGGCAGGAGCATCCTCACCCGGCTGGGCTTCGCAGGGGAAACAACACCACACCAGCAGCAAGAAGCCGGAGTCTTACCAGCGGAAACCCTACAAAGGCTCAAGATAACACCGCTCCCCCGGAATGTCAATCCCGACAACAACCCGGGGAGACGTGCCGCAAGAGCCAAGGCCCTTACAGATACGTACGCGAACGACACCGGCGCCCTCTTCGTGGACGCGGCCAAGTACGCAGACAGAAAAGACACTTACGTGGCAGTGATGGTCAAAGCCACAACCTGTGAAGTGTACAGTGCCTGCAGCATCCGGGCACCGTCGGCATGCCAAGCAGAGGAAGTGGCCATTGCTCTTGCCCTCACGGACCGTCGGTGCTCGACGATACTGAGTGACTCCCGCTCGGCAATCAAGAACTACGCCCGCAACTCAGTGTGTGCCAGTGCAGTGCGCGTGGCACATTGCAGTGCAGTGAACGACTCGGTGCCGGCCACCCATCTGAGGTGGTTCCCGGCGCATACAATAACTACAGGCAGCGGCAGCAGCAGCCATCCCAACCGCAACGAGACGGCGGACGCCGCCGCGCGAGTCCTTACCAACCGCGCGGCCGCCCCCACCCTCCTCGCCTCGGCGGCAGGAGCGGACTGTGAAGACTGTGATATGTGCAGTGATGACGACGACGAAACGGACCCACTACTCGGGTATGCGGAGGTGCTGGGCTGGTACCGGTACGGTCGCCGAACCATGCCCCCGCCCCACCTGGGACTGACACGCGAACAGGCGGTGTTATACAGACAACTACAAACTAGATCCGTGTTCACGCCGGCACTTGCGCGTTACGTGTGCCCAGAGGTGTTCGAAAGTGAAGTGTGCAGTCTGTGCAAAAGTGCTAAAGCAACTTTGCCCACATCCTCTGGGACTGTGACCTACATCCGGAAGAAGCGGTCGCCTCTCCTGCCCGACAAACCCGTGGGGCTGAGCCGGCTGGAGACCAGGGGTATACCCCCCCAGGTCGACAGCGGGCCGGCCTAGCGGGAGTCGGGGAGGCAACACCCCGAAGACGCCTTAACTACGTCGGGTGGCGGGCGACTCTGCGCGGTCCTCCCCGCTACCTCCGCCGGACATTCTCAATAAAGTTTACTTCTCTCTCTCTCTCTCTCTCTCTCGACGTTTCATCTTCATCGGCAGTGGAGTGCATCGGCGAGTCTCGGCGGGCCCTGATTACAAGCAGCCCACAGCCATCCGCGGAACGTGCATCGACCTCATCTTTAGTAACTTTAGGGATCATCCACTACAAAAGCCCTTGACTTGACATTTCGCATACCATAGGGCGGTCATAATGAAAGCGGACCGCCAACCACAGCTCGAAGTCACCTACGTTGAACATGGTGATGATAATGCTTAAATAAAGACAAACTCATACGACGTACAACGTCTCTCTCATATTAATGCATCTCCACTATAACACCCAGACCCCCTCCAATACAATTACATCATCTTCCCGGAGGAAACCCTGAGTAGTATACGAAACAGCCGTGGGGTCAATGCAATTTCCCATTTCGTAATTCTGGTAAGTGAAAAGTCGGGTATTTACCATGGAAACCAAACGGTAAATATAATGGTAACTACGTACCTCAACCTCGTGGAAACGACGAACTGAAAACTAATGGGCACTTGAATTGACCCCATGCCTGCTTCGCATACTTCTCACGGTTCCCCTACGGAAAGACAGCGTAATTTTTTTATTTCATGTGCCCGAGTACATTAATGCAGTCTTCCTCGGGTGGTCTGTCCGGTTTAACTACAGAATCTCAGCCCTTTCATTCACTGTGAGTATCATCGTTGGCCATTAAATTCCCGTGGTCGCAGTATGGAGAAAATTGTTGGCACACGACCACGCAGCAGAATACGGTCGGGCTGCACAGTATACATTGTGCTACTGGCAGGGTTCACGCTCCGCAAAGAGCGGACATGCGCAAAGTATAAACAAAAAAGGTAATATAAACAAAACAAAAGCAATTTCCAAAAGGTGAAAAAGAGTTTCCGCTCATTCGCGTGGCAGAGCAACGCCCAAGCAGCCAGCGGAGGTTTAGAGGGGCCCCTGGTCTCGGTAAGCCATTGGGGTGGTGCATTGTGCTGGTTAGTGCATAGCAACTGAATATAGAACAGCGCTAATGTCCGACAACCGAAGAGACTTCACACAGCGCTTACGAGCAATGGCTCTTCGATAATGCACCATGCCTT
Source organism: Haemaphysalis longicornis (assembly GCF_048455015.1). Classification (NCBI taxonomy): domain Eukaryota; kingdom Metazoa; phylum Arthropoda; class Arachnida; order Ixodida; family Ixodidae; genus Haemaphysalis; species Haemaphysalis longicornis. Next base: position 208,617,134 of record NW_027526361.1, on the reverse strand, counting down.
ATGAAACGAAGGAGAATGCATTAACGTATACCCGTAGTAGAGTTCGCGCTCACGCCGCCCTTTATACGTTCTTGAACCCCGCGTGTCTTTCGTAAACTTAATGAACACGACAATTAGAATTACAAAAAAACGCGCGCCGCAAGAAAGACGTGGACGAGGGAGGCTACAAGAACAAAGCTGCAATTACAACTAAAATTTTTATTCAATAAGTAAACCTGTTGTCACGAAGCCAAAGACAACGCACGTCTTCAAGGAAAACAAGTTTATTGGATTGAACTGGTGCTCCCTAAAAATTCAAGGAATACACAGGCAGCGAAGCAGCACTCGGCCAAGTGACGCGGCCAGACGTGCGTCGGCATGTAGTATACCGCGCGGCTGCTGTTCTGTACATAATTCTCTCAACGCGAGTGTTTCTCTAACCGTCCAATTGCCTCAAGAACACTGCGGATTCAAGATGATTATTCTGTGCTGGTGGCATTAATTCGATACACTCTCCCTATCAAAGAAGATAACACGTGCAGCATAAACAATGGAACGAGCGCTTCACTTCACCCACGGATAACACCGATAACACAGTCTGGCGCAGCCGGTCGGCTGAGGGACAAACAAACAAACGAAATGTATGGTTCGCGGTATTACCCGACCCTAAGGGCGCATCGACCCGATTGTAAAATAACAGACACTCCGAACGAACAACAAAAAAGTTCGTTATCTTGCGCAGTAAGGTTTCAGGTGAACCACGTGAAGACGTCAGGCCGCATGCGTCATGGTGGTGTTCCGGAATCACCATCGGAGATCACCTCGTAGGTAATCGGCCAACACATTGGCCAACATCCGGTAGGGTCCGAGATACCGTCGCAGAACCTTCTCACTGATTCCAAGCCATCAGTTGGGAGTCCAGACTCACGCACGATCCCATGGACGGCACTGGGCGTGTAAGCATAGGGGGTTGTAGAGTCTGGCATCCACCAGCTGCTTGTTGTTTGTGCAAAGTCTAACGAGCTGGCGGGCCTCATCTGCATGCTGAAGGTATCCTTGGACGTCGTCGTCTTCCACGTGGGGGGGTGGGCGTCATGCATCGTTGTCGACCGTCTTCTATATACAGAACAGTGTTTAACTGCGTAGTTTTCTGGATAGCTGCGTAGTACGCAAAGGTGATATACGGAAGCATATCGTCCAACGTCATCTGTTCCACGTCGACGTACAGAGACAGCATGGCTGCGATCGTCGTGTTATTGTAGGGCCTAAACCAACGGACTTATGGATCGTCTTATGACATTCTATTAGTCTGTTCGTTTAAGGGTGGCACGCCGTTATTCTTTGTTGAGCCGTGTTGCTGCAGCGTGAGATTTCTTGCATAGGCCCCGCAGTGAAGCCCATTCTGCTTGTCCATGATTAGGACTTTAGAACTACATGTCGCCGCCCCACTTGGTTAATGAAGGACATGGCGACTTCTCACGCAATCCCTTTCCGAAGAGCAGCGATCTCTGCATAGCGCGTCATGTAGTCTGCCTCCAACACAATCCACCCGTCTTGGTATCGTGATAGGGAATGTGCCGTGAAGGTCCGTTCCAATCTCTTCGAAGAGCCCCGGTGTGATGGCGATTGACTGAAGAAGTCCGTCGGGTCTCTTCGGCGGCGTTTTTTTGTCGCTGGCAGTCACGGCAGCTCCGCACTTGACTGGGACACATCGGTTTTAAGGCGGGGCAAGTAGTACTTCGCCTTGATTTTTCCAATAGTGCGTGCGGTGCCGAGATGTCTGGACGATGGGTTATCGTGGCAGCTTCCAAAATTTCGTCCCGAAGGTCTGCAGCGATTACAAGCAGATAAATATTTTTCGTTCCGGGGCTATAATTCTTCACAAGGACGGAGTGTTTCAGGCTAAATGCTAGTAAGTTCTGTTTGAAGGTAATAGGCACGGCACCATTGCGTACTTCTGGGTAGTCGATCATGACGCGTAACTAGGGGTCGGAACACTGCTGGGCGGAAAGCTCGCTCCCCTTCACGACTCCGAAGAATGCGCTGTCTGCATCGGAGGCTTGAGATGGTGGGCCGACGGGGGCGTGGGACAGGCAGTCGTCGTCGGAGGGTTTCCTTCCGCATTTTCAGACGATTGTAACGTTCAATTCTAGTAGGCGCAAGCTCCATCGGTCCAGACGGCCAGTGGGGCCCATCAAATTGGCCAGCCGACACAGCGCATTATGGTCTGTCACAACCTTGTGCCTCTCTACCATACACGTATAGGCGAAATTTGGAATGGCCAATATGATAGCCAGTCACTATTTCGAGGGGACAGAGTAGTTTTTCTCCCTTATCGGTAGACAACGGCTGGCATAAGCGATTACCTTTACGCAACCGCTTTGCATTTGGACGAGGACGGCACCGAAGCCTATATCACTGGCGTGCGTGTGCATTTATATTTCAGCGTTTTCGTCGAAACGGGCGAACAGAATGCTTCCTCCTGAGCCCTTTCCGACCCGAAAGCGGTGCTAACTTTCCTCAAGCGTGTGAGTGGCTCTGCAATGCGGGCGAAGTTTGCGACGAAGTGCCGGCAGTAGGCGTACAGTTGGAGAAATCTTCGCACGCCCTTCTTGTCTTTCGGTCTTTGGAAGTTCGCTATGGCTGAAGTTTCCACTGGGTCAGGCTGGACTCCAGCGGCGTTGACAACATGGCCAAAAAACTACAGTTCCTCGAACGCAAAGCGGCACTTTTCAGTCTCCAGTGTTAACGTTGACGTACGGATTGCCTCGAATACAGACTCCAATATTGCAAGGTGTTTGTCGAAAGTCCTGGAGAATACCAAAACGTCGTCGAGGTATACGAGGCAGGAGTACCACGTGTCCACGACTCTGAAACGTTGCTGGTGCCGCGCATCGCCCAAACGGCATTACCTTGAACCCGTTCAGGTCGTCTGGATTAATGAATGCAGTCTTCTCTTTATCTCTCTAGTCGACTTCCATTAGCCAGTAGTCTGTCTGTAGGTCCATCGATGAGACTTACTTCGAGTGGCAGAGGTGGTCGACACCGTCGTCGATTCATGGCCAGGGGTAAACGTCATTTTTGGTGATGTTGTTCAGTCGCCGGTAGACAAAGCAGAAGCTTATTGTGCCGGCGTTCCTTTAACGAGTACTGCCGACGCAACCCATGGGCTTTGCGATGGCCATATAATGTCGTCGCTGAGCATGTCTTCCACTTGTATCCGGATGGCTTCCCGCTCGTGTGAAGACATGGAGTACGGTGACTGTCGGGTACGCCTGGCTCCATCTTCGCTTACAATTCGGTGCGTCGCTTAAATTTGAGTTTAACGAAAAGCACTCGCTCTAGCTACGCAGCCAATTTTATAATTTGTCCCGTTTTTTAAGGAAGCCCAGGACTCACGTCAAAAGGATTCGGCATTTTGAAAGCATCTGCGCGTGCATGTATAAAGTTCGCGACCGCGATCACTTCACTTGTTTCTTGTGTTTCTTCGAACAACGCAATTGCAGTGCCCTGGTTTAGATGCTGGAACTCCTCGGTGAATCTAGTGACCAAAACGTGGAATTTGCATTGCTTAAAGCGAGCAATGCCTCTTGCGACGGTGACGCCGCGTTCGAGAAGCAAACTTTGGTTGCTCTCTACGATAGCATCGATGCCAGGAGCAGCATCCTTACGGAAGGCGGTTATCATCAAGCCTTCGCTTGGTGGCACAGTGACGTGACGTCGGCGATCCTTACAGTAGCACGGTGTTTGAGGTTCGGCTGCAGCGTCGTGGAATGGTCAAAGTAAACGTCAGCGACTTGGTCTGCAGACCAATTATTGCGCCGTTGTTCGTCAGAAAGTTTATTAGGAGAACATTCCAGAAAGTCCATTCCAAGTGGGCAGTGGGGCGGCAGCTACGGCATGCATCTCAGCCTTCGTCTGCTCCTTCAGCAGATTGTCTACATTTTCACTGGACCTGCGCCTTGGGATGCCGCTCCATCGCTGTCAACTATCCCGAGGCCTATTCCGCGACACGTGTATGCCCGGCCTGCGCCTGCGGACTGCCCTCTCACCGTTGGTGGTGATAGAATCGGCGTGTTTGTTGGCTCAGCTGATGGGGCCAATCCTGCTTCGCCCTGGAACAACGTCCCCACCGATCGTCCAGTTATGGACAGCCCCAAGTCAACGTCAACATCCAGCAGCACTATAAAGCATCCAGGACCTGCAACACCCTTGAGTGGGCAGTGCGGCAGCAGCTACGGCATACCGCTGAGGCATTGTTTGCTCTTTTTGCAGATTGTCTTCATTTTCCGTGGACCTGCGCCGTGGGATACTGCTCCATCGCTGTCAACTATCCCGAGGCCTATTCCGCGACACGTGTATGCCCGGCCTGCGCCTGCGGACTGCCCTCTCACCGTTGGTGGTGATAGAATCGGCGTGTTTGCTGGCTCAGCTGATGGTGCCAATCCTGCTTCGCCCTGGAACAACGTCCCCACCGATCGTCCAGTTATGGACAGCCCCAAGTCAACGTCAACATCCAGCAGCACTATAAAGCATCCAGGGCCTGCAACACTCTTCAGTGGGCATTGCGGCAGCAGCTACGGCATGTCGCTTAGGCGTCGTCTGCTCTTTCTGCAGGTACACTATTTGAAGAATGCCTGCTGCGTTCGTTCTCAAGATCGCTTTATGAGGCTGCTTTTAAGCCCTAAATGTGTTACGCATATTCGTTCAATGCAGTGTACAGTTTATACTGCCTTCTCTTGAGTAGGGATTTTGAGTTGAACCCTGGACCACCCAAACTGCCCGAAGTTACACGCCCGCCAGGGTATGGCTCATCTGTAGCTGTCGGTACCCTCACTCACTCAAAATCAGATTTCAACCCCACTCCGGGGATTGCAGATATGCTTTCAGTGCTCTTAACCGGTCAGAAACAGATTGCGGTGATATTGCCGATATCAAGCAGTCTTTCAACCCACATTTTGAAAATCTCGAAGCTCGCGTAACATCCCTCGAATCATTATCTGTTACTCACGACCTTAGGCCTCTGAGCGAAAAGTAAAATTCTGAGATTACATCACTGAAACAGTCCATGGCGAGGCTGGCTTCCAAAAATGAGGACCTCGAAAGTCGGTCCCCTCCTAATATTATTCATTTGCATGGGTTACCACTAGACCCCGATCAGAAGGTAGATACAATTTCATGAAACGTTTCGTAGCTACTATAGGGGGTGCTTGATATACCCTGCCCGCACATATAGCGATGTCATCATATTGGGAATGTGCGTGAACGTCGACCACGCCCAGTTATAACGATGATTTTAGATTTCGGGGAAAAATAGGTATCATGAAACACGACTCAAAACCTAAAGGATCCAATTTTCGTATAACAGAAGATTTCTCGCTTAGGGTGGGTACCATACAAAAAAAATCTTTACGACGCAACGTCTTTCTTCCGAAAAATGATTCAAACGTTAAAATTTGGCACTACCATGTCTACATCGATGAAAAGCGCTATGGGTGGGACGAGAAATCACTCTATAAAACAAGACGGAAGCCACACTGTCAAAACCCCTGCACAACCTAGGGTTCCACCTTCCTCCCCATGGTGACTGCCAAATGGGACTGTAACAACCTAATATCATAAACCTTAACGCCAGAAGTATCACTAGAAACTTTACCAACTTTCTAACCCTTGTATCCGCATATTCCCCTGTCATAGTTGGCCTTACCGAAACTTGGCTGCATGACGCCATCTTCGACTCTGAATTCACGCCTCCTGGATATATCGTAGCTCGAAATGACCGTCTTGGTGGAAAAGGTGGAGATGTTGTTTTACGTATCCGTTCAAATCTTACGTTTTCCGCTTTGCCCCCTCGTCGTGATATATAATCCGCTTGGTGTAAACTTTATCCTTGCAAACGATCTACAGTCATTGGCCTTTTCTATCGCCCACCTGCTTTCGCAATATCCACATTATACTGTTTGGGTCAATTTATGACCCTCATAATATTAATTGGGTCAACTTATGACCCTCATAATATCAGTGTCCCAGGAATCGACTTGTCATCGTTGACCTACTCCGGTCATGACACCACAATCGGGAGAGAGTTATTTACCCTTCCTTAAGCTTTATTTATTTATATACTCTCAAGGCCGAAGCATTACAGAGAGGAGCGGGTGTACAAAGTTTGGGGAAACCAAAACGCAGCATATAAGATATATAAACATACTATGGGAGTCTCAAAAGTAAGTGAACTACAACAATATGGAAACAATACGCAAAATACAGGCCAGTTACAACGGCAGATTCACAAAAATATTAATACTCACCAAGGTTGCGTCAACGAATCACACGCACAAAATACCTGAACAAAAACAGAAAAGACCTTGTAGTTCTATTAGGCAAGCTTACTATAAATTATTAGCAAGCGCATTTTTAAACAATGCGACGTGAGTGATAGCAGCGACGGAGGCCGGAATGTCGTTCCACTCGCTTGCAGTCTTCGGTATGAATGATTCGAAATACAGATTGGTGCATGCGCTGGGACGAATACATTGAACTGATGATCGTTGCGAGAGGATATGTACGATGGGTGCTGCAAGATAATGTTGCTGAGGGAGGGGATACAATGAAAAATCTTATGGAAAAGGCAAAGGCGGGAGATTTTATGGCGCAGTGAAAGGGCGGGTAAGTGAAGATTAGTTTTTATCGTGGTAACACGGAGGAGTATTCGCCTCAATGCTGTCAATGAGGCTGTTAGTATGAGGACCCCAAACCGATGACGCATATTTAAGCTTAGGTCTTACCAGTGTTTGATAAAGTAAAAGCTTGAGGTTAGTCGGAGCTAAAGAAACGTTTCTGCGTAAGTAACCTAAAGTGCCACTTGCGTTATTTGTAATGTATTCGACCTGTGTATTTAAAGAAAGTTTGTTAGAAATATACACGCCAAGGTATTTGTAGGACGAAACCTGATGGAGGTAGCTTTTAATAAGTGTGTTGTCACATGGTACAGCATGTGAAGTGCAACGTGAAATCCACATTGCTTTACATTTGGTAACGTTTAACCTCATTAGCCACGTGTCGCACTATGACGAAATGTGATCCAGGTCAGTCTGAAGGGCAAGGTGATCTGCGTTAGTCCGAATTTCACAATAAATCACACAATCGTCTGCAAATAGTTTAATGAACGATGTAATGGAAGTAGGTAAGTCGCTAATGTAAATAAGAAATAGTAAGGGTCCTAGGACTGAACCTTGTGGAACGCCGGAAGTTACAGGGCTAGCCGGGGAGCTGTGGTCGTTAGCTGCTACAAACTCGGTGCGGTTCGACAAAAAACATTGAATCCACTTTAAGACGTTAGAATCAACGCGTAGTGTGTTTAGTTTCCGCAGAAGTAACTTGCGGCAGACGGTATTAACTGCTTTTGCGAAATCTATGAAGATACAATCGACAGTGGACGAGCGATCAGCGACTAAAAATAAATCGTTACTGATGGCAGGAAGCTGTGTCTCGCATGAATATGATTTCCTAACTCCGGGCAGGTGAAGGCTAAAAAAAGAGTTACCTTCAAGAGAGCTTACCACGTGAGTATAAAGGACATGTTCAAGAAGTTTGCACGGAACACTCGTTAATGAAATGGGGCGATAATTTCCGGTATTATGAACGTTACCTGATTTGAACAAGGGAACCACGTTTCCCACCTTCCAGTCATCCGGGAGAACACCCTCTTCCAATGACTGCGCAAAAAGTCTGGACAATATATTTGAAGAATAAACTTGGGTGTTTTTCGAGAATTTAGGAGATATACGGACGATGCCTGAGGAAGAATAAATTTTTAGGTTTAGAATTAATTTGCGCACATCTTCCCATTTAACATGTACAGAATCCATCACAAGAACCTCACGAGCTTGAACGACTGGAAGTACAGCCGGTGTAGTGTTCACAAAAAATGAGGGAAATGCATTGTTGAGGGTGATACAAATATGGTCGATGGGAATAATTTCGTCCATTTCGGTGGCGAGTTCAATATGTTTCTTATCGCCTCCGTTTACGACCTGCCAAAATTTGTGGGGGTTGCCTTTCCCTTAAACAGTTGTCAATGCCCCTACAAGACTGACCGCAACACTTGAACTGATTTTTTTAAACTACAGGTTGAATCAAAGTATATCTTGTGATATAATTTATGGTATTACAAAGCAGAAGGGCGTCCTTGTATCTATTTCATGTATATTACCTAAACCACACGCGGTCTTTACAACGTTTCGACATTTCTCCTATGCAGATGGTATTTCTATTATAGATACCTTGGTAAAAGGTTTTGTGTCTATTTGCAACCTTAATCTTCATGGCGGCGTTATTGATCATGTAAATTACTTTACGGGTGTTGTTTAGTATTTCCCTGACCGCTTCGTGCCTCTTAAAACGAAGAAAAAGAACCCACACATTCATTGAATGAATGCGATATTTTACACCTGTCGAGAAAGGGTAACCAATTGAGGGGTCAGAAAAATCTACGCTATCCTCAGAGCATTGATCGATTTCATAAAGCCAAAAAGCTGCTTCCCACCAAAATTAATGCTGCTAAGGATTTCTATAACGGCGTCCAGCTGAAAGGACTGCTTAAAACGAACCCCTGTAAATTTTGGAAGTATCTTTCACCAACTGACACTTCCCTCAATTCATTTCTTTCTGTCGATCAAATAACTTGCGCGCTTGCAGTGATTTCCGACGCCTTCCATGCATATTTCAATTCAGTCTTTACAAGAGATAACGGAGTTATTCTATACTTTTAGAGCTCTACAGGTAATCCCCCAATCCAAGGTGTGTCGGTCTGTGAGAAAGGAGTCTTGAACCTCGTACTAAATTTAGATACTAAAAAAGGTGCTGGACCCGACGGCTTTTTAATTCCTTTCTTGTGCGCTACTCCCTTTGGACATCTCGTTATCTTACTATTATTTTCGAAAATCGCTTAACACTGGACTTGTTTCGTTGGCATAAAAACCTGCCAAGGTACTTCTAATTTATAAAACTGGCAACAAACAACTACTTTCAAACTATAGGCCAATCTCTACAACCGCACACCTATTTAAGCTCTTGGAACACACAATTTATAACATATAACAGGGTATCTTGAATCAAATAGCATTCTTTCAAGCGTTCAGCAGGGTTTCCGCCGCGGTTATAGTACCGCAACCTTATTAATAGAATTTACACGTTACTTATCCTGCAGCCTTGATTCCAGTAACAAAAATTCATAGACCCCTCGAAATCATTGTAATTCATTTTAAATTCCCATGTAAGGTATATGCAATACTAAACAACCCTTTTTTTGTTCAATAAACTTCTAGTTTTATTTCGGCACGTACGCAAACCGTAAGTTCCAATTCCGCCTAATCATATCCACCAAGGTGTCTTCAGGTGTTCCGCAAGGATCTGTGCTTGGACCGTTGTTATTTTTACTTTATATTATTAACTTAGCGGCTAAGGTAACTTCACAAATACGACTTTATGCTGACGACTGTGTGCTGTATTAAGTAATTCGTTCGCCTAATGACCACCGCATTCCTAATGAATGCTTTGAGAATTTTTTCTTGGTGTAACTACTGGCGAATGAAAGTTAACTTTAATAAAACTGTTATCTTATTTTTTCCCTTCACCTTATCCACAGCTCATGTTTTATACTTTTTTAAAATATGTTCACTGCTCAGAGTGAAGGCATACAGTCACCTATGATAACAGATAATCTTGGGCAAAGCACATCGATTGCATTACCGCTAAAGCTCTGAAAAAACTCCGCTACCTACATCGCACCTTATCTAAAGCACCCATAGATAATAAATTACTCATGTACACGATATTATTCCGTCCAATTATCGAATACGCCTCACCTGTGTGGAACCCGCCCAACCAGTTCGAAATTAATAAACTTGAATCTGTTCAAAGAAAACCCATCCGTTTTCTATGCCGCCGTTGCGATATGAATTTTTCGCCCTCGACTGCGATGACCACCCTTGATTTAACCCCGCTTTCCACACGCCGGCGTATTTATCAATTAAAACATTTACATTCTGTTGTGGTCGTAACCAATTCCTCATGCAGAGACACCTACCTTACTTTTTGAAGGCCGTCCATAACGGGAAGTCATCACTACCTCAATGTTACTCCGATATTTGCCTGCACAGTTTGTTTATATGCGCAACAGAATGGTAGAATGCTTTGCCTGGCCGTGTTTGATCCCTTCCACAGAATAACTTTCAGACAGCCGTAAAAACCTCCCAGTGTTCACCTTTCCAAACAACTTTTTTATGTTTGTTATAGGTATGACAGTCTACCCTAATTCTAGAAATGAATATGTAAATTACTTACCAATTTGTTCTTTTACCTTTTCTTTTTTTGCTTCTATCCTAGTCTGTGCCTGGTGTTTGTTATTTATTGGTATTTGTTCTGCTATTTGATGCGCAAACTTGAACGTGTCTCTTATTGTATTGCGTACCCACTCCTGCTAAAGCCCTATCCGGGATGCAGTGTTTATAAATGAATAAAAGAAATAAACTATGTAGCGGGAGCAGTAAGGCAGATTCACGAACGCAGCAGGGTGTGTGGTGCCGTCTATGGTGACGCACGATGTGCACGTTTCACATGGCGTTAGGGAATAGCCTCCTGTTGTGCGTATGTTCGGACCGTCCCATTTTTCCTAACTTCCTTCAGCTTAGACGCAAATGACCCGCTTATTACCGAGAATTCTGCTCCCGTGTCGATGATGGCGACAACGTGGAAGCCGTCGATAGACAACTGCGTATCGGATTCCGGTTTCCTCGAGTTTCGTGTGCGTCGGGGCGCATTATCTTGTCTTGTGCGTGTTTGCGGCCGAGAATTACGCGACGTTATTAAAGTCGTCTTCTCACCCTCAGGCTGGGTTATTTCGGGTACTCGTGGCGTCGTGTGGGTGGCGTCGTGTTCGTGCGTCACGTCAGGTTTGTATGTAGTGTTCTGCCTGTGGACATGTCGGGAATCATGGTCTTCGGTGAATCCTTGGGTCGTTGGCGGGTTTACGTTTTTCCGCCGTGTTGCACCTTCACCTCCAGAAGTTGCTGCTCTTAGTTTCCCCCGTGTGGGCTGGGGGACCTTACACGTGCGAAGACAACATTGCTACGGCGGTTTGGTTTCTGGTATGGGTATGGCGATGGGCGAATGCTTGAAAGTCGCGGGTCCATGGCTGGTATTGGACAGGTATTCTTCCATCTCAGTAGGGCCTGGCCGAGTCGGGTGTGTAGTGCGATGCCGGAGAACACTCGCAAACCGAGCCTGTTCTAAGGACATTGACGGGAGATGTGGTCGGCTTCTCCTAACTGGTATCACAGTGCACGATTATCGAGCGTTATTAACATGTTGGTGTTCTTTGGCGCTGTATTTGCACCACAGATGGTCAGGCTGGTGAGAGCAGACGACGGTACAGAGCCTCGTAATGATAGGGTGCAGGTGGGCGACGTCGACGGACAGCAGCCGCGTAGGTCATGGGTTGTGGCTCGCGGAGTGCTTATAGAGTTGAAGTTCCCAGTGCTTGCTGCACTTTTTTTCCTAATGATGTCGGTAAGAAAAGCGACACGAGGTTTCGGCGGCGTTGGGAGAAGTTTCGGCCGTTCCTCCAACACTACTGCGTGGAGGGTCTGGCGTAGGCTGTTTGCCGGAATACGCATGCTGTCGACGTACTTCCATTGGCCGCGCAACAAAGTTGCTGTCATACTGCTTAGCAAGCATTTCGAGAACTTTCTCAATTGTGCTGGGTTCGGTCACTAACTCGGCGATGGTTTTGGATGATTGTGGACAAGTCCAGCAAACAGTTCCTCCTTCACGCCGCGCATCAAGAAGCGGAACTTGTTTTTTTCAGCCAAGGAACGGTCAGCATGCCTGAAAAGCCTCTTAATCTCTTCGATGAACACAACAATGCTTTCGTTATTTTGCTGTGTCCGCGTCGCCAGCAATACCTCAGCCCGCTCCTCTCACACCACCCTGGTGAACGCCGTTAAAAATGGCGCTCTAAAATCTTTCCAACACTCTATGGAGCTCTTAAGGTTTTCGAACCAGATCCTTGCTGAGTCCTCAAGGTAGAAAAACACTTGCCTCAGTGTCTCCGCGTTGTCTCATATAGTAAAACAGCTTTTCTCGCTCGACCTGCTCCAAACAGTCTTTTGGGTCTTCCGAAGGTGACCCAGAAGGGATGGGCTCTCCTTGGGTTGCTGAAGAACGAGGGAAGGATTAGAAGCGCCGGTCAATGTGCCTCGTTGATCATGATAGCTTTTACGATGTCGTTTTTTTTCACTTGATCTGGAAGCAGTCCAAATTCTGGCTGAAGACAATGCTGCTGGAGGCTGACACAAGTCGGGCTTTCTGTCCGCGTGAAAAGGGCTAAAGTGCATGTATCCAGCACCCTACCAGATGTGACCAAGCCACAAACGACGCAGTTCTCTTCAAGGAAAACAACTTTACGGGAGCGAATTTGTCCTCCCCTAGCAAGTCAAAGAAGGTACTATCGCACTCCCTGTGACCTACACCGCTCATTAGTATTCACCGCTTTGTACAAGCTTTGCCCGTTACGCGGGGTTGAAGATCAGGTACCCGTTTGGAGCACAACGTCTTTAAGCCTTATACTAACGTGTGCGGCCATAGCCATTGTTCAGACGATATAATCGTCTGAATACTAATGAGCGGTGTTGGTCATAGTGAGCGCGATAGAACAGGCGGCGAAGCAGCAGTCAAGAAGGTGACGTCCGCATTCGGCCGTCGTAGAGTAGAATAGCGCGCTCTCTGCTCTGCGGGAATTTATCTCTCAGCACGAGTTTTAAAGCAAAGCTTTTTACCGCTACCACCAAGGGTTCCTTCGCGACCGTTAGTGTCACCAGAAAACTCCCGCGAACAAATAAAATAATTTAATGCACCGCCAGTAATCGAACCCGGAACTAATACAGTAACAAAGCAAGAGCCCGGTGCCTTACCGATTTAGCTACGTGCCGACCTGGAGACGGGGAAGACAAAAGGTGCACTCACCAAGCACATCTACGGGTTTAACCCCTGCATTATCGCTGAATGTCACGCGATAGCGATTAAAGGAAGCTCACCCCACCCATGACATCTAACTTCTAGTATGCCAATGGGCCTGTGGCATCTAGTGTTCGCGTAAAAAATCACAGCTCCTTGTCGTCCGCCCTCACGCCAGACGATACCTCAAGGAACACATTCAAATACTCCTTGATGGCCAGGCCATTACTTCAAGCCCCAGCATCAAGATCCTGGGCCTACATCTTCAGGCCAACACCAAGAGTGACGTATCTTTGCAACGCTTCAAACGCAGCATCAATAAATCATACACATGATCAGGCGAGTTGCCAGCAAGAAGCGAGTCCTCAAGGAATCTGACACCATTCCATTAGTTAAAGCTTTTGCCCTCTCGAGAATCACTTACGTCAACCCCCTGTCTCCTTCTCGGCAAGGAGGACATAAAGATGCTTTATATAATGTTTAGAAAGGTGGTTCAGAGAGCCATTTGTATTCCCATGACTGCGTCCACAGAGAGGCTGCTTAGCACAGGGCTTTACAACACGGTGGAAGAGTTGATAGAGGGCTATCTTTCTATCCCGAAGCTCCGAATGAACAGAACTGGGGGAAGTCACCACATCTTTCAACAGATTTACTGAGCAGCACTGAATGCCACTCCGCTTGATGTATTCCTGGACTTTTGGTGAAGAAATCAAGATGCCCCCTCCCCTCAGACGCCAAGGCTCGCCGACAAGCACGGGATCAAGCGCTCAACACCACCCTCGGTGGGGATCATGCAGTTATCTACACAGACGCTTCCCAGCACCGAGGGCTGCAGTACGCCATCATCGTGGCTACCTCCAGAACAAACCTCCCAGCTTGTGCGTCACTCAAGACACAAGACATGATGGAAGCAGCAGAGTCAGACATCGCATTGGTTTTCACTCAACCAGGGATTCGTAAGGTAGTCACCCATTCCCACCAAGCCTACCGGAATTACCGGTCGGGATTGGTGGCCCGACCTGCACTGCGTGTGCTAAAACCACTCCCAGAATGGTTCTATTCAGCTCATCTGAACACCCGCTCACGCTTCCATGGAGGTCAACGAATACGCCCACCAAGCCTGCACTTGTACCCCCCCTTCTCTGCAGCTGCACGAGGACAGTCACCGGCTTGTCTCGTTCAGGGACATAACAGAGCATTATCCCCTTCTGAGACAGACCCTACCGTTTCCTTACCCTGACCTTTCTATAGAACAACAATTAACCCTACGGCTAATACAATCCGACTCCTTCCCACACCCGACGCGTCTTCACTTAGTGCACCTGAATCGCTACAACCCTGAATGCAAATTTTGCTCAGTAGAAACACCCTGCTGCTTAATTGGGTGTGCCACTTTAGCCCTAAACCCCGCCGCGGTGGCTCAGTGGCTAACGCGTTGGGCTGCGGAGCACAAAACCATGGGTTCGATTCCCGGCCGCGGTGGCAGCTTTTCTGATGGACGCGAAAAGCAAAAACGCCCGTGTGTACGAGATTTCGGCGCACGTAAAGATTCCCTGGATCCGGACAGGCCGCCAATGGAATCTGAACCTGGCAACGTTTAACGCGTGAACCTTGTCTAGCGAAGCAAGTCTCAAGGTGTTGTTCGAGGAATTAGAGGGCATTAAATGGGATGTAATAGGGCTTAGCGAGGGTAGGAGGGCAGACGAAGCCTTTACGGTGCTGAAAAATGGACACGTCCTATGTTACCGTGGTCTAGAGGACAGAAGAGAACTGGGAGTGGGATTTCTAGTCAATGAAAGCATAGCTGGCAACATAGAAGAATACTATAGCATTAACTAAAGGGCAGCAGGTCTTGTAATTAGGCTCAATAAGAGGTACAAGCTCAAGGTAGTGCAGGGCTACGCGCCCACATACAGCCACGACGACCAAGTAGTGGAACGCTTCTATGAAGATGTGGAATCGGCAATGGCTAAAGTAAAAACACAGTATACCGTAGGTATGGGGGACTTCAATGCTAAAGTAGGCAAGAATCAGGCTGGAGACAAGGCAGTTGGGAACTATGGTCTGGGCTGTAGAAATAGCAGGGGGGACCTACTAGTTGAGTTTTCAGAACGGAATAACCTACGCATAATGAATACCTTCTTCTGTAAACGGGAGAGTCGGAAGTGGACCTGGAGGAGCCCGTATGGGGAGCACAAAAATGAAATAGACTTCATATTATGTGATAACCCTGGCGTCGTGCACGATGTGGAAATTCTCGGAAGGGTAAGGTGTAGTGACCACCGTATGGTAAGATCTCGAATTAGGCTAGATTTGAGGAGGGACCGCAACAAGCTAGTACGAAAGACGCCGATAAATGAGCTAACAGTAAGACGTAAAGTATAAGAATTCAGGATCGCGCTGCAGAACCGATATTTCGCCCTTAACGAGGAAGCCGATCCTACGACACAGGAGGCCAGCGACAACCTTACACGCATTATTATGGAGTGTGAAGTAGAAGTCGGGGGCACTATGGCTAGACAGGATACTGGTAAACTTTCACAGGAGACGAAAGATCTAATCAGGAAACGGCAAACCATGAGAATCTCTACCGCAGCTGACATTATAGAACTAGCCGAGCTCTCGAAGTTAATCAATAAGCGTAAGACAGCTGACATACGGAAGTATAATATGGAGAGGATCGAATACGCTGTAAAGAATGGAGTTAGCCTGAAAGCAGTGAAGAGACGTCTTGGCGTGGGGAAAAATCAGATGTATGCACTTAAGGATAAGCAAGGCAATGTCATCACAAATAGGGATAAAATAGTCACAGTGGCCGAGGCGTTCTATAGGGATCTGTACAGTAGCCGGGACATACAGGATTATGCCGAACGAGACAGTAGTTCAGAGGAGTTAGACATCCCACCAGTAACGACCGAAGAAGTAAGGAAGGCGTTGAAAGAAATGAAAGGGGGCAAAGCACCTGGTGAGGATCAGATAACAGCAGACCTCTTGAAGGATGGCGGAGAAACTGTACTTGAAAAACTGGCAAACCTGTATACGCAATGCCTAATGACCGCAATGGAACCGGAATCTTGGAAGAACGCGAACATCATCCTAATCCATAAGAAAGGCGACATGAAGTACTTGAAAAATTACAGGCCGTTCAGCTTATGTCAGTCGTCTACAAGGTATTTACCAAGGTAATCGCTAACCGAATCTGTGCAACCCTAGATTTCAGTCAACCTAAAGAACAAGCAGGGTTCCGTAAAGGTTATTCAACAATAGACCATATTCACACGATCAATCAGGTGATAGAGAAGTGCGCTGAGTATACTGAACCCCTATATATAGCCTTCATAGATTACGAGAAAGCATTTGACTCGGTCGAAACCCTAGCAGTCATTCAGGCATTACGGAACCAGGGGCTACATGAGCACTATGTAAGAATACTAGAGGATATCTACAATGGGTCTACAGCTACCATCATCCTCCATAGGCAGAGCAGTAAAATACCTATAAGGAAGGGTGTCAGACAAGGAGACACAATCTATCCAATGTTATTCAAAGCATGCTTACAAGAAGTATTCAGATCGTTGGATTGGGAACAGGTGGGAGTAAGGGTTAATGGAGAATACCTCAGTAACCTCAGATTTGCTGATGACGTTGCCTTGCTAAGTAACTCGGGGGATGAATTTCAAAGCATGCTTTCCGCACTGGGCGAACAGAGTAGAACCGTGGGCCTGAAAATAATATGCAGAAAACTGAAGTAATGATCAATAACCTCGGGACAGCACAGCAGTTTGGGATAGGTGGCGAGGCAGTGGAAGTGGTAACCGAATATATCCACTTAGGCCAAGTTGTGACCCCAGATCCCAACCATGAGGCAGAGATAATTAGAAGGATCAGAATGGGGTGGGGTGCATATGGCAGACATTCTCAGATAATGAATAGCAGCCTACCATTGTCGCTGAAGAAGAAAGTGTATGACAGCTGCATCTTACCGGTACTCACCTACGGGGTAGAAACTTGGAGGCTCACTAAGAGGGTTCAACTTAAATTGAGAACGACTCAGCGGGCAATGGAGAGGAAAATGATATGTGTAACATTAGGGGACAAGATGAGAGCGGAGTGGGTCAGGGAGCAAACTGGTGTTAAAGACATATTAGAAGAAATTAAGAAGAAGAAATGGACGTGGGCAGGGCATGTAATGCGAAGGCAAGATAACCGCTGGTCATTAAGGGTAACAGAGTGGATCCCTAGAGAAGGCAAGCGTTGCAGCGGGCGGCAGAAAGTTAGATGGGGAGATGAGATCAAGAAGTTTGCGGGGATAAATTGGTCACAGTTGGCACAGGACCGAGGTAATTGGAGAATAATGGGAGAGGACTTTGCCCTGCAGTGGGCGTAGATAGGCTGGTGATGATGATGATGATGATGATGAAAGATTCCCAGGCGGTCGAAATTAATCCGGAGCCCTCCACTACAGCTCGCATCCTCGCCTGCGTTGCGTCGGCGCGTTACACCCCCACAATCAATCAAACTTCAGCCCTTGGAACCCTCCTCTCTTTCCGTCAACTACTGAACAAAAGCAACGAGACATGCTGCTGTCCTGACCCTCTCTGCCTACCCAGCTTCAGCTGAAGGACAGAGCAAAGGCGGCGCGCAACTGAATACGGGCTAGAGTGAGGAAGAAACCGCTCCTCTGGGCCGCACTCTGGGCCGTTGAAAATTTTGAATAGACGTATTTCCTCCTCTAGCTCCTCTTCCTCTTGCTGCTCCCGCTCTGCCTCTGCCGCTGATATCGTCGCCTCCGTCCGCGAGAGACGGATGAGTGAGATCGTCAGACAGCGGGTTTGAGCTTTAATGTTATGGAAAAACGTTTCCACTCATGAGCTACACCGGTACAACTCAACCAGCCACCCGTCATGCTTCATGCAATAATTTAATTTTAGCAAGAATATCTCTTTGAAGTAATAGGGGGTGTGGCTAAGTGCATTTCACTTCTCTCTGGTTTCACTATTTGTAGAGCGACGTGAGTGAATTTAGTCACTTCGCATAGGTAATCGTTGTGGTTGCATTTACAGCTTTTCTTTCCAACCACATTTACAGAGTGGATTGGCGCTCACTTTTTTTTCTCGTAAGGTCGAATTGCCTGCAGATCACTGTAGATTGAAGCAGATTATTCTAGGCTGGCGACGTTTCTTCGATACACTTTTCCTATCAAAGGATATAACAAGTGCGGCATAAAGAATAGAACGCGTGCTTCAGTTGACCCATGGATAACACAGCCGGGCTCCGCCGGCGACAAAAGCATAAACAAACAAACGAAATGCATGGTTAGCTTCAACATATACAAAAACCCGCTCATGTCAAAACAGTTCAATTCCAGAAGAGATGAGTGCACAAGGCTACAACTTGTCAAGTCACGCTTTCTGTAACAGACTTCGCCTTTGTGCAAGGGCCCAGAAGGTTGGCACACGCAAGTTTCACAACAGAACGATATGTAAAATGCCTCTGACACCTCCCTTATATGTTGATTAGTGTGTTTGAACAAGACGGTTGTGTCAGATAAAGCCAATATACAACCACAGGTGTGGCCATGAGAAGCCAATTTAGAAAATGTAGAGTTCTGGATGTACTGATAATGCTCGCGCTTTAGTTTATGGAGGCAACGACCGGTTTGACCGGTAAAACAAAACTCATAGGACAACTGAATGCCATACACGACACCTACAGCACATGCAACATAGCTGTAGTTTTGTTTAACAGTGTACTTATTTACAACGGGCTTTTTATTTCTCTCGGTTTTTTTGCACCCAATACACAGTTGTTTTGATAACTTATTCGGTGCGTTGAACACCACGTTAACACCAAAGCGGGAAAGTACATTTTTAAGCCGTGGGCAATCGTTTGTGTATAGGATGACTGCAAATTCATTTTAAACAGTGAAGGAGCACCACTTGAGTTACTTTTTGCAGGAACTTTGACTACTTTATTACTGTTCGGTGACAGCCACCGCCACACTACAAAAAAAAGCGCTTCTTGCAGCCGGGCTACTTCCTCCGCAAAGCTAGCGCCAAATAAATAAATCCTTACATGATTCCTCCAGCGTAGGTCTCAAATACGAAAAGGCAATGTCCCTTTTTACTATTTTACAGTGCGCTGATCTGAAATTTGGGATTTGTTTTCCTGAACGCGGTACATAACAAAGTAAATGTGATTATTTTAGAAGTGCAAACTAAAGTCAAGAAACTGCAGCGAGTAATGCTTCGCCACCTCAGAGGTGTAAGACAAACGCGTTCCTTGGGTCTTTACACTGCTTAAACCTTATTGACTGCTTCAGGCTGTAGGAGTTGTTGTTCAACCAGCACCAAATACTCATGCGTATCGGAAGATTCTCTTTGCGACTTCCGTTAGACATCCTTCAGCACAATCGTCAATTTTTGCTAACAACAGGTGCCACGCACGAGCCGCTACACACTTCTGAGCAGATAACGACGGTCTGCTCTTGCCAACCTACAAAAGCGGAACTCAGATAAAAGGCCAATAACTCCAAAAACGCTTCAACAGAACTGGCAGTACTACTCATAAATATAGGCTTGTCATTTTCCACTGTTGAACACTCTTATACGCATTGTAGCAGCCAAAAGGTTTGAATTGAAAAAAAAACGTATCCTCAAGTTAAATGCTAAACCCCTTCCTAAATTCAGTCTTAGCTTCTTCAAGGAATTGTAATACGGCGCTAGAATTCTCTACGCTGAAAGGGTGCTGGATCAACAGCTGCTTCAAGTGGCTTTTTCAAAATCGGGAAATGATGTGCCATCAACCTCGTTGCGAAATTATTGTCCGAAAGGACTCATTAGGCTTATGGGTTTTGATTGTGAAGAACGGGGTGAGCTCAAAACGTTTGGGCCTTGGCAACAAAAAAGGGTAGCCTCTTAACGTTAAGGTGCTGCAAAAGAACCCCCCTCGTATTCTTTATTATTCTTAAATTCATGAAAGGCAGCCTTGACATATTTGCGTGTTGCCTTACATGCCTTCTCAGAGAACGTACACTCATAAAAAATTACAAAAAACACCCTTGCTGTCTGCCACGACACGTCTCAAATTCCTTTCGACTAGAAATTTAGCCAGCCGACAGACAGGAGACACATTCTTGTTACGGCCGTGAGCGCTAGTCAAAACGCCGACACACTCAACCACCCACCTTCGGGGCAAATCTTCAACCCTTCCGGCGGTTGTCCTAGCCATACCTCGGCAAAGTTGGCGCGGCTCACTCAAACTCACTCACAATTTTTTTTTGAATCACCACTCACTCAAACTCGGACTCAATGCTGAGCAGCACATCTGCGCTCACTCAAACTCAAACTCACATTGAGCGCAAAACTCAGAACTCACTCGGACTCAAAACTCAAAATGTACTGAGAACTCAAAATGTACTCAAATCAAAGTCAACTAAAAACTTAAAATGTACTCAAACTCAAAATGTACTCAAAATTCAAAATGAACTCAGAACTCAAAATGGGCTGAGAACTCAAAATGAAATCAGAACTCAAATGGCCTCACAGAGATTGAGACAGTGAGGGAGTGAGTGTGCGAGTGTAAGAGTGTGAGAGTGAGAGTGAGAGTGAGTGTGAGTGTGAGTGTGAGAGTGTGAGAGTTAGAGTGAGAGTGTGAGTGTAAGTGAGAGTGAGAGTGAGAGTGTGAGTGTGAGTGAGAGTGAGAGTTGAGTGTGAGTGAGAGTGAGTGAGAGTAAGAGTGAGATTGAGAGAAAGAGTGAGAGTGAGAGTGAGATTGTGAGTGTGAGAGTGATAGTGAGAGTGTGAGTATGAGTGAGAGTGAGGGTGAGGGTGTGAGTGTGAGTGAGAGTGAGAGTTGAGTGTGAGTGAGAGTGAGAGAAAGAGTAAGAGTGAGAGTGAGAGAAAGTATGAGAGTGAGAGTTAGATTGTGAGTGTGAGAGTGAGAGTGAGAGTTATAGCGTGAGTGTGAGTGAGAGTGAGAGTGAGAGTGAGAGTGTGAGTGAGAGTGAGAGTACGAGTGCGAGTGAGAGTGAGAGTGTGAGTGTGAGTGAGAGTGAGAGTGAGAGTGAGAGTGAGAGTGTGAGTGTGAGTGTGAGTGTGAGTGCGAGTGAGAGTGAGAGTGAGAGTGAGAGTGTGAGTGTGGGTGTGAGTGAGTGAGAGTGAGAGTGTGAGTGTGAGTGAGAGTGAGAGTGAGTGAGAGTGTGTGTGAGTGTGAGTGAGAGTGAGAGTGTGAGTGTGAGTGTGAGTGAGAGTGTGAGTGTGAGTGAGAGTGAGAGTGAGAGTGTGAGTATGAGCGAGAGTGTGAGTGAGAGTGAGAGTGAGAGTGTGAGAGTGAGAGTGAGAGTGAGAGTGAGAGTGAGAGTGGAGAGTGAGAGTGAGAGTGAGAGAGTGTGAGTGAATGAGTGAATGAGTGAACGTGTGAGGTGTGAGTGTGTACCTTTTGCTATATACCTTTTGCGATATCCTCAGAATTATAACCAGAAAGCATTTTTATATTTGTCCAACGTGATCCCCCTCGACGAGACCTTTAATTTGATACCTCACACACCCTAGCAGGGTCATATGGAATTCATACCAGTCAAAATAACCATGACGTTCATGACTGTAACCAGGACGCATTATTTAGGTGTCCGACGTGATTCCCCTAACTGTAACCTTCAATTTGACGCCCCACATGCTTCAGCGGCCTCACCTTGAATTTAACCTAATCTATGACTCATAATGACGATCTCATGATTATAACTACGAAGCCTTTTTTATTTGTACCACGTGATTCCCCTCGTCAAGATAGTAACTTTGATACCCTACACGCCCCAGCGGGGTCACTTAGAATTTTACCCCAATATAAGACTCGCCATGACGATCTAATGGTCATAACCAGGAAGCATTTTTGTAGTTCTCCCACGTGATTGCGCTCATCAAGACCATTAATTTGATACCCATCATATCCTAACGAAATCAATTTGAATGTTAAACCAATCAATGACTAACCATGACTATCTCATGACTATCTCCCTACCACATTTTTGTCCCACGTGATTTCCCGTATCGGAACCTTCAATTTGATGCCCCGGACACCCAGTGGCATGATTGTGAATTTTAACCTAATTTATGACCCATTTTGACTATGGCATGATAATAATCAGGAAGCACGTGATTACCCTCATCGAGACCTTTAATTTGATGCGCCACATGCCCTAGCGTCATGTACTTGAATTTTACCCCGAATCTATGACTCACCATGACTACGTCATGATATATCCATAACTCATTTTCGTCCCGAATGATTCCCCACATCGAGACCTTAAATTTGATTCCCCACATGCCCTCGCAGCGTTATTTTGAATTTTAACCCAATCTATGACTCATTATGACTGCCTGATGACTACAATCAGGAAGCATTTTTAAATGCAGAGCATTTCAGTAACTCACGATGTCACCCGCGTTCAAGTCCGTAGTCCGCACCGTCGTTGTCCCCACTATATAAAAATA
Source organism: Haemaphysalis longicornis (assembly GCF_048455015.1). Taxonomy (NCBI): domain Eukaryota; kingdom Metazoa; phylum Arthropoda; class Arachnida; order Ixodida; family Ixodidae; genus Haemaphysalis; species Haemaphysalis longicornis. Next base: position 208,594,650 of record NW_027526361.1, on the reverse strand, counting down.
AAATACTATCCGGCGCCCAGTTTCGATCCCTCGACCCTGCGGGCGAAACGCAATGTACATGGTGCTCTACCCACTGCGCCACAAAGCCGACACAGAATAGGACGCTATGAACGCGCCTTATATCGTTGACTCATTCAAATTACTGCTGACGAGCGCTCTCTCGTCAGCAGTTGCCACAAGTGCAACAACATTACGTAACGCAAACTACTTAACGTCGTGCGCCCCCGCAAATGCTCTGCATTTGATCGTGCCCTTCGCGAGGGAGATGTTTCACTGCGTCTTCTCTCGGTCGCGGGACCCGTGGCGCCATCTGGCGGAGAGGCGCGGTACAGCTCGTAGCACTTTGAAAAGATGCGGCGACAGCCAGCTGTGTGTTTGAACGCCCGTTTTTTCTTCTTGATTTATTTTATTTACCCCGCTTGATTCCGTTAAACCGGACCTTTCATTTATACCTTACATGCCTTAGCCTCATAAGTTTCACTTTTCACCCAATCTAATGGGGTCATTATTCTGTCTTAGGGGCGCTGCCCAGTCGTTTAAGCTAATTCATTTGATAACAGCAGAAAGGACAGCCCCCGCCCCCTTTTCCCCCCGGCTCTCACCTCTTCCTTTGTGACCCCTAGTATATCAAGCCGTTAACAGTAGCAGGCAAACAATCAGCACGCCAGCGCCGCCGTGTGCTTTCCCACCACCCTTTCCCACGCTCTTAGTGGATCCGTCAGGAGGAAGAGTTAAGACAACCCTTTTTTATGACCTCACCAGTCAATTATCACTCACGCGCCCAGCCGCGAAAATTAGGTATACAGCAAGTGCTTATGGCCATCAAAATTCAACAAGAAACTAAAAAAAAGAATCAGACACCCCCTCCCTCCCAACCGATCATGCAGATCGCGATTGGTGCCGTACCCGCAGGGAACCTGAATTCCGAGCTCACAGTGACGCATGAAACTTAACAGCCAACCATAGCTGCCTGCTGTCAACGGTGTCATCTGCGTAGTCTCCTGGGTCGCTGTGTTCTACGTAACCGTGAAATACGGGAGGATTTCGTCCCAAGTCATATGTTCTACGTTAACGTACATAGACAGCATATCCACGATCGTCTTGTTCAGACGTTCCGTAAGGCCGTTCGTGTGGGGGTGGTACGCCGTCGTTGTTCGGTGATCCCTGTTGCTGTATCGTAAGATTTCTTGCATAAGTTCCGCAGTTAAGGCAGTTCCACGGTCCGTGATTAGGATTTCAGTGGCTCCATTTCGCAGCACAACTTGGTTTATAAAGAACTTGGCGACTTCTTGTGCAGTCCCCCTCGGAAGAGCGGCGGTCTCTGCGTAGCATGTCATGTAGTCTGTCGCTACGAAGTTCCACTTGTTCTCTGATCGTGACGTAGGAAACGGACCTAGAAGGTCCATTCCAATCTGTTGAAAGGGCCTCGACGGGAGGGCGATCTGTTGCAGAAGTCCGGCGGCGTTTTTCGTCGCTGGCAGTCACGGCAGCTCCGGACGTAGTGGGTGACGTCAGAGGTAAGGCCGTACCAGTAGTACCTAGTCTTCATTTTTCCAATAGTGCGAGCTGTGTCGAGATGTCGAAAGATGGGTCGTCGTGGCACGCTTCCAAAATGTTGTCACGCAGGTCCGCGGGGATGACTAGAAGGTAATTCGTGCTTGTTCCGGGACTGAAATTCTTCTTCACTAGGACGGAGTTTCTCAGGCTGGATGCTCGTAAGCTGCGTTTGAAGGTCCTAGGAACGGCAACGTTGCATCCCTCGAGGTAGTCGATTATGACGCGTAAATCGGGGTCGGCACGCTGCTGTGCGGCTAGGTCGCTCTCCGTCACGATTCCGAAGAACGCGCTGTCTTCATCAGAGTCTGGTAGTGGTGGGTCGACGGTGGCGCGGGACAGGCAGTCGGCGTCGGAGTGTTTCCTGCCGGATTTATAGACGACTGTAACGTCGAACTCCTACAAGAGCAAGCTCCAACGCCAAAGACGGCCAGAGGGGTCGTCAAATTGGCAAGCCAACACAGCGCGTGGTGGTCTGTCACAACCTTGAATGGTCTTCCGTACACGTACGGGCAAAACTTTGAAATCGCCTATATAATAAATAGCCAGGCACTCTTTCTCAGAGGCAGAGTAGTTTTTCTCCTCTTACGACAGACCACGGGTGGCATAGGCGATTACCTTTTCGCAACCGCTTTGCTTTTGGACAGGGACGGCACCCGAGCCTATATCACAGGCGTCCGTGTGCTTTTCCGTTTCGGTGTTTTCGTCGAAATGAGCGAGCATGGGCGGGCTTTGCAGGCGTTTTTGCAGCTCGCAGAATTATTTTTCTTGGTCGTTTTCCCAGCTCAAAGGGGTGCTATCTTTCGTCAAGTGCGTGAGTGGCTCTGCAATGTGTGCGAAGTTTGCGACGAAGCGCCGGTAGTATGCGCACAACCCGAGAAATTTTCGCACGCCCTTCTTGTCTTTCGGCCTTGGGAAGTTCGCAATGGCTGAAGTTTTTGCCGGGTCAGGTACCACTCCCGCGGTGTTGACGACGTGGCCCAAGAACTTGAGTTCCTCGTATGCGAAACGGCAACTTTCAGGCTTCATCGTTAACCCCGACGTACGAATGGCCTCGAGCACAAACTCCAAATTTGCAAGGTGTTCGTCGAAAGTCCGGGCGAATACCACTACGTCGTCTTTGAAACGTCGCTAGTGCTGTGCACAGCCCAAACGGCATCACCTTGAACTCGTATAGGCCGCCCGGGGTTATAAATGTAGAATTCTCTCGGTCTCTCTCGTCCACTTGAATTTGACAGTAGCCGGGCTTCAGTTCCATCGATGAGAAGTTCTTCGCATGGCAGAGGTGGTCGAGGGCGTCGTCGGTTCGTGGCAGGGGGTAAACGTCCTTTTTTGGGATTTTGTTCAGTCGCTGGTGGTCAAGGCAAAATCTTACTGTGCCGTCTTTTTTCTTCACCGGTACGACCGGCGTTGCCCAGGGGCTTTACGATGGCTGTGTAATGTCGTCGCTGAGCATGTCGACTTGAGTCCTGTTGGCTTCCCGCTCGTGGGAAGAGGCGCGGTACGGTGACTGTCGGGTAGGTTGGGCTCCATCTTCCGTTATTATTCGGTGCTTCGCTAGAGGTGTCTGACGTAGTATTGCGCTCGACGAAAAACATTCGCTTTAGCAACACAGCAAAGCCAATAATTTGTTCCGTTGTTCTCGCGGTAGCGCCGGATTCTTTCTTGTTTTTTTCCATACTTCTTTCTTTTCCAAAACAACTGCGTCACCCTTGGCTTCGTGACATCTGGTGAAGGTGCGGGGTACGCACTCTTCATACCCAGCACCTCCACCAGATGTCACGAAGCCAAGGACGACGCAGTTGTTTTGGAAAAGAAAGAAGTTTATTGGAGCGAACTTGTGCTCCCCTAACAACTCAAAAGAATACAGAGGCGGCGAAGCAGCGGTCAACAAAGTGACGTGCATCGGCGAGGGTCGCAGAATGGAACTGCCGCGGCGTCTGCTCTGCAGGCTTTTTATCTTTCGGCGGGCGTGGTTCTCGAACCGTCGATTCACATCGAGAACATTGTAGATCCAAGAAGATTATTCTGGGCTGTTCAGGTTATATCGGAATGTTCTCCCTATCAGAACAGACAACACATGCGGCACAGAAAGAAAGAATGGAACACGCGCTTCCCTTTGCACAGAGATAACACAGACCGGCGAAGACTGGCGGTAAAAGCAAAGCACAAATATACAAACCCAATGCATAGTTCGCGGCAATATGTCTTCAAGACACACACAGACAAATAACATACCTACTTCTTTATTAACTAGTTAGTTCGTGTTAAGAAAGCAAAGGGATGGTAGCACGTGGTACTAAGGTGGTGTAACCATCACTTCTAAAATTGTAGCACGTCATCTCATACCTTTATTCACTTATTTTGGAGCTATTCATACCCGCGAACAAACAGATATAATGCCCTATCTTCACTTTATATTAGGCCTAACAATCACGTATTACGCTCACGTTGGAAGGCTCTGGCAGGTAAGCGACTTAACCGGCCAGTTTTGTTCATGGCGCACGATTCGTCATGTTCCTTCATTTTCTTTGGTACTAGTGCAAACCTATGTTTGAGATCGTTGCTGTCGGTGACTTGTACATTTCGCACGTGCTTGGCGCATTGCAAGGGAATTAAACTGCGCGCATCCACCATTCCCACCAGGTGTCAAGCAAAGAAAAAGGAAGCGAGGATTGTAGTAGGAATGGTGTTTTGTGGAAGCACACTTTTGGTCAAAAATAAACTTCTAGCTAATCGAAGAGGCAAAGAAGCAGTGAACAACGTGACGCATGCAGACAAAAGTCGGCCAATTAAATGCGGCATTTATCTCCCCTTACTTTGTAGTCTCGTTCGTGGAAACATCACATGAAGTCGATAACATTATTGGTAAAGCAAGGCAGCCTTTTCGAGAAACAGCAACGGTTCACTACGTCTCTATCAAGCTTGACTGTACAAACTGCGAAAAAGAAGAGATACGCACGCTTCGCGTGCGACACAAACAGGTTTACCGACCGCAGCCAGGACCTAGTGACAAACAGAAATAAACAAAAAAGAAATCCTGCATTGCGCCAATAAATATAATATTATTCTCTGTTATGCAGCGTCATCGTAATCTAGAAAATTCTAAGTTTCGCGAAATTTAAACAAGTGGTAATTTTTCTTTGGAGAAATGCTGTTGCCGCTAGTTGCTAGGTGATCTCCCCGGTTTTCTCCGAGCCAGCACAAAAACGAAGTCGCTAAAGTGCCCAGCGCCATTCTGGAAGTTCGAGGAGCACATTCCTTAGCTTTGTACCAGGAGCACCTCTGTTTCTTTTTATACAGCTGCGAGTGGCGAGAGTACCCTTAAATACCTTCACTACAAAGCCTTACTTCTCTTTGTTCAACGAAGTTGCGCTCATCAGTATTACAAATAGGCGTCACAAAAGCATGTGGTGGTTAGACTACATGCATTTAAAGTAAACGTAAATATGTTAAATGCGGTGAGATTCCGTTCAGGTGAACTCTAAAGGCTGATGATGGTTTCTTCTTTTTATCAGAAGGGCTCTAAAAATGAGAAACACGCGCAGGTGCATGCAAATGCATGCATGCAGGTGCATGCGAAAAACAAAATTATACGTGATACTATTCAACGGGTGTATGGAAATATAGTTATTGATATTGTTTCAAACATAAAGTCCCTAGGCGTAGTCTTTTCAGAAACACTCAGCTGGGATTTACAAATCAACCAAATACGCAATAAAATGAATAAAATAAACGGTGTAATATGTAAACACAGGTACTCTCTTCCAAGGAGAGTGAAGCTAGTTATATACAATGCGTTTTTGCTTCCAGCCAAAACATATTGTCATACCGTGTGGGGAACAACAACAAAGAAAAATATTCAAAAGTTACTTGCAGCGCAAAAAAACACCCCCCGCCTCCCTGAAGGGGATCGTGCGGAAATGCGAATGCATTGGGTGCACCGATGAGTGCGCTGCGGCAAGCAGTCAAGGAGAGAGGCGCGCGCTCCACTGCATTTATATATATTTTTCCGAGCACAGCGAGCGGAGGGAGGGTTGCTAGGCGCGCCACAGCTGTTGCTAGGCGCACGCCGGCCAAGGCACGACAACCCCCGACTAAGAAATGCATTCGCATTTAAAACGAACAGTTAGACTAATTGTAAATGTACCATGGTATGCACATACCGAACGCTACTTCATACAATATCATGTAATTAAAGTTAATACCTTATACGCCTTTAGATTGCTAGTTATGTATAAGAATGCAATATCAAGAAATAATGAAACATTTGTTTCCATGCCTCAACTCACACGCCATGCCACTTCTTACAACGTACGCCAGCGCCTGGCGTGGTTCCTGCCTTTTTTCCGTACTAACTATCGACTACAGTCCTTGTGCTATATTTTAACATTGTATGTAAATTGTCTTGAAAGTAATAATATCTGCATCGAAAAAACTTCAAAGAAAAAATTGTATACGGTTTTTTACCTGTTCGAATCACTGTGAATTATCTTGATGAGACTGAATTAAAGGTTTGTCAAGCAGCAAACTGCGTGAACAGCAAACCCCTTGTGCTGTGTTTTAGAACTTTATTTTTGGTTTTATGCTGTGCCTTTTAAGATATGTGCTATGATTTTTATGCCTGTGTTTATTTTATTTTGTTTGTTCTCGTGCAAGTGTGATTTGGATTTTATTTTATCCTTCTGACCAACCTGTACGAAGCGAAATGTATATGAACTAAGCTGTCGGGTTGGGCGTATGGGGTCTTCAAGCTGCGTTGTTTGCAGCTTTTTCCCATGCGTCCTTTCTCTACTGTACCACAGCAAGAGAGAAATAAAGTTTCAATTTCAAATGTCTTGCTCGAAGACGGTGAAAGAAATAGACCTACAATTGCGGCGAAAGAAAATTTATTTTATTGCGGAACATTACACGAGACTGACTTCCTGAGCTTTAGCTTTTTTTAATTCACTCGAAGCGGATACGCGAGCGTACACCTTGCTACCTCAAGCAACAACGCAGCAGAGACAAAGAGAAAAGTACTCGTTTACTCGGCGTTGATGCGGTGGGACTCGCTACGCGAACGGACGCAAACTAAGAAGCTCTCCCTGAGAAACCGCATGGGTCAAGAGAGCTGCTACTTACGCGAATATGAAGTCTTCGTCATTGTTTCTTTACTTTTTTTGTCCTCGCAGTTTTGCACGTCTATGCTAAACAGCAGAGCGGCCACAAACCTTGTCTTCTCTTGCTTTCTCTTTCTTTGCACCTGCCTCCGTTGGCTTGAGGGTTGGAGAACTGGCAGCTTTGCATGTCTTTTGTTCTCGCTGTTTCGTTACATCTATGGCGCCTGTTCGCTTCAGGCGGAGGTTTTCTTTTACACTATTTCTGTGTCCGCGTGCATGCCCCGCCGCACACCACAAAGACTACCATGTTCTCTAACCAGAATCGGGAACAGTAGTGGACTCCCCGAAAGCTGTTCGTCTTACCTGAAACGTAGGTGCAAGGCTGTTCGTTTTAGGCGATTTTTTTAAAATTTGGGGTGATGGAAAACCAAACAAGCGTTCCCACGTTGTTTGGCCGAAGCGAGAATTTGTGTTAAGTAAGCTCCAATTAAGAACAGTTTAGGCAATTTCGCTTTAATCTTGCATTTAGCTCTTATTCTTAAAAAGTTGTCTTCGATGTATACTTATGCAACTCAGTGCTTGAGCCGAGGTTTAGAGTCAGGTTTCATTCTGAAGAGCACATTTATGAGACTTAAGAAACTGCGGAGCTTTGATACACTTTTAGTTGATTTTTTATTTGTTGTGATGAGAAAAGGTGCAACTACACTTCAGCCCTAATATTGCAAAGTCGGTATATAGTAAATGTACCTTTACTACAGGTAATTATGAAAGAGAGGCCATAAAAGTGTCGTTTTCTGACGAATAAGAATAACCCACTCACCGAAGGCCAAACCTGAAAAAAAAACCGAGTCACGTTATTCCCGCAAACCTGCATCTAAGTATGCAGCTATTACGGGTTATATCCAAACATTGAAATGTGCATCTGCTCCTGCAAATCAAAACCGCAAAATGTACACCCTGCAAATACACAATTAGGCTAACACTAACGCCCAATACTTCAAAGTAGCTAAGCAATACGCAACCTTCACGACCGTCACGACGCCTTAAGTACGCGATTGCAGGCGATTTGCTTGTTATTCGCGGCTGAAACTACCTTCATTCCAACACTGTTTTGATAAGTGTGAGCCTAAATAAATCTTTTGTTAGTGATAGTCATTATACATCACATTTCCGGGGCATATTCTATCACATCTCTTTCTCCCTCCGAGAAAATATGGCTACGATTACGGTGAACGGTGGAGTCTTTCTCGTTCCGCAGAACGCTGGAGTTTTTGGTCACCAGTTTTGGCCAGTCTCACTATTTGGTTGTGCTTGGCCGGCAACCGTGCGCCGGGGACGTTAGGCACAGGGACTCAGCATTTTGGTACTGTTTTAATTATCGGGAGGTCGCATCACTCTTGGCCAATTTTCAGGAGCTGCACTGTCGTCGCGGGTTAGTTCACGGCAATATCTTGGTATTTTCAACTGCGGACGCAAAAATTACGACTTGCTAAGCACCTTCGCTGTTAACACAATCGCAATCTCGGGTGATTCACTTTCTCGATATTGCCAAATGTAATACAATTTCAACGGGGAGACATTTTACTGAAATCATTTAAAAACTGACGTCTTTATTCTTTTAAGAATTATTTTTGGAACGTCTCATACTGCTCACATACAAATGCTATGATAAAATTCCTCATTTGCCTAAGCAGGGAAGACTCTTCAGTGGTATATAGCTTAAATCGGAATTGTGAGTAAAATATTACAATACCAATTATCTACTTTTCTGATCTGAAAACATGAAACTGCATTTTCCATATCCTTAGAGCGAACAGGATATGTAGAAAGTGTGAATAAATAGTCCAGCACGTGGCAAGTACAGCAAAAGGATATTTATGTAAGCATCGGCCAAAGACTTGCTATTACCAAAGTAATGTTGACATCCCTTACTGCCATCACAGTTCTTCTATACCTTTTTAGAAACAATGCAAAGGCAGAAAGATGCTTTGATACTAAGGGTGGATGTATAAACCCAGGCTGAGGTCATGCGCAAAAAGTGCGAAGAAAAAAATACCGAAAACGCACGAAACGCTGAATCCAAAATGCAGGTGTCTTGATTGCGGGACAAAAGGCAACTAAACGCAAGATAGTGACCAATACGTATCAGCTGCACATACAGGCACAGCTGATGTATGCGTGCAGCTAGAGACAATATTAATCAAAAAAGAAGAATAATCACGTACACAATAAATAATAGACGGGGGTCGCAGCTCAGTGGGCACTTTTGGGCTGTAAAGAATGTCTGAGATAGGTGTGTGGTCACCCGAGATCAACGTGAAATTCTTAAAAAAGTATAAGTGCACAAAAGGTCCAGGTAAGAAAAATTGCGCCCACCTCCCCGCGAGGGGAACCCTGTGTAGATGCGACGCATCGTGGGGTTCACTTGGTGTTTCCGTTGCATTGATTCTGAAATCGCGTGAAACGTGTCGGGAACGTGTATGATTATTATGTTTTATGATTAATATTATGTTTTATTGGCCAATCTTGGTCAATCTCTCTAAGTGGTATGCTTGGGGCTTCGCTGTCGCAACGGCCTTTACTCCATCATTGTTGCTGTAAGTGGGAGATTCTTTTCTTTTATTGCAAGTGTTAATCATTGCCTCATTATGCGTTGTAAAAGCAGCTTCTTGACGCAGTTTGAATGCGTCAAGGATATAAGGCGCGTTCGTAGCCTTTAATTCTGTCTCGGTTTTGTGGCGCAGTGGGAAGAGCACCATGTACCTCGCGTTCCGCCCACAAAGTCGTTGGATCGAAACCGGGTGCCCGTACCTATTAATTTTTTATAGTGTAGGAGGAGGGGTGCGGACGGACAACAACGACGCCGTATGGAAAGACAAGGCGTATGGTCCCTCCGTATGGAGGGACCATACGCCTATGTCCCTCCGTATGGAGGGACAATGAGATGCAGTCGCATCTAAAAGCAGATGTGAGCACGTTCATCATGGTAGGTTGAGGGCAATTTAGGTGAACAATAAGAACTCACAAAAATAACACCTGTAAGCACATATTTTGAGGCCTAGGAGAGAAACTAAACCCCCCCCCCCCAACAATGGGTGCTGGGGGACCATGATTAATCAAAAAAGAAGAAGAATCACGAACACAAAAAATAATAAAGGGGGGTCGCAGCTCAGTGGGTACTTTTGGGCTGTAAGGAAGGCTTGAGATAGGTGTGTGGCAACCCGAGATCAACGTGAAATTGTTCAAAAAGTATAAGTGCACAAAAGGTCCACGTAAGAAAAGCAGATGTGAGCACGTTCATCATAGTAGGTTGAGGACAATATAGGTGAACAATAAGAACTCACAAAAATAACACCTTTCAGCACATGTTTTGAGGCCTAGGAGAGAAACTAAACACCCCCGACTTACGAACAAAGCAGACCAACCGAACACCCACAAAATTATAAGCATTCGCACGAAGAGTGGTAGCGCAACCTTAAGCTTACGAAGTTGGCATTGTCAAGGTGGAACGGGCTGTTCAAGCCAACGTTACTAGAATAAGCTCAGTTTCGGAGCTCCGCATCCCCGCCAGCGGAGGAGGGTGGGCCAAACGGCGGTCGCGAGAACTAGCGGCGCTGCATTCAAGTCTTGCGTAGTCTTGCGCTACTCCCGGCGCGTCGTCTGCTTCGGCGGCGGGCGGCCGCTGCAGCCGACCGCGGCGGGCCGCCGCGCAGACGTACCGCGGCAGCTTTCTAGTACTGCTATTGCTAAACTTAAACATCTATCATCTCTCCAGTCGACTAGCTTAAACGCCTTCGTCCTTCTAGTCGACGTTACCGCATCACATTTGTGCACTGTTTAAGTGGATGAAAGTGGATGAGGACTTGTATGCACTGACCTGCAAGCGCAGCTCATTGGCTAGCTAAGAATCGACGGTCGGCCTATATTTTAACTGTCTACAGCGTTTAAATTGATTCATTGTGGGGTTTAACGCGCCGACGCACAGCAGGCGATGAGGCGCGCCGTAGTGGAGGGCTCCGGATAAATTTTGACCACCTGCGGATCTTTAACGTGCACCGAAATCTCGTACACACGGGCGTTTTTGCCGAAATGGCTCATGCTCAAGACGACTCAATGCCACATCGAAAATTTTTTGGTTGAGTAGAAAGAAAAGGGTGGCTAAAACAACAGATTACTGCCTCCCAAAGCAGCTGTTTACAGAATTACATATGTGCCGTACGCGATTACATATGAGCGAATACGCATTCAGCCGTTCACGGTGTAAGGTATATTTGCTGGAAACGTTCCAGAAGAGAGGCACCCGGAGGAAGCAACAAACGGTACACAAATTTTATTCACCCCAGGGTTTACACAATTTCAAAAGAAAAAAGTCACACATGACAAAAGAGTATCCAAATAAAAAAAACTGCCTAATTTATCACAACGTAGGCTATGAGGCGACTTATACAAAGCGCACGCACTAAAAACTGCAAAAAATACGAAGGCATACTAGCTAGCCAGCTTCCTTTAATTCTGGTTCTTATCTGTCGTTTGCAGATTTTACGAAATAATAGACTGTCTGCTCTGTTCATACACCGTTGTGCGTGCAAGTTTTTCCGGTTGATTTCAGTCGGAATGGGCTGAACCTGATTCTTGAATACACGTTCGCAATCTTCTTCGACAAAACTTAAATGTGATTGTCGAATGCATCGTAGTTCAACAGATGAGCCTCCAACTCAGCAAGTAATATTTGTTCAAACAATACTGTCAACACCTCCACTATTGGCGCTCACTATTCGCATATAACGGCTGCATTAAACGTGTAGAACATTAACCCTTGCATTAAGCCTGTAAACACTAAACCCTTTTTCCACGACGTGGCGCAATTTCAAGAAGTATTTCGATGGTGCCACGAGACCACCGTTTGTTTTCGCAGAAACGACTTCTGGAAGCTCAGCGGACATCAGTGTAGTGCAGTATTCATTGGGGGATGTGCCTGCATATACTTTCCGTGCCCCAAATACTGCTGTATATAGCACTACTGCACAGAGAACAAGCGAAAGGCTTGTGTTGAAGTCGACCCGCTGGGTTTTATAGTTATCATCATTAAGTACCTGCAACAGCGATGATCTTCTTAAAGTGGCGAAAGCTGTTGACGTTTCAACGAGGTTTTCATCACCTGAGGGGCAGAGATCAGCCACAATATCGCGAGAGGAGTTTCTAGTATCTGATGATGCAACTTCTGTTCTAATAAAAAGACGCTTGTAGACAGCTGTAAATTGACAGGCAGTAGGGCTGTTGTTTTAGCCGCCATTTCTTTTTGCTCGTATGCACTACAGAGTGCACAAAGGCGAGATGAGGTAGGACCAGCCCGGCAGAATATAAAAGTTGAGCATAGGAACTCTACATCGGAAGCTGGTTAACGGGACCTTGCACCGACGAAATTCAGAAACACTGTCCTATTGCCGCGTGGAGATAAAAGCACTTATAAAGGCACTATTTTCACAAACTCGTTGGGTCGTTTTTAGTCGAGGTAAGACGGCGCAGTAGTTATAAAAACTACGCGGAAAAGGGTAATTGAATTAGAAACTACCGTACATGAAGCTAAACGCAGGCCGCGGCGGCCGCTTTTCTGATGGAGGTGAAAAGCAAAAACGCCCGTGTGTACGAGATTTCGGTGCACGTTAAAGATCCGCAGGTGGTCAAAATTAATCCGGAGCCCTCCACTACGGCGCGCCTCATCGCCTGCTTTGCGTCGGCGCGTTAAACCCCACAATCAATCAAGTTAAACGCTGTAGGCAGTTAAAATATAGGCCGACCGTCGATTCTTAGCTAGCCAATGAGCTGCGCTTGCAGGTCAGTGCATACAGGCGACCGAACGCATTTCCACTTAAACAGTGCACAAATGTGATGCGGTAACGTCGACTAGAAGGACGAAGGCGTTTAAGCTAGTCGACTGGAAAGATGATAGATGTTTAAGTTTAGCAACAGCAGTATTAGAAAGCTGGCGCGGTACGTCTGCGCGGCGGCCCGCCGCGGTCGGCTGCAGCCAAGGAGGTTGTAACCTCCTTGGCTGCAGCGGCCTCCCGCCGCCGAAGCAGACGACGCGCCGGGAGTAGCGCAAGACTTGACTGCAGCGCCTCTAGTTCTCGCGACCGCCACGCGGCCCGCCTCTCCGGCGGAGCTTTCAAACTGAGTTTATTCTAGTAACGTTGGTTCAAGCAACTGGATTCAGTAAGAGGACCCGATTCGGCAACCAGGTAACATACTGGACGATTGAATTGGATTGGACAAACTTTATTGGTGCCTGCAGTACGCGCGCACGCGCGTAGACAGAGCCTACGCCATCCTCTGGGAAGGCGCCTGGCGCGGATCCCCGTTCGCCGTGACCGGTTCGCAGAGCCCCTGCCTGGCCAGTGCCTCGAGGGTCAGCTGGGCGGCCCAAAGTTGTCGTTCTTGGTTTTCACTCATCGTCGAGGCTTCGAGTCACGGTGGTATGCTTCCTGGCATTGCTTGCTAAAGTTCTTGGTACAGTCCCACAGCATGTGTGTGAAGGTTGCCGTCTCCCGGCGGCAGGCAGCACACTTGTCACTCAGGCATGTCTCGGGGTATATCCTGTTTAGTAACGCTGTACTGGGTAGCGTGCCCGTCTGCAGCTGTCTGAGGAAAACAGCCTGGGCTCTGTCCAGCCCTTTGCAGGGAGGTGTGAGAAGCATGCGGCTCAGTCTGAAGGATTTCGTCTTCTCTTGTAGTTCACCATACAATCTTTGGTGCAGAAACACAGCGGTCGACAGCCATTGCGGTCGTGGTCGGTTAGTTCTCCGCCCACGGCGTGTGCCGTCTCGTTGTAGGTCAGGTTTCTTTTCGACGCCTTTCGTGGGTACGGCGAAAGCCACTTGATGCGAACGTTCTTGTCCTTTTTTGCTTCTAGTATTATGCGGATCGCTGCCAGCGCGATCCTGCCCTTGGCACATCTCCTTACGGCTTGTCTGGAGTCACTTGGGACGGTCTGGCAGACCCGATCTACGATATCAAGCGCGATGGGTATCTCCTCGGCCTCTTCTGATTGCGTTCTTAGGGTGCTGGCTGCCGCTCGGGTGCTCTCGTTAGCGTCGACCACACTACTGCGAAGCCTTGGCGGCCGGCGTATTCGGCCGCGTTCACGTACCTGACGCCCTCGTCGCCAGCTTGTAGGTCTATGAGTGACTTGGCCCTCGCATTTCTTCTTCCCTGGTTGTATTCCGTGTGCACATTCTTGGGGATAGGGTAAACTCCGTAGCCACTTCTTATTTCTCCTGGCATGGGATTGTTGGTCGTGGTATCGTATACCGAGTTTGCTGGGAAAATATTTTTGGTGAAGTAGAGTGTGCGCTCCTTATAACCTATAATTTTGGTGAGGATATAGTAAGTATTGTGAAGAATGCTCCAGCAGTGTTACGTAAGTAAGATCTGTATTTATATCCACCGATGAGCACGCTAATTTCCCGTAAATTTCACTGATGGCAAGCGGAACTGATCTACACCTAAAGAAAGTTGAGTCCTGATTGTCGCTGTTGTGGTAGCCTTTAAAGTAGATGTAAAAATTAGGGCTACAAAGTTGTGAAATCCATAACCGAGGATGTTCACAATTCTTGATAAAGGCAAATAAGGGCAAATAATTTGAATGTGAACATCTTCGCAAAATACTCTCTGGTTGGGTTAAACATGGGGAATAGACAAATACACCAACCACAGGCGTTTATTGAACGCGGTCCCAACATTTCGGAGCTTACTCGGCTACTCCAGCGGGGTGACTATGTTTCGAAAGAGCAGCAGTAATAGAAGCCGTCTTCTCCTTTTTTTCTTTTTACTTGCATCTAGCACGTCGCATCAGGTGCCGTGGGCGCAGATGGTGGGAAGTGTTCCTGGGAAAGTATTCAGGCCTTCCCGCGTCCCTTGTATGTGCCATGACTGTAGGAAGATTATTTGTGAATAAGTTGCTATGGTGCCAATCAGCTGCGCGCCGTCGAAGTCAATCCTGTGGTCAACCTTTTCACAGTGTAAGGCCAATGCACTACAATAAATGTCTGACTTGCGAACGTCATTTGCGTTTTGTCGGAGCCGTTTTGGGAAGTTCTTGGTCTCGCCAACGTCTCGCTAGCGCATTTAGTTGACAGTATTGCGGTAGGTACGGTCCAGGCATTGACGCCGGCTTGTGGGAGACGATAATGTCATTCAAAAGAATGCGGGATAACATTTCACTCGTTGCTTAGGGGAGGTAAATGCGGTTGGGTTGTGGGGCGGCGACGGCGGATGCAGGAGAGGGGTGTTTCGCCGGCGGCGTCAGTAGAGCGGATTGTTTGGGGTTGCAGCCCGATTGGGGTCACGGCGTTTGACGCGCCCTATGAAGTTGCCTGTGTGTCGATTCTTCTTCAGCTTCAGCGAATACGGCTTTTTTTCCTTCTTGCGGTCGTCTCCTGTTGAGCGTAGAATTTTATCTTTAAGTAGGAGATCTAAGACCAGTGAGGATTTTCGGAAAATCTGGACGGTAGGAATATCATTGTAGCTAGCGGCGGGCACGCGTGGGTTCCCTGTACCGTGGAAAATTTTTTCCATCCGGCTGTCTTTCACTCAAAACGTCAAGGAATGATGGGGTGATGTCCGTCTCTTTTTCCATGGTGAACTGGAATGCTGGTTCGATCGAATGTAGCTGCTACAGAAAGATGTCTGCTGTTGTTTCTTTGATGATACAAGAGCAGCCTTCTACGTACCGGAGAAACACTTTGGGCTCTTTGGGCCAATTTGTTAGAGCGGTCCTTTAAATTGTTTTCATTACCAGATTCTCTGTGGTTACGGAAATAGCAAATCCGTCGCTGTTCCACTTCCCCGCGCAAAATATTCCTGCTTGTAGCAGAAATATATGCCCTGCAGGTAGAAGTGCAGAAGTTGTGCTTTTTCGCCGACGCTGAGGCAGACCCTGGAGCTCAAGCTGTCGTCGTTTACCAGGGCCGTTGTGGCTGTTGCGGCGGCCAGGAGGACAGAAACGCTGGTGTAAAGCGGTACAACGTCAAAAGGGACAAGTCTGTCACCTTGGTGCATCCGTACATCGGAAACAAGTTCTACGAAGGCGCCGGCGTTCTTCACGCGGATGACATCTTGCAGACGAAAGGAGAGATAACCTGATGAAGCAGGTTGGACAGGGCTCGCAAGTGGTGAAGTTGTGAAGTCCACAATGAGCCAGAAAGGAACACCGGGCTTATGAATTTTGGTTAGCCAACACAAACCAGGCGCTGAGCCATTCTTGCAGATGAGGCATAGATACGGGCCTCAGAAATCGTCGTACGTTTTGAATTGCTGGCCAAGAGTTTGTTCAGCTTCCTTTGTTCAGCTGCAAGAGTTTGTTCAACTCGAAACGAACCCAACCCCACTAGTTCCTACCACTTAAATTGTCCGTAAATACTCTGTAGTCTTCGGTCTGTTACTTAAAGGTGAAACTGTGCGCTAAACCGAAGACGACCACAAGAAAGAAGGAAAAGCCGTAATCGCGGACATGAAGAAAATTGGGTTATCAAGCAACTTCGTACGGCATGGCAAACGCCGTCTCCACCGGCGGACTGCAACCAAAACAATCCTTCTCTATTGACGCCTCAGTCCAACGACCCCTCTGCCGCCTCCGTCTTCACCCCTCTTTCCACCCGACGACCCACCCGAATTTCCCTCCCCCTATAGTATAGGAGCGAGTGGAAAATTATCCCGCATTCTTTGGAAGGAAGGTATTCTCGACACTCACAAGCCGGCGTCAACGCTTGCACGGCTGATGTCTCGATCGAAAGAGCGTCCGCAAAAGAAAAAGACAAAGGTGTAGTCTACAAACTTGCTTGATCACAATGCCCCGCTGGTTATGCTGGCGAGACCAGGAACTTCCCAGGATGACTCAGACAACCCAAACACGATGTTCCCCAGTCGAAAATTCAACGCAGTGCATTGAACGAACACTGTGAAAACGCTCAACACAAGATTCACTTGGACGGCGCGCAGATCACTGGCACCGAAACAAATTACTCACAAAGAATCTTCCTCGAGTTCTGCACCTACAAGGGAACCCGAAAGGCCTGAATAGATCCTTAGGAGCCCTTCCTACCATCAAGGCCCACTGGGCAAGGGACGATGTTAGCAAAAAAATAGAGAATACACCTTGTAGAACTGCCGCTTCTTTTCTAACATAGTCACAACTGAAAGAGCCCAGTAGGGCTCCAAAACGTTGGCACCTTTTTCAATAAATACCTCTGGTAGGTGTCTTTGTCTATTCTCCAGGAACAATTATTGCATTACAGTGGGGAATACGGAACCGCTTAAGAAAAGGTGTTTCAGGCTTGGCGATATATTTTTGTGCAGACACATGACACTCGAGACGCTATACTATACTTGACACCACAGATTTCGAGTACCCTTTATATTGCATAATATTCTGAAGCCATGCTGCGGTCGGCTTCGTGCTGGTCATTTGTGGTCATACTTAACGTCGATGTTCGTCAAAATGCCGAAAGCCAGTGCTTTGCATTTTGAGCACAAGACAGTTATGTCACTGGTGTCATCACAGCGTCGGCAGACAATGCGTAGTGGTACGTGAAATATACTTTTCAGGTGGTAACGTTGACTAAAAATGTTTTGTTTTCTTAATACAGATGACAGAGTTACAGGAGTGGATGAGTTAAATAAAAAGAGGTTAATTTCGTAATTAAAATTTGGAGCGTTTTCTAAAGCCTTTGAAGTAGCCCAGTTGTTTAGCTGATACGGTAGCGCCGGTAAAATCCTCTTTTGAATATTTTCAAAAGTGCCGTTTTATTTTTTGGGACCTTCAGTAAAAATTGGCCTGGTTTGTGCGTTTTCTCCTATAACGATGTTTTTCCTGTATTCTGTGGTTGTATTGAAGTGTATGGAATAGCTATTCTGAAACTGCGAATACTGCCATATTTCTGTCGGTTTTCTTCAAGATTTTGTTTGAAGAAAGCCCTGGGTAACAGTAATGATAACGTCCAGAAAGTTCGCACTGTTTCTCGAGTGGTGATCATAAAGGACCATGATTCGATGGCAGAGGGCTCATGCCTCAAGGTATGTTATCAGCTTCCTTTGAACGGGGCGCCTTTTGTAGCTGTAGCTCGAAAAAAGCTTTAAACCAACCGCGTTGACATTTTCGGGGGAGATTTACAGAATCCTTGTACAGTGGCCGTTCGACACTTCATTGGCTTCAGAAGATGTGCTCTTTCTCGGTCTACCCTAGGCTAGGTACGGGACCTTCTAGGAAATGAGCATAATGTTAACGGAGAAAGTAACTCTATTCCCTGTTTTTTCCTTTGCGTATGGCTCTCTAACGTTGGTAAGTAGTGATCAGCCCAAAAAAGAGCAGAAGAGATGTACTGCTTAGGTGGCTTCCAACCATATCCTGACTGAAGCTAGAAAACAACCCCATGTTTTTTATGAGGTAAAAAGTTGATACAGAATGTCATATCTCGTCGCAGTCAGTGTTTCTTATTTCAAAGTTCCTTAACGGTGTGGCACCAAATAATATGGTGCAAAAAACATTAGGCGAACCCTTCGTAAAGGTTAGTAACCAGCCGCAGGCCACCAAGTCCCTCGCTGACTAACTCATGTCTGATTTGGACATAAAATTCACACCACATTGGGGACTAAAAGGTTGTAGCGGCATCATCATCACCAGCGGCCGCGCCTTATCATCATCATTATTAGAGATGATGACGCAGCTCACAACATCATGGCCTCCGCGCTGCTTGGCCGCATTCGACGGGTGCTTTCTGATTCTCGGGCCCATGTGGTCGCCACAACGCAACTTTAAATACATGTAGGCCCTGCCGCACGGTCTCATCGGCACCTACATGGTCACTGGGTGTTATATGAAACCAATCGCCTCACCAACGCTCCAAAGATGTGCTCGAAGACTTGAAGCTCCAGGCGTAACAGCAGTGCGGAGAAAAATTACAAGTGGCCAACAAATAGAGCCACAAAGCACATCATCATTATTTTCAAGCGCAGCAGCACGCCTTACTACATCGGATAATGTGTCCTCTGCTGCTTAGTCCAGAATTTCATACAAAACCCGCGCCGCTACTTTAAATGTAAGAGGTTCCGCGTTAAATGTGCGGAACATGAGGATGCACCAGAGAACTGTCATTGGCAAACATTCACATGCTGCACCTTTTCAAGTCGCCCCCGTATTCGCCAACGCGTAACAAAAAATCTAGAACAATGATATAAATATCGTTGCCATAAAGAATATCAGCTTCTCTGAGGCGCAAAGTATGTTCACATCATTATTCTAGCAGATGTACGCCGACGTAGCTCTTGAGGAGTGGAGTATAGCCTGGATTCATCGCTGACTCGCGTCTGCGAGACTAAACTGGTACCAGCCGCTCCCCCTAATAAGTTGCTGCTGATAATTGTGCTGATGATAATTCTATGAAGATGTGGACTCGGCAATGACTAAAGTAAAAACACAGTATACCGTAGTTATGGGGGACTTGAATGCTAAAGTAGGCAAGAGTCAGGCTGGAGACAAGGCAGTTGGGAACTATGGTCTGGGCTGTAGAAATAGCAGGTGGGACCTACTAGTTGAGTGAGCAGATCGGAATAACCTACGCATAATGAATACCTTCTTCTGTAAACGGGAGAGTAGGAAGTGGACCCGGAGGAGCCCGAATGGGGAGCACAAAAATGAAATAGACTTGATATTATCCGATAACCCTGGCGTCGTGCAGGATGTGGAAGTGCTCGGAAGGGTAAGGTGTAGTGACCACCGTATGGTAAGATCTCGAATTAGACTAGATGTGGGGAGGGACCGCAACAAGCTAGTACGAAAGAAGCCGATAAATGAGCTAACAGTAAGACGTAAAGTAGAAGAATTCAGGATCGCGCTGCAGAACCGATATTCCGCCTTTAACGACGAAGCCCAGCTTACGACACAGGAAGCCAGCGACAACCTTACACGCATTATCACGGAGTGTGCAGTAGACTTCGGGGGAACTATGGCTAGACAGGATACTGGTAAACGTTCACAGGAGACGAAAGATCTAATCAGGAAACGGCAAACCATGAGAATCACTACCGCAACTGACAGAATAGAACTAGCTGAGCTCTCGAAGTTAATCAATAAGCGTAAGACAGCTGACATACGGAAGTATAACGAAGAGAGGATCGAATACGCTGTAAAGAACGGAGGTAGCCTGAAAGCAGTGAAGAGACGTCTTGGCGTGGGGAAAAATCAGATGTATGCACTTTAGGATAAGCAAGGCAATGTCATCACAAATAGGGATAAAATAGTCACAGTGGCCGAGGAGTTCTATAGGAATCTGTACAGTAGCCGGGACATACAGAATAATGCCGAACGAGACAGTAGTTCAGAGGAGATAGATATCCCACCAGTAACGACCGAAGAAGTAAGGAAGGCTTTGAAAGAAATGCAAGGGGGCAAAGCTCCTGGTGAGGATCAGATAAAAGCAGACCTCTTGAAGGATGGCGGCGAAATTGTACTTGAAAAACTGGCAAACCTGTATACGCAATGCCTAATGACCGCAATGGTACCGGAATCTTGGAAGAACGCGAACATCATCCTAATCCATAAGAAAGGCGACATGAAGGACTTGAAAAATTACTGGCCGATCAGCTTACTGTCAGTCGTCTACAAGGTACTTACCAAGGTAATCGCTAACCGAATCTCTGCAAATTTAGATTTCAGTCAACCTAAAGAACAAGCAGGGTTCCTTAAAGGTTATTCAACCATGGACCATATTCACACGATCAATCAGGTGATAGAGAAGTGCGCTGAGTATACTGAACCTCTATATATAGCCTTCATAGCAGTCATTCAGGCATTACGGAACCAGGGGCTAGATCAGCATTATGTAAGAATACTAGAGGATATCTACAATGGGTCTACAGCTACCATCATCCTCCATAGGGAGAGCAGTAAAATACCTATAAGGAAGGGTGTCAGACAAGGAGACACAATCTCTCCAATGTTTTTCACAGCATGCTTACAAGAAGTATTCAGAAGGTTGGATTGGGAACAGGTGGGAGTAAGGGTTAATGGAGAATACCTCAGTAACCTCAGATTTGCTGATGATGTTGCCTTGCTAAGTAACTCGGCATGCTTTCCGTAGCATGCTTTCCGCACTGGGCGAACAGAGTAGAACCGTGGGCCTGAAAATTAATATACAGAAAACTAAACTAATGATCAATAATCTCGGGACAGCACAGCAGTCTGAGACAGGTGGCGGGGCAGTGGAAGTGGTAAGCGAACATATCTACTTAGGCCAAGTTGTGACCCCAGATCCCAACCATGAGGCAGAGATAATTAGAAGGATCAGAATGGGGTGGGGTGCATATGGCAGACATTATCAGATAATGAATAGCAGCCTACCATTGTCGCTGAAGAAGAAAGTGTATGACAGCTGCATCTTACCGGTACTCACCTACGGGGCAGAAACTTGGAGGCTAACAAAGAGGGTTCAGCTTAAATTGAGAACGACTCAGCGGGCAATGGAGCGGAAAATGATAGGTGTAACTTTAAAGGACAAGAAGAGAGCGGAGTGGGCCAGGGAGCAAACAGGTGTTAAAGACATATTAGTAGAAATTAAGAAGAAGAAATGGACGTGGGCAGTGCATGTAATGCGAAGGCAAGATAACCGCCGGTCATTGAGGGTAACAGAGTGGATCCCTAGAGAAGGCAAGCGTTGCAGGTGGCGCCAGAATGTTAGATGGGCAGATGAGATCAAGAAGTTTGCGGGGATAAATTGGTCACAGTTGGCACAGGACCGAGGTAATGGAGAATAATGGGAGAGGCCTTTGCCCTGCAGTGGGCGTAGATAGGCTGGTGATGATGATGATGATGATGATGATGATGATTGTGCTTATGGCGAAAGGGCATCTAAGCCAAAGGGCGCAAAAACCAGGGTCTGTTTATGTCGCAGGGGAGTTATATGCTGAATGCTTTCGTTAAAAGTGGGTTATGTAAAATTGGTGTATAGGTTCAATGATTGTCAGTAAAAAGTGAATAAAACTAGTTGTGAGAGTATAAAAAGATTTGGGCTGAAAAACGGGGTGCCTCGGGAAGGTTTTGCCTAGGGAAAACGTTAGCGCCAATCCACTCTGTAAATGTGGTTGGAAAGAAAAGCTGTAAATGCAACCACAACGATTACCTATGCGACGTGACTAAATTCACTCACGTCGCTCTACAAATAGTGAAACCAGAGAGAAGTGAAATGCACTTAGCCACACCCCCTATTACTTCAAAGAGATATTCTTGCTAAAGTTAAATTATTGCATGAAGCATTAAGGGTGGCTGGTTGAGTTGTACCGGTGTAGCTCATGAGTGGAAACGTTTTTCCATAACATTAAAGCTGAGGAGGGCGCTGCGGTCGCCGTGGTGAACAGACGTGTTCATATCAGCTCCGTTCTTAATGCCCGCTTTCGCAGTGCTAATTAGTTTGGATCCCGAAGATTTGATTACCAATGTGTTCGTGAAGGCATCCGCTATCACCCGATACCCGACTTTCCATCGAAGGTGTGTTTTTCATCTATTTATCGGACTTTTCCTGGTTCATCGCCAGAGGAGCCGCTAAGCCTAAGCGAACCCAGGGCTCGCTAGGCCTAGCCAGCCGTTCTTCTGCCACGACAGCATGGAGGGCTCCGCCGCCGCTTCGACGCATGGTTCCCAGGTTTCCCAAATGTGCGTGCAAGTAGACGGAGAAGAAATTACACCCGAGGAATTTCAGCGCTCGCCCGGATGGCTGCACATCGGCGGGCACAAGAGCCGACCACGCCGGCAAGCAACGCAGGGTGAGTCGACTTCTCGTACCGATACTCCGAGCTATCAGCAGAAGCCGAAGTTCAACAAAAACTTTCGGACTGCAGTGATTCGGGCAGCTCGCATGCCAGCCATGCCTGCAGACGAAATTAAGATCGTCGTGCGGCCCCGCGGAGGACTCGATATTTTCAAGGCAGGAGCTGCGTGCGTGGCAACCGCCATCATGGCCGCAGCAGGAATTGAGAAGGCAGATCGCGCTGAGGATATGGCGTGCCCCAACACCCAGCAGAACATTATGGTGCTCAGCACTCCGAGCGTCGAGCGAGCGGAGAAGTATGCTCGAATTCAAGCTATCAACGTCTAAGGCAAAATATACGAAGTGAGCGCTTACGGAACGACCGCCCACGACACAGTCAAGGGCGTGATTAGGGGCATAGGGCTTGAGGACAGCGAAGCCGAAATAATGCAGCAGATCGTTACTAAGTACAACCCCCTTGCCGCAGGGGCGAAGCGTATCGGGAACACGACGACAGTAATCGTTGTGCTCAACGGTACCAAGGTTCCCAGGTATGTGCGTTACGGATCCACGCTCTACCCGTGCAGTCTTTACAGGAAGCAAATAGAAGTTTGCAAAGTATGCGGCAAGGTTGGTCACAGGCGCGACGTGTGCCCCACACCAAGCGTACGTGGTTGCCTTACATGTGGCGTTTGTAATCCAAAAGAGGGCCACAAGTGTGTCCCCAAATGCAAGCTCTGCCGCGGAGAACACCCCACCGGGGATCGCTTCTGCAGAGCCAAATACAAGGTTCCATACGTCGTGCGGCGAAGGCGATGGGAACGCCGTAACGCCGAAGAACGGCAAAAACAAGCACTCGAATCAAGCTCGTTTCCACGCCTTGGACGTTCCCGCTCGCGCAGTGCTTCCCGTAGCGGATCACGCCGCGCATCACGCAGCGCATCGCGCCATGCGTCACGCCACGCTTCCAGTAGTGCATCGCGCAGCGCATCCCGCGGCCGTGACTCATCTGACAGAGTCAGCTGGGCGGACGCAGCAAGGGACAAAGTTAAAAGTAGCAGCGTTAGCTCCAACAGCGCCACTACTAGCCGAAGCACCCCGAGCAGCTGGCAGGCGTGGACTACCAGCCCCTACTACAAGGAACTTGAACAACTCCGCGCGACCAACGCAATGCTGGTAAAAACCACGCGTCGGCTTGCCCAAGAGCTAGCCGAGGTCAAGAAAGAACTCCAAGCCCAACAAGCCCAGCCAATCACTGCCCCACGACAGCCTAACGAGACACCTACACCTGCCGTTACCAACGAGCAGAGCACCTGCACGCCATCAGACCAAGGCACACAATCAATGGACACAGCCCAAGACGCGCCCCAGGAAGAGAAGACCACTGATCCAAATCCCTAGAAACGAGCACGCACGTCATCACAAAACCACACAGAACTGACCGAATTGGAAACTAAGCTCGAAGCAAAAATTGAAGCGAGCGGTAACACGTACGCCAGCACGGCTGCCGTCACCGACCAACGACTTCCGCGACTGGAGGAGTTGATCACCACGTCCTTCCGCAACATACAAGAGCAGTTCGGCTTCATTGAACAGACTCTCAAGCCCATAGTCTGCAGCCCCATCTTTGCGGCGCAATTCGGCAACCACCTATACCTCCAAGAACAGACGCAAGCCCCAACTCCGCTACAATCATGTCCCAGCCCCAAGCCAGAATAGGATCGCTGCCGGCCCTTACGGTCTGGCAGTGGAACTGCCACAGTTACAACAAGAGAGCAGTGCTGCAACAACACATCGCAACAGTAACCAAGAAACCCGACATCATCCTGCTGCAAGAAACGGCGACGGCGACCCCCACCCTCCCTGGGTATCGCGCTCACGTTAGCCCGGCGGAGGACGAGGCGTCTGCACGTTCATCCGCAAAGGAATCACGTTCATGGAGCACCAACTCAAACACGGCCGCAGCAGGGTGGAGTACACCTTCACCGAAATCCTTCCAAGCAAACAACGCAAACGCAGCCTGTTCATCGCCAACATCTACAGTAACCCCAAGCACCACACACAGAAATTCAAGACCCTACTACACACAGCCAGCACACAGGCCAAAGACAACACTTTGCTGATCGAAGGGGACTTCAACGCCGCCCATCGTGCGTGGGGTTACATAAAGGACACGGCCAAGGGACGGGACCTGTTACAGGATGCCCTGGACCACAACTGTGCCTTGATAACGGACCCCGCACATCCCACCCGCATAGGAAACTCCGTAGCACGAGACACCACACCAGACCTTACATTTATCAAGAACGACCACACGGGCAAAGCAACATGGCACAACACCGGCGTCGACCTGGGCAGCAATCACTACTTCCTCGAAATTACGGTACCCAACCTATTCCGGGGCCACACCATTGCACACAAGTGGACGGACTGGGACAGTTTCCGTAAGGGATGTCCCACGACAGCACAAGACATCACAGACATAGAAACCTGGACGGCAGAGCTCCGCGATGCAGTGCAGTCGGCCACCAAGACCATCGAAACGGACAAGGACGTCGTTACCATGGACAGCCGCCTGGCCCATCTTATCGAGGCCAAACGTTCGATACAGGCGCGTTGGAAGCGGCAACGGCTGAACCGCAAATTGAGAAAGAAGGTGGCCGACTTAAACAGGGCCATTGAACACCACTGCAAGATCCTGTGCCGTCAGCAGTGGAACGAAATCTGCAGCCGAGCTGATGGGCAAATGCACCGCGGATGCACCTGGAATCTAATTCGGCACCTTCTAGATGAAACCAAGACCAAATCACACCAGCGCGACCGTCTGGCCCACCTCATGCACACCGCCATACAACATCAAGGAAAAGACGCTGTTATGAAGATCCTAGAAACCAAGTATCTGCCGGACACGCCGACGGAAACCCACCCGCCGTACAGTGGGCTGCCCAACACGTGGCTCGACCGAGATACTATCATGTCAGAGGTACGGGTAGCGCTGCACGAGCTCAATGCCCGCTCGGCAGCCGGCCCTGACCTCGTCACCAACAAGATGCTGCGTAACCTCGATGATACATCGATCGACGCCCTAGCCTGTTACTTTAACGAATGCTGGCGGTCGGGCAAACTTCCTAGACAGTGGAAAACGGCAAGAACAATCCTGATTCCGAAACCGGGCAAACCACCGGACATTAGCAACCTGCGTCCCATCTCGCTCACGTCCTGCGTGGGCAAGGTTCTGGAGCACGTGTTAGCCACCCGATGGCAAGAATATTTGGAGAAGGAAGGCCTCTATCCAGACACGATGATCGGCTTCAGGCACAGACTCAGCACACAAGACGCCATGTTGCAACTAAAACAAGAAATCATCGACAACAAGACACAAGACACCAAAGTAATTCTGGGGCTCGATTTACAAAGCGCATTCGACAAAATCAAACACTCAGCCATATTAGCCGAAGTATCAAGACTCAACATGGGGGTAACGAGCTACAATTATATCGAAGACTTCTTGACCAACCGCACGGTCGAACTGCACGCCGGAGACCTCAAGCTACCTGAACGCAAGCTCGGCAGCATGCGTACACCGCAGGGTTCAGTCATCTCGCCGTTGCTGTTCAACCTCGTCGTGATCGCGGTAGCGAGGGCAGTGGCGGCGACCGGCGTCCGGCACACGATCTACGCCGACGACATTACCGTGTGGGTGGCCGGCGGCACCGACGCCAGCATCGAGCGACAGCTGCAAGCGGCGGTTACCACCATCGAGCAGCACCTTGAAGGCACCGGCCTAGTGTGCTCGCTCGCCAAATCCGAGCTGTTCGTCTTCACACCGCTACGAGCGGGACGGAAACGCGCTCCCCCTCGAGAGTGCGATCACATCAAGATTGTGACTGCATCGGGGCGACGCATTCCCGAAGTTTCCAAAATCAGGGTCCTGGGTCTGCTGCTAAACAAGAGCGGCCGCAACGACGAGACCATCAACAAGCTTACCACCAAGGCAATGGAAGCCATCCGGCTCATACACCGAGTCTCAACGCGACGGGCTGGCATGCGTGAAGACAGCCTCGTGCGCCTCGTCCAGTCCTTTGTAATCAGTCACATGGCATACGTTGCGGCCTACCTCAACTGGCACGTCACCGACAGGACCAAGATCAACACGCTGATTCGACGGGCTTACAAGACGGCTCTGGGCTTAACGGAGACCACGAGTACGGCTCGGCTCCTGCAGCTCGGCGTCCATAACACCTTAGAGGAAATAGCCGAGGCGCAGCTCACCGCGCAAATGGAGCGCCTCTCTGCCACCAAGACGGGCCGCAGTATCCTGGCGTCCCTAGGTTACAACCCGCGAGCTCCCAGCCGGCAACCGTGCGAGATCAGCGACGAGGCGCGGGCCCACATCCACGTGGACCCCATCCCGAAGAACGTGCACCCCGAGTACAACCAAGAACGACGGCAGGCGCGGGCCAAGGCCCTCACCAAGCAACACGCCCAAGACCCGCACGCCCGGTACGTAGACGCTTCGGAATACGAACAAGAAGGCTTTGCGGCAGTGGTCGTTGCGGCGGCTACCGGGACCAAGACAACGGCAGCGAGCGTGCGGTGCACAGACGCCACAGACGCCGAGGAGGTTGCCATCGCTCTGGCGATCTCCGAGGCCGAGCGTCGCACCGTGCTCAGCGACTCGAGAAACGCCGTGCTAAACTTTGCCAAGGGGCGAGTGTGCGCGCCGGCGGCCGCCATCATCGGCAAGCTCAAGCTCCAAGACCGCGGCAGCACCATCCGTATCAAGTGGTTCCCGGCTCACGCGGGCGAGTGTACATCCTCACCCAACCACAACGAGACGGCCCATTCGGCGGCGCGAGCGCTTACCCTCCGCTCCCCCGACAGTGACAGTTCCGTGTGGTGGTTTGAAACCAAGGACCGAATGACCAGTTATAGCGAAGTTACCAAGTGTTATCGCCTAGCTCGACGGACAATGCCGCCTCCCCACCCCTCACTCAGTCGGGAGGAGGCCGTTATCTTAAGGCAGATACAGAGCGGGTCACTCCCCGCCCCGGCAGTGCTACACGTGCTTCACCCAGAACTCTATCCGAGTGGTATGTGCAGTGTTTGTGCAGTGGGTTTGGCGGATCAATGGCACATCATGTGGGACTGCGCCAGGTTCCCGACTGAAGCTACCTCCAGGACATACCCGCCCGAACTTCAAAGTGCAGTGGAGTCTAAAGACAAGGACACTCAACTATGGGCCGTCCAGCAGGCCCGGGGTGCGCTCGAAAAGCACAAGCCTCACGACCCGCCACAAACGGGCCGAACTGGGGTATAGCAGAGTAGGGCATAACCCCGGGTCGACGCTTGGCCAACGTCACGACGAGTTAAACCGTCGGTTGCCGGCATCAATAAAGTTATTCCTACCTACCTACCAAAGCTCAAACCCGCTGTCAGACGATCTCACTTCTGTGTCTCTCGCGGACGGAGGCGACGAGATCAGCGGCAGAGGCGGAGCGGGAGCAGCAAGAGGAAGAGGAGCTAGAGGAGGAAATACGTCTATTCAAATTTTTGAACGGCACAGAGTGCGGCCCAGAGGCCCATCCTCACTGTAGCCCGTATTCAGTTGCGCGCCGCCTGTGCTCTGTCCATCAGCTGAAGCTGGGTAGGCAGAGAGGGTATGGACAGCAGCATGGCTCGTTGCCTTTGTTCAGTAGTTGACGGAAAGAGAGGAGGGTTCCAAGGGCTGAAGTTTGATTGATTGTGGGGGTGTAACGCGCCGACGCAAGTGGCTCAAGTGGCACACCCCAATTAAGCGGCAGGGTGTTTCTACTTCTGAGCAAAATTTACATTCAGGGTTGTAGCGATTCGGGTGCACTAAGTGAAGACGCGTCGGGTGTGGGAAGGAGTCGGATTGTATTAGCCGTAGGGTTAATTGTTGTTCTATAGAAAGGTCAGGGTAAGCAAACGGTAGGGTCTGTCTCAGAAGGGGATAATGCTGGGTTATGTGCTTCAACGAGACAAGCCGGTGACTGTCCTGGTGCAGCTCCTTAGCACGGGGGGTACAAGTGCAGGCTTGGTGGGCGTATTCGTTGACCTCCATGGAAGCGTGAGCGGGTGTTCAGATGAGCTGAATAGAACCATTCTGGGAGTGGTTTTAGCACACGCAGTGCAGGTCGGGCCACCAATCCCGACCGGTAATTCCGGTAGGCTTGGTGAGAATGGGTGACTACCTTACGAATCCCTGGTTGAGTGAAAACCAATGCGATGTCTGACTCTGCTGCTTCCATCATGTCTTGTGTCTTGAGTGACGCACAAGCTGGGAGGTTGGTTCTGGAGGTAGCCACGATGATGGCGTACTGCAGCCCTCGGTGCTGGGAAGCGTCTGTGTAGATAACTGCATGATCCCCACCGAGGGTGGTGTTGAGCGCTTGATCCCGTGCTTGTCTGCGACCCTTGCCATCTGAGGGAAGGGGGCATCTTGATTTCTCCGCCAAAAGTCCAGGAATACATCAAGCGGAGTGGCATTTGGTGCTGCTCAGTCAATCTGTTGAAAGATGCGGTGACTTCCCCCAGGTCTGCTCATTCGGAGCTTCGGGATAGAAAGATGGCCCTCTATCAACTCTTTCACCGTGTTTTAGAGCCCTGTGCTAAGCAGTCTCTCTGTTGACGCACCCATGGGAATACGATTGCCTTGCTGAACCACCTTTCTAAACATTATATAAAGCATCTTTATGTCCTCCTTGCCGAGAAGGAGACAGGTGGTTGACGTAAGTGATTCTCGAGAGGGCGAAAGCTTCAACTAATGGAATGGTATCAGATTCCTTGAGGACTCGCTTCTTGCTGACAACTCGCCTGATCATTTGTATGATTTATTGATGCTGCGTTTGAGGCGTTGCAAGGTTACGTCACTCTTGGTGTCGGCCTGAAGATGTAGGCCCAGGATCTCGATGCTGGGGCTTGAAGTGATGGCCTGGCCATCAAGGAGTATTTGAATGTGTTCCTTGAGGTACCGTCTGGCGTGAGGGCGGACGACAAGGAGCTTTAATTTTTTTCGCGAACACTAGATGCCACAGGCCCATTGGCATACTAGAAGTTAGATGTCATGGGTGGGGTGAGCTTCCTTTAATCGCTATCGCGTGACATTCGCGATAATGCAGGGGTTAAACCCGTAGATGTGCTTGGTGAGTGCACCACTTGTCTTACCCGTCTCCAGGTCGGCTCGTAGCTAAATCGGTAAGGCACCGGGCTCTTGCTTTGTTACTGTATTAGTTCCGGGTTCGATTCCTGGCGGTGCAGTAAATTCTTTTATTTGTTCGCGAGAGTTTTCTGGTGACACTAACGGTCGCAAAGGAAGCCTTGGGGGGTAGAGGTAGAAAGCTTTGCTTTAAAAAAGAGTTGCTCCTTGAGTATCTTGATGAACGTGTTTTAACATTTCATAACTTATTTTGTCAGCCCCTGGAGCAGTTTTTCTACCGGTCGAAAGTGCAACTAGAAATTCATGTTTGCTGAACGGGCAGTTGTAGCCCATGCGGTCTCTCTTTTTCCACGGAGGTTTCTGTTTCATTAACTTTTTGTGTTCCAAGAAGTGCACTGTGTGGTGAGAAGAGCTACAGACACTCTCAAAGTGTTGCCCAAGGGCGTTAGCTTGATCTTCGTGTCTCCAGCTGTGCTAAGAAGTGGCAGGGTGTTTGTGTTTCTTCCTCGTAATGCAATAATTGTTTTCTGAACTTTGTGATTTCAGTGTAAGAGTTTATGAAAGAAAGGAATGTTTTGCAGTTGTCAGTTCTCACCTCTCGTGAAATTCGGCGGCCATTTGCCTAGGCGCGATTGAAGGCAACGAGATTGTTAGTAGTTGGATACCTACTGAGGGCTGCCTATTCTTTATTTTCATGTTTGACAGCTTTCTTGCACGGTTCGGACCACCAAGGCCCCCGCTTGTTGTTTCTACCAAAAGATTTGGGGAACTGAGGAGTGTGATGCCTCTATTATGTGTGCAGTAATTATATAAATCGCTTCATCAATAACTAACTTTCTATTGAGGCATACGAGAGTTGAAACATCATCCTGAATTTTATGCAGAAATGCATTATAGTCGGGGGTTGTCGTGCGTCCCTTGGCCGGCGTCCGCAGCGCGTCTAATGATTATTGTGGCATGATGCCCCTAGGGATTGGCCAACCAAACAATCCATCACGAGATAGCTTCGCGTTCAACCACCATCGTCATCTTCCCGTAGGGTAACCGCTGAAGAAGAAGAAGGAGAAGAAGACAAACCTCCGAAGAGGAGGGCTGCGTGAGTTTTGGCTACCGTTATCCTCCTCGGCTTGCGCATCTTCCCGATCTGAACCCGGTCGAAGAGCGGCTCATCGCGCCTAGACTCCCCTTCATGAGCATCACGCGGCTGACTCGAGGCAACGGGCAGTTTGGAATCGAGGGACAGGCGGTGAACGTGCCCATCGACGTATCGTAGGTTGTGCGGTGCCTTCCTCGCATGGTAGCCGAGGACGTTGCGTTCGATGTTCACATCAAGCGGAGGCTGATGAGTCCGGCAACGTACAAGCGCGGGTTGGTGAAGCGCGGCAACATCCTGGCTTGGCTCAAGCACCTGGAACACACCCCGCTGTATCGGGCCATCAACGTTTGGGTCGATTGGAGTGGGCTCGATCACTTCGATGACAACCGCGAACGAGAGGAACCGCAGGAAGACGACGTCGATGATGCTGACGGTGAGTTCGAAACGATTCCCGACGACTTTGACGTGAACGATCCTCTGCAGTTGGCGGTTGCGCTCAACGCGGTCTCGAAGACGCTTCTCTATAACGAAGCGGAAATGACGGGTGTGGGAAAAGAAAAAAATAAATGATTACGCTCACACTCTCGCCTCTCTCTTCGCCATTAATCGCATCACACTCATCGGTGCACCCAATGCATTTCTGCATCCTCACAATCCCCCTCAGGGAGGTGCGGGGGAATTTTTTCCAGTCGGCTCCCCTTCACGAAATCGTTGTGCCTGCGTTGGAATTGTGGGGCTATGTATTGCGGGTATGCAACAGAAAAATGGTCACTACCGTATGGATTTGGCGTTATACTCCACTCTACTTATGAAAAGAAAGTTAGGAAACCTATTGCGAGATTGATCGCGGAGTAATTGTTGTGGGTTATGTGGTAGTAAGTCGGTTGTTTTTTTGTTAAATAAGCAGTTGCCAGAAGAGAGCAAGAAGTTTTTATAAGTCTTCCTCGGGCATCGGCACGTGCTGAACCCAAGAGTTGATGATGAGCATTAAAATCCCCCATGAGTATGAAATGCTGCGGGAGTTGGTCAACTAAAGTTTCAAATTCATTACCCTGGAGATACAACCAGCAAACAGCAAACAACCAGCAAACAGGTATTAGGTTATTAAAGATAATCACCCTCATAGCAACTGCTTCAAGGTTAGTTTCCAGGCTTAGTTGATGAAAAGCAATCGACTTTTGAACGACTAAGGCAACACCACCGGAGGAGTGAGTGCAGCCATCTCTATCCTTTCTAAAAACCGTGAACTGTGTCAGAAAGTGTGTGGGTTTGGCATTCAGATGTGTTTCCTGGAGAAAAATTTTCTCTGGCTTGTGTTCAGGCAATATTTCGTAAATGTTGTCTAGATTTTCAACAGGCCCCTAGAATTCTACTGTACCATGTTTTGCAACATTTATTTCGTTTTTGGGAAGATTGAGCTTGTTTGTTTACTTCAGCTTGGTTGTTTATTGCGCGGTCGACCTGGTACACTTGTTATTTGTTTTCTACGCTCAACTGAGGCGCGCCGCTCTCTCGACAGCTCTGGTGCCACTGGGGACGGCGGTACGTCCATTTCCTCAACGGGCGCCCCATGAGCAGCTGATGGGTCAGGCTGCTTCTGGCGGGTTGGTGGCTTTGTTGGCCGCGCGCTCTGGCGTCGCGGAACGCGGTGCGGCAAACGTAGAGGGTGGAGCCGGCCCCCTGAATCTATGTTCCCCAACCTCTGAGGAACACTGAGGGTGGGTGCACCAGACACCGCAGTGGCCGCACCATCTCCAGAAGTCTTTGTCGCCATTGCTGCAGCAGTAACAGGCAGTGTGACGACATTTTGGGCTGCCGAGGGCTGCACAGCGGGAGGCGGGTAATGGGACCAAGTCGGCACTGCTCAACTGGGCCGCCACCGACACCAGACGCTGCTCGGCCCCTCGGCAAGCCGCGTTGGCATACCTAGGAGAAGACATGGCATGATTTCTCTGCGCTTCCTGGTAGGAGATTTTTTGTTTTACTTTGAGTATAATTTTTTGTTTTTTGCTTTGTACTTTTCACATTTTCGGGCATAGGCAGCGTGCCATTGTTCACAGTTGGAACATTTCAGCTCATCAGATGTACAGTTTTCGGACGGGTGATCGTGCGCAGCACACTTAGGGCACGTCAGACGTCCGCGGCAGGAGGTTGTACTGTGCCCATACCGTTGGCACTTGAAGCATCGCCGCGTGTTGGGGATGTATTTTCAAACTTGGAAATGCTAGAATCCTGCAGTGACTGACTGGGGAAGAGTGCTCCGATCGAAAGTTAGAATCACATGCTTCGTGGGATTTTATTTCTATCATGCCTTATCATAATTCTCCTGACTTCAGTAACCCCTTGGTCACGCATGTTATCTAGGGTGTCTGAATCGGTCTCTTTCAAGAGGTCAGGTTCAGAATTTACACCTTCCGAGCTGTTTAGGCTTCGGTGTGGAGTTACAGATACCTTGATATCATGAATCTGTCTCACTCAAGAGTTTTTTTGGGTTGTTCTTTGGTTTGCACTTCAAGAATGACAACTGATGTTAGCTTCTCCGCCTTGTAGTTCGCGCCAACTACACTCTCTATGAACTTAGCCATCAAAAGGCTGATTTACTGGTGATTGGTGCATCTTTCTCAACTGACTGTGTTATCATCAAACGAGGGAAGTTGCGAAGATCTTGTAAACAATTGAGCAGAAAGTGGTGGGAAATTATTCAGTTCGGTGCGAGGCCTCTTCAAGGCTCGATGGTTTGTTTGGGGGGCTTAGAATATACCATACGCTAAAGTATACAGCAGGGAACGGGGGTACTTTCTTCTCGAGCCTTACCCTGTCAGCTAGAGAGGCCCCGGAGCTCCCTACCTGGTAAACAGACAGAAGAGCCCATCCGCGAGAGCTTGACGTGCGCTCCGACGGCCATCGTTTGAGGTTTCTACCCTTCACCTTAAAACTCATTACCACGATGTGTAAGAGTGTGAGTATGGGGGCTCGGGGTCCGCGGTGTCGCAAATAACGTCACCAAGATTGTTCAAGGTGCCCCGTGCGAGGCCTCAATATGTTGCCTCTGGAAGCCACAACGGTCACCATACCGCACGGTATGGTGCGGTATGCGGTATGCGGTAACAGATGCCACTCTTTGAAGCTGAGCAACCATAGGCCAGAGTACCCCCGCACGGTGAACCTTGAGCAATCAATCTTGGTGCCGGTATTGGCGACACCGCGAACCCCGAGCCCCAAGGCATAATCTGTGACCTACCGTGGTGATGTGTTTAAAGGTGGAGGGTAAGAAACCACAAACGCTGGCCCTCAGAGCCAAGGTCAAGGCCCGGTGGATGGGCTCGCTATCTGTTTACCAGGCAGGGAACTCATCGACCTCTCTAGCTAACAGGGCAAGGCTCAAGAAGAAAGCACCCCGTTTTTTGCTGTGTACTGTAGCGTATGGCATATTCTTAACCCCCAACTGAACGATCGAGCATTGAGGGGGGTTCTCCCCGAAGTAATTGCTTTCCCACTACTATCTTCTCAATTGTTTAGAAGACCTGACAACTTCCCTCGTGTACTGATAATACAGTCCGTTGAGAAAGATGCACCAATCACCAGTAAAAAACTATTTTTGGTAGCTAAGTTCATAGAGAGTGTAGTTGGCGCAAACTACAAGGCGAAGAAGCTAACATCAGATGACATTTCTGTTGAAGTGCAAATTAAAGAACGACCCTTTAAACTATTGAGCCAGACTGACATGCATGATGTCAAATTATCTGTCACCCCACACCGAAGCGTAAAAAGCTCGAAAGGTGTAATTTCTGAACCTGACCTCTCGAAAGAAATTTTTGCTGACATCCTAGATGGCATGCGGGAGAAAGCGGTTGCTGCAGTCATGAGAATAATGACAAGGCGCGATGGACATAAAATACCCAAAAGGAATGTGATTCTACCTTTTGATCTGAGCACTCTTCCATAGTCAGTCGCTGCAGGATGCTTGCATTGCGAAGTCCGACCATACATCCCCAAAACACTCGGATGCTTCAAGTGCCAACGTTAGGGGCACAATACAACCTCTTGCCGCGGATGTCTGACGTCCTCCAAGTGCGCAGCGCACGATCACCCGTCCGAAAACTGTACAACCTTCAGGCTTAAATGTGCCAACTGTGAACAACCACACACAGCCTATTCCCGAACGTACGAAAAGCTCCAAATAGAGAAACAAATATTCATCCTGAATGTAACATAAAACAACAGCGTCCAGGAAGCGCGGAGTGAAATGCCATGTTTTCTCCTCGTTACGCCAATGCTGCTGGGCTCGCCGGGAAGCGACACCAGTGCAGCTGTTCTGACTTGGTCCTTTTCACACCAACCACTGTGCTTCCCTCGGCAGCCCAAAACGTCGTCCCACTGCCTGTATCTGCAGCAGAATTGGCGAAAACAAGACATGTGGAGCTCGTGCGGCCACTGCGGTGTCTGGTGCAGTCACCCTAGGTGTTGCTGAGAGGTTGGGGAACGTGGACTCGCGAAAGGGGGGGGGGGCTCTCCCAATACTCATGCCATGCCGCGTTCTGGGCCTGCAGCGCGCGCGGCCAACAGAAACACCGAACCTCTCAGAGCACGCGCGAAAGAGCCTGACCCATCAGGTGCTCATGGGGTTCCCGTTCAGGAAATGGAAGTAACGCCGTTCCCAGAGGCACCAGAGCTGTCGATTGAGCGGTGCCCCTCAGCTGAGCGTAGAAAGCAAATAACAAGAGTAACAGGTCCACCACGTGACAAATAAAACAGAAATAGACAAACAAGCTCCATCTTTCCTAAAACGAAATCTCTGCTGCCAAACATTGTACAGTGGAATCGTAGAGGCCAGTTGAAAAATCTTGACGATATTTACGAAATACTATAAGGACACCGGATGGATGAAATTTACGTCTAGGAAACACATCTGAACGCAAATGACACACACTTTCTGACACAGTACACCGTTTTAGAAAGGATAGAGATGGCGGCACTCGTTCTTCTGGAGGTGCTGCCCTAGTCTTTCAGGAGTTGATTGCTTGTCACAAAATGAGACTGCAAAGCAACCTTGAGGCAGTTGCCATCACGGCAAATATTTTTCATACGGTAACAACACGTTGTTCTTTATATATAGCCCCTGATTACCAACTCCGAGCTAATGAATTTGAAAGCCTTGTTCACCAGCTCTAACACCCTTCCATAGTTATGGGTGATTTTAATGTTCATCATAAGCTCTGGTGTTCTCCACGTTCCGAGTCCCGGGAGAGACCTATAGAAAAGTTTTTGCTCTTATCTGGTACCTGCTTGTTTACCAAAATTCTCCCAAGTTGTTACACTACAACACACAACGCAATCTCTGCGATCGAGCTGGCAATAGGCTCCCCTACTTTCATTCCTATAGTAAAGTGGAGTTTTGGTTTCAATTCCTACAATAGCGATCACTTTCCGGTTACTCAAACGCTATAGGCAACCACATAATCCCAACATATGCACAGATTTCGTGAGGAGTTTGCGGATTGCAAAACTTCAATGAAAGGTCCCAATTGTCTCATGCACAATAAGAAAACCTTGACATTTCCCATGCTAAAGATATCAGCGCACACATCATTATTGCTGTTTATTCCTCTGTCCCTCAAACTTCTGGTAGAAACAATAACACACCGAAGTTTTTGTGGAACGTTGAGGGAAGGGTAGCTCGAAACGAACAAAACAAAGCCTGGGGTGTCTTTAAAGACATTCTACGACTGAGAACCTCATTTCTTTTAAACCTGCAAAAGCAATGGGCAGGCGAATAACACGCGCGGCCAGAACGGACAGTTGGAAAGCATTTATCTCATCCATCAACTCATGCACTGATGCTGTCACGCAGCCAAAGACGACGCAGTTGTCTTTAAGGAAAACTAATTTACTGGGGCGAACTTGTGCTTCCCTAACAACTGAAAGAATACACAGGCGGCGAAGCAGCAGTCAACAGGGTGACTTGCGCAGGCGAGCGGCGGTGATTCGAATGCTGCGGCGTCGAATCCGCTGGAATTTATCTTTTGGAGCGAGTGTTTCTTGAACCGTCGAATAACATCCGGAACACGGTAGATCACAGAAGATTATTCGAGCCTGTTCACGTTAGTTCAGAATACTCTCCATATCAGAAGAAATAGCACATGCGGCATAGAAAGAAATAATGGAACACGTACTTCCGTTGGCACACAGGTAACACAGACCGGCGCAGTCATTCGGTAAAAGCAAAACATAAATAAACAAACCCAATGCATGGTTCGCGGCATTAACACCCCTCAAAGAGTGCATCAACCTGATACTAACATAAAGCGACAGTCCGCAAAAAAAATTAAACTCCCTTCCCGTAGGAGAACCCTGAGTAGAAGGCGAAGCAGGCATGGGGTCGATTCATGTGCCCATTAGTTTTCAGTTCGTCGTTTCCGTGAGGTTGAGGTACGTAGCTACCGTTATATTTACCGTTTGGTATCTATGGTAACAACCACACTTTTCACTTACCGTAACTACGAAATGGTAAAATGCGTTGACCCCATGAATGTTTCACATACTACTCAGGGTTCCGCTACGGGAAGATGGTGTAATTTTATTGGGGGGGGGGGGCGTGTTTGAGTGGAGAAGTATTAAAGTAGAGAGAGAGACGTTGTACCTAGTTTATTTTGCCTTTAAGCATTATCATCAACGTGTTCAACGTATGTGACGTCGAGCTGTGGTTGGCGTTCCGCTTTGGTTATTACCGCCTTATGGTCTGTGAAAACTAAAGTCAAGCGCTGTTGTAGTGAATGAACCCTAATGTTAAAGCTGAGGTCGATGCAAGTTCCCCGGATGGTTGTGGGCTGCTTGTAATAACGGCCGCCAACGCTCGCCGACGCACGCGGCTGCCGACGACGATGAAACGTCGATCGCGCGTGAAGCGTGCTCGTATTCTGCCGCCCAGGAAGACACCGGCAACACTGTCGCTCCAGGAGCCATAGAAGGAACCGGGCGTTCAGCAAGCCCAGCAAGCGCAGTGGGGTGTGGACAGCACACCAACGACAACGACAAGGGAGGAACATAGCCCTGACCATGAGATGCTTCAAATCTCAAAATAAATAAATAAAATCTAAAGTCCGTCATCTTGCCTAGAAAGGTTTTAGGCGAACCGTGTGGACGACTTCAGGCCGCGTGCATCATCGTGATGTTCTGGAATGAACATCGGGGACCGCTTCGTAGGTATGTTGGTCAACGCGTTGTAGAATCCGGTAGGGTCAAAAATACCGTCGTAAAAGATTCTCACTGAGTCCACGCCGTCGGATGTGAATGCAAACCCACACACTAACCTGTGGGCGGTACACGGCGTCTCAGCGTCGGGGGATGTAGCGTCCGGCATCCACCAGCTGCTAGTCTGTTATGCGAACTCGAGCACGCTGGCGGGCCTCCTTTCACTCAGAAGGTATTTTTGGACGTCTGCGTTGAGGTCATCGTCTTCTATTTGGGGAAGCATGGCGTGAAGCATCGTAGTCGGCCGCATTCCGTAGACAAGCTCGAACTGGGTCATCTGCGTAGTTTCCTAGATAGCCATGTTGTACGCACACGTGACCTACGGACCTACTTTGTCCCAAGTCTTAGTAGATGCGAAGCGTCTCATTGTCGCGGCTATGTCCCTCCCTTGTCGTTGTGGTTGTTGTTTCGCCGTCCACACCCCCACTGCGCTTGCTCGGCTTGCTGAACGCCCGGTGGTGTCTTATCCTTCTATGGCTCTTGGAGCGAGTGTTGGCGCTGTCTTCCTGTGCCGGCACGAGACGAGCACGCTTCCCCTTTAAGGGCTCCTGGAGCGACAGCGTTGCCGGTGTCTTCCTGGGCCAGCAGGAGACGAGAACGCTTCACGCGCCTTCGACGTTTCATCGTCCTCGGCACTGCCGTGCGTCGGCGACTCTCGGCGGGCCGTGATTACAAGCAGCCCACAGCAATCTGGCAAGCGTGCATAGACCGCATCTTCAGCAACCTCAGGGTTCATTAACTACAACAGCCCTTGACTTTATATTTCAGAGACCATAAGGCGGTCATAATCAAAGTAGATCGCCAACCACAGCTCCACATCACATACGTTGAACATGTTTATGATAATGCTTAAAAAAGACAAAGTGATGCCTCTCCCCTCTAACACCCCCACCCCTTCCAAAAAAATTACACATTCTTCCCTGAGGGGCACCTTGAGTACTAGGCGAAACAGCCATTGGGCCAACGCAATTTTCTATTTCGTAGTTTTTTTTTAAGTGAAAAGGGTGGTAGTTACAATGGAAACCACAGCGTAAATATAAGGGTAACTACGTACCTCAACCTCACTAAAAAGACGAACTGAAAACTATACGCACTTGAAACGACCCTATGCCTGCTTCGCATACAACTCAGGGTGTCCCTACGGGAAGATGGTGTAATTTGTTTTATTGTCGACATCGACGTACATAGAAAGCATATCCGCTCTAACGAATGTTGGGCCGGACCGCGTAGAAAGTCAAGAGCCTGGACTATGTTCTCGCAAACGCACACACACAAATATATTAACGTGAGATGTACACAGCGGAATGGACACAAGCGCGCGCACGGAGTAGATGCGGAAACACACTCAGGGGTGAACGAGAGTGAACACAGAAAGCACTACTCATACACTTGCGACATTCGTAAAGGCGAGAACGTCATGCAGTGATAAATCGGAGAGCGACTTCTCGGTAGTGGATGATGAGTACGTACGGACGACGGAGCAGGTTGCTGCTGGCATCGAACCGGTGCCTTGCTGGCAAGGAACGGTGGCCGATGGCTAGCGGCGGGCGTGAGGAGCTGAGGACTGGTCCGCAGCGAGGCTTCGCTGCCCGCACTCCACGCCACCGGAACGACGATCACTCCAACCGGCGCAACTGCTTCTGGTCGGCAGCCCGGCAGCCGACCAGAAGCGGTCGGCAGCCCGAGCATTCGCTCATACTGGAGAGCCCGCGACGGTGCTCGGGCCTACACCGCGAGGGTGGCCGTCTTCCTGCCACCGAGAACGAACAGCTTCCTCTTCTTCCTCTTCCTCGTACCTTACGTCTTTTTTGTCGGCTACACCCGTGAAAATCGGTGGATTGGCCTCTCCAGAGACACCTCATCACACTACCCCCCCCCCCTCAAGAAAGTTCTCGGGAGAACTATTCTAAACGTCGTAGGTGGCAAGGTAATCTGTGTCCGTCAGAAGTCCTTGGAGGTTATGACTGAAACTTCAAAAATGAGTCCTAACGGAATAATCTACACAGTACACAGCACAGTCACTGGGGTAGGTCCGAAAGGTTCGCCAAAACAGTTCCTTGAATGCAACTCTTTTTGTACGGTGAGTTAGACTAAGCGCCGTTTTAAACAACATGAAGGTCCACGGCGTATGTGACACTTATATGCTGATATAGACCACTCATTTCACAAACCTAGAATACACAGGATCAGTACCGGTCTTTGCATAGAAAAGGGTTACAGAAAAAGTTCCAGTGTACGCGCAGGTCTTCCGGGAGAGCCACAGGTTGTTCGCAATGTAAATCGGTGCCTTTTCCGCCTTGGGCGGCATGCACCTTTCGTGTGGTAGACACTGCGGTATCGGTTTCTGCGCCTTCTGAACCAGCGTTTTGGATCACGTTTCGAGGAAATTAAACTACCGCGCCTTTCCTGAAAGTTGAAAAAACAAATGGTTTTCCCGCTTTCCACGCTGTCCCTCCTGTCTCTGTCTGCATTGTTTTCGCTTGCGCGAATTTTCCGCTCGGAATTTCAAATGCAAAATGACCTTTCGCGCGGAAATGTGGATATTGGAGAGCCGGTTTATGTGAAGTTTGTGCAAGCTGTCATT
Source organism: Haemaphysalis longicornis (assembly GCF_048455015.1). NCBI lineage: Eukaryota > Metazoa > Arthropoda > Arachnida > Ixodida > Ixodidae > Haemaphysalis > Haemaphysalis longicornis. Next base: position 208,554,089 of record NW_027526361.1, on the reverse strand, counting down.
AGCATGGCGCAATAAACTCTGTCGTCTTGATTGAGAAGTCAACCCAGCTGGCTGTTCACGCTTTGCCCTGAAGCTTTTGACTCCCCAAGATTTATGATGGCTTAGAAAGCTAGGAAAACAACAGCACACTCGTGGTTGGGTCACGGTGTTCTGCGAACCAGGGTAGATGTTTTTCTGTGGATTACAATGCCGGTCCTTCTTCGGTTAGTCCTTTTCCGCGACTCCTTTTCCGAACAGGGTAAGGGCTCTGTGAAAGTCCTCCAGCATTGATAACCGTTTTGTTGCTTGGATATCTCCGTGCTCCAGGCGAACATTTCAACCATTCTTCCTGAGGACCCCTCGGAATTTCATTGTGATGGTAAGGTGCCCTTACAGCAGAATTGCCAGCTTCCTACGTAATCACAGCGCGATGGACGGGACAGACAGAAAGATTAACCACTGGATCTTTCTGTCTTTTTGTCTGTCCCGTCCTTCGCGCTGTGATTAAGTATGAACACGTACCAACTCGCCCAACTTGCAATTGTCAGCTTCCGAAGGACTTGTGACCGGTTGCAGACTCGCCTCTTGAAATGCTGCCACATGTTTCCCTTCTGATGAATCGTTCCCTAGCTCTTGGCTCTCTTTCAAACTACAGGTAGTCTTTGTGTTAATCTCAAGTTGCCTTGGACGAGACACCAATGAATCCGACATGTGACTAGGTTTGGAGCCTGTCATAATTTTAGCTACGCCATCAGGAGTCACGGGACGTAACCGAGATACAAGAAGAGCGATTTGTTTCTTGAGGGCGGCTATCTGTCGTTCCTCCGCCTCCTTTCTCTTCTCGTATACCTTAAGGGCTTCCCTGTCTTATTCATCTCCCTTTTTCTTCCACTGGCTGACAATCTCTTCTTCAGACTCACTACTTCGTTTCAAAAGAGCAACATCGACTTCAAGTCGCCTGGCCTGTCTGTTCAGTGCTAACTGCGCCTTAAGCTTTTCGCGCTCGGTGTCGAAATAATTCCGAATCCCTGCCCCAGTCAGTCCTAGCTCCTGTACGGCTTTCATTATTTTTTCCGGTCCGGCTACGTACATTTCAATGTATGGCGTAATACTAACGGAAACAATAGTAGGGCTCCTCTGTACACATGTAAAATGCGGATCCGGGCAGGCTCGCCACTTTTGTAATGAATGTTGGGCCGGACCGCGTAGAAAGTCACGAGCCTAGACTATGTTCTCGCAAACGCACGCACACAAATATATTAACCTAAGATGTACACAGCGGAATGGACACAAGCTCACGCATGGGGTAGACGCGGAAACACACTCAGGGGCGAACGAGAGTGAACACAGTTAGAAAGCACCGCTCCTACACTTGCGACATTCGTAAAGGCGAGAACGTCATCGGAGAACGACTTCTCGGTAGTGGAGGATGAGTACGTTCGGACGACGGAGCAGGTTGCTGCCAGCATTGAACCGGTGCCTCGCTGGCAAGGAAGGGTGGCCGATAGCTAGCGGCAGGCGTGAGGAGCTGAGGCCTGGTCCGCAGCGAGGTCACGCTGCCCGCACTCCACGCCACCGGAACCACGATCACTCCAACGGGCGCAACTGCTTCTGGTCGTCTCGTCGGCAGCCCGGGCAGTGGCTCAGAAGGGAGAGCCGGCGACTGTACTAGGGCCTACACCGCGAGGGTGGCCGTCTTTCTGCCGCCGACAACGAACAGCTTCCTCTTCTTCCTTTTCCTCGTACCTTGCGTCTTTTTTTGTCGGCTACACCCGTGGAAATAGGTGGATTGGCCTCCCCAGCGACACCTCATCACATCCGCGATCGCCTTGCTCAGACGTTCCGTTAATCGGTTTTGTTTTGGGGGTGGTACGCCATCGTTATTCGGTGATCCGTGTTGCTGTAGCTAAGATTTCCAGCATGAGATATGCTGTGAAGGCCAATCCACTGTCCGTGATTAGGACTTCAGGGGCTCCACGTCGCACCACAACTTGGCTTATGAAGAACTTTGCGACTACTTGTGCAGTCCCCCTTGAACGTGCGGCGTTCTCTGCTTAGCGTGTCATGTAGTCCATGTGCTACGACAATCGACTTGTTCTCGGATCGTGACTTAGCGAACGGTCCCTAAAGGTCCTTTCCAATTTGTTGTAAAGGCCTCGATAGGATGGCAAAGGGCTCCAAAAGTCCAGCTGGTCTCGTCGGCGGCGTGTTTTGTCGCTGGGAGTCCCGGCAGCTACGAGCATATTCGGTGACGTCGGGTGTAAGGCGGGGCCAGTAGTACTTTACCTAAATTTTTTCAATAGTGCGTGCAGTGCCGAGATGTCCGGACGATGGGTCGTCGTGCTACACTTCCAGAATTTTGTCACGAAGGACTGCTCGGGTGACTAAAAGACAATTTGTTCTGGTCACGGGGCTGAAATGTTCATTCACGAGGAGAGGGTTCTTGAGGCTGTATGCTGTAAGTTGTGTTTAAAGGCCCTAGGCACAGCGATGTTGTGTCTTCGAGGTTGTCGATCATGGCGCGCAACTCGGCGTCGGCCCGCGGCTGGGCGGCTAGGTCGCTCTCTGTAACGACTCCGAAGAACACGGTGTCTTCATCGGAGTCTTGTGGTTGTGGGTCGACGGGGGCGCGGGACATGCAGTCGGCGTCGGAATGTTTCCTGCCGGATTTCTAAACGATTATAACGTCGAAATCTTGCAGGCGCAAATTCCACCACCCTAGAGGGCCAGCGGGGTCCTTCAAATTTGCGAGCCAACCCCGCGCATGGTTGTCTGTCACAACCCTTAGTGGTCTACCACACAGGCATAGGCGAAACTTTGAAATGGCCGATATAATTGCAAAGCACCCTTTCTCAGAGGCTGAATAATTTTTCTTCTCCTTAAAGAAGACCACGGCTCGCATAGGCGATTGCTTTTTGGCAACCGCTTTGTTTTTGGACGAGGACGGCACCCAGGCCTATATCGCTGCCGTCCATGTTCATTTCCGTTTCGGCGTTTTCGTCGAAATGAGCGAGCACGGGCGGCTTTCGCAGGCGTTCTTTCAGCTCGCAGAATAATTTTGCTTGGGCGTTTTTCCACGCGAATGGCGTGCTACCTTTTCTCAGGCACCTGAGTAGTTCTGCAATGCGTGCGAAGTTTTTGAAGAAACGCCGGTAGCATGCGGCACGTCCAAGAAATCTTGGCACGCCCTTTTTGTCTTTCGGGCTCGGGATATTCGACATCGCCAATGTTTTTGTGGGTGATGCAGGACTCCCGCAGCGTTGACGACGTGTCCCAAAACCTTGAGTCCCGTAAGCGAAGCGGCACATTTCAGGCTTCAGCATTAATCCCGACGAGCAAACAGCCTCGAGTACAGACCGCAAACTTTGAAGGTGTTCATCGAAGTTCTAGGCAAAAACCACAACGTCGTCGAGGTATACGAGGCAGGTGTGCCCATTCAGGCCAGCTACCACAGTGTCCATGACTCTTTCAAACATTGCTGGCGCCGTGCGCAGCCCAAACGGCATCACCTTCAACTCGTATAGTTCGTCCGAGGTTATAAATTCCGTCTTCTTTCGGTCTCTCTCGTCCACTACAATTAGCCAGGAGCCGGTCTTCAGATCTATCGATGAGAAGCACTTCGCACGGCAGAGGTGGTCGAGGGCGTCATCGGTTCCTGGCAGGGGGTACACGTCCTTTTTCGTGATTTTTTTCGGTCCCCGTTTGTCAACGTAGAACCTTAATGTGCGGTCTTTTTTCTTCTTGAGTACGACCGCTGCTGCCCACGTACTTTTAGACGGCTGTATAATGTCGTCGCTGAGGATGTCGCCGACTTGAGTCTGCTTGGCTTCACGCTCGTGTGAAGAGACGTGGTACGGTTACTGTCGGGTTGGTCGGGCTCCTCCTTCGATTATTATGCGGTGCTTCGCCAGAGGTGTCTGACGTAATTTTGAGTTCGACGAAGAACACTCGCAGCAGCGGCGCAGTAAAGCCAATAAAGTGTTTCTCCTTGCGGCAGTGCCGGATTCACGTTGATGGAATGGGGAAGCTTGAAGTTATCTTGGTGTTCGCGTTCGAAGTAGGCGAATGCGATCACGTCACTTTGTTGTTGCGTTTCTGCTTGCTGCAGAACAACGGGAGGATTAGCTTAGTCGACTATGTTGTTTGTAGCGAATTCTTCCTTCTTTACTTTCTCCGGTCGTAGACCAAGTTCGGGTGGGAGGCCTTGTTGTTGGCGGCTGGTATGGATGGGGCTTGCTTGGCGACTTCCAGATGGTTTAGGGCGCATGTACCCCCGCACCTCCACCACATGTCACGCACCCAAAGTTGACGCAGTTGTCGCCATGTTTTCTCCTAGTTATGCCAACGCCGCGCGCTGGGGGACGACCCAGTACAACAGTGCTGACTTGGTCCCACTCACGCCCCCCCGCTGTGCTGCCCTCGGCAGCCCAAAACGTCGTCACACTGCCTTTGACTGCAGCAGCAGTTGCGAAAACAAGACTTGTGGAGCCGGTGCTGCCACTCCGGTGTCTGGTGCACCCACCCTCAGTGTTGCTGAGAGGTTGGGGAACATGGAGTCGCGAGGGGGGGGGGGCGCCACCCTGTACGCTTGCCATGCCGCGTTCTACGCCTACAGACCGCGCGGCCAACAAAGACACCGAACCTGTCGGAACACGCGCGAAAGAGCCTGACCCATCAGATGCTCATGGCGTGCCCTTTGAGGAAATGGACGTAACGCTGTTCCCAGTGGCACCAGAGCTGTCGAGGGAGCAGCGCCCCTCAGTTGAGCGTAGAAAGCAAATAACAAGAGTACCAAATAAAACAGAAATACACAAACAAGCTCAATCTTCCTTAAAACGAAATTTATGCTGCCAAACATTGTACAGTGGAATCGTAGGGGCTTGCTGAAAAATCTTTATGATATTTACTAAATACTGTCAGAACACCCGAAAGATGTAATGTGCCTCCAGGAAACATATCTGAACGCAAATCACACACACTTTCTCACACAGTACAGGGTTTTTGGAAAGAATAGAGATGGCTGCACTCGCTCTTCTGGAGGTGTTACCCTAGTCTTTGAGAAGTCGGTTACTGGTCACCGAATCAGACTGCAAACTAACCTTGAATTGATTGGGATCACGACAACTATTTTTGAAAAGTTAACAACAGTTTGTTCTTTATATCTAACCCCTGATTACCAACTCCGAGCTAATGAATTTGAAAGGCTCGTTGACCAGCTCCCACACCCTTCAATACCTATGGGTGATTTTAATGGTCACCATGAGCTCTGGGATTCTCCATGTTCCGATGCCCGGAAAAGACTAGTAGAATATTTTTTACTCTCATTTGGCACCTGCTTTTTAAAACAAAATACGCCTAATATGTTACAGTACAACATACAACACCAACTCTGCGATCAACCTGGCAATAGGCTCGCCAACTCTCTTTGCTATAGCAAAGTGGAGTCTTGGTTCCAATTCCTACAATAGCGATCACTTTCCGGGCACGTCAAGCGCTATTAACAGCCCCACAATCACCACACGTGCTCGGAGATTTTGTGAGGAGTGTGCAGATTGGAGAAATTCAATCAAGTGTCCCAGTTGTCTTATGCACAATTAGAAAACCTTGACATTGGCCATGCTACAGATATCATCACCGCACTCATCGATATTGCTGCTTATTCCTCTGTCCCTCAAACTTCTGGTAGAAACAATAACAAACCTACGTTTTTGTGGAACGTGGAGGGAAGGGTAGCTCGAAAGGAACAAAACAAAGCCTGGGGTGTCTTTAAAGGCATCCTAGGACTGATTACCTTATTTCTTTTAAATGTGCAAAAGCAATGGGCACGCATTTAACACGCGCGGCCAGAAGTGAGTGCTGGAAAGAATTTATCTCATTCATCAACTCATGCACTGGGGATGTCACGCAGCCAAAGACGACGCAGTTGTCTTTAAGGAAAATAAGTTTAATGAAACGAACTTGTGCTCCCCTAACAACTCAAAGAATACACAGGCGGCGAAGCAGCAGTCAACAATGTGACTTGCGCAGGGGAGCGGGGGTGAGTCGAACTCCGCGGCGTCGGCTCCGCGGGAATTTATCTTTGGGCGCTGGTGTTTCTCAATCCGTCGAATTACATCCACAACACCGTATACCACAGAAGACTATTCCAGGCTGTTCACGTTAGTTCGGAACGCTCTCCCTGTCCGAAGAGATAACACATTGGGCATAGAAATAAAAAATGGAACACGCGCCTCCCATGGCGCACAGATAACACAGATAACACAAACTGGCGCAGCCGGTCCGTAATAGCAAAACACAAATGAACAAACCAATGCATGGTTCCCGGCAATATACACAAAGTTTCGAAAAGGATTAGTGTTTACAATGGCGTAACACAAACACCTTCCCACTTGTTAGCGTGACTAGAGACACGCTTCAAGATTAATAAATGCTCTTGGCCGACACTTCGAGGGTTTTTGCAGTTCTGCTCACTACCGCAACGTTTTTAAGATACAGAAATCTAATGAAACAACCAATTCTGCTGAAGATTGATCAGAAAAATGGGATACAACTGTCCATTCACTCTGCTTGAGTTCTCTGTCGAACTCTCAACATGCGGGAAAACAGCCTCAGGGGAGGGAGTACCACAAAAGAAATGGTAAAACTTGGACACGCAGACACCCAAGCTGCAATTCTTCATTTATTCAGTGAAATATGGCGAACATGACGTCTCCCAAAATTATGGAAGGAGGCCATTGTTATTCCAATCCTAAAGGATGGAAAGCAAATTCTTTACGAAGCCGCAATAGGCCGATTTCTTTGACGAGCTTGCTGTGTAAGCTGTTTAAAAATCATTGCAGACGTTGAGTGCACTTTTAGAATAAGATAAAATTTTAATAAATGCCAGGCATGCTTTCGGTCCCAAAGGTGCCCAACCGACAGTCACGTGGCCTCTCAGTCTTATGCAAGGAATGAGTTTTTACATAAGCAAGACTGAATTACTGTCTTGCACATGGAAAAAGCGTATCACACTGCATGACGTTATGGTATCTTACTGGATCTCTGTTCGTATAAAATTTGTGGCAATATGGTAAAGATTACACAGAACTATTTTTTGCAGAGGACATATCGTGTGCGCCTTACGAACGTTTTATCGAGATTGTATACTCAAGAAAATGGTGTACCGGAAGGATGTGTTTGATTTGCGCACTCTTTATTGTCAAAATGAACCCTTCCGGAAAAGTTTTGCCCCGCTCACTCTTTATTCTGTCAATGTGGATGACATTCCAGTAAGTTTTAAATCAGGCAATGTGACGATTTGGGAGAGACTAATTTAGAGAGAAGTGAACAGCCTCTTGAGATGAGCAAATGACTATGGTTTTAAGCTAACGGAGACAAGAGCACCTGTGTGCTGTATTCTAAAGAGCGATGCTTGCGGCCGGACCCAAGTGTGAGTGTTGATGGAAGATTCACCCCATTAAAGAAATAGCATACAATTCTTGGTGTGCTGCCGGATGAGAAATTATCTTTCATACTTCCAATCAAAAAACTACGATTAACTTGTATAAAAGCCCTGAACATTCATCAGATTATATCCGGTCTATCTTATGGCATGGATCGGTAATGCTCATTGAAAATATTCAACAGCCTTATCGGATCGAGACTTGATTTCAGTTGTGTAGTGTATCAGTCAGCCTTAAGGCTGCGCTGAAACTGCTTTACCCTGTTAACCATCCAGGCCTGCGGTTGGCAACTGCTGCTTCCCGTGCCAGCCCGACAGAAAGTTTATGTGTTGAATCTTATATGTGGTCACTGGAAAATCAACGTGCCTAGACTGCCTAGCTATACGCAGTAAAAGCAACCTCAATCGTAAAGCATCAATCGAACGTCCTAATACATGACACATCGACTGTATCTATATTCCATATAGGGCTCTCACTTCCACAGCCTTATACGATCACCGTAAACACTCTAGCATCCAGAATGGAGGTTTCTTTCAAAGTCACTTACAAAACAACTTTGTCTGATGTTATAGCCCACTGGAAGGGGTAACCAAATAAATCCGCAATTAAAGCGACGGTGCAAACCTAACTGAACTGATTGGGAATTAAATTGGTTACGGTGTTATAGTCGCCGTCGCTCACTTCTGCCCCGTCAGACGCGCAAGACGCGAACGGAACCGACGGAGAAGCCCAGCGGTAGTCTAATTACTTTGTTGCTCGACAATACCTTTACGTTGTTCAAGAAAATAATGAAACTAAAGCTTCATTTATGGCTAGAGTTTAATTAAGTCAGCCTAATACATCTGCAACTCTTATACTACACACGAGTCTTACTTCAACGCATGCTGAACGTCGTGAACCTGCGGTGGGAGCACGGCTGCTTGTTCGGAAAACACAAAGCCGGAAAACGTATAGCTAGAACTGGCGTCACAGAATTGGAATCACATGTATGAGACCACTTTTTTCTTCGCAAGAACCAACAACGCTAAGCAGCACTCGCGAGCGCCAGTTGTTATAAACGACAGCTGAAGTTATGGCGGGAACGAGCGCGAGCACTCCCGCACCGCGGAAGGTGACTTACGTTTTCAGCAGCGGCCGTAGCAGGCAAGCGATGTTATTCCACCAGTCAGGTATACTTCACACAGCCACCGACACCAAAACGCACCTCACAGACACGTACAGAAGTACTACGGTGGTTTCAATACCACAAATCAGACAGAGACGCCAGACCGACGCGGCGACGCCTCGACGCGTCCATCCACCAGCCCCGCCCCCGAGAAAAAGAAAGCGGAGAGGCACAACGCTCAAGTAGTCCGACGGACGCCGTTGCGTTAGGACACACAAATGACCCATTCCTACTGAACGTTCAACACTCTCTCTCTCTCATGCTGTTTTGAATACTCTGAACTTAAGTTTAAGTACGCTTTGTTTCATGGCACGGTGCCGTGGCTCTTTAGGTAACTACTTTTTGCTGCGTTGTCGCCTGTTCACCGCGCTCTAACCGTCGTCATCCGTCATGTTGGTGAACCGCCGCGGGCCATGACCGCAGTGCTGCCCTCGAGTGGTGCTGCGTGCACGCCGGGTGCGCATCTATACACACAAAATAACGCACACGAGTGCTCTGCAGTGAGACTTCATGCAGCGGTATGCAACAAGAGGTAAGGCTCTGGGAATGTACCCCTGCCAATACATTTTATTTTAATGTGGTACTTTGCAAAAGCTTAAAAATGATTTGGAACTACTTTTAAATGCAGAGCATTTCAGGTACTTACGATGTCACCCGCGTTGACGTCCGAGGTCCGCATCGGTCCGCCTACACTATATAAAAAAATAATACTTACCGGCGCCAGGTTTCGATCCCATGACTCTGCGGGCAGAACGCAAGGTACATGGTGCCCACTGTACCCACTGGATACAGTGGGCACCATGGTACCCACTGGTTACCATGGTGCCCAGTGGGCCCATTTGGGCCCACTGGGCCACAAAGCCGACACAGAACGGAAGGTTACAAATGCGACTGATATCCTTGACTCATTCAACCGTCGGCCACAGGTGCGCCCTCTCCCTCGCGTCCTCCTCGCCTTCTCTAGCTCGCAACACCCTCTCTCGCCGCGTTCGCTTCGGGCGCACAACAGGTGGGGACGTGCGCAACACCCTCTCTCGCCGCGTTGGGTTCGCGCTGAGCAACAGTCGGTTCGCGCGCAAGAACAGGTGGGGGCGCTCGCATCGCGCTCTCTCGCCGCGGTCGGTTCGCGCTTAAACCACATATGTCGTTCGCGCGCGCTCCGGTCCCTAACATCTGTGGCGTGATCGTGACGTGAACATCACGCGTTCGTGTGTTGGCGCGATTTCGGCGCTATAACACTCTCTCGCGAGGGGCATTGGATTGGATTCGACTGGATTGGCTTGGCTTGGCTTGGCTTGGCTTGTATTGGTTTGGATTTGGATTGGATTAGATTAAAGTGGATTGTGTTGGATTGTGTTGCGTCATAGCCGCGCCACGTTGCGTCATAGCCGCGGCAGGGGGTTCACGGCACGTTTCACGTTTCACCATCGACTTTATCGGCAATGTCTACGCTGGAAGACAACCATTACAACAACAACAACCAATGCGTAATCCATATGACTTGCAGGCGCGCCCCCCGCGGAAATGCTCTGCATTTGATCGTGCCCCTCGCGAGGGGGATGTTTATTTTTTTAATTTGGTAGTTAAATTTCCGGTGTAATTTTTATATTTAATATATAGAGAATGAAAAAGATATATGCGGTGACAAATTTGACCTCGCTAATTTTTTTTTGTGCGCTGCGCGTGAAAACAAATTCAAAACGACGCAAACTTCATAATATTTGGAGTGAACTTGAGAGGTCATTCAACTAACAAAAATGCCGAGACGTGCGTAAATGCACTCCTAAATACCTGCGTCACATATAGGCTACTACTCTTCATAAATCTTTATGATCAAAACTTACGTCTGAATGAACGCGCTGTCCTGTGTGGTTTTTGCGCCCGGGCAATACGTGTCCTCAAGGCCGGTCGTATAAAGCGCGTTGTCCACGAATGACTTGCGTACAGGCCGGCGTCTGGCCAAGCTATCGGAAGCCAAGGGGAAGCCAAGGGGCGTTGATGATTGGCTATCGGCCTATGCTGCTTGGGCGTTGTCAGTTGGGGATGGGTGGTCAGGATTTCCAGGGCCTGCTGGGAGATTTTACACCGGAGAAAATTTCGGATGGCTTTCTGTGAGTCAGAGAGGACGTAGTGTGGGGTAGGTCGCTGGGAAAGCGCGAGCGAGGGCAATAGCCACCTCCTCCGCCGTTGTGGTGTTAGAGGTTGGAATGCTGGATGTGGCTGTACTGTGAGGGAAGTGATGCTCCATGACTTCAACGCAGTGCGCGGTGGGATTGGGGTACGGAGCGGCGTCGGTGTAGAGGGTGTGTGACACTGGGGTATTTCTGGGAGTGGACGACGTCTCAGGCACGCCAGCGAGCATAATGGTATGTAGGTTGCATGTTTCTAGGGAGAGGGCGGACTTTAGTGTGTGCGCGGATGTGAGCGGTATGGGGGTAGGAGGGGTAATGAGTGTGGGTTTCGTGCTGTTAATAGATGGTAGGATGTAGTGCCCTGTGGGATATGAGGCTAGCCGCGTGATTTGGGACGTGTAGTTAGCGTCAAAGTGCTCTCTGATGGTTTTGTGGACGCCTAGGGCTACGATTCAGTATTGTGGCTAGGAGGCGAATTGTGGCGGTGCGGACAGAGAGTAAGTTGTATACATAGTGGTAGAAATGGGTGCCTAAGTTGTGGCGTGAGATGGCGTCTAAGATGCTGTGGTCTGAGTAGTTGTCGAAGAGTGTTTGTAGATTAAGGGAGAGGATGGACGTGTGATCGCGTTCGGGTGGGTGAAGATGGAAGCAGTGGTGGAGTTGAAGGATAGCGTCTTTGGTGGAGAGGTTTGCGCTAAAGCCAAGCATGGTAGGTGGCTAGGCCGGCTTACTCTCTAGGTATCAGCTCATTCTGGTTTGAAGAACGTGTTCCAAGCGCTTGCCCAGGCAGGATGCAAGGGAAATGGGGCTGATGTTGTGGAGGGAAGTCGTTTTGCTAGGCTTAGCTATAAGTGGATATACTCCATTGTTTTCAGGCAGATGGAAGGGTGTGGTGTTCCCAATGGTTTTTGAATATTTGTACGGGACGTTAGATGGTGTCTTCGTAAGGTGGCAGAGAAGAGTGTAACTGATTTGATCAGGGCCCGGCGCATTGTTGCGTCGAATTGCTTGGACTGCGGCAGGAAGTTCGGAATATGTGAGAGGGGCGTCGAGCTGTGAGTTGGGGGTGGCAGTGTAGCTTCTTCTCCAGTGCGGCGGCCCTCGCCACACAGGATGCAATTGGGGCAACATGGGTGTTTGGGAGCAGGGTCCATGACCCCTTAATTGGCGCTGTGAGGGCGAGGAGAGGGGTTGGTCGGCTGATCAGCAGGCCATTCAGACTTCCGTCTTGTGCTTGTACGGGTAGCACTGCATGAAGGGCACTTGGACAGCTCCAGTGCCCTTCATGCGGCGGGCACCGAGAACGGTGATGGTTGGATTGAGGCGACTGAGGCTCCCAATAATGAGAGGCTCAGGATCTTCTGGGGGATTTGGAAGTAGGCTCCAAAGGTTGTTGTGCTAGGTGGAGGTATACGGTTCTGCAGTGCGTAGGTGGGGCTGTCCCATTAGAGGGAGGCAAGTTGGAGGTATTGTTGCGCACGGGATTCAAATGGGCTGCTGGCCACAATGAAATCAGATCGGATGTTGACGCAGATTGGTCTGCTGGGTTGTTGGTAACGTGAGCTTGCGTAAATACGGCGTCGGCGAAGAGCACGGCATGTACCTTGCTCAGGTCAAGGCCGCCTTGCGTGCGCTGGACGATTTTCTAGTCGTCGGGGGGAGGGGGTCTTTACGAGGTATGGTTGGTTTCCTCTTGTTTTTGTCGAGCTTCGGCTTGCGCTCTAGATCGGTGGCCTTAGTGTGCGGTGGTGGCTCTTTGTAGGTTGCTGCGGAAATGCGGGCGCGGATAGTGCGCCAACAGGGCTCTTGCAGAATGTCGGGGTCAATCTCGTCTCCTTCCACCTTGTATTGCACCCGGGCACAAGTGGCGAGAACGGAGGTGTTGTGGGCTTAGAGCGGTTGGTCGGCCGTCGGAGGGGCTTCAGGCAGGAGCACTATTCAATGGACGGAGAAGCTGATAGTGAATGTGAAAGAATTGTTGAATACAACATGAAATATTGGCTGTATTGTGTTAAGCATTTGTTCAGATTTTCTGAGTTTATTCTGACAGCGAAAAGACCTGGCTCACAGGCCGCCGCAAGCTTCAAACCTACAGTATAACGCAAGGCTGATTGACATGGCGCTGGTCAAGTGACTGAAGCTACATGTGATATATTTTGCAGGAATTGCGCTGAATTAAAACAGAATTTACATCCAATACCAATTGTCAGTTTACGACAGGCGCAACAGTACCAAAGAATAGAAGTTTACCTATTTGACATTGCAATTGCTGGCCAGGGGTGGGTGAAAAAACATAACAGTTCTCAGCTACGAAGCGCTGTTAACACGCAATCCAGTAAATGAAAGACACATTCAAAGAGATGAAACATCAATGTATCCGCAGATAATCAAGCTGGCAAACCTTTAAAAGGTACAAACAGCAATGGATAGTAAGAAGGTTCAAAACCTGTCTCAGGTAAATACAAGTGAACACACTCTCTCCGTAATCACGGAATTTAAGTGCAGAGATTTATGCACCAATGCTCTTGCCAGTTTTAAGGAGTGTTATTCCAGCGGATGTGTCAGTGGACTTCAATATGAATCTGTTGGCTCAGAATAGGTCGGACAGGAAAAGGGAGCGAGATCAAAGTGAGATAAAAAGAAAAATATCGCGCCATTATGTAACTTTGTCCAGTAAGAGTGTTATTTCCCGCTCTACACGAGCGGATCATGTTTTACTCGTTTTAAGTAAGTAAAGCCTTTATGGAGAACGGATTTTTGATTTGGGCAACTGCACCCGGGCAAGATTCTCTGCAATGGCGGCCAATTTTTTTAGAGACGAAAAGCGGACACGCTCGCGTGTTGGAGATTTCGGCACATGTAAAGTTCCCCAGGTGGTCGAAATTATTCGGAAGCTCTCCAAAACAGAGTGCATAATCACCTGTGTAGCGTGGGTGCCTTACGCCTCCAAATAATTAAAATGTCTACAACCATGCCTTGTATCGGGATTACAGTAACGAAGGCAAGTATACTAACGAAGGTTTAACACAAACGCGAAGTTGCACAAAAGCGCCACACCACTGTTTTACCCCGGCTACTGCGTAATCGGATTTCAGTTAAACCTTCCGATCAAGGGGAGTTGGAGGGCTCTAAATTACGTATTTGTACGCCTGAAAAACTTCTACGCAACCATCAATACCCCCGGACGAAAACAAAATAAACAATATTTCTCAACTAGAAGAGACGGGCACTACTGAAGCGACGCTACGATTTCTTGCAATCGAGGTGAAGGATTTTATATTTTATAATAATCACTGAAAATTTTCAAAGACTGTTTCCAAGGACTCAATTACACAAAAAGACCGGCCCCTCTATCATAAACTAAGACGGTTCACCAGAGGAATAAAGGAGTCCCTCTGAGCAGAACCAAATCTTAAGTGAAAGCGGCAAAAATGGAAAATAGACAAAAAATTCGGCTCCAATCCTCGTTGTCAAGGTGGGTGGGCAGCGAAGCTGTGAACCACACACACAACGCTTGCCCATCCATGTCAATTGCATTCACACACTTTATACTAGAAAGAGTGAAACAAGACACTTGGCAGCTGTTACCTCGGTTTTGCGGTGACGGCGTCCCGAACGCAAAAGTGACGGCACAATGAAAACGGAGAACAGCGTCTGGCGGAGGGTGAGGAGGATGGCGGCGCGCGCGGCTAAGGCGCCAGCTCTCTCACTGCTTCCCGTTCACTAATGTTTCATGCGGCCCCGCCAAGGCCCTGACACTTTCCCACGACGCTGATCAGTTTGCCGCTAATCCTTACCACGTGAACGCCATCATCATACGTTATGCAGTTTGCACTTTACACAATGGCATTGAATTGGTCGTTCAATACCCCGTCTGTCTCCTCGTCTCCTCGAGTAGACGTAGATTACTCCGTAAGACGGCAGGTGCTCTAATATTACCTTGACGCGACTAGCGTTGAAGACCCCGTTTTCTTTACGATGATTGTCACGCTTATTGCTTACTCTTATTGTTCGTTGTTCTGCTATGTTTGCCCTGTTCGGCCTCAGGATGAAACATTGGGGGAAAACGTATGGGTACGGAGACCGACATTTCATTGGCCCTTGCACCTGAAGCTGCTCTCTTCCAATGGATCGCTAATTTACCAAATTGTTTCTTACGCGTGTTCCCCACCTTTGTCTCGAGGGTGTTTTTCACTGTCTTTGTATTTTTAACAGCCATTCCACTATTGAATGTTCGCTAACAGGCGCATCTCTCGGTGAAGTGAAATTGTTGTGTTTATGTGAGCGGTCTCGTGGAATGGTTTGTTGCAAAACCAACGCGCTGCTTTTAGTAGACACACAGTGCTGCTGGTCTTCGTACTGTTTCGGTATTCTGCGGCACTAAATAATTCAGAGAATTATTCAGAGAAGTTTATTCAGAGAATGCACATAAGGTACATTCTGTACTCAAGATGTCGGTTTTGGAAAAACCGCAACCCTCGAGCCTCCACACTCATGCGGTAACCAATCGCGGCAACAGGTTTTGAAGTCACGTACCAAGGCCTTTCCAAGGACTGGCCGATGGGCTCCCTTCCTGCCTATGAGGCTGGAAGCTGTAAAACGGATCTTACCCCCAGGGCAGATCCAGGGAATTAAAAACCACCGACGCTGCTTTTTTTTCATTGTGGCATGGTTTTAGGTACCCTCTTCCAATTGTCGGCTGCCTGTGGGCCGTACCGAAGTACTTGCTGAAAAAATTGCAGTATATTATGATAAGATTTTTCAATAAGCTTCTAAAAATAACATCTCCATGCTCAACCTTTTTACTTTCGCTAGTATTTCAGCAATCTCTAGACACTGCATGCATTCCAGACAATTAGAAACTTTCTTATGTAAAGCCCCTGTTTAAATCGGGCGATAAAAAATCTCCCTCCAACTACAGACCAATTTCCTTAACTTCCATATGCTGCCAATTGCTCGAACACATCATTTACACCCATATAATGTCACATTTAAATGCGAATAACTTGCTTTTCGAAAATCAGCATGGCTTTAGGCATAAACGGACATGTCAAACTCAGTTATTTGAATTAGTACCAGACGTTCATGAAGCCTTACATACCAAGAATTATATCGATGCAGTTTTCGTTGACCTGTCCAAAGCCTTTGATCGTGTGCCTCACAACCGTCTACTCCTGAAATTGGCCGCCTTGGAACTTAATGAAAGCGTAACTAGCTGGGTAAAAGAATTCTTATCGAAACGCTCTCAATCAGTTATAATAGATAACTGTGTTTCAAAGACCGCATGTGTTAAATCTGGCATTCCCCAATGCTCTGTCTTGGGTACTTTGCTTTTCTTGGTCTACATAAATGACATTGCCACTAACATGACATAAACTATACGGCTTTTTGCTGCTGATGATTGTGTTTTGTACAGGCAGATATCTGACCAGGATGATGTTACTGATCTTCAGGCTGACCTAAATAAGCTAACTGAGTGGTGTGAGAGATGGCAAATGCAAGTAAATACCGAAAATACAAAACACATGGCATTTTCTGTGCTTTCTAGAACCACTACGAACTCTTATGTAGTAAACGGCACTGTTATTGAAAACGTAAATAAACCTAAATATTTGGGCTTCTTCTTAACGTCTGATCTGTCATGGCGAGCTCATATAAAATCAATTACCAATAAGGCGTGGAAAAAATTAGGTTTCATTAAACGAAGCTTATTTTTAGCCAATGCTGATACTAGACTTCATTCGTACACTACTCTGATCCGGTCATCTCTAGAATACGCATCGATCATCTGGAATCCCCATCAAGACAATTTGACTAACCTACTCGAGGCAGTCCAGAAAAAGGCTGCAAGGTTTATTTTGCGTTCTCACTCTCGAGACCAAAGTGTATCGGCCCTTAAAAATTCTCTAGGTCTTCTAAACCTTAACGTGCGTCGTAAATTATCTCGTCTAGTTTATTTCCACTCACTGTGTTACAACAGCTCGCTATTTTCTTCAAAACATATTTTTCCAGCGCATCACATCTTGTTACGTGTTGATCATGCGCACAAGGTGTCAACAGTTTTTGCCCGGACAGAAAAAATCAAATCATCTCCCCTCCTATTATCAATAAATGACTGGAACCATCTACCCGCCAGTACAGCATCCCTAGCGGATGCTTCTTTATTCGAGGCCGCATTATCGGTCACCTTCAAGCGGAAAGTGCTGTATAATTCATCCAGTAGCGCTTCTTTTTCCTTAGTAAATTTGGTCACACCGTTTATACTGTTCCATGTTTTTTTTTCGCCGCCTGTGTACCTTTATTTTGCGATATTTTTTTGTGTTCACACTTGTATCTGTACTTTTCAGTCTGTACTTATCTGTACTTTTTTTGCATTCTGTGTTGTATAAAATCCCCCCTATGTAATGCCCTGATGGGCCATTAGGGTAAATAAATAAATAAAATAAATTACCATTCTTTCATTGGCAACGCTGTGGATTCCAAGAAGTCAGTCATTCTTTTGGCCAAATGCCTGCAAAGTATTGTTGGTTCCTACAACGTTTACAAGAAGCGCGAACCCTGGGATATGCACGTTGGAAGAAAAAAGAAAAACTCAAAGTAAGCACTTACCAAAACAGACATTTCTCCTGACCTGTCTACCAGTGCGACACTGCACAATACTATCCACTCTTCGCAAGGAGTCATTTCAGAAAAAAAACATTTAGAGACTGAGACAGCTGCTAGACTTTTACAGGAGCTTCCATGTTTAGGAGTAGCACTGGTCAAACCAATTGAAATTCCGATACCAACGCCAAATTGTCGGAAGCCTCTAATTCTAAATTTTGCTCGCACAAATCAACCGGATATGACAAAATGGGGCTGTCCAATCTGCAATGTACAACTGTAGGTTATCGCAAAGCATCTCAGTTATGCAGAGGCAACTTGACAGGTGGCTCATCAGCTTCATGATTCATTAAATAATGGACAGGCAAACCTGCCAAGATTGATCATTGTTCATCATCATCATCATCACTAGCCTATCTACGCCCACTGCAGGGCAAAGGCCTCTCTCATTAATCTCCAATTACCGTGGTCCTGTACCAACTGCCACCAATTTATCCCCTCAAACTTCTTGATATCATCTGCCAATCTAAGTTTCTGTCGCCCCTGAAACGCTTGCCTTCTCCAGGGATCTACTCTCTTAACCCAGATGGCCAACGGTTGTCTTGCCATCGCATTACATGCCCTGCCCACGCCCAATTCTTCTTCTTCTTAATTTCTACTAACACTTCCTTAACACGTGTTTGTTTCCTGACCCGCTCCGCTATCTTTTTGTCCCTAATGTTACACCTAACATTTACCACTTCATTGCCCGCTAAGTCGCTCTCACTTTAAGTCGAACTCTCTTCGTGAGCCTCCACGTTTCTGCCCCGTAGGTGAGTACCAGTAAAATGCAGCTGTCATACACTTCCTTCTTCAAGGACAATGGTAGGCTGCTATTCATTATCTGCGAATGTCTCCCATATGCACTCCACGCCATTCTGATCCTTATAATTATCTCTGCCTCATGCTTGGGATCCGGGTTCACAGCTTGGCCTAAGCAGATATATTCGCTTATGACTTCCACTACCTCGCCAGCTATCCCAAACTGCTGTGTTCTCCAGAGGTTATTGATCATTACTTTGGTTTTCTGCATAATAATTTTCAGGCCAACGGTTCTACTCTGTTCGTCTTGTGCGCAAAGTGGATCATTAGTCAGAAGAGTGGCAAAAAACACGTCGAAGTGCACAAACTGCTGGTCCAGAGTACTGCTCATTCGGGAAGTTGCACAAAAGTCAAAACCAGAAAGGACTGTCTCTCAAGCAGCCGAACCGGTAAGACGTGTCTCCGCGGATCTCCCTACCACTAAGCTCGATTAGTTAGTACTTGCCCTCGCTGCTGCTGTTACGAATCGGCCAACGCCGCCGTATTTTCCCGCATCAGCCACCACGTGGGAATCGACCACGTGCGCCCGCGTGTCGGTGAAGCGTACTTTCGTGTCTCACCATGCCGGGTCAGTCACCTCGCTTTGCAACGCGCCTCCGGCGGCTGCCAGCGGCACGCCCAGGCATGCTTCACGACGTTCGCCACACCCTTCAGGCACCTGCGCGTCGGTGAGTCCCGTCTTGACATCCCCGGCTCAGACGTTTAGCTATCGGCGCGATTAACATTCGCTAGCGCGACCCCGGCACCTGTCAAGGACACTCTCTCCCCCCCTCTCGGACTCCACGTGGGGCGAACCCATGAATGACTCACGAACTATGGAAAGAGTGTGTGTGTGTCTGTGATGTTCGTGGCGTGTTACTCTTGGGGGCGTTTTTTGGGTATAAATAGAAGCAGCACAAACGTTGAATTTCATTCCTGTCTGAGCAGAAAAATCCATGCGGTCGCTCTGCTCCAGTACTGTATTGTAACCTCGCCCATCGGGGCATTGTATGTTTTTTTGGCTTCGGCTCACCTCTCGCTATGAAGTAAACTGTTACGTTATCCTACTGCTCTGCACTTCTTCACGGCTGCAACAGCAGCTGGCCGCTCGCATCTTACACGCTACCCTTCGTATGTTGGAGGCCACGGAGATCGGATCGGGTGCCCCCGCCCGGTCGCAACACTGCACATTGTTGGCCAGCCTCATCGGGGCTTTTGCAGGAGGCAATGAGCTCCATGCATTCCGAGCGCGATTTCTACCGAGCGCGCAGTATCGCGCGCAAATTCGACAGAGCGCGCACCCCCAGAAGCAGTACGCCAACATCGAACTCCCCAGTGAAGGTAGAGTCTGGTCAGGCAGACGACGAACCTTCTCTGACCAGCGCAATGCATACCTGCCAGGTTTGCCGGGATGGCATTAGGGAGATCTGACAGCGGAGGTGGAGGGGGGGGGGGTTGTAGCAACAACAGAATGGGTAACATTAGACGTTTTTTATTTACTTACAACATAGCAGGAAATTAACAGTTTTTTTGTACAAACTACCAACAAGCTACATCACTTAAGTGTTCGACGTGACTGCCGCCGCCCCTTTCAGAAAGTCCTGGAAATAGTACTGCAAGGGCAATAGAAAACAGCAGGAACTTAAGTGTTTTGTTCTTTCGTCTAAACGAAACACAAGCTACACCACTGGAGACTTGCTAAATCTTCAGAACTGCCGTCTAGAACGGCCGTGCTCGTGCAAAAATGAAAGCAGGCGGTGGCGCTGCGCCTCCAACAACAGTAAACTAACAATGGGACGAACAGGTTAACCGTCTGCACATGGCAGACTACGCTTTTTAAGCACTTCACGTATAACGATGCTGATTGGTGTCAGGTCCAGGTATAACTCCGGCGTATTGTGGCCAGACTGGGAAAAAAATTCCCCCGCATTTCCCCGAGGGGGAGAATGTGAAAGTGCGAATGCATGGTTGTCGGCCCGCTTGCGGCGCTTGCGCTCGGCCCCCGCAGCCCACCGCCTCGCCGCCTTCACTTCCATCTCTTCCATCGGGTTTGTAGTATCACGTGTACACCACGCAGTTATCAAGCCGCTATAACGCCGCTGAGTCGCCAACGCACGCCGCTGACGACGTAGTTTGAATGCGTTAAAGATATAAGGCGCGTCTAACACTGATATCACCGTCGCGTCTGTGGCTTGGTCGGTAGCGCGTCGCGCTGCGGCCCGCAAAGTCCTCGGATCGAAACCTGGCGCCGGATGCTGTTTTTTCTTTAAAGAGCACTGCGGACGCCGCCGCCGACGCCGGCGGTGGATGGTTTGGGGTCGCTTATAAAGAGCATTCGCTCTTAAAAGATTTGGCCAAAGACGGGTGCGTTTTCGGGAGATTTTGGTTGCGGTCGTACAATCGTACAAAACCATGAAAATTCGGTAGTCTCCCGGAAAATTCGGGAAACCTGGCAGTTATGGCAATGGCAGCGTACGACGACGACCGCTCCTCCGAGCGCGGGGATACCGGCAGAGGGCCCCAGCAGTCACGTCACCCGCGGGGAGCGACAGCGAGCTGCAACAGGCTCGCGCGGCCATCCGCGAGATGCTGCAGACGCTGCGCGAGCAACTGGCTCGCCTCAGAATACAGCACGGCCATCGAGGACACTTTAGCGAGCCCGGCCAGCTATCCCGTGTGCTGGCGGTGCTCGCGGGAGACGAGATGGATACCATTCCCGTCGTCCAGCACAGGCCACGTCCGCGGGCGGCCGGAAAGCCGGACACACCCTCTTGGACGAGCCGAGGAGGGAGGCACCCAAGGCAACTCGGTGGCAGCTATGAGGGCCCAGCTCGCGGCAGAGGCGCTCGACAGGAATCTGCGGGTGGCATCTCTCGAGAAGGACAGGGGAGGCAAGCTGCAGGCAAGGGCTATAGGAAGAAGGCTTTCACACCGGAGGAGCGACACGCCAGTCTGGCAAAGGCCCGTCACGACCCCCCCGCTACCGCTTCCAGTGAAAGCGAGCGAAGACAGCCCGGCGGACATATCCTCGAGTGGCGCTGCGGCCGACGCAGCAAGCATGGGAGCTGCTAAGGGCGGGGAAACACGCGCAGCCTAGCCTCCTGCGCTCACGGACAGCGCCGCAAGCCGCGTTGGTAAAAACTCTCACGAAGCGCCCTGGAAGGAGGTGATGCCGGTTTCAAAACTAAAGAAAGCGGCCCGTAGGCTTCCGAACGAGCCCCCGAAGCATCCCCAGCGCTCCCCAGCCCTCTGGACAGTATTGTTCCGGTCGAAGGCACAGGGGGTTACATTGGCGAAGCTGGCGTGCGGCGTTATCGCTGGTCAGCTCACTGTGCAGCCTGGCGTGTTGAATGTTCCGGTTAAAAGGAGGGGAACGTTATTCCTGTGGACGCGGCCACCGAGGAAGCCATGGAAACTCTCCTGGCATCAACTACCATCTTTGGCAACGAGGTGAGCCCCCGTCATCCGTCGTTGATCAGCACCGGCATCATCGTGGTCGACGACATGACGGTCACGGCCGAGGAAGTCGTCTCCGGCCCTAAGACACCCGTGCTGGTGCAGTCGCCCATTCGCAGGTGGCATACAGTGTATCTGGGCCTCTCGCCACGCATCCGCCCCGGCGGAGGTAGCGCTGACGGGCTCCGGTGGCCGGTAAGGCCGTGTCTACCGCGGCCGCTACAAGGTGACAGGTGCGGTGGGCTTGACCACGCTACAGCAAGCTGCAGCCCCGACGGGAGGTGCTGGCTATGCGGGGGCTTCCAACCTATGGCAATGTGCAAGGCAGTTACGCCTTTCTGCACTAACTGCGGGGGGTCACAAGCCATGCTGGACAGCTCCTGTTTACGCTGGCATGAAGAGCGCCGAGTGTGTGCTGCCCTAGCATGAGCGCAGGAGCCAACATCTCGCGTGGACGATCGAGTGGCCGTGCAGGCGGCCGTGCATCCCAGGCTGCCCATTTTCGCAACGGCGACAACAACACACCAGCACACAAGCACCAGCAGCTACAGCACGGCATCCTAGTAGCCCCAGCCCAGCAGCAGCAGAGCAGCCAGCGGCCCCAGCACGGCTGAGACGATGGCGTTGGAGTGTACAGCACCCGGGGGGACACGTAGAACTTGTCCTTAGAACCGTCGGAGAGCTTTCGCCTCCTGACAACGCCCTCCGACCCCTGCTGACAACCCCCTCAATTCGCTGCCGCGCTCCAAAAAATACCCCTTTTATTCAGCTGAGCCGGCAGAGTGACTAACTACCCGTGATATGCTATGGTCCTGGCTTTGAAGCTTGTTAGGACAAATTTTCTTCATCCGCGAAGTTAACGAGAAAGCTACAGAGGTTGCTGTTTTAGCACTAGGTTGACATTTCAGATAGATGTCAAAATGCTGGCCGCAGTGGTCAACGAGAGGTGAAGGCTTCAATGCTCATGTACTGGTCCCTAAGTTATTCCCAGGTGTATTGTGTCAACTCCTGCACGTAGAGGCGAAATGGGAACCTTACTTCTTTATTTCAGAAAATTGCAAATTTTTTAGAATCGGATCACAAGGGCGCTCCGATAATTTATCATGTTTATGGTCTTCTTTGTCGCTTATATTCATGATGACGGCATATGTTATACATATGGCCGTAAATTTTTCCGTCAGGTTGTGGATATGGCTTTGATGAAGATGTCTATATTCCTGTTTGTACTATGCCGGCTGTGTTTGCGTGGTCTACCTAGAAACAAACGTGTGATTCGTCTCTAGATTCTCGTTGCCATTGAGAGTCCCCTTCCACAGTTAGTTACATAACAAATGTTTGTGCATAAAGGATTGTGCAGAGGTAGTTTTGAAAGCTCGTTACCTCTACCGCAAAGAAAGCACGGCAGGGGGACCTGTGAAACATCCGGTTTATTAATTACACGCACTTAAAATAGCTTTGTAAGAGACGACAGTGCACCGGGCGAAGAGGCTGGCATGAGAAATACCATCTTGGTGGACAGGTTACCTGAGAATTGGTCGAGCACTACTCGATGTGCTTCTGTTAGTCTGGGAACGTGTTTACAGAGATAGCGTGCCCTTATTTTGGATGACTTATTACGCGATTGCTCAACAAATATCATGTTACATCCACCTGTTACTTCTGTGCATTGCTCAATATCAGGTTAACAATGTCAGCTTTTTATGGTAGCTTGCTGCTTGCAAGCACAGTAAGATGTGTCCTATTGGTACCTCACACTCTTTTTATTCATACAATATTAAAACAATGTTTTTGAAAACGTCCCAAATTTCAGTGCAGTGTATTGATAAAGGGCTTGCTATACTTCTGATTCCACGCTAGCATTCGCAGCTGATTATAATGTACAATCCGACATTCGCCACAATATCCGCCAAGTATAACACCCTGCCTAATATAGGGGCTGCGCAAATATGCAAAGGGAAAGCTAATTCAGACTTCGAGCACCTATAAACCCTAATCGCAGCAGGCCCAGACCGCGTCACCAAGAAGGAACTCCTCAACCTGCCGGATACGACAATCGCAGCCCTCGCCAAGCACTACAATGCCTGCTGGCGCGCAGGCACCTTACCTAAGGCCTGTAAGACAGCGAAAACAGTTTTCATACCCAAGCCCGGCAAGCCCCCACACACCGACAACCTCCGACCCATCTCGCTCACGTCATGCGTCGGCAAAGTACTCGAGCCCGTTCTGATGAACCGATGGAAGAGATACCTCGAGGACAACGAGCTCTACCCCCACACCATGATCGGATTCCGGGAAAAGCTGTGCACACAAGACGCCATGCTCATCCTGAAGCGCGACATTTTGGATCGCCCGCCGGGGTGCCGGGACACCTGCGCTGTGCTGGGCCTGGATCTCCAAAGCGCATTCCACAAGATACACCACAAGGCCATCCTGGAGCAAGTATCGGCACTCTACATCGGAGCGCGAGCATTCGCCTCCATCAAGGATTTCCTAACAGAACGCACCGTTACCATCCGCGCCGGCGACATCGAGCTCGCCCCCAAGACCCTCGGGTCTGAAGGCACTCCCCAAGGCTCGGTCATCTCGCCGCTCTTGTTCAACTTGGTCATGATACGGGTAGCCACGGCCCTGCACACTGTTCCCGACATCCGGCACACCATATATGCCGATGACATCACCATTTGGACAAGAGGCGGCAGCACGGGCAGACCGAAAATGCACTTCAGCAAGCTATAGAAGCGGACGAGTTATGCCTCGAGGGCACAGGACTCAAGTGCTCTCCTGCGAAGTCTGAGCTGCTTATCCTACCACCAGGACTGAACCGGAAAGATGGCAATGCTGCAGCCAACATAGCGCTACATACATGCGACGGCGGAAGCATACCCCAAGTCCCCCAAATCCGCGTCCTCGGCATGCACATCGAAGCGCACAGACGCAACGGATTCACAGTCCACAAGCTCCTCACCAAGATCACCGCGGCCACGCAGCTGATCCGCCGGGTCTCATCGAGACACGCCGGCATGAGTACTGAGAAAGCACATCTACTGAGACTCCTGCAGTCTTTCGCTATCAGCCACGTCGCCTACATAGCCCCGTACCACAACTGGAGCAAGGCTGAGCACATGTACTGAGACTCCTGCAGTCTTTCGCTATCAGCCACGTCGCCTACATAGCCCCATACCACAACTGGAGCAAGGTCGAGCGTGAGAAAATTGATGCGGCAATACGCAAAGCCTACCGAACAGCGATTGGCCTCTACCAGCACTCACGCACAGACCAACTCTTTGACTTCGGCGTCCACAACACTCTGGCAGAAATAGCAGAAGCCCAAAACACGTCCCAGATACCCGGCTGTCGACCATGCACTCTGGACTACACATCCAGCAACAAGTGAATATCATGCCCCGCAACCAGCCCGCCGAGGGCACGACCACCCTATCTGAACCCATGTTCAGACTCCTCCGAGTCCGCCCACTTCCCAAGAATCCGAACCCGGAACACCATCCAGAACGCCGGCTGGATAGAGCCCGATCGCTAGCCTCCACGTACGCCGCGGATAACACCGCATACTACGTCGACGCAGCGGAAGACCGCGCCCGGCCAAACTACTACACGGCAGTCGCAATGGCAGCATCCGATGGGACAATCCGCACGGCCGGCAGCTCCAAGGCAACGGACTCGCATCACGCAGAAGAGCTCGCGATCGCCCTCACCGCGACCGACCCTCGATGTGGAACGATACCCAGCGGCTCAAGAACATCGATCCTCCGCTTTGCGAACAACACAACAAGCACCAGTACGGCCCGCTTCCTCCACAGGACGGGCCAAACCCGCAAACACCCGATCTTTATTAATTGGTATCCTGCACACGTGGGACCGCTCCACCCGGAGGGGCGGATCCGTAACCGGAACGAAGAGGCTGACCGCGCAGCGAGAGGACTTACCGCGCGACGAACACCAGCCAACACTCAGACCGCTATCGGAACAGCCAACTGCGAGCCGAAGACAGCGACCCAGCACCACTGAATACGTACGGTCACATCCTGAGATGGTACCGCCACAACAGGCAGCGACTCTCTGCCCCACACCCGCACCGAAACGCTCCGCAAAGGCATGCTATACCGCCAGCTACAGACAAACTCGATCCTGACACCCGTGCTCGCCAGATACATCTGCCCAACGCTATACATAATACAACACCCATCGTTGCATCATCTGCAAGACTGCCCCCGCTACGGCAGCGCACATCCTCAGCGATTGCACTCACCTACAAACCTACTATGAAGCACAAGAGATGCCACCAAAAGAGCGAGAAGCCATCACCTCCTCAGACTACAACACACAACTCCAGGCCGTCCGGCAGGTGGAGGAAGCCCTGACCCGACAGCGGGAAGGACCTGCGGTGGCGCAAGCCATTACGGGCTCGACCCGTCTGGGATCGGGGCCGACCCCCACAGCCTAATTCACTATGCAGGACACGCAATAATGTTTCTCTCTCTCTCTCAACCCTCATCGATATTTAACAGCGGCTGTTATGCTCGAAAGCAGCTGTGACGTTGCCGCCGCTGAGGAACTGTAGCGTCAGTATATCACAATCGAGCTTGTGAACTCGTCTCACCCACACCCCTCCAGGTGCAATAAAATAGTCAAAGCAGCCGACCTTGCATGTGGCAATCTTATAGAGGATACCTATGCTGATAAATAGGTTTGTCAACTCTTTTTTGGAAGGTCGCTTCTTGGACAGTGCTTACGCCATTGTGCGCGTAAGATCGCAGCCTTTCATTAAAACCCAGCAATTCATGTTGACGTTATGAACTGTTAAGTTCAAGCTCAACATAAACTAACAGTTCATATTAAGTTTTCGAGACCCGTTTACGTTTGCGTTTATGAGAAGTGTTTCTTTATAGGTGACACCTACTTTTTTACCTGTTTGAGACGTCAGCCTGTAGCATACATAAAGAAGAAAAATTCAGTAATTAAAAACAACCCGAAATGTACCTCACCAAGTAGACATGTACCTAACTAACAAAATATCAAGTTAGCAGTAAATTACGTGAAAAGGGAGGTCTCCAAAAGGGGAATGTGAAAACGTCTTGTCAATGCGAAAGTGGTACTCAAGTTACCATAGTACCCACTTCGAAAATATGAATAGCCAAATGAAACGTGCGGGCACTGTACTGCTTGATAAGAGTGAAAACAGGAGTAGTAAAAAGTGCGGAACTAAGTTACCTAAATAAAAACCTATTCACGAGCGCCGGATGCATACGTGCTTATCCACGTATACGTTACATTGTCCTTGCCGAGGGGAAGAACGAAATATCTTCTAGCTTCCAAAAAGGTTAAGATCAGGTATTGTTCCAGGTAAAGAATGCCGCATAGGGACCATTATTTCATGCCACAGTTAGGTACGTTCAACTCTGCAATTATTTGTAGAGAATTTTACATATTCTCCTCTCTATGGTCACCAACGTTCCTCTCGGGTGGAATGTTGCTGTATTCTGGACGTTCGGGCCAAAAACAAACTGAAATACGTCATGAGGATTAAGAGGTCTTGGTAAATTGTACTGTTCTGAGGTCACAAAATTGAATAACAAGCCTATACGGCTTGCCTTTCAATTTTGCTACAGCTGCATATTTCTTAATAGCTACCATTTATTATATTGAAAAGAAGAAGCTTTGTGAAAAACTTGCATTATTTAGCACATACAAAACAATGCTGACGTAAGATTTAGAGGCGTCCTGAGTTATTTGGGTACACAGCAATTTATGGAAACAGAAAATTCAACAAACGTGGGATGGAATATTTTCTGTCCTCATTGTGCACCTTAACGGGGTCATGAAGATAAAATGACTCCCCGCACGGGGCACCTTGAGTAATCTTGGTGACGGTACTGGCGATACCGCGGACCCCGAGCCCCCAAACAAAAGCTGGATCCAACCGTGGCGATGTGTTTATAGGTGGAGGGTTAGAAACCATGAACGGTGGCCGTCGGAGCCCAGGTCAAGCTCCGGCGGGTGGGGTAAGGTCAAAGAAGAAAGTACCCCCGTCTCCCTGCTTTTTCCTATGCCATATGGATAAATCAAACCCCCCCCCCAGACGTGATCGGCCCCCTAAAAGGGGCCGCACCGAAGTATACTTTCCTTCTTTGCCTTCTATCTCGCTCGCAAAGCCAGATAACTATCCTCGTTTTTTTGATCATTGAATCTTTAGACAAATCGAAGGCGGTTTCCTCTCAATCTGTATTTCTTGTTTCTAAATACCTTGAAGGTATCATCGGCAAAACATATGATGCCAAAAAGCTCAGAACTGGTGAATTGCTAGTTGAAGTCCCCCCCCCCCAGAAGTGATCGGCCCCCTAAAAGGGGCCGCACCGAAGTATACTTTCCTTCTTTGCCTTCTATCTCGCTCGCAAAGCCAGATAACTACCCTCGTTTTTTGATCATTGAATCTGTAGACAAATCGAAGCCGGTTTCCTCTCAATCTGTATTTCTTGTTTCTAAATACCTTGAAGGTATCAGCGGCAAAACATATGATGCCAAAAAGCTCAGAACTGGTGAAGTGCTAGTTGAAGTTAAAACTTCACCAGGCAGGGAGCTCCGGGACCTCTTTGACTACCAGGGTAAGGTCAAAGAAGAAAGTACCCCCGTCTCCCTGCTTTTTCCTATGCCATATGGATAAATCAAACCCCCCCCCCAGACGTGATCGGCCCCCTAAAAGGGGCCGCACCGAAGTATACTTTCCTTCTTTGCCTTCTATCTCGCTCGCGAAGCCAGATAACTACCCTCGTTTTTTGATCATTGAATCTGTAGACAAATCGAAGCCGGTTTCCTCTCAATCTGTATTTCTTGTTTCTAAATACCTTGAAGGTATCATCGGCAAAACATATGATGCCAAAAAGCTCAGAACTGGTGAAGTGCTAGTTGAAGTTAAAACTCAGCAGCAATCCACAATCCTCCTGAAACAAACCCGCAAGGCAGATCTGGAGATCAGGGTCACACCCCACCGCAGCCTCAACAGCTGTGAAGGTGTGATCTCTGAGGCAGATCTCATGTCCGAGACCGAGGCCGACCTTTTGGAAGGCTTAAGGGATCAGGGCGTCACGGCTGTAAAGCGCATATCAATACGCCGCGATGACAAACAGGTAGCAACTAGACACATTATCTTGACCCTCGATCGATGCACCCTTCCAGAATTCATAAATGCCGGTTACATACATTGTTCTGTCCGCCCATACATCCAGAACGCACGGCGCTGCTTCAAGTGCCAACGGTTCGGGCATGGCAAAAACTCCTGCCGCGGCCGCCTTACCTGTGCAAAATACGGCCAACATAACCACCCATCCGAAAACTGTAACACCCAGAGTTTCACCTGTGCCAACTGCCAGGGGCCCCACGCAGCGTGGTCCCGCACTTGCGAGAAATTCCAACAAGAAAAGAAAATAATCAATGTCAAAGTAACAGAGAACATCACCTTCCCAGAGGCGCGAAAGAGGTTCGCCTCTTTCCCCCTGGGGAGGTACGCCGACGCAGCTCGCCGGGGGGCGGAGCGGTGTCTGGTTTCGGCGGGGACCCAGTACCGCGAGTCGGACTTGGTCCCGCCTCTGCCCCCCCCCCCTGGGTTGCCTCTGGCAGCCCGACCCGCCTCCGCACCGCTCGCTGAGCCAGCAGCGGTTGTGGTGGCAACCTCTTCCGTCGGGACCGGTGACGCTCCCGTCCCTGCCTCCACGTCCTCCAGTGAGTTGGAGGGTGCCATGGACACCACGGGCCCCGCACCGGCTCCCACCGCCACCGCACCGCCCGTGCCACTTCTGGTGCCCCCGACACTTGCGGCGGTGGCGGTTCAAACGAAGGGCCCCCGAAGGGGGTCCAAGTCCGGGGGGTCCGGTTCGACGGGCACACCCAGGACATCGGACGATGAGATGAACGTCGGGCCGTTCTTGCCTGCGGTGCATCGCAAGGAACGCGTCCCGACTCCAAAGCCTCCCGACAAGCCAAGAAAGGCGAGAGTCACAGTCCCGAAAGACGACACATAAACAAACACAGACACTCCAGTAGCTCTAACACTAAATAATGGGAAGAGAAAACATAATTCAATGGAACTGTAGAGGCCTTCTTAAAAATCTTGACGATGTATACGAAATACTGCATGCTAATCAGCCAAGTGTAATGTGTGTTCAGGAAACACATTTGAATTCCAAGCACACAAATTTCTTGAATAGTTACATGGTCTTCAGAAAGGACAGGGATGGCTGCACACACTCTTCTGGCGGTGTGGCCATAATTGCCCGGAAATCCTTAGCCTGCCACCCTGTCACTCTGAACACTATCCTTGATGCTGTAGCAATACGCTTGATAATATTTAATAGGTTGTTAACGGTATGCTCCATATACATTCCTCCTGATGTTTCACTTTTAAGCTCTGACTGCGAGGCGCTGGTTGACCAGCTGCTCGAACCATACATCCTGACAGGCGACCTTAATGCTCACAACACTCTTTGGGGCTCTTCTCGCACGGATGCCCGAGGTCGCCTTATAGAGAAATTCCTTACATCTTCAGGAGCATGCCTTTTCAACAATAAACAGCCTACATACCATAACATAGGACACAACGCATACTCATGTCTTGACTTGGCGATTGGCTCCGCAGTTCTCTTTCCTCTCCTCGAGGGGGGTGTGGGCACTGACCCATACGGTAGTGATCACTTCCCCACCTCACTCACATACATAGGTAAAGGCCCATGCAGTCCATCTTCCCATAGTAGGTTCAATGAAGCACGAGAGACATCCAAACTACACCGCACATGCATAGGACACCTACACGTCGAAGAAGCTACCCAACTCGTCACGGCGCACATCCTCGACGCCGCCGAAAAGTCCATTCCCCACGCCTCTGGTGCCCCGCGCAACCAGCGGAGGCCGTGGTGGAATGAGGACTGTAGGCGGGCGCGAGAGGCCCAGAACAAGGCGTGGGGTATCCTTCGTCGGTACCCCACGTCGGGAAACCTCCTCTTGTTCAAACGGGCCAAGGCGTTAGGAAAACGTGTGCGCCGTGAGGCAAAACGAGAGAGTTGGCGTACATTCATAACATCAATAAACTCCTACACAGACACACGGAAAGTATGGACACGTATACGCAAGCTAAAAGGACAACAGACACACAGCCTGCCCCTGGTTAGCACAACAGGGGACACTCTAGAAGACCAGGCTGACACACTCGCACAACACTTCCAGCACGTGTCCAGTTCAGCACACTACACGAACACTTCCCTGAAACATAAAGCCTGTTGTGAAAAGAAGTCCCTACGCGACAACAACAAATCACAGACTTCTTACAACTCCCTGTTTTCACTACATGAGCTGAGGGCTGCTCTGAGCACGTGTAAACCCTCAGCTCCAGGCCCAGACAACATCACAAACACAATGTTACAACACTTACACGCAGACACACTCGAAGCACTCCTTCATGTATATAATAAATTATGGCTTTCGGGGCACATTCCAAAGTCTTGGAGGGAGGCCGTAGTAGCGGCTTTTTTGAAGGAGAAAAAGGACCTGTCGTCCCCCTCAAGTTACCGCCCTATAGCCCTGACGAGCTGTCTGTGCAAGCTTTTCGAGAACATGATCAATCGTAGGCTCGTGTACTTCCTTGAGTACAACGGTCCTCTCGAGAGCTGCCAGGCAGGCTTCAGGGCGGGGCGCTCCACTAATGATCTGCTTGTTGCGTTGGAATCCTACATAAAAGGTGCCTTCATTCACAAACAGTTCTGTATAACAGTCTTCTTTGATATGGAAAAGGCCTACGACACGGCATTGCGATACGGCATCTTGAGTGACTTGAAGTCATTCGGTGTTTCGGGCAACATGCTCAGCACACTTTCTAGCTACATGTCTGGACGAACTTTCCGTGCAAGAATTGGTAGTGCGCTTTCTAATGTACATGTTCAGAAAAATGGCGTGCCTCAGGGAGGTGTTTTGAGCTGCACACGCTTCATAGTTAAGATGAACTCACTCCGTAAGGTATTGCCACCAACCATTTCTTGTTCAGTTTATGTAGATGATGTCCAAATATCTTTTAAATCATGTAATATGTCAATCTGTGAACGTCAAGTCCAGCTCGGCGTGAACAAACTTGCTGGCTGGGCGGACACAAACGGCTTTAAGCTGAACCCCGAAAAAAGTACTTGTGTTGTGTTCACCCGTGTTCGTGGGATCCATGTGGACCCTGACATTACTCTAAACGGCATGTCGATTCCTGTAGAAAAAGAGCACACCTTTTTAGGCCTAATATTCGACAACAAACTAACATTTCTTCCTCATCTGAAAATGCTTAAACAAAAATGCCTAAAAACTATGAATATCCTTAAAGTCGTCTCTCACCAATCGTACGGTGCAGACAGAAGCTACTCCTGCGTCTTTATACTGCACTGGTAGGATCTCGCTTGGACTACGGCAGCGTCGTATATGGGTCTGCAACGAAAACGGCACTTAAAATGCTTGACCCAGTTCTGCATTTGGGGCTTCGCCTTGCTTGTGGCGCCTTTCGCACCAGCCCTGTCGAAAGCCTCTATGCAGAGTGCCACAAATGGTCCCTGTATCACCAGAGGATCTACACTGACCTTTTGTATGCCTCTAAAATCATGTCTCTGACAAAGCATCCTCTTAACTCGACCATTCATGATGCATCATTACAGCAGCTCTTTTTAAACCGTCCACCTATTCCCATGCCGTTCCCTCTCAGAGTGAGAGCAGAAGCTTCTGAGCTAGCAGTGTCATTCTCATATATCCACAAGACACCGATCATTGATTTTATTGCACCATGGCAGGCCAGGGATGTTTCCTGTGACCTTTCTCTTGTGCAGTTCGACAAAAACCGGGCACCAAGAGCAGCTATTTATGCAGCATTTCCTCTTCCTGCAGGATAAGTACCAGTGTGCAGAGTTTTACTCCGACGCATCAAAGACAGCTGATGCTGTGTCTTGTGCTGCCCATGGACTGAACTTTAACATGGCAAAAAGCACGAACTCACACAACAGCATTTTTACAGCTGAAGCACACGGCATTTTACTTATTTTAGACCACATTGTCCAACATCAAATTCCAAAGTCTATAGTTTTTACAGATTCTCTTAGTGTTGTACGTGCACTTTTGTCCGGAAAACGCTCAAAAAATTATGTAATCAATCTTATTTTTAAGGCCCTTATGGCGGCATACGCATCAAGTCTTGAAATAACAATATGTCGGGTTCCTGGCCATTGTGGAATAGCCGGGAATGAAACCGCAGATGAAATGGCCACTGCTGCTACACTGTTGAATTCAGTGGGCATAGCAACACTGCCGTACACAGATATGAAGCCACACATCAGACACCAACTTCACAACACATGGCAAACACACTGGAGTGAACAGACAGATAACAAGTTACATGTAATAAAACCACACTTGGGACCATACGCTACTGACTCACACAACAGACACATTGAAGTTACCTTGGCTAGGTTGCGGATAGGCCACACACGTGTAACACACTCACACCTGCTCACTAGCTCTCCAAGACCTGTGTGTAGCAGGTGTGGGGAGGGCCTATCCGTAGTCCACATCCTAATAACATGCAAGGCACTCGACACAACAAGACACAGACACTTCAAGGAACTATACAGACAACACTTTCCGCTACACCCTTCCTTGTTTTTGGGTGACAATGCCATGGTCTCGGTGCAACGCGTTTTTAAATATTTGTCAGACGTTAAGTTTTTAAACCTCATTTCCTATCATGCGTAATCAAAACTGGCGCTATACACCAGCCATCACCATTGCCGTTGATTGATTTTACTGCTGTTATTTTGGCTTTAGTAGCCACTATTTTCTTTTACATACTTTTGTTTGGCGCTCTTTGCCCCAGGTGGCTTTGCGCCAAAAAACTCCAACCATCATCAAGATAAAATGACTTGGCATTTGCCTAACTTTATCTCTTCAAAAACATACCAAAGCGTAAATTCGAGATATTTTGAGAATTCCCCCTATAACAATATTTAGACCACACGTCTCAAATGCTAATTTTTCGGTTCACTTCCAGAGACAATGCCATACTATAGGTTGGCAGTGCAACTAGCAATGAAGTCCTGTTCCGGACATTTCAGAGTTAAGCACTCTTTCTGCATAAAATTTTTAGCAGCATTGTTTATTGCTGGAAAACAAACTTGGTGACGGGCTGTATCACTTCTTTGGCTCGTCATGGTAACGCTGGGAAACTAAACTTGTGTTGGTTTTAGTCTTCGACTACTTTATTTTCCTTCAACAAAAACGTTCGTGCAGAAAAGTGACACTTTAGCTTTCAGTCATTCATCTGAGCAGTGCAGGAGGTTCGTGTGTTAATCACTCATATTACAGGCTAAGCGAGGCCGACAACGAGCGTGAAAACAAATGACGGCTAGAGCGGGTGCATATACTTGTACAAAAAATCATGACCAATTTAGAAACGTACATTTTGTTGTAAGTGGTGCATGCGCCGCTAGCCCAACGTTATTACACGGCCCGCGATGAAGCGGCGCGTACCGCGCCGCTTCATACCCATTCATACCCTCTGTGGTTGTGCGTACCGAGCGCTCTCATTTGCTTCCTAAATGGCCGTGACTTCATGAGTAGAGGAGGAAAGCCTGAGTGAAACTGCCATTGATTTTTTTTCCAAATTGCCGAAATATTTAAACAAAACGGTTGTACGCATTCTGCATATATGAAATTTCCACTTTTTTCAATACCTGTACGCGGCAATGTTTTTTTAAACGTTTTAAGGACCACTTTATACCAACACCTGGGCTGCAGACGCCGAACCAGGCAAAACAATCATAAAAATGTTTAATAAGCGATCTTCTAAGTTATTACAATTGGCTAATTTAAAAAATTATCGATATCTTTATATACGAGGATGACACGATGTGTTTGTGCCCAACATTGGTGAGAAACATGAGGTTTAGATTAGCATGTTAACTTAGTGGAGTCATCGAGTTGCCATTCAGTAGTCATGTTGCTTAGGTTGCGATGAAGGACACTGTCTTCTTTGGGAATTGCGCACGTATATAGGTGGTGGAAACCTAAATAGGTATCAGACAACTTGTGGCATACCCCAGAAAATGCTAGTGCTCTCATCACCCAGCCTAAAGAACAGCGTTAACTAGCGTGCACGGTAGGTCATGTGTACTGCACCCCGACCATGTAGAACTTCGGTTGGTGTAGTAAAGTAATTATGAAGAACCAGCAGATGATTCCCTAGCAGCAAATAAAGTTGATTCTCGCTCGTGGTTGTGGTTGTTGGTGCACTCGTCCATATACGTGGAAAAATTTACCAAAGCACGTTATTGAAATTTATTTGAACACTTGGGATGCTGCTTGGTTGCTTTATCACCAGTGACTGCATTAGGCCGATAGGTGGGCCACTTTGTTTAAATTAATATTGACAAGGCACAAAAAGACTGACTAAAACACGGAATTAAACAAAAGCACACTTGCTAATCCGAGAACAGCCGATATAGAGGCAAGGATTTTTTTACCTGCCGCAGCGCAGCACTCTACGCACACTGAGAATATACAAAGAGAAGGGCACATGAGAATTCTTGCAAATATTTCCGGCCTGTTGATCTGCCAAGAGTCAAGGAAGAGATCGAAATAATTTGTTTTGGTTCTGCTAAACTGCTTTTTTTTAGAAATGGGTGCTGAGGTTGGATTTTTTAGTGTTTAGGCAACGTTAAAAGCTGCATGTTTGTATTCTATGGGTTTCTTTGGTGCTGGCGAAGCCGTTTTGGGAAATTCGTGGTTTCGCCAAAATACTTTGAGCGCAATATCACAAGGAAATTTGTAAGAACCTCTGTGCCTTCTGTTTTATTAGAGAGTTGTCTTTTAATCGTGTCGTCAGTCATACAGATATCCAGGTTGTGGCTTACCGAAATGTCTTTCTTTCGAATATTGATATTATAGCTGCTCTGGCTCTTTTATCATACTGAGGGATTTTGCAGAAGAGCGGGGTGGGGGGACAGATGCCGCAGTTATGAAAGAAAAGGATTTTCAAGGACGGCGTTGGGAGCGCAAACATTTTTTTACCTAATTGATGCACATGATTTGGACCCAGAGATTAAAGTTGATGGTGTAGCATATTTCCCTTTACTTGTTTCCATTTGTAATGAATAATTGAACATTTGTCTGTTGGGGAACATCAGGCTATAGTGAAAAAGGGAACGTGTTGATGAGTTACGTATCGGCAGACCAGCGTTGCCTTGTTGTTGACGAGGCGCCAGAGTGAAAAGCCAGTTAAAAAGGGGAAGAACACGGAGAAATAACAGGCACACGTATGCAACCACTCGCATCATCCACTCGCGGTTGTCACCTCTCGAAAAAACAGAGCATGAGAGGTTTGAATCGCAGAAATCATGTGGGGAAACAATAGGGCCAACATAAAAAGAAATTACTCGTTTAGGTGTTTCTGCCCATTGAAAGCTTTGATTTTTATTACCCACAAGTAGTTTTGTTTGACTTATGGGTGACAAAAAATATGGAAGAAATTTTTGTAGGTCATCGTTAGGATTCCTCCAAATTTGAAAACGGGCGCTTCGATAGTGACAACACCAGTTTGCGAGTAAAAAGTGACACGGTGCTGAACAATTGCCTAAATGTATTCTTTTGGCACGTATCCTAATTTCTGAACCCCCTCACACCATTGCGTTAGCTGGTGTTGTTCATTTCGCGGTGAGTTTGTGTTAGCATTTCAATGTAGCAAGCGGCTGTTGTTGTAATGACAAAATTCCGGCAAGGTAGGAAAAAGTCAAAAGTCTTGCAATAGTTTGACTGCGGATGATCAGTTAAAATAGAACACCTTCATTCTTCCTACCATGTATATTGTTTCTCTTTAAAAGTTTCCCAGTCCCACACAGAAAATAATAAAAATATAATTCTTTTGTCTATGAACTAGTTGCTACATTTTCGCACTATAGCCCATTTCTACATTTAAAGCAAAAGCAAATATATGCACCGGACACGGTTAAACACATGTCCCGATAGAGCTTTGCAACGTTAAGTTGCACGATGATGTAGAGGAAATGTTCCTGGGGAATAACAACATTTCCCGGGCCATGAGGGCCATATTGGACCATGGGGTGTTGGCCTCGGAATGGTTTCTGTGGGGAGATCTATGTGGCAAGGATCAGTTTTTTCGTGCATGCTTTTTATGCACAAGATTCATAACGCTTATCTCCGCTGTCGCCCCTTTAATGAAGAAGCAATATTCTTGACCTGCACCACAAGCATATCTTCAGTCGGTTCCAACTGTACCAAACTGGACCAAGCATCTCGTCTGGAGCGCACGTGTTAGAAGCGCCTAAAACCAACCGGAAGCTGTGGCGCTCGAGCGCAAATCTGTGTTGGTATGTGTGCCTGTGTGCAATATATTGTCACGTGACAAAGCAAAGATAGGTTGTCAGGAGGAAGGTGCATTTAAAAAGGACACCGTTGTCACTGGCACAGGGGGACGTTGATGGCAGAAAACCCAGTTCTGCCGAAACCCCAACTTTGTCTTCATTCTCTTCCTTTCCGTGTGTCGTTCAACGGCTGCACTTATCGAGATAAAGAGAGATTTGAAATAGTTGGATATGCAGCTGTGACTAGCATCAGCTCTTGGAGATGTTCGCCAAGGTCGGGGACAATATCAGGGTTGAAGCGAGATAAGTCTTCCCAAAGCCTCGGCTGTCAAGCGCACATGTGAGAGAAAATGGCAGACCTCCCAGAACGCATCGGCGCACTCCCGTGCAGCCCCGCACGTGAGGTAACTATGACTGGGCTGTTTCCCACTATCTCGCGTGACGGCAGGGCATAGAAAGAAACCTCAGCCACGCTGCTTTGGGGTGAAGAAGAGTATTTAATAAAATCTGGTACTAGCGGAAAGGCGTTGCCTTGGATCCAATGTTCTTCACGACCTGTGAGAGCCAGTTGGCTAGCGGCAACCGCACTTCGGGTTCGGAGCTCTCCTGGAATGCCTTCACGGAAGCCGGGTGGAAAACTGGGCGAATGGGTTGTGGGACACTGGAATGGAGATAAGGGGTGTCGAGTGCGACACATTCAGGGCATATATTCGAAAAATAAAAAATAAAGCAGGTGCGGAGAAGAATAGTCCAACGCGCAACAGTGTGGGTTTACCGCGGATTCAACACGGATGGTTCAACACGGGGTCGTGACCACGGGTCCGCGAGGCCACTTGCCTTTAGTGGTTTGTGGCATCGTCAGCGAGGCATGGGTGTGGGGGAGGTAAATTTTCGGAGCAGGTTAAATAATCGCCTAATGTCTCGGCACGAGACGAGAGCGTCTTGGAAGTTGCAGACGGAATTGGTACAACAGTAAGAAGGGCCTGCCTGGGTGGCAAACGCTCGAGCGGCACAGTAGGCCTTCTCATTGACTTCTCTGCCACTGTTGGCGGGGTCCGGAGCGGACACAGGCTCCGGGACAGCGTTTACGGGCGGCGGTGATTTAGGGGTTATTTAAAGAGGGGATTTTACTGCTAATTTAGGCACAGCTTCCTTTCAGAGAATTGGCGAATGGAGAATTCAGTCAGGAAGTACGACTCAGGGTTGGGGAGGCTGCACTAGGGCGAGGGTGAAAGCTCCGTCCTCGGCAGTGATTGCTGATGTATGTAGGGAGGCCTTTAGACCCTCTAAATGACGGTTGTGGCGAAAGCAGGCGTACTGGGGTATCTAGCCGCATCGACATAGAAAGGACTCGGTGAGGGAAGGATTGTGCGCAGCAGATGTTCCCTGGTCATTCGGTGGTCGCATGGGGGCTCCTTTCCTCTCTTCGGTCGGCGAGTAAGCGCAATAAAGGTCGCTTCTTTGGTGTTTGGTATCGGTTGTCAGCGTCGACCTGCAGCCAAGATTGGCAGAACACGACACTATAAAGGGCAAAGCACAATTTTAAAGGAAAGACTGCGGCCAGTATGCCTTCAAAGCACTGATACGTTTTAAGAATTCTGGAATTAGTCTATCATCTTTCCATATATATACCGTTGTTTATAAAGTAACTTGTATTGTAGCCATTGATTTAGCTTCCAAAGCACTTCAGTTGGCTTGCAGTCGTTTTGCCAATAAGGTGTAAACTAGTTTTTCACATGTGTCGCCTAGCCTGGCGCCTCGTGAAAAATTGTGGGCGTAACAATAAACGCTTGTTATGCCACTGAAAAAACGGTATTCGACTTCTTGAGTAACTATGGGATAACCAACAGTCAGTTGGAATATCGGAAGTTACGCTAATTTCGGAGATACTGCCCGCGGAACTGCGCTTTTCACAAGAAAACGGGGGACATCAGAAGACATTTGGAAACAAGCTGGACTTCATAACGCGCTTCAAGAGAGTTTTTGCTCCCGGGATTCGACTAGCAAAAGAACATTAACTGAGTTCTCGTACACAAGGTGAACACGAACGCGTTCTGGAACACGCTGGCTCGATACAAGACTTCCCAGCTAGCTTAATCGAAAGACCTCAATCTGCAACACGTTTTTGGGCTAGTGCTCTCGGCAATTACAGCCGTATGCACGGTTGAGGCCATTTCAATCTTGGCGCCACGGAGAAGGAGGAGTACGCCATTATGCTTCAATGCTGGCAGATCCTCCACCTAGACATCCTCCACCTAGACAGAACTGTTAGTAGACTTTCTCTGAGTTTACAAGCCCCCTCACTCCCCCATGCTAAACAAGCCATGCACATTGCCAAAGCAGCATGCCCAAGGCCCTCTCTGGAAACTTGGTACATAAACTCCCGCATCCAGTGCTTGCAGGAACACAATGGAGAGCAATTTAAAAGGTACGCAGCAACTAAGAAAAGTCTGGCAACCGGTACGTTCCCCTAATAGCCAGAAAAACAACAGGATGAAGCCACGTTATGCCAAGAAGCGACATGTATTCGCACCCACTCATCGTAGTCATTCCGATCAAGCTGGGGAGAACTTCTTTGCTGGCTGACAGCAGATGTGTGATGCCACTATGACAGTTCTCTCCAGAAGCGAACACTCACTCCAGTGGTGCGCAACCGTTTTGAGAATGATATGCTGAAGTGTCACTGCAACAAATCGAGAGGTCAATCCACCTAACTCGACTGGTGTAGTAGACAAAAAAGACTCAAGGTAGGAGGAAGAAGAAGGAGAAGCTGTTCGTTCTCGGAGGCAGCAAGATGGCCACCCTCGCGGTGTAGGCCCAAATAACGCCGCCGGTTCTCCCGTTCGAGCCGCCTCCCGAGCTTCCACGGAGACGACGGCGGACAACAAGACGATACGAAGTGTTCGCGCCCGTCGGATTGAGCGGTGTTCTGGTAGAGTGGTAGCCGGAGTAAGTACCCCTCCCCTTCGGGACATTGGTTGGAAAGCATTAGTGTTCGGAAACCTTAAAAATGTTTCCATGCTGAAACAACAAATGGCGACACGTTAGCCTGAGCATCTCTGTTGCTTCAGAACCTGTTCTATATGGTCTCAGCAGCGAGGATGATTGTATGGCTGAACCAGCGTATGGCTGAACAAACAGAGAAGGTCATTTGCACACCCCTTTTGTTCACTTCTGAGCATACCTGGACCGCTATTTGCTGATAGGAATGACCTTGTTACGTCAGAGTAACAAGGTCACCGACGTTGTTTTACTGGTTTAACAGTGACGTACCCGTTGAAGGAGGTGCAACTCGATTGTAATCCAGTAATGAAACTCTGTGACGGATGTGTGGGGGAGTCGACGATGTCAGCGAGGCCGAAGGGCACACCCAAGGTCAACTGCAGGCGACATCAAGCAGGCCTAAATGTGGTCGACTGTGACCAGTGTTTGGGGATGGGATGGCCCTCGCGAGGTGGGGACAGCACAGTAGTTGTGGGACTGTGGTCGTATTTTAGAATGCAGATTTGTGGGCATTCCTGTGGTTGAGATCTAAAATTGTATTAGGCCCAGTTTGTTGTTCCACGCCCTCGACAATTTAGGTGTGCTGTAGAATCTATCAGAATGGGAGACGAGAGTAAGGGGGTTAGGGTTAAGAGCAACTCCTTTTGTCTTACGCTGGTTACGCTGCGACTCTAGTAGTTCCAGGCATTCAGCCAACGTCATGTCGGCAAAGACGTTTAGCCGTGGCACATGAGACTACAAGTTTAATAGAGATTCCGCAGTTACTAGGCAAACAGTTTAACAGAGATCTCCCTTGAGGTGGTAGCAGCAGGGAAGGCGGGCTGTGATTTGACGCGCCCGCGATGTCATCGAGTGCAATTGCTCCCGGTTTAGGTGCGGCTGCCGTGTTGGTGAGGGGCTCCACGGGGACAATACTAGTGGCAAAGGACGACGCCGATTGCGCAGAAGGTACAATGTGCACCAGAAAAGCATGCACAGAACGCCCGAGTACATTTTTCGTTGTAGAAAAAAAGGTTGTCCCTGAAGCTACAGTGCGAGAGCACGGCAGCGTGGAGTTACTCGTAGGGTCGGTAGTGTGTCGAGGACGTATCGGAGCTCAACAGGAAGCGTCAGCAAAAAGCTTCAGTGCTTGAGAAGCTGTGTGCTGACGCGGTTTGTCGAGGACGTGACATCAAGTTTCACAAACCAACCTGTGAGGCAGCGTTGCTCGACTCCGGTATTGGTGGGTCACACATCGCAATGCTGGTATTCTACAGGACGGGTTACAGGATCGGAGCGTTCTTATCACCACTTGTTGCAGGAAGCCGTGGAGTCGGTGGAGTGCTGTGGCCTGCTACACTTTTTAGGGTGCGTAAGCTCGGTCCGAACAGGAAACAGCGAAGGCAAACGACCGCCAAAGCCAACGGCCTTATGTATCTGTCGCGTGAAAAAGCTCCCGCTTCAGCCCAGGCACTGTTTATAATGCTGGTGGCGTGCCTCAATGAGATGGTTGTGGCACCCCTGCAGCGCTACACACCTGGAGAGTCTTGGAAAGGAACATGAGCTTTGGCAATGGTCAGATCGAACATTAGCGTGTGTCTCGGCGGGCGCTTATCTTCTCGCTCCCAGTTCCCTACGGCCGTACGCATTCTCAATAAATGTAGCAGGCCACACCACTCTACTGAGTTCATGAATTCTTCCCATAGTTGGTGACCTGGAAGCGATGAACATAACGTGTAAGAGTGGTGGAGCGCTCATTATTATAATAGCTGCGGTGTGCAGACGGTGATTCCGTTAGAAATTTCTGGCACACATTTATTATTTTCACTCTCTAAATTCAAGAGGAGGCAAACCAGCTAACCTCAAGGACGTTTTTTGACAGCCACTTCACTTGACGGATCCCGGCGTCTGGCGTGACACGTGTATACCGAAAATGATTGTCATCACACATTTCTTGAAGCGGAAAAACATGCATGTTTTACGCTAACATCATTACACGCCTTCTATTTAGCATATACCAGACAATGTGGCGAACTTCACCAGCAAGGATGTTTCTGACACTTGCTCGGTTCTGCTGCCACCCCCAGCTAGAGACGCTTAGTGGAAGGGGACGCTGCATGTCAAGGGCAGCAATGCGTGCACATGGGATTTCTTCTGGAGGCCAGGGGAAGCACGTGAGGCTGCACGTGAGCTGACGTGCTCAACATCGGCTCCGCAGATAGTGGCAAATTAACAGTGCCAATTTGTTTGAAGAGCTCATCTGTTATTCCCAACGTGTTTGGGATGACACAAGGGATCGACTGACACCAATATCGACTACGGCAAGCGCTTTTTCGTCGATTTGTCGCAATTTGAAGCCATCGAACGGCGCTAAGCCTAGGCGTGGTCGCCGAGGTTCGGCCCTGCGCCGCGCCGGTCGGGGTTGTCTTAACGTTTGAAGATGACAAGTTTAGACGCAGAAATAGAGCCGACCATTCCGTCTACTAGCAATTTCGACCAGATGAGCGTGCAAGTGGAGGGCGAATACATTTCCCCAGAGTCGATGAACGAGGCAGGATGGAAAGTTGCCGGCGACCGACTCGCCCGTAGCCAGCAACGAGAGACCGCGTCGATAACGGACAAGAACGCTACCGCGGCTAGGAAAGCGACAAATATTGCAAGAAGAACATGGTCATCAGCAATCAAAGCGGCGAGAATGCCAGCGTTACCGAGGGATAACACTGGGCACGGCGGCACCACTAGCATGCGACTGCTTGACAATCCGCTTGTGTTCTTCACGCAGTTTCTTCTGAGCATCGTACTTCCTGCGGATGGCGAGTGCACCGGCCGGCCCGGATTAATTACGGACGATCAACTTTGGAATGCAACTGACAGCAACGTTGGACCTGCTCTTCGGTGGGCACTGAAACTACCAAGCCACGCATCGACGACATGCGCAAACGAGTGCGCAAGGGACATTCGGACGGCGCCACCCCTGGCATGGGATATAAAAGGGTCAACCTCGTTGACGGCGGTCACTGGGCACGGCGGCACCACCAGCATGCGGCTGCTTGACAATCCGCTTGTGTTCTTCACGCAGTTTCTTCTGAGCATCGTACTTCCTGCGGATGGCGAGTGCACCGGCCGGCCCGGATTAATCACGGACGATCAACTTTAGAATGCAACTGACAGCAACGTTGGACCTGCTCTTCGGTGGTCGCTGAAACTACCAAGACACGCAACGACGACATGCGCAAACAAGTGCGCAAGGGACATTCGGACGGCGCCACCCCTGGAATGGGATATAAAAGGGTCAACCTCGTCGACGGCGGTCACTGGGCACGGCGGCACCACCAGCATGCGGCTGCTTGACAATCCGCTTGTGTTCTTCACACAGGTGACACGCTACGGAAAGTGCTTCCGTTCTGATAGCCC
Organism: Haemaphysalis longicornis; assembly: GCF_048455015.1. Classification (NCBI taxonomy): domain Eukaryota; kingdom Metazoa; phylum Arthropoda; class Arachnida; order Ixodida; family Ixodidae; genus Haemaphysalis; species Haemaphysalis longicornis. Next base: position 208,510,675 of record NW_027526361.1, on the reverse strand, counting down.
ATTTTTGTTGGTGCTGCCATGCCCTCGGCCATGTGAAGTGCTTTATGAGCTTGCTTCGTTCTTGAGCGAGTTGCTGTTATTGGCGGGTGACATTGAAGTCAACCCTGGTCCTGACCTTGCAAAAATATCAAAGCAACTGAATGAAATTGCCGCTGACATTAAAGAAATCAAGAAAAAACGACTGGGTGATATTGACAAAAAATAAGAGGCTCTGACTACACTAGAAAATAGCGTTGCTAGCTGCCAGAATGAAGTAGGAATGTTGAATTCCGTAATCAAAACGCTCGAAAGGCGAATTGATGACCTGGAGAACCACAGCAGGCGATCCAACCTGATAGTTTACGGATTACCAGAAGAAAAGGACGAACATAGCGAAATCCTTGAAGAAGCCGTTATTAGCAAAGTCATTGCAGATATCCTCGAGCTTGATCCAGTAGCAATCGAACGTAATTATTGCTTGGGTAAACCGGCACCAAATAAGATTATGCCTATCATTTTTAAGCTTCTTGACTTCAGGAACAAAGCACAGATACTGAAAAGGGGAGCTAAACTTAAGGACACAGGAATTTCTATTAGCGAAGACTTGTCACGGAGAATAAGGGATGTCGGAAAGAAGCTCTGGGACAGTGCAAAACAGAACCGATTGAATAAGGAAAAAGTGTCGTTGGCTTTTGATAAACTCTACATTAATAAGCGATGTTATAAGTGGGACGATGTCAAGAATGAAAGAGTACTGATAAAAAAACGACCTAGACCTAAGCCGCCCCATGACGAGGCAGCGCGCCCAGTCACTGTCAACGCCAGACTCTTGAACGATGCCCCTTTTCATGTACCTAACGAGTATGATGAAAGGAACTATCAACCCCTATTCAGCCACAGAAATAAAAACCTACGCCTTGTTAATGTAAACGCGCGAAGCATTGTAAATAAAACTCACCTCCTTGAAATCACTTTACTCAAACATGATCCGCACGTCACAGTAATTACTGAAACATGGCTACGCAACAAAATTAGTGATGATACAGTATTCCCACCGAACTACAAAGTCTTTCGCAAAGATCGTGCCTCTAGGGGTGGCGGTGTGGCGGTTCTAATCAAACAACAGATTGAAGCCATATTGTTGGACGATATTGCTGACTTGGAGTGCTTGAGCATTAGGTTATCTTGTTGCGTTTAGCATTTTATTTTATACGCGCGGTACCGCCCTCCAGACACGCCCCCTGAATACTTAAGCAAACTTGAGCTACATATGTCTCAATATCACAAACATAAAATTATCCTTGTAGGTGACTTCAATCTACCAACTATTAAGTGGGAATTAATGCACGCTGGTCACCAGAATGTTGAGCATGCTAACATTATGTTCAGTATTATGTTCACTAATGATTTGGCCCAGCTGTTTCGCGACCCAACGCGTGTCCAAAGTTTTTGCAGTTCTGTTTTAGATCTGATATTTTTCAATCGTGCGTTCAGCGAATATACCGTGTCTGTCGAAGCCGGATTATCTGATCACCATCTTCTGGGCCTTTCCGTCCCACTGTTGAAACGTGGTGATAACAAACGCTGTCAAGTGCGGTCTTTCAAAGACTACTCCCGTGCAGACATGATCTGGAGACCGGTCTTGTTGATTTTGACAATGATGATGTATGCGCTCTATGGGCACAGTTTAAAAACATGTGTGAATACTGTTTATCTAAATTTGCCCCAAGCCGAAAAAAGAAAACTCACAAACACACCCCCTGGATAACGCGTAATATTATTCACCTGAAACGTAAAATAAACGTCTAAAAAAGAAGCATGCGGATTCTATTAAAATCGGACAATTGCAGGCTAGCCTCGCACAAGCTGTGCGTTCTTCTAAGGATTATTATTTCCAAAACACTCTCCCAAATTTCATAAAAAATGACCCAGATAAATTTTGGTACCACTTGATAGATTAAAAAAAACCTGTATCCGAAATGTTAGTAAATGACTCTATTGTTACGGACAAGGAGATTATAGCTGAGCATTTCAATATACCCTTCCATGGCGTGTTTTCTAGCCCAAGTGTATGTCTATCTGATGTTCCATCGTTTCACACGACAGAGGCCAACTTTGTTTCGTACCCGGGTGTATTTTCCATGCTCTTAAAACTGAAAACTAAGAAATCAAGAGGTCCTGATAATATTCCAAACACCTTTCTTTGCCAATATGCTGAAGTGATCGCGAAATATCTTGTGATTATATTCCGTGTATCTTTGATGTCTTCAAAGCTACCTAGTGACTGGAAGGCTGCCCGAGTTGCACCCGTATTTAAAAAAGGTAACCGCTTGCTCTTTGAAAATTATCGTCCAATATCCTTACATCATCATGCTGTAAATTAATTGAGCATATAATCGCAAATCATATCACCGAATATCTTGAAAATAATGCTGTCTTAAGTGATACTCAACATGGTTTCAGAAAGGGGGTTTTCTACTGTGACTCAACTGCTCACTATAACTCATTCCGTTGCATCTACTCTACATAAAAACGGTCAGATTGATGTGGTATTCTTGGATTTTAGCAAAGCGTTTGACAGGGTTCCTCATGACAGACTAATACTAAAATAAACAATATTGGTCTTCCTCGCATATTGGTTTTCTGGGTTATTGATTATTTAAAAACCGAATTCAGTACGTTGAAATCGGGGATCAACGATCAGGCTGTCTTCCTGTCGCCTCCGGAATACCGCAAGGGAGTGTCTTGGGACCCCTGCTGTTTCTGCTGTATATAAATGACATTGTAAGTGTAGTATGTTCTTCTGTGCAAATTCGTCTGTTCGCAGACGATTGTGTTTTGTATAATGAAATATGGGACCCGTTCACACAGAAAAACGTCAATAAACTAGAAAGAATCCAAAGAAACGCTGTAAGGTATATATACTCTAAGTTTCGTCACACTGATTCACCTTCTGATTTAATGAGAGCTAATGACATTGAGCTCCTTGAGTCATGACGGAAGACATTTAGGCTTGATTTTCTTTCCCAACTTCTTCAGAGACAAACAGCACTAGACCCCACACAGTACCTGACACCCATATCGACAAGACACACCAGACACCATCACCCCGGAACCCTAACACCTTATTTTGCACGGACAGATACATTTAAAATTTCTTTTTTTCCACGAACAGTGGAAGAATGGAACTTACTAAAAGACTCTGTTTAAATATTCACTTTGGTTGTTTTGCTAACTGTGTATTGTTGGGTCTGTAAACCTGTACTTGTATGTTGAATTCTTTCCTTTTCCTTTTACATTTCTACCTGACTTGAGTGCCTGATATGTACTTGCTACTTGTACCGTGCCCCCCTGCTTGGACCTGCGAAGGTCTGCAGTATGCAATAAATGAAATGAAATGAAATGAATGAGGCCGAGAGGCGGAATCAACGTGGCCAAGTTAGGCCTCATTGAAGTTACCGCGGCCATTCACGCGGCGGAGGAACCACCAAGGAAGCAGAATACGAAGACACCCTGTGCGCAAACGCGCAGCAGAACATTATCGTAATCTGCACGGAAGAAGAAGAAAGAGCCAGCCGCTACAGCCAAGTCAGAGATCGCTGTTAGAGGGCAGAAGTACGAGGTATGGGCCTACAGAACCGCCCCACACGACACAGCCAAGGGAATCATCAGGGGAATCCCGACAACCGAAACTCCCGAGGACATCGATGAAAGGGTGGTTAACCGACGCAACTCACTGGCGCTAGGAGCCAAGAGAATAGGAGAGACGACCACGGTAATCGTCGTCGTCAAGGGAACGAAGATGCGAAACCACGTGAGGTACGGATCGGGGCTGCTGCGCTGCTCTTTGTACTGCAAGAAGGTGGACGTGTGCTACCAATGCGGTCGAGTAGGCCACCGAAATGTCCTGTGCCCAAACCCAAGCGAAAGACGATGTCCAGGCTGCGACAAGCTTGCCCCGGAGGAAGAACATCCGTGGGAGCCGAAATGCAAGCTATGCGGCGGGGAACACGTGACGGGCGACAGGGCCTGCAAGGGGCGCTTCAAAACGCCCTACGTGGTCGGGAAAGACAATGGGAGCGGCGCCTCGGGTCCGCAGAAGAGTAACGGCTGCCTCTGGAGCTAGATTTCCCGGAACTGAACCACGCAAGAAAGGCGAGGTGCCCATCCAGGGAGCCCTCGGGATCGAGAGGCAGATCGCCCTCCAGCGGCGGCATTCTACGGAGGCAGAGTCGTAGTCCCAGCGTCACGCGGAAGGGAAGGTCTCCGTCGAGGGAGCGCGTGAGCTGGGCGGACAAGGCCAAGGGTACAAGGAGGACCGGCGAAAAAGAGCCCAAGAGGCAGCAACAAAAGCAGAGCAAAAAGAATGAAGCCATGGAGACCCTTCGAGAAGAGAACAGGGAACTGCGTAGAATGCTGGAAAAGATGAAAAAGACCATATAGAGCATGACGGAAACCAAGAACGTGGTTGCTACCCCGAGCCCCCCGGTCGCGCCGACGACGGAACCCCCGCCGAAATCGCAACCGATGGATATAACAAGCGACGTCCTGGAACCCAGAGAGCCGGCCATCAAGAAGAGAGCGACAGAAAAGCGCGGCACCCAGGAAATTAGTAGCATCGACGCCGGCATGCAAGAAAAACAGAGCGGAATTGAGGCGCGCATTGATGACAGGTTGAACAAGCTGGAAGCGAAAATGGAGCGGATGTTTGAGACGATAAAGGCGGCCATCGCAGAGAAGAGCAGGTTGGACCAAGAGCGATTCGTAAAAATAGAGGGGGCCGTCCAACAGCTACAGAGCCACATGCAAGCAGTTATCCAATATCAGGACCTGCGGAGCCCGCCGCAGGGAGGCTTCGCTAGAACAGAACAAGCATGGACCCAGAACCAACAGTGATCATATGGCAGTGGAACTGCCGCGACCTGGAAAGGAAGTGGGCGCTACTACTGCAGCATGTCGAGAACAGCAAGAATAAACCGGACGTGATATTACTGTAGGAAACACTGGCGACGCATCGGCCACTCCACGGCTACAGAGTGATCTGGTCCGACGAGGAAGACAGCAAGGGACTGTGCATCATGACCAAAAAAGAGCACACAATGCTAGAAAATCAACTCAAAAACGTCGCAGTCGACCACGTAGTGGCCGAGGTGGTAATTGGCAAGAAGAGGAAGGAGAGCGTCTACGTCCTCAACGTGTATAGCAACCCGAGCAAGAGCAAACAACGCTTCAGAGCACTGCTGCACAGGGCGAGCTCGCAGGCAAACGTCTCCAAGCTGCTGGTGTGGCGAATTCAACGCCGCTGATCAGTCCTGGGGGTACGCCAAGAGCAACGCCAAGGTCAGGAACCTGGCGCAAGACGCGATCGACAGCGGATACGTCCTCCTCACGGACCCCTCCAACCCGACGAGAACGGGAAACTCAGTATCCACAGATACTACACCCGACCTCACTTTCGTCAAGAACGTTGTAGCGGAAGACGTCGTGTGATGAAACACCGGGACGGACTTCGGTAGTGACCACATGATCGTGGAAACTACGAAACGAATAAAGGGGGTCCGAGCGGCGCAGACGCGAAAACACACGCGGATCGACTGGGAGGCGTTCAGGAAGCAGAGAAATGAAAGTGCGGAGGGAAATCAACAGATAGAAGACCTCGGTACCTGGACGGAAAGAATCACCGGCGACGTCAAGGCAGCCACGATAGAGATCGAAACGGACGACCAGGTACACGGCACGGGCAGCAGACTGGCCCACCTTATCGAAGCCAAGAAGTCCTTACAAGAGAGTAGGACGAAGCAAAGGCTGAATAGGAGGCTGCGAAAGAAGGTCGCTGAACTTACCCGCAAGATAGAGGAGCACTGCCGCACGCTGGGTAGACAAAAATGGGACGAGATATGCAACGCCGCAGACGGACAACTGCACAACGGCAAGACCTGGAATCTGTTCCGGCATCTTCTGGACGAGACGAACACCAAGTCTAACCAGACGGACAGGCTGGTCAAGATCATACACGCGGAAATCAAGAAGAAGGGAATGGTGGCGGTGGAAAAGAAGCTTCTTGAGAAGTACATTCCCACGACGCAGAAGGTCTTGCACGGAGCCTATCTCGGAAGACCCAACGAGAAGCTAGATAGAAACATTAACGTAGAAGTGCGGACTGCCCTGCAAGAGCTCAACAGCAGGTCGGCGCCGGGCCCGGTCCGCGTACTGAATAGGTCACTCAAGAACCTCAACGACGCATCCATCGAGGCACTGACTAATTTCTTCAACAAGTGCTGGAGAACGGGAGTCGTGCCGAAGGAGTGGAAACACTCGAAGATGATCCTGATCCCCAAGCCAGGCAAGCCGCCGAGCAGAGACATCCTCCGGCCCATTTCGCTCATGTCGTGCGTGGGCAAAGCATTGTTGCATGTATTGATGGCGCGATGGCATGACTACCTGGAGGACAACGACCTCTATCCCGAGACCATGATTGGTTTCCGAAGACACCTGTGCACACAGGAAGCTATGATCCAGCTGAAGCACCTAATCGTTGACAGGGCCTCCCAGGACTCGAGGGCCATCATGGGTGTCGATCTGCAGGGAGCATTCGACAACGTCAACCACTCTGCGATTCTAATTCAAGTATCGAAGCTTAACATGGGAGAGAGAACCCATGCCTACATGAGAAGCTTCCTGACGGGCCGGACGGCGGAGATCAGCGCGGGTGACATTGCAGCGAAAGTCAAAGCGGTCGGGAGCCGAGGCACCCCGCTAGGGTCGGTGATCTCGCCACTCCTATTCAACCTAGTTATGACCGAAGTCGCCAACAGGCTCGCAAACGTGGACAACGTCGGTCACATTATATATGCGGATGACATCACGCTGCGGGTCGAGGGCGGCAGTGATGCCCGAGTTGAAGAGGCCCTGCAGCAAGCGGTGAGAGTGGTTGAGGATAGCCTGGAGGGCACAGGCATGAAATGCTCACCGAGCAAGTCAAAGCTGTTGTTGTACAGGCGTAAGGAAAGCACCCCCGCCGAGAGAAGGGAATGAGAAGAAATCGCGTTCTACACCAAAGACGGCTCAGCGATCCCCAGGGTATCAGACATCCGCGTCCTAGGCATGCTCCTCAACGAACAAGGAAACAACGGAAGTACGGTGGCACGGGTCGTCGGCAAGGCGGCCAATGCCACGAGACTGATCAGGAGAACGTCAATCAAAAAGAGGGGGCTACGCGAGGAGAACCTCACAAGACTTGTGCACTCCTTCATAATGAGCCACATCCCGTACGTGGCTGCGTTCCACAGGTGTAAGAATGGCTAGAAGAAAAGTTGGCGGCGACCATTCGAAAGGCATACAAGGCGGCCATAGGGGTACCCGAGTCAACAAGCATGGGGAGGCTGCTCAGCCTAGGCATCCACAACACCCTAGAAGTCATCGAAGATCAGAGAACGGCGCAGCTGGAGAGACTGGCAACAACAAAGACTGGAAGGAGAATCCTGGAAAGGCTGGGGCTTCGATACCACGAGCAACAGGGAGTCAAGATGCTGATCCCGGACGAGGTCAGGGACATGATCCGGGTGGACGCGATCCCGCGGAACATGCACCCCGACTACAACAAGGGCAGACGGAAAGCGAGGGCCAAAGAATTGGCAGAACTACACGCCGGAGACGCGGGAGCCCTCTACGTAGACGCAGCCGAGTACGAGAACGGAAGCGGTTTCGCCGTAACCGTGGTCGACTCCGAAGGCAACGTCAGGGCGGCGGCCAGTACGAAAAGCGAAAAATCAGAAGAAGCTGAGGAAGTGGTCGTAGCACTGGGCCTTAAAGACCTAGGGTGCACCACCGTGCTCAGCGACTCAAGGCAGGCGGTCAGGAACTTCGCACGAGGAAGGGTCTCCCGCGCTGAGGAGAAAATTCTGAGAGGGGCGCAAACAATCTTGGAAAAGAAAAAAATCAAGTGGTTCCCGCCACACGCAGGAGAGGCGTCGGACGTCAGTGCGAACCACAACGAAACCGCACACGCCTGGGCGCGCGAACTAACAGGCCGCGCCGGGCCAAGCGGGGAACGCCCGTGGCACAGCACGAGAGACAGACTGACGAGATTCAAAGAAATCACCCAGGCATATCGACTCACGAGACGAACGCTCCCACCGCCCTGCAAAGGGCAGAGCAGAGAGCAGGCAGTCGTGTAAAGGCAGCTGCAGACAAGAACGGTCATGAGCCCGTCCCTAATGCGCAAGATGTACCCGGAGACGCACCCAGACGACACGTGCAGGGTGTGTCGCAAAGCCACCGCGACCCTCGAGCACATCGTCGGGGACTGTCTGATCTTCCCGGAAGAATCCACGACAGGAAGACTGCCACCCGCCTTTGAGGAGGCGAAGCAATCCGAAGACCAAGACCTTCAAATCCAGGCCGTACAGCGGGTCCTCGTAGCGCTGACCAGACAGGAGCCAGAGCGGACCAATGACGGGAAGCGAGGCTCGGGCCTGGCGGCAACGACGAGGGCGACTCCGGCCAAGTCTGAAGTCTTAGTGTAAGGCTTTGACCGCCGGCCCAATAAAGGTTTTTCCAATCCAACCCAATTCTGAAAGCCATAGGGTGATGGCTGTTTCCCGGGCAAGTGTGCGGCAGAGACGATCCGGCACATTTCATGCGAGTGCCCACGCTACTCACCTGAAAGAAAGAAGCTGTCGTCAGCACTGAGGAACCTGGACTCTCTGCGACCATTTTTGGTGGAGAAGATTCCGTGCCACAGGCCCTCTCTGTCATCCGGTCAGAAAGCGAATAAGAAACCTTTACGCTTTCTACGGGCGACTAACTTAAACACCAGAGTATAGATTGAACACCTCCAGTGCTTCAGTGCTGGGCACACGTGTCTACTCCAACAATTCTTCAATCTTTCTTTTCTCTTTTTTGCCTATTTTCCCTTTCATACGTGCAGGATAGCACACTAAGCTCTAGCCAGGTTAACTTTGCTGCCTTCCTTCTACCCCCTTACTTCATCATTCCTTGCTCGGTGTTATGAATGGGCCAAGGACCACGCAGGCAGGCAGCAGAAGAACACTGTTTAACACGTCGAAGACTATATTTAAGAGGACGGAGGACAAGCACAGGACGTGAGCATAGTAGAGGTCGGGACGTAACAGAGAGGATGTGTTTCGGTCGCACGTACACACAGTCCACAGTTCAAAGATACACAAAGTAACCTCGGAGTTGACAAGGTCCGAGAGCAACGCCTAATAGGCCAGTCAGCTCACTCTCAATTGATCACGACGCGTTTCTAGGCGCTCCAACAGCCGGAATGGCGCGTCAGCAGTCCACGCACCACCACCTCGATGACGGCGACCAGACGAGCTCTCGAGCCTTGGCGGAGGGTAGCGCGGTCCCGTCTAGGGTGGCCCAGGCGTCTCACGGGGTAGTTCCCACGGACCGCGCCCTGTTCCGCCGCTTCGCTTCTAGCCGTTGCCGTTCCAGCCTCCGCGATCACTTACGCCCGGCTCCTCTTCTTTGTCATCGTCGTTGTCGTTCTGGCTGGCTCACTCGCATGGCCAATCACTCTCGTGGCCATTCGTCACACTCGGTTCTGGGCGTGGTCCACAGGAAGACTACTCCGCCCCATCCACAAGTGAATATGCGAAACGTATCAAGAGAAACCTGGGGTAGCGCTAGACGCCCGCCTGTAAAAAATTGCAATTGCAGCGTGAACAACAGTCGATTGCTTGACCGGATTAACACACGTGGGTATATTCTCTGGCCACGGCCTTCGCTCTGTTGAACAGAAGTTCAATTTTAGGTGAAAGTGCGTCGTCACAAGTACGTTAATTCCACGCAGGTTCTGTCAAGGACGGCCGGAAACACCTAAAACTGACAACCCTTGAATACCGTCGGCCGTACGGCAAGCGCAAGTGCCAGGATGTCTTCACTGTCTTTGGCCTGGTACTACGTGGAAGGCATCATATGAACGATGCAGAAAAACGTTTTGCTGCCTCCTTGATCCGAAATACGATGCTCTTTTTAATGCTTTGAATAACCTATCTCACCTGTCGTGCCCGCAACCTGCAACGAGGACATCCCTCTGCTGGTTGCTAGCTTTCCCCGTCCCTAATGATTATAAAATGCCCTTTGGACAACAAATTTAATCTTCCTTATATTATTCGAGTATGCGGTGACCGTTCAACGGTGAAACAGCAGCACTCAAGCGGAACCCACGCATTGTGTATTCGCTTTGAATCCGGATAAGGATACTTCCTTGGCTGCACTCTCCCGGCGCTTTTCGGGGAAATTAGGAGTTGTGCGTATTTCGTGGAGGGCGTTTGGAGAAACGCAGATACTGCATATGCTTTCCCTGCTTAAGGGTATGAAGGTGAAGAGATCGCGCAATTAACACATAAAGATGTCAGCTCCTGATAATGTGTGCCCCATGTGTGCGTAAGTGGAAACGTTAAGTTCCTCGCGAACTCGCGTGTAGGCGCATGAAGCCCTCAACACGCACAACAAAAAGTCTTCCATAACGGTGCTCTCCCGAGTGCAACGGAGTAGCTACACATAATATCCTGGCGGTGGAGGATCGCCCGGAAGGGAGGAGCAAGGGACCTACCACAGAACCACGACCTTCAGCACTTGTGGTGGCGCGTAGAATGCGGTTTGAACAAGCATTTCGACATAGCCGTTTTTGTCGATGGAGCGCCATAGGTTTTGTCCGCAATGTGTGCAATGCGTATTTCAGCGCGAAGTGGCTTCCTTAACCGTGTTTCTGACCGTTAATCGGAGACTGATGGGGGCAATTGCGAATGTTATCGTTTTTGTTGCCCAAATAAACCGGTTATTTGTGTCTATTGGGTGTCGACTTCCTCTCGTCGGGTGGCGTCATCCTCGCACACCATTCCCACATAAAAGAGGTTTTTTTAAAACTTAAATAATTGTGGGGGTAAGCTGTTTTCCCCCAAATTATGTCTCCCTGACTTCGAGTTATGTGGAGTCCACGTGTAAGTGGGATCGTTTTTCATGCAACTTTCGCGCAATCTTCGCTGCTGTAGTTGAAAGGTTTTGAATGTTTCGGTTTTTATGCCTGATTGGAAGACCAAATTTGTTTTTGTTTTCTCGCCCGTTATTGGTTTATATCTCAATTACACTATGAAAACGCTTGCACGTTCATGTATTCTTGTAGACTTACTAGTTTCAGAGTTTGCGTTGATTCTCCTGTTTAGATGCGGGTTCGACTACTTGCAGCCGCGGCCGCAAGTAGTCTCCTCTGTACAAACGCTACTCTGTACAAAATTTCTGCGCAGGGTAAATTTCGCTAGGTGGTAAAAATTAATCCGCAGCCCTTCACTTCGGATCGCTTTAATCAATTCACCTTGTTGCTTAATACGGGTGCAAGGTAGAATTATTCAGCCCAATGGGCCAACCTTTCAAGATGTGTTTTTAAAATCACCGGAGCGCACGGACTGCATCATGTCAAACCTTTTACCATTTTGCGCATATGAGCGTAGTTTATCTTGCCTTTGTTATTATCCGCAGCACATTTTAATAAGAAGAAAGCTGAACAAACTCACAAGGCCCCGCATGGGGCCGGTGGTATTGTAAAAATATGCTGTAGGTATCGGGATGAATTAGGAGCACGAAAGCGTTAGAGGGTTGCGTTTTCGCCAATCACGTCTCCAGATTGACACGTGTACCTGAAAATGTCTCGAATTTGCTCTCTAATGTCTGAGAAGAGGAAAACGTAGAAGGCCAGTAAACGCGCCCTCTCACAAGACGACCACATCGCTAGCCAAGCGCATTGGAGATCTCATTTTCCCAACCGAGCATAAACACTGCTCAGATATTGAAGCTGTAATATGGGTACTAGATAAACCATTCAACCCTAATGCTTTGCATGCCATAAGGTTCGTGTATTATAATAAACTCCAGGAATAGGAAGCATTTCACTTCTTCACAGCCCAGTAAGAAAAGTAAACATCCCTCTCGCGAGGGGCACGATCAAATGCAGAGCATTTCCGGGGGGGGCGTGCCTGCAAGTCGTATGGATTACGTATTGGTTGATGTTGTTGTAATTGTTGTCTTCCAGCGTAGACATTGTCGATGAAGTCGATGGTGAAACGGGAAACGTGCCGTGAACCCCCTGCCGCGGCTATGACGCAACGTGGAGCGGCTATGACGCAACGCAATCCAACACAATCCACTTTAATCCAATCCAAGCCAAGCCAAGCCAATCCAATCCAATCCAATCGAATCCAATCCAATGCCCCTCGCGAGAGAGTATTATAGCGCCGAAATCGCGCCACCACACGAACGCGTGATGTTGACGTCACGATCACGCCACAGATGTTAGCGACCGGAGCGCGCGCGAACGACATATGTGGTTTAAGCGCGAACCGACCGCGGCAAGAGAGCGCGATGCGAGCGCCCCCACCTGTTCTTGCGCGCGAACCGACTGTTGCTCAGCGCGAACCCAACGCGGCGAGAGAGGGTTTTGCGCACGTCCCCACCTGTTGTGCGCCCGAACCGAACGCGGCGAGAGGGGGTGTTGCGAGCGGAGAGAAGGCGATGAGGACGCGGGGGAGAGGGCTTACCTGTGGCCGACGGTTGAATGAGTCAAGGATATTACGGCGCGTTCGTAACCTTCCATTCTGTGTCGGCTTTGTGGCGCAGTGGGTAGAGCAACATGTACCTTGCGTTCCGGCCGCAGAGTCGTGCGATCGAAACCTGGCGCCGGTAAGTATTATTTCTTTATGTAGTGTAGGGGGAGCGATGCGGACTAAGACTACGGACGTCAACGCGGGTGACGTCGTGAGTTACTGAAATTCTCTGCATATAAAAAACGTATAACAGGAGTGTCGGTGCAGGGAAGGCAGCCATGTGAGCATCAGCAGGTTGACTGCCGACACTCGAAACCACCGTCAGCGGTGGGCCATCATGACAATATACTGCTGTTTGTTTGCATACACTCGGTAGTTTCAGTTATGCGTTTGTTCGGGAACAAGCGCTTCAATAATAATACAGCGGAGGCCTTTCGAGTAGAAAAATAAAAATTAACACCTAATATTTTTTTGCTTCGGGAGCGCAAAATTTCTTTTAAAAATGTTTCCGTGAACATCATGGTGAACTACTCGTTTACCCTGAAATCGAACACAAATAAAACAACTTCCAAGTTTTTGTAAGCAACAAAAAAAACGAAAATCGCTACTAAGCAAGGCAATGCTGCTGCATAACAGAATTCCTATTCAGCCATAACTATATACCATGATTTGAGGCTTAGCAGTTTGCACAAAACCAACCATTTAAGAAAATAACTAAGCCGAGCTAAGAAAGAATGATCACGCCAGCCCATAAATTGTATCTTCGACATTTGGGAACACATAACAGAATACTTACCAATATACTAGGCTGCAGAAATGGATTTGAGTATTAAAAAGTTCACCACGGTTAAAACTAAATTAAAGTTTTTAAAACCACTCTCTTCTCTTGCACAAATTACAGTGGGCACAAGGACAGCCAAACAGCCTGGCCTGACGAAGTAAATTTGTACAGTTGGACGAGTATATGTGCACCTAAACCTAGTCATTTTGAAATCGTAATAACTGACACGGACTGTTGTTTGACATATATAACACGTTACAGGAAAATTATTTCGCATTTTAACCGCCATCTTAGATTACAACTTTCTAATCTGCATAAAACAAGGACACAAAATTTACTGCTCGAAAGATGAATGTCCCACATCATTTCAGTTTCCTTAAAAACGTAATAGAAAAGCTAACCGTACAGTTATCATACTACTCAGGCGTTTAATTGTTATTTTCTCAGTTCTTGAGAATTGGGCCTTCCGATGGAGTGAAACGAGCCTAACATACTGGTGTTGCTCTGTTTGTCTAGCCCTTTTAGCCCTGTAGTTTATATTCCAGCTACAATTGTTTTAATCGTATATTCGTATAGGTTTATTCATCACAAGCACATATATAGTAAATGGAGATCATAGTAGAAGTGTTACTTGTATAAAGGGAAGACAAGTAATTAGGACATTTAAAAATTAGATTTTTTGTGTTGCGCTTCATTTGTTTTCCTAAAAGCTATGACACACTGAGCATACACTACTAGTAAAATTGGCAGAAAATAGATCAGCTTCGGCGTTTAGGCCTTGTGAAGAACAATTATACCTTTAAAAGACCAAGCGTGTCATGATGACAACCGCGTGCAAAACTGATGGACCAAACGCTCAAAGCTGGACGATAATGGGACCAAGGGAACGACTAACATTACCTTTTACTGCCACGACGTTAATATTACTATGGCTCGCGGTGGCCCGAAGGCTTGTTTGTACTTGTTTAGCGGCCGGTGCCGTAGGTGGCGCAGAAATTAGGCTCGGTGGCGGCAGCTTTCTCCAATTCGGCATTTTTTTTCGAAGCTTATATACTTTTACCTTAGCCTAAGAGCGTACAATTTGCTAAGTCAGCTCGCTGTACCTTACTGTGGACAACATTTTTTTGGTTTCTTTCGGTCTGTATTTAGTAAAGGTATTGCTTAATCCCATGATCGTAAATATTGTTTTCGTTTGCACCCCCGGCCCAGTCACGTAAATAAGTTCACGAACAAGACAAGCTTACATACAGTAAGCTAACCGCTAACGTTGTATTTGATAACTTTAAATGAATAAATTGAAAGCTAGGAAACTTATAGTACGTGCCAAACACCTAGTCAAGAGTTTCGAAGGTATTTACGTTCCTACTCAACTGCTCGCGAGCAAGAAAAAACGTCGTGATTTTAAGATTCAAGTACAACATATCGACATGACAAATGCTAAACTAAAACATGGTATTTTATGCAGAAAACGTGAAGCGAAACTGCCAACCACAGAATCAACAAGGAATGCTTACTCACTGAAGCAGAGTAGGGAAAAGTAGTCATGCCCTCATAACGGCAAACACGACCACGGTAATACTAGATATTAACGGCTAACATATGAGGCATATTTAACAGCAAACTAAAGTGTTTTTACTGCACGCCTGGTGTGTATGACCTCAAAATGACTGAAGTTCAACTGCGCTTTAGGCGCTTGTTCTTTTTTTAGTGTTATTAAATTAGAACCGACACTGTGAAAGGAGTATTGAATACATTGTCGATCTCCTTCAGAGAATATTGCTTACTCAATAAACCCGCACGCACTAAAATAACATCGGCTGACTGGTTTGCACCCTGACCGGCGTCCAGTTGTACCAAAAAATGCGTATAAAATTAACTCAGTCACAAACAGCGCAGGAACGAGACGAAAGGGAGATCACACAAATGCGGCGCTGTTTGTGGGTTGGAAGAAAATTTCGCAAATTAGGGATAGAACGACAAAACCCCAGCCGATGTACCTACTCCACCTTTTGGCTGAATATTGAACTGGTGCTTGATCGATGTAACGGCCACATGCACTCAGTAAAACAAGATGATTGCAAAATTCGGTGAAACCTTGAGAAAACTTGGCACTGTGTAAATATTGAGAAAACTTGGCACTGCGTAAACACGAGCGTTTCTGATATCACAGCCAGACAACCAAAGTTTTTGACAATCTCTGCATAAACGCACGTAGGCATTTTTCATTCTCTTATTGAGACAATTTCTCTTCTGCTTTCGTTGTTGATCGAAGAAGTACCCTTTTGTCTTACACCTCTGCTGAAAGGAATCGTCTGTTTCCTATCATCTCTCGGGAAAAAGAAGATTACTTTGTTTTCTCCTGCGTCAGCCCCTCGGCATTACTGCGAACATGCATGCGACTAATCAGATACCTTGATAGCACCACTGTTTTGTGTACGGCTGTTACAGTGGCTCAACAAGTTACGTTGGGGGCATAATGGCTGCACGAGCTATCGCATGTTTCAGTAGAGCTCTGCTGTCTAAGTAGGAAACATTATCGCCGGTTGCACTATTCTTGCAAGGCTGGAGAAACAGCCTAGCTTGCGGCTCATATCCGTTCATCGAAGATGTGGCCGTTGCATCATCATCAGAAGCAGCAGTCTGCTAGGTTCAATGAAGGATGAAGAACATCGAAGTCTGACCACTCATGAACTGTGCCCCTCGAGTCCACCATTTGCCTCCGAGTTTCTTTATTTCTTCACTCATGCGAGTGATTGGCCTTCCATTTGTTATGCCTGTATACCCGTTCAAATGTGTCACCCTGGTAATCCACCGAATGTCATTTCGCCTTATTACACGGCCGGTCCAAGTCCTCTTCTTTTTCTTTATGTGAAAAATTATATTCTCTCCTCATGTTTACAAGGGATATTGAGAACATTAGATTGGGAACAGGTGGACGTAAGAGTTAACGTAGAATACCTCAATAACGTCGGATCGGTAGATGACTTTGCCTTGTAAAGTTACTCGGGGGACCAACTGCAAAGCGTGATTACCATACTGGAATAGCATAGTACAATCGTGGACCTGAAAATAATATGCAGAAAACTAAAGTACTGCTCCATAGCCTCGGGAGCATGCAGAGGCTTGAGATAGGTGGCCAGGAAATAGAAGCAGTCAGCGAATATATCTACTTAGGTCAAGTAGTGACCCCAGATTCCAACCATGGGCCGAGATAATGAGAAGGATAAGAATGGAGTGCGGTGAAGTCGGCAGGATTCTCATATACCGAATTGTAGCCTGGTATTGCCCCTGAAGAAGGAAGTGTATTGCAGCTGCATCTTACCGGTACTCATTCACTGGGAAGAAACTTGGAGGCTCATAAAAGGATTAAAAATAAACTGATGTTGACTCAGCGGGCATTGGATCCGAAAATGATAGTTGTAACATTAAGGAACCAGAAGACTGCGTGAATAAATGATAAAAACCAAAGCTAAGCACGCACTATGGCGACCAGGCTGCTTACTTTTCGAGTTTCTTCATAGCAGAACCATCTCACCCAAAAAATGAATCACGATTTTTGACAATTTCTTTTAAAACGGCGCTTTCATCGTATCTTTGCAATGCCTTCCATCTGTACCGCTCTTCTCGGTTAGTCTTTTGGCCTTTATTATAGAAGCTAGTACGTTTTCTCAACAAGCTTCTGTGAAAAGTTTTGCCATGAGTGTACACACTCAGATATAGGAGATTCCCGTATACACGGTGCTCAGAGATCTCCTTTGGATATTCATGTAAGCAATGTATTGCTCAAGATATGCAGATTGTACGTATTGTTATTAAAATCCAATGACAATTCAATATGTGGTCTTATTGAAAACAGAGGGTACCTTTGCAGCCACGTGCTCTATCTGTGTAGTCTTTTTGTAAGTCATACGTTAACAAATATTTGTTATTTTACTTTTAATCAAGTTTAAAATAGGTATTTCTCTTCTGG
The DNA here is from genome assembly GCF_048455015.1 of Haemaphysalis longicornis. NCBI lineage: Eukaryota > Metazoa > Arthropoda > Arachnida > Ixodida > Ixodidae > Haemaphysalis > Haemaphysalis longicornis. The sequence goes on along the minus strand of NW_027526361.1, from coordinate 208,493,376 downwards.
CATTACGTTAGTTATATTTTTTGGAATTAATCACACCCCTAAGTAACCATTCTCAGTTTTCCTAGATGAATTCTGCATCTAAATAACTTATCGAACGTTTTAAAAACTGGAATAAATAACTCATAATATCACTGCACAAGCAACCGATGAATGCTCAGCAGTACTTGAAATCTACAAGTAGCTATTTCAAGCATTCCGTACGATAAGATAAGCATTCCGTACGACGACTCCTAATCTTTTAACGGCTCTCCTCCCCGTCTGATGATGATGATATCTGGATTTTAATGGCGCAAGGCGAGCTAAGGGCAAAGAGCGCCAAACAAAAGTGATTTCATGATGGCGAAGTGAAAGTAAAAGTAGAGAATTTCAACAAAAATAAACAAAGTAAAACAAGCTAATGAAGAAGACTTGTGTAAAGGGCCAGGTTGTCATGATGTATGATAAGAGATGAGATGTAAAAAATTAACATCGGTCAGAAACTTAAAAACATGCTTGGTGGACAACATGGACTCGTCTCCTAAAAAGTACGATGGGTGAAACGGGACGTGTTGTCTGTATAGTTGTGGGAAGTGTTTGCTTCGTGTTGTGTCAAGTGCCTTGCATTGTATGAGTGCGTGGATTACCGATAGGCCCTCTCCACACCCGCTGCACATGGGTCTTGGAGATCCAGTGAGCAGGTGGGAGTGTGTTATATGTGCAGCCTATGCGTAACCTTGCTAGGGTCACTTCGGTGTGTCTGTTGTGTGAGTCAGTTGTGTATCGCGCCAAGTGGGGCTTTATTACATGTAGCTTGTTGTCTGACTCTTCACTCCAGTGTGTTTGCCATGTTTTGCGTAGGTGTTGTCTGATGACTGGCTTCATGTCAGTGTAGGGTACTGTTGCTATGTCTAGAGTGTTTCTCAGTGCAGCAGCAGCGGCCATTTCATCAGCCAACTCATTGCCCGCGATCCCAGCGTGGCCTGGAACCTAGCAGATGGTAACATTCAGACCTGACGCATACGCCGAAATTTAGGATTTAAAAACCGCATTGACAATGTATTTTTGCAAGACCTTTGGGATGATAATGTACGCACGACGCTTAGTGAATCCGTGAAAATGATGGAGTTTACGACAGTATGTTCGTTGATGTGATTTAAAACAAGGAGTATACCATATGCCTCCGCTGTAAAAAATGCTAGAATTCACATTCAGGGTTTTACAAGCGCTGAAATTGGGTCCGTGTGCAGCACAAGACATCGCAATGGACGTTTTTGAAGCATCAGTCAAAATTCTGTTACCCCATATTTCGCCTGGAGATACATAAAACGCTGCAAAATTGCGGTTGTGGGCACCGTTTTTTTCTTAAATTGAGTAAAAAACAAATCACATAATACAGAGCGAAGATGCCAGGGGGGTACAGAATCAGTGACAGATGTTTTGAAGGTGTCTAAAAACGAGACAGAAAGTTCAGAAGCCTCCTCTCTCGCCCTTAGCGAGAAAGGCGCAGAAATAGATGGACGATTAGAAAACAGTTGGGATGTAGATGTATGGTTCATTATAGACTGAATCGGATGGTGAGCCATTGATGAATCTTTAAACGCATATAGTAAATCGACATACTCGCGCTGGTACCCTAGGCACCACCTGTCACACTCGACGTACAGACTTTGCACAGGGCTAGTCCGGAAAGCACCAGACGCAAGTCGAAGGCCCAAGTGCTGCACTGGGTCGAGCATTTTCAAAGCAGTTTCCCTTCCTGAACCATACACAACACTCCCATAGTCTAACCTTGAGCCTACCAGGCTGGTAAACACTCGCAGCAGAAGTTGTTTGTCAGCACCGTACGAGTGATGCGACAAGACCTTTAGAATATTCAGTGCTTTAAGACATTTTTGTTTTAGTTGTTTGATATGAGGGATAAAGGAGAGTTTTTCATCTAGGACTATACCTAGGAACTTGTGTTCTTTTTGACCGGAATCAAGACACCATTCAGTTGGATGTCCGGATCTGGCCTGATCCCACGCCGTTTGGAGAAGACAACACAAGTGCTCTTAACTGGGTTTAGCTTAAAACCGTTCTGGTGAGCCCAGCGAGCTAGCTTATAACACCAAGCTGGACTTGACGTTCGCAAATTGACATATTACACGACTTTAGAGCTATTAGGACAGCATCTACATACATTGTACAGGAAATGGTTCGTGGCAATGTCTTTCGAAGTAAGTTCATCTTGACTATGAACAATGTGCAGCTCAAAACGCCACCTTGAGGCGCACCATTTTCCTGCACAAAAACATTTGAAAGCGCAGTACCAACTCTTACACGAAAGGTTCGTTCCGCCAGGTAGCTATAAAGAGTGTTAAACGTATTGCCCGAAACACCGAATGTTTCAGGTAGCTAAGTATGCCGCATCGCCAAGCAGTGTCGTAGGCTTCCTCAAGATCAAAAAAAATTCCCCCGCATTTCCCCGAGGGGGAGAATGTGAAAGTGCGAATGCACGGTTGTCGGCCCGCTTGCGGCGCTTGCGCTCGGCCCCCGCAGCCCACCGCCTCGCCGCCTTCTCTTCCATCTCTTCCATCGGGTTTGTAGTATCACGTGTACACCACGCAGTTATCAAGCCGCTATAACGCCGCTGAGTCGCCAACGCACGCCGCTGACGACGTAGTTTGAATGCGTTAAAGATATAAGGCGCGTTACTGACAATATCAGCGTCGCGTCCGTGGCTTATTCGGTAGAGCGTCGGGCTGCGGCCCGCAAAGTCCTCGGATCGAAACCTGGCGCCGGATGCTGTTTCTTCTTTAAATATAGAGGAGCACTGCGGACGCCGCCGCCGCCGACGCCGGCGGTGGCTGGTTTGGGGTCGCTTATAAAGTGCATCGCACTTAAAAAGACCGTAGCACAAAACTGTTTGTGGACAAACGCATCCTTTATATACGACTCAAGGGCGACGAGTTGGTCGTTTGTGGATCGCCCCACCCTCAAGCCGGCCTGCCAGCTCTCGAAAAGACCATTGTACTCTAAGAAGTACACGAGTCTCCTGTTAATCTTCTTGTCGAGAAGCATGCACAGGCAGCTTGTTAGGGTGATGGGTCGATAACTGGCGGGAGAAGCAGGGTCCTTACCCTCCTTCAGGAACGCCACTACAATAGCCTTCCTCCAAGATTTTGGAATGTGCCCCGAAATCCATATGTTGTTGTATAGGTGTGGGAGTGTTTCAAGAGTGTCTGGGTGTAGGTGCTGTATCATGGTGTATGTAATCTGATCTGCGCCTGAAGCTGAAGGTTTACATGTGCTCAGGGCAGCCTTCAGCTCATAGAGTGTAAATTTAGAATTGTAACCAGATTTTGACCTGTTATTATTTTGACCTGTAAGGACTTTTTTTCACATCGGTTTTATGTCTCAGCAAAGTGTTTGTGTAGTGTGCAGAGCTGGAAACGCGTTGGAAGTGTTGTGCAAGTGTGTTGGCCTGGTCTTCGAGTGTGTGCCCTGTTGTACTGAGCATGGGCAGGCTATGTGTATGTTGTCCATTAAGTTTACGTATTCTTGTTCATACCTTGTGGGTGTCTGTGTATGAATGAATGGATATAAGGAAAGTGCGCCAACTCTCCCTTTTCGCCTCACGATGCACACGCTTTCCAAAGGCCTTTGCCCGTTTAAACGAGATCTGGTTAATCCGAAGTGGGGTACCGGCAAAGGACACCCCACGCCTTGTTATGGGCCTCACGGGAGCGCCTACAGTCTTCGTTCCACCGGGGCCTCCTTTGGTTGCAGGACGCACTGGAGGCCTGAGGAATAGACTTTTGGCAACCGTCAAGGATGTGCACCGTGATGAGTTGGGCTGCTTCCTCCAAGTGTAGGCGTTTTATGGATGTGTGGTGTAGTTGAGATGTTTGAGTGGATGTGCTCCAGTTTGCGTTTGATTCATTAAACCTTTTATGGGAAGATTGACTGCTCGGGCCTGTACCTACATACGTTACTAAGGTGGGCAAATGGTCACTACCATATGGGTCCGTGCCCACACCCCATTCAAGGCATGGAAAGAGAACTGCAGAACCAATAGCCAAGTCAAGATATGAGTATGTATTGTGTCCTAAGTTATGGTATGTAAGTTATTTTTTGTTTAAAAGGCATGCTCCAGAGGATGTAAGAAACTTCTCTATCAGGCGACCTCGGGCATCCGTTCTGGGGGAGCCCCAAAGTGAGTTGTGCGCAATAAGGTCGCCTGTTAGGATGTATGGTTCCGGCAGCTGGTCAACCAGTGCCTCTAAATCAGAGCTCAGAAATGCAAAATCAGGTGAAATGTAAATGGAGCATACCGTTATCAGCCTATTAAATATTATCGTACGTATCGCTACAGCCTCAAGGACAGTGTTTAAAAAGAGAGGGTGGCATGCCAATGATTTCCGGGCGACAATGGCTACACCTCCAGGGGAGTGAGTGCAGCCAACCCTGTCCTTTCTGAATACCATGTACCTATCTAAGAAATTTGTTTAGAACTGAGGTGGGTTTCCTGGAGACACATGATACTTGGCTGATTCGCATGCAGCATCTCATACACATCGTCGACATTTTTAGGAGGCCTCTGCAGTTCCATTGGATGATGTTTCTGTTCCCATTATGTAAATTTAGGAATAATTGGAGTGTGTGCGTGTGCGTGTGTGTTCATGTGTCGTCTTTCGGGGCTGTTACCCTTGGATTGGGCTTTCTGGGCCTTTCTGTAGGCTTGGCAGTCTGTGGTCGCTCTTTGCGCTGCGTTGCAGGCAGGAACGGCCAGACATTCATATCGCCATCAGATGTCCGAGGGGTGCCCGTCAAACCGGACCCCCAGGACTTGGCCCTCTTTCGGGAGCCCCTCGTGTGATCCGCCATCGCCGCGGGCGTCGGGGGCGCCAGAAGTGGCACGGGCGGTGCTGTGGCGGTGGGAGCCGGTGCGGGGCCCGCGGTGTCCATACCCTCGGCACAGTCCAACGTACTGGAGGACGGAGAGGCAGGGGCAGGAGCAGCTCCGGTCCCTACGGAAGAGGTTGACACCACAACCGCTGTGGTCTCGGCAAGCGGCGTGGTGCGGGGTTGGGCTGCGTGAGGCAACCCAGCGGGGGGCGGGGGCGGAACCAGGTCAGACTCGCTGAACTGGGTCCCTGTGGACTCCAGACTCCGCTCCGCCACCCTGCGAGCTGCGTTCGGCGTACCTCCCCAGGGGGAAAGAGGCGAAACTCTTTCGCGCCTCTGGGAAGGTGATGTTCTCAGTGACCTTCAAATTTATGATCGCCTTCTCCTGATTGAGAGAGAGAGAGAGAGAGAGTAAACATTTATTTTTGAAAATTGGGTGAGGGTAAAAAGGGTGTTAAAAGAAGACGGGCAAGGGCGGCCATCCTAGTCGCTGAACGGCCGCTGAACTAGCCCGTTCGATTGAACTTCTCGCCTTTTCGAGAGTAGGCAGCGTGGGGTCCCTGGCGGCTGGCGCAGGTGAGGGTTGATGATGGACAATTGTCAGATGAATGATCATGCTGAGCGCACTTTGAGCAGGTCAGACGGCCACGGCAGGAGTTGGTTCCGTGCCCGAACCGCTTGCACTTAAAGCAGCGGGGCGGATTTGGAACGTAAGGACGAATGGAGCATCGAATGAACCCTGTGTTGATATTTTCAGGAAGCGAGGAGAAGTTGAAGGTCAGGATAATATGTTTCGTACGGGTTATCTTATCATCTCTGCGCATCGTGATGCGGCGCACGGCTGTGACACCCTGATCCTTTACACCTTCAAGAATGTCAGCATTTGTCTCGTTAATGAGATCTGCCTCAGAGATCACACCCTGCGAGCTATTCAGGCTGCGGTGTGGTGTGACCCTGATGTCCAAATCCACCATTTTCGTCTGATCAAGAAGTGTGGGTGCCTGCTGCTGGTTTTTTACTTCAACAAGGACTTCACCTGTGCGTAGTTGTTTTGCATTGTAGGTTTTCGCAATTGTTCCATCAAGGTATTTTGTAATCAAAAATACTGATTGTGAAGCAAGAGGGCGGGCTGTGTCAAGAGATTCTATAACAAGGAAACGAGAATAGTTGTCTGGCTTCGGGAAGCTCATGCTTGGAAGTGCAGGAAAGGAGACTTCGGTGCGGCCTCTTTTCGATGTCCGATCACGTTTTGGGGGGTTGAATTATCCATATGGGATAGGAAAAAGCAAGGAGAAGGGGTACTTTCTTCTTTGACCTTACCCTCGTAGCCAAAGAGGTCCCGGAGCTCCCTGCTTGGTAAACAGATATTGAGCCCATCCGCCGGAGCTTGACCTGGGCTCCGACAGCCGCCGCTTGAGGTTTCTACCCTTCAAATTAAAACACATCACCACAGTAGGTCACAGCTTATGTTGGGGGGCTCGGGGTCCGCGGTATCGCCAGTACCGTCACTAAGATTACTCAAGGTGCCCCGTGCTGGGGCTCTCCTCTGACCCGCGAGAAGTCACGTAATAGCACGAAAACTTCGAAACAATCTCCTCCGTCAATAGAATATACAGGCTCTCATAGATAACGCTAAAGCGGAAGCCGACCCAAAAAACAGAACCGATATCTTAAGCACTGTCTTAATCTTAAGCAGTCTTCGTGTGCTCCATCAGGCAATAATGAACTCTTAAAGCATGGTAACACATTTTTTTTCTAAGGTAAACTATCCGAAGGCTTCTGCAAGGGTTACCCAAACTGTCATTATACAGATAGAGACGGGAAAGAATGGTTGATATTGTTTAAGATAATAACTCTCAGAATACCGGTTACGGCCCCTACGACAACCATTATTGCAAAGTTCGCCTGACGAAGCAAACGACGACACCCACACAGATCACAGGGTCACATTTCTTCATCTGTTTACAAGGCAACTATAGCAGGGAGAGTACATACATCTATAATATGGTGAAATTCTCCGGTGCCACGAAGAGTGCATAGGGAACACCTGAACAGCGCGGAGAATGGATATTAACCATCACCGATCCCATGCTACCGGGCTGCAACACATTGCGCTATCCAAATATGACCGCACACTCAACATTCGGGAAATTGGCAGTCTATACTAGAGCAGGGATTTAGGACCTATCACGGATGTGAAAATTGCCGATCTTTTCCGACTCACGGCCTTGCACATACACGATTTATTGTTCTGGTACCCATTATTACCTGTTTGTGCAAAACATTTGGAAACAACAAAGAAGAAGGGAACATGTTCAAGTGTATGTGATTCTATGCACGAGTTTTCGGAACTCAATTCATAGTTTCTTCGTTGTAGCTATTTTGTTTGACCCCCATGACTCCTAATATTTATTGGTGTTTTTTTAAAAACGATACACTTTCCTGGCCTGTTTCAACACGGGAATTTTGTCTGTATGTCTGCATTGCCATTTGTCGGTCTTTCCCCCGATTAAGCTTACCAGCGGAAGTTCATGCAGGTGGTGCACATAGGTTTATGTAGCCACAGCCATTTCAAGACCTGCAAGTGCCGTGGGAATTCTCATACTTGTCCAAATTGTTCAAGCGAAAAGCATTACGCATACGTAATGCAAAGTACCAACACTTTAGACAATTTTCAGAGTCTAAAAACAACCTGCAACCTGCATGCCTGATGTTTGTGATAGCAAATGAAACACTACGAACAGTAGAAAAAATGGTCCGCCGAATAAGGCGGCGTCTGTCAGTACCCACAGGTGGACGCGTTTGAGCGTTCATCAAGTGCAATTCCGCATTGCGCTATTATTCGCAAGAGATTGAAATGAAATATATCCGACAGTGCGATGCTGGGTTCGTGTTACGTGTCTGCATTACTTTACCCGTCGTGTTAATTCATTGTGTGCGGTCTAAACATAGCTCTGCATGTAACGACGGCTCATACGCGGTTCGGCGACCGTGGCAGTAGTCTCAATACACACAATACACGCTCAATACACACAAAGAAAACACCGCATTAGACATTGTGGCGGAGAAGTGCTGGCATGCCCACGCTCATCCTCTTATGTATCCCTATAAAACGTATGAGCAACGTGGCGAGTGGCTGGTGAAAAACTGGGAGCTGAGGCGCTCGCGCAGACAGAATGTCAAACACATGGCACGCGACCCCTGAACCGTCTGTTTGCGACTATTCGGCGACGAAGCGGTAAACATGGAGTGCGATAAGTGACCCTGCATTGCTTTTATCATGCCACGATGCAGTTGATCCGGGAAGCAGCATCACGGGTGGGCGATACAGAAATGAGTACTCGCGCATCAGGGGCGGCAATAGACTATCGTCTTTTGACGGCAGCTGCGAAGCAATCAGATACGCGTCCAAGTATGTCCTCTTGTGTATACGGTTCAAAACGTCACATGTAGCGGCGCATCGACCTTTTTCATTTTTGATTGGCCGTAACCACCCTGTTACATCCTCACCGCTGACGCCTCTCCTAAATGGTCCCAGAGCCTAAGTATAGTATCCTGCAGCAAGAATATTCTGGCAGTAAGGTTCCTCCAGGTCGAACAACAGGAAACCCTCCAACATCAGACGAATGGAGCGGAGCTCACGCTAAAGACGAACTTCAAGCCCAGCCTGCGGGGCAACCGTGACGTGACACTAGCACAGGAAACTGGAGCTTTCACCAAGATTTTGTGATATGTAGTGGTGCTTAGAAGACAATTACGAGGGGGTGCAAAAGCCGTTAACCGGCCGGATAGAAGAGCTCGATGCACTGTAAACACGCAGATAGTAACGTCTTACGTGTGCTCATTGGTCCAGAGGAATGAGAGAGGAACCCATATTGGCATGACAGCCAAATAGTAGTGACGTGCGAATGTCCGCGCTTTACTGATGTGTAGCCACAAATTTTGCAGGTGCTCTACTTAGACCCAGAAGTCTTCAGGTCCAGAGGACGCCCGAAATCTTTTTCTTCACAATATGAAAAAGGGCGCAGCAAATATCTGGGTGTGGGTCTCGGCAAATAGGTCCCCGGAACAAAAAATTGAGACGGTTGCAAAAACGCCTAATTAACTTTGAGTCCCAAAGAAGGATACAGCGATAACACTTCAATCGTCAGACCGATATATTTAACGAGCACGTCGGGTAAAACATTGGAACGTAAAACGTAGAATCGTTTTTTTAGACATAAAAACTATTTTGTCATTATGCCAGTGGAGCTTTCGCTGTAGATTATCGACTATCAAGCAAATAACAGAAGTTTATTGATTTAGTACTACAGCGAAACGACAAAATTCAAATAAAACTGCTACAGTAGTCCTACCACCCGTGAATTCTTGTGCGAAAGCTCTGAAATGGCAAATAATTTCCCCAGCGGGGCCTTTAAACAGTTGTAATAGGTTAACAGTAACAGATCTGCTCATCGCGCAGTTACTTCAAAACACGAAAAAGCGGCATAATGAGAGGTTCCTCAAAACGTGATTATACAACCTGCAGAAACCGCAAGCCGGAACGGCCGAGCCAGCGGGAATAAATTTGCAAAAAAAAGGAATTAAGGCATTTCGTTGGTAGGCAGGGAAAAACGATTGTTCGCATAGCTTGCGAACACCTTCCGCAGCATTAGAGACTGTGTTAGTACGTAAAAAACTCTAACTTCAGTGCTACATCACAAACGCGGTACCCATACCCGGCTAGGAATTGAACGACGCCCCGGGTTACACAGGTAACGTCACAAAATTTGAATAATTCGACAACTCCTGGGCGCACATAAAAGTGCAGCGACTTTCCGCAACCGCCCTAGCAAGGGCTACCTAGATATGTAAAGGGTTTTTCTGTAGTAAAAACGAAAATAGAGTATTTCACAACTATCGTCGGCCAAATGCTTCGACATCATAAAGCACAGGGTTGCCTAACTTTCGCATCTCTGCTAACGGTTCCCAGACATTGGGACACACTAAACAAATATTTGGCTGCAATAGTATTAAAATTCCAAGAACTCTAATACAACTCTATCGGCCTTTTTGGCGAGCTGATCTTCAAAAGATTCATTGTTTCGTTGCTATACACTTGGGCCTGACAGTGGCTTACCGTTCCAATGGTAGCCAGATTGTCAGCTTAGTCGCTCATGACCACGCATATAAAAAGACAGACAGATGATATATATACAGGCGTGGGCGGCAAAGTCGTCCGCGGGAAGCGTCTCGGACGCTCGGGCTCTCTTTTGTCTGGCTCTCAGTGGCACACCCATGCACGTATGGAGTGCTTCCAGCTCCGGAAGTAACCATAATCTCAGACACCTAAATGGGCTTCACTGGAAGGTTCAGTGATGTTAGCAATGCTTTTTGAGACATAAGCTCTATTTTTTATTTATTTAATACATACTGCAGACCACAGTTGTGGTCCTGGCAGGACGAGCACTTGAATAGCACAATAATACAAAAAGAGCAAAAGGGACAAAAAATGAAACGGCGGACATTGCATTGTCAATCCAAGACACAAACAACAACAAAAACAACAAAAAACGGGGCTATACAGTGTCTAATAAGTATGGCTCAGCAATGGAATTCCATTCAGCCACGGTACGCGGGAAAAATGAAAATTTGTAAGTATCAGTATGCGCTTGGTATTGTGTTAGCGATCTAGGGTGATGGTGCCGCGTGTGTCTTGTGGTCAGGACGGATGTATACAGAGAGGGGTCGATAGCCAAGTCATAGTTAATAAGTGAGCAGAGGAAATCAAGACGAAGTTTTTGTCTTCTTAACTGAAGCGTGGGAATGTTATTGGCAATGATTAACTCAGAGGGAGAATCCATGCGACGAAATTTTGAAAAAATGAACCTAGCAGCTTTCCTCCGAATCTTTTCCAATTTATCAACGTTATTTTTGGTATACGGGTCCCATACTACAGCAGCATACTCAAGTTTTGGTCTAAAGTATGAATGGTAGCAAAGACGTTTAACACTTGGAGGCGAAATACGAAGTTTGTGTCTCAAGAAACACAGTTTTCGAAAAGCGGAGGAGCAGATGTTGTCTATGTGCAAGTTCCAGGAAAGATTATTAGTGAACGTTACGCCTAAGTATTTGAAGCTGTTGACTTGGTTCACCACGCACGATCCCCGTGTGTACTGAAATTCGAATGGAGATTTTTTACGCGTTATGCGGAGGGAAACAGTTTTATTTGCATTAACAACCATGCCCCATTCCCAGCACCAACTGTATATATTGTCCAGGTTTGTGTTAAGTTCTATTTGATCTTGCATGCTAGAGATTTCACGGAATAAAATACAGTCATCTGCAAACAGCCGGACATGAGTGGTGAGTGGTCCATCACTGAGCAGAGACGGACCCGGCCATCCTGGTGTGGTCTACCCTGGGAACGTTTAATGCACGCACCTTGCCTAGTGAGGCATGCCTAAAGGTGCTACTGGAGGAGATCTCAGAACTTAAATGAAGTCAGAAAATAGGAAGAAAGACCAAGAGCCGCGACGTTCTGTAGACACGGTGATTCTTCTATTTACAATATGGCGATATGTGAAAGATGAAGCAGCTCGAGCTAGAGCTGCTCATGCGAATGCGGGTGGCAATGATGACGATCTCATTATTGAAGCATTGATGATGATCATCGACTTTATCACCTTCCCTGTCATAAAAAAGGCAGCTAAGTATGGCGGTTTAGACTCTCACATGGTGACATATTTTGAAGACACCTCCAGAATTGAGGCGCCCACGACGCGGTCAGGACACATACGAAGCCCGTCTGCGGTGGTCAGGCCCACACGAAAATTCCATCAGCCTGATGGTCTACAGGAACCCGTAAATTGAGACCTTGCCGGTCTGATGGCCTGCCTGTCTGATGGGCTGCTGGTCTGACGGGCTGCTGGTCTGTTGGCCTGCTGGTCTGTTGGCCTGCTGGTCTGATGGCCTGCTGGTCCGATGGCCTGCTGGGCTGCACGCTTGCCGGACTACAAGCCTGCTGGGCTACAAGCCTGGTGGTGGGCTCATAGCCCAGCAGGCTCCTGTAGCCCTGTGGGCTGGTTCCTGTAGACCAGCGGGCTCCTGCTGGCCTTGCACAAAATTTTTGGGTCGATATGCTCTCCGAATACCTCAATCACAGCAAAGAAAACAAGTTTTGATCAGTGAATTATCTGTATTGCCCATCAGCATCATTTCCGCTGCATCTCACCCAACTTCTGCGACAGGTATTTCCGCACTGCCTTTGGCCGTTTGGCCTTCTCGTTATCCGGAACACCTTCCCCCATGTAGAATTGGAAGTGCTGCATAAAAAATAATCAAAACGAGCTGTGAGAATTTCGTACACATATTCATCTCGTATAGACTACATTTCCTTTGTTGTATGCCCATTTTTCCACATCAGAAGCCCAGCCAATTGCATATTAGGCTCGGTTCTACTCTTGACTGTGTCAATGACCCTTACCCTAATGCCATGGCAACACCAAAAATAACAGAACCTTGTTTTTTCTTTAAATAGAGCTACAAGAAGCAATACAAAGAACAGGTGCAATGAAATATAAATGTAACGTAAAACAGCACCCTTTATAAAAAACTAATAAAAACAGCTTTTTCTTTTAAGCAAAAATTCCCACAATTATGATGCTTCCCGATGCAAAATTTTATCACTGTGTGAACTGGTCTTGGTAATGGTGCATAGCTGCTGTGTTTCAAGAAGTGATTGTGCCATCAGCAAATCCACGACGATGTGTACCACTTTGGCATTGTCTCACAACGCGTGGCCGCCAAGCATGTTGTACAACAAAGTGAAACATTAAAATGAAATTAAAACTGGAAGAAAACCTGCCTGTCGTGAGGCATTATTTTATAATGCTGGCTACCTGACGTTAGCCTCTAAAAAGAACGTGCTCTGCAGACTTTCCTGCACAGATTTTGTATGTTTGCACGTCTCTCTCTTACTGTTTCATAAAAACGCTTACACGACCCCCAATCGATCTCTTTTCATCATGAATTCACAATCTGTGATCTCACATGTTGAGTGCGGAAAATTGTTTGGGCGTCCCTTTCTGTCTCATGCTCCTAGCAATTCCTGTATTAAAAAAACTTTAGCTGCTGCCCTAACAGCCACCACCACAGGTACGGCCCACCTGGCCATCTTAACAGACTCTCAGAAGGCCTGCCGCTTCTACCTTCTTGGCCGCATTCCCCACCAGGCTCTGAAGATACTTCAATCCCTCAAGACTCCCCCAACCATCCAGATAGTGTCGACACCTGGGCATGCCTTCCTACCAGGGAATGAGGCGGCACATGCCGCTGCCCGTGAACTCATTTTCCGGGATACCCGCCCAAAGACAGACGACTTGGCATCCGCACCATCCCTCCACCCTCTGCCGCTCAGATACACCGACCTGCGTGCCCACTACCGCCACACTCGCTTCCACTACCCCCCTCCCCACCCGTCGCTCCCTACAGGAGAGGGCCGGACGTGGCGCCGGCTACAGACAGGCACATACTTCAACTGTATCGTACCGTCGCACATCTCCCCTACCACATTCTCCTACTGCTGCCATTCCTGCAACCTCCCCACCACAACAGCCCATCTTGTATGGTTCTGCCCGCACCATCCCGATACCCTCCCTTCCCCATCCCCTGAGTGGTGGGAACGCGCACTGACCAGCCTGCACCCGGAGGACCAGCAACGCCTGATCAACCGGGCCACCCTAGCTGCGGAAGCGCGCGGCTTCCTGAACTGAGGACGCCACCTTTTTTTTTTTCTTTATTACCAGTCATCAACACACACAACACAAAAATAACCACACTGCATTTGGTACAACCAACACCGACATTAACATACCAGCCGTGCCTCCGGCTAGGCTTTGTCATTTAATCATCACTTTAGAGAAATTAACGGCTCTAAAAAATCCAACCAATCTGGTAATGGGTGCTGGACTCTCAGCCCCTCAACGAACTGCGTGACACTCTCCCGCAGAAACTGCCGGGCCGGTCGGGCATCCACGTCGCCATGGAGCCACGCCATGCGCGCCCTCCATATGCTGTGAAGGCCCAGGAGCATTATTAAATCGTAGGGGACTCCTTCGTTATTCTCTGTGGGTAAATACCGTATACCATGCGGGGTAAGTGGGAAGTCTTTGTGTAAAGTTCGCTGCATAACATCCCAAAAGTGAACCGCCATCCAGCAGTGAGGACGCCACCCACCTTCTTCTTTTGCTCAATAAAACGTTTTGCCTCCTCCTCCTCCTGCTGCTATATTCAAGACGCACTAATGTACCAAAAAGCCACCTTCAGTGTCCCTCTAGCCATTATATGATGGTGCAGGTTTGAATTTTCTGTGCTTTTTATGATCTCATTTCGTTTGTGCGAGGGAACTTTAGGGCAGCAATCTCCAAGAATATTGTACATCCTTTTTACACACACACATAATTCCACTGAAATACAAACTCCCTTTGACATGCAGAGCAGACATTGGGCTTAAAATTACATCTACAGCTGGCAGTGACAATTTTTGCCAAATTTTCTTTGTGCCATAGTGTTGTGAGGCTGCACACCTGTTATTAAAGTACTAACTACTTTATTTACATGTGTGCAACCTCAGCACACTATGGCAAAAAGAAATGGCAAAGGAAAATATCAGCAATATAAACAGAATTGTATTTATATTCCTGACATTTTTTTTTAACTTTCATGCACTGCATGCTATTTTTAGTAACCTCAAGCATATAGAATCGTTCTCTCATAAGCAAATGAGTTTAGAAAAGACTTGGACAACAAAGAAGCAGTCAGCATGCAACTCTGAAGCTTTGAGTGGTAGTACATAGCATTTGAAAAAGCAAAACCTTGAAGCGCCTTGCAGAGACAACACCTTCTCGGGTGTCAGCTTAGGTTTGGGACCGTACGTCCCAAAGACCGACACTTGTTAGAAAGTGCGCCCGTGACACTGCGGTTCTCGAGTTCAGCAGGGGTCCACTAAGATGACTCTGCAAAGCGGCAAAACATGGAGTCTGTCCGGGCCCGGAGGAGGCTGCCCCAGGTCTCCCGCTCCAGCCACACACGGCTTCCAGCGTAGACCAAAAAAAATGTAAAGTTTAACATGAACATTCATATATTCAACTCCATATCTGATATGAATGTTCATATTGATGACAAATGATTGACTTGTTCAATCTAAACAACCTCGCAAGAATGTGCGTGCCTCGGCACAAAGTACTTGCAAGCCCCCCTGTTAATAGCAAATGGCCCAGAAACCAGCGCCTTAGAGGGACACTATTAAACTCTCTTCGTGCAGTGCCAGTAAACCTGCGCGACGTTTAAATACACTTCCAGGAACACCCGAGCCAAATATTACACGCGCACGTGAAGCGGTAAGCGCGCAAATCGCCGCGAAAGACGCCGAAAAAGCAACCGAACTCTCAATTCTCCTCATTATGCACCCCTGGCATTACATGACTGTAATAATTTGCTTTTTGCTGGAGGTGGCCGCTAAGGTGATGGCTGTCTCTTCTGCGGCATCGGTGTCGGTTGTTTGGACTGTTGCAGCTGAGATTGATGTCCCTTTGTGACCCACGGCCACGGCAACGTGGGCCTGGCGGTCGGGATTTCTTGCAACGTCTGTATAATAGACATCCGGGTTGTCGCTGAATTTATTGCGTAAGTGTCTTGTTCTTGCCTCTCCTCTCCCTTTGTTGTATTTCGAGTGCATGTGTCTCGGAATGGGGGCTACTTTGATGTTGGTTCGTATGTTTGATGGGATACAAACCTACGTCAAAGTAGCCCCCATTCAAAGACACATCCACCCGGAATACAACAAAGGGACGAGAGAGGCAAGAACAAGATACTTAAGCAATAAATTCAACGACAACCCGGATGTCTATCATACAGATGTCACACGAAATCCCGACCGCCAGGCCCACGTTGCAGTGGTCGTGCCTCCCTCCGTGGGAATGAGGCCGCTCACGCCGCCGCCCGCGACATTTTACACCGGGCATTCCAAAGGGAGGGTGACGACACACCTCCAATCGCCTCGGCCAGCCACTCAGTCCCAAAAACATACACAGACATCTTATATCATTATCGCCGGAGCGCCTCGTTTACCCCCCTCCTCACCCATCACTCAATACACAAGACTCTGGAATCTGGCGCCGAATCCAAATACAGACTTACTACAACATGGCAATTTTACATCACATTTCACCAACTGTTTTCCCCTACTACTGCACAACATGCAATACACCAAACACCACCTATCACCTCGTATGGGAGTGCGTCAAACATCCAAACCCAATTCCATACCCTACATTGTAGCAGTGGGAACACAGGCTGACCAGCTTCCAGCTCGAGGATCAGGAGTACCTGATCTGCCGGGCGAAGGCTACTGGGGGGCCTTAGGCGGCCTGGCCTGAGGCCACCACCCACTCTCCTTTTGCCCACCCCTTTCCCTTAGAAAAATAAATGTTATTCCTCCTCCTCCTCCTTCATTAAGCGAGTAAGTACGGTACTAATGTCTAAGTAATGCGCTTCTGAGAGAGAAATAATTTTAAGAACAAGATGGGCTTTCTTCTGAGCCGAATCTTATTGTTATAGTCACGGCTACGCTATATTCTGATGTTGTAAATTTTCATTACAAGAACTTACCAATAAACCTTTTCTTTTCCTCCAGCCGACACTTAAAAGGCCAACTGCACTCAAAATTTCGACCTCTTAAAAACCCTATTTCCATATAGTCTGCCTGAAAAGAAAGCAACATGCAAAATACAACAGCTGAAATACGCGCATGGACCCCGCAAGCGGCCAGCAAAAATCGTAGATTTTGAAACCGAAACCGAGGAGAGCGTGGCCATTGCAGTGACGTTGCAGCCGTCCAGCGAGCGGCGGGACGGTCACCAGCTCGAGAGAAGATCTGCGCGCAAGCTCTACGCGCGCACGGGGCAGCAGCGCTCGACCGGTTCTCCAGCTGCGTGGCTGGCCGGAGGAAGAAGCCCCAGTCGGCAGGAACGTGACAGGCGCGTCATTGCTGTTTACACGATCCGCCGGCAGGTGCAGCGTGGTCTGCAGCAGAGCTTTTTTATACGCTTCTGACTGAATATCGAGGCGTTTCACGGGGCTACCACTTGTGTCCCAGCCGATTTTGGGGTACTTACTACGCATTAAAAATAAATTTGGTCGAGGTGAAATTTGAGTGCAGTTGGCCTTTAACCGTCCAAACTACATGCAAGGCGTAGATACACTTCCACAAGTTTTAATGCTTGTTGCCCACACATAAAGCCAAGCTGCTAAGCCTGTTGCCAAGTGCAATAGCAATAGTTATAGAGAATAGTTTGTCATGATGAAAAAATTGCTCAGAGTACAGGTCTGCTTCCATCGGCACTGGTGCTGTAGTTCCAAAAATCATGGCCACCTTGCTGCAGGAAGGCACGGCTGTGTGTCCTGTGAAGTCAAACAATCACAAATGGCTTACAACCCTGTTTTATCAGTGCTTTTTTAAATAAACAGTTAAAATAACATAGCACAACGCTTTCTTTCAGACAGGCGTCAACTGGCAATACACACTCCTCAAGGTAGCTTTCAAAGGCTGCGACATCAATAGCCTCTACACAAAGCAAAATGTTATCTTGAAATAAATATACTGAAGGAGTGTCCAATAACTGCTTCCAAACCAGATAGCAAAGATTCGGAGGTCTTGAAGCATTTTGCCGCATTTGCACTGAAGTCCCAAAACAGCTAGGTGTTATATTTAATTGCAAAAGTAACATTCGCATAGTCCAGCAAGTTTCACAGTGTGTTCAAAGTTTAGCTTGAAGCAATACTTTGTCACTCACTGCAAATGCGGCGCGAGAGAATAGCAGCAGCTGTCGGCAAGTTGGAGGTATAAGAAGGGCGACTGACATGCCACGTGACAAGGAATGTGTGATGCATGACGTTTCGCTCACAGAGGGCTGATCATGCAATTTACTACCATCGTTGATAAATCCAGTTGTCTGCTGCTGCACCGACAGCCGCCTGCTGCGTGGGATCATCCTGCAGATGCCGCTTGGCTTGCTGATGAGCAAAAGTGGAAACATGAACAGGAGCACACCAAGTGGCAGGTTGAAACTATAGTGAAGAACAGGAACTTTGACGAGTTCAGCACTGGGGAGTACGATGCAGAAAATCAATGACGACGAGCTTTACTGGTGACAATGAACACCTCACCTTCGACAACGATGGCCGCCTCAGAAACTGATGAAACGAAAGTAGTGACAGAGTGCTCACAGTACAGAACATTCAAGTAGCCGTATTGTTCAGTTGGGAAACAGTACTCTGGCTGCTTTTGTTGGCATAACCGGGCCTAACTGAGCTACGTCCCAGCCATTTGTTTTCATCTCCAGGCGAAAAGCAGCAGCTACAACTCAGCTATGTAGCCCACGATGTCATGCTTGAAATTCCTGTCATTGAGCCACAAATTGTCATTGTCATTGTCATTGAGCCAGTGCACAAATGCGGTAGCCATGGCCAACCAGTGCACAAATAAGGTAGCCATGGCCAAGGCCTATAAAGGGGCAAATTTGTGATCTGACTTACTGAATCAGTCCTGACAACGGGACTTCAGAGCACTGCTTACAGATAGCCCTCACACCAAATATTTTTAGGCACAATATAATGCCTGCACGAACTAAATTTGTACAAACTAAACAAAAATCGGGCTTGAGCCTTGTTGGACTGTTGGGATGGAAGATGGTTCAGGTGCCGCTTTTCTGATGGAGGCGAAAAGCAATAAGACCCATGTGTACGAGATTTCGGCGCACGTTAAAGATCCCCAGGTGGTCAAAATTAATCCGGAGCCCTCCACTACGGCGTGCCTCATCACTTACGTTGCGTCGGCACGTTAAACCCCCACAATCAATCTATCAATCAATTTATCAGCGCGTGCACCCCTTCATTGGCATTGTCCACTAAAGAAGTGAGGTTCGTGGATCAAAGATTAACCCGCCCACGTGTTGATGAATGAGCATCCCTTTTCTCTCTCCCCCTTTTTCTGGTGCATGCGCCGTTGGCATTGTTTGTGTTTCGTAATAGATTCAGTTAATGTCTAGCGTTCGTCCTGTGATTTTCTTTCTCTTGTGGTCTGTCTTTTGTACTAGTAAAAGCCGAGTGTTACCAAACCTAGTTTTTTTATACTGAAGGAAGTTGCATTTCGTCTTCATGACCCATTCATTGTTAGCACAATGTACTATATATCACAACATCAATCAACTTGCACATGCTGCTGGTCTTCATGCACATATACAGTCTGCCTATTGCGCTAACGTTCATGCTGATGAATGCCATATTGTCAAAAGAATGTGCTCTTGCAGGCACCCAAACACTTTCAGATGCCGTTTGTGTACGTGAGTTTTTTACATAGCCGGCGTGCTGTGCAAAAGCCGACGTTGGGAGATGTGCTACGAGGGGAAAAAAATAAACACGTGCCATACAGTAAAGCCACATTTCTGCATTAACTTAGCTCAGCCTTAAAATATGAAAGCTATCCGACACGACACCAAAGCCATGGAACTAGCCATGAATTGCAGCGCCGAATGAGTCAACTGAACACTGCGGGATTAACTCAATTCTGTTAACAGGAGGCTCAGAGAAGCGAAGTCAAAGACAATGGTGGTGACAGCCGTAGCCGCGACTAACTCGCAGCTATTTATTCAGGATAAGACGGCCCAATATCCCAAAAACGTCATCTCGACCGAGGCCAACATTCAGGCGTTTTCCCCGTGATTTCTGCAAGCAATATGCTTCGCGCCTCAGTTGAGCGTGCATACGTGTTTAAAAATCCTACTCTGCCGTCCCACACACACACATACACACAATTTCGAGCCCCCACTGTTCGAACACACAACTCAACTTTGCTGTAGCACTTACCGGTAAGGTGTTGGATGTTCGCGGAGTGGTAGCCGCCCTCCATTGCGTCGTCGATCGCCTTTCCAGTAAACGTTGTATGTTTTTGTAGGGTCAAAATCGGCAACATTTGCCGGCAAAAATTTTGTATTAAAAGGGTCGTGAAGAGATTTTCAAAAAACTGTGTTGTGTGTGCGCTTATAACCGTGGAACCTTGATAAAAAACAAAGCATACCCGTTTCGTTGTCACATATCGGCAAATAGGAAAACAACTGCAGTTACGTTTTCACCGAGTCTTTCCTCCTCAACTCGTGAAGTGACGTTTTAGTAAGTCAGTAAGCAGCCAATCATAGTTCTCCCTCGTCTGCACAATATGTCGGCATAGAGCGGGCTTGCAAAGGGTCAGATAAAGCTACAACATCGGCGCCATGATGAAACCCTCATGCAACTTAACGGGAGATGTCTGATCTCTGATACGACTGATCAACATGGTCGAACTTTCTTTCGACAACGCCAGCGAATGGCTCAGGGAGAAGTAACCACGTTTAATCGAAACTGGCATTCGTAAATTGTTTGCGCTGTGTTGCACGAGTCTAAACTGTCGTTTTGCGTACCCTATAATGTGAGTTGCGCGAACGTGAAACTTCTGACCTGACGAGATAAATGACTAAACGCTTAAAATGAGTTTATTGCGTAAACGCGTTTATCGAAGGAACTTCGACTAGTCGGAACCTAAAACCAATCCATCAGTTACTCATCAAGCGCAAAAAATACCTAGCGAGAAGGAGCGATACAGCGCCGAGTCGCCGAGTCCCGACATCACGCAGTTCGACTATTGCTTTCCTGTTTCCTGCAATAAACAATCTTGTTAAAGCTGTGTCCTTGATTGTATACGCTCTCCTTTGGATTTCTGCAGAAGCGCTCAACAGTAAGTTGGCGGTTAAAGCTCTGGGTTGATCAGAATTCATGAAAACACGACAGACTTCTGGGTTACAAATGCAAAGACAGTTTTATGCAGCCGTTTTTCGCCGCGCGCGCATCTCACGTCGATAGTTTGGTGGATAAAGTGTCCGACAGACTGGCCGTAACGTTGAGCTGGCCCGGAGGCTGCAAGTTCGAATCGCACAAGGAACTCTTTTTTTTTTTGGCTGGGGAGGTCTCGGGCGATTCCATACGAAAAAGGTAACATTTCGAAGAGAATTCGGCAAAAGAACGTAAAATTCCGCAGGTAAACTTGCTAGAGACTGTACAAACACCCAGTAGATCTGAGTGCTGCTGCAATGGTTGCCAGGCAACTGAAGCGGTCACAACACCACTCACGTGGATAGAAAACTATTTTTTGCCAACGAATAAAGGATGCATTATTTTTAGAATGTCGGGTTTGCAGCTTTGCAGAACATTATACACAAACAACATTGAAGCACGGTGAACTCTGAATGTACTTAACCTCACGTCATTCTAGCAGCGCTGCCGACCGACGGTGCACGCATGATCGCTTGCGATGCGCCTCAAAACAAAAATTTCAACGGCGCCTTCTAAATTCCAGAAGCAAGGAATTGTGAAAATATTTGGGATTTATGTTCTTAAAATGTCGCTCAAGCAGACAAAATTAGGCAAAGACAAATGCATTTTCTCTTCACGACCCCTTAAAACGCCCTCGACAACCTCAGTTTTTGAGTGAAATTTGTAGCGAATAAGCGCATACATCATGAAGCTAACTGCAGGGTGAGCACCACAGGGGACCAAAGAAGGAGCAGAGGAGTGTCGGAAGAAGTTACGTAGGCGCCAAGCATAGAGGCTTTCCTCACAGAACAGGGATTCCTCCACGGCGACAAGCGCCCCCGAGCTCATTAGTGCCGGCGCGCCGGCACGCTCGCAAATGAGCTTGGCGGCGTGGTTAGGTTGCTAAATAAGTGGAAACAAACTCCAGACATCGCAATTTCATACATTTCTTGTCTCTTGCAAAGATGAAGTGGTTTTCCAAGGTTTAAATGCATGTAATTACTGGTTTGAAAACATTACAACTTGGTTCTTTTTTGTCAACAAACCGACAGTGGCCTTTCTTTATTTCAATTTGACCGAACAGCTAAGAAAAAGAGTAGTCCTCTTCACAACTAAGCACTCACAACGATGTGATTAGGAAATCATTAGTTCAAATTACCTACAGGTCCTCTCGGTACTATCACCATTTCTGTGCTTTTTGCGTCTTTTTTTCTCTGCTACTCAGCTAGCACATACCCAATGCTTGCATCACCAAGCGAAGAAAACATTTACCTGGCTCATAGTTGTCGCTCAGTTCATTAGATATATTTGTAATCACTATGCTGGAAGTGCATACGTATGCTTCAGTACAATCCACTCATTCGTTTCGAAGTTGAAGGGCGCAGCACGTTCTCTATAGGTCCTACTTTAGCTTGATTTGCTGAGATGTGTTGGGAATGCATTTCGGCCTCGTACTGTGGAGTTCTCTGGTTCAAATTCTACCCAAACCGAAGTTTACCAATCATTTTAAGTAGCCCGTTTTGTGTGTTTTAAAGGTAGTTGTTCACTTATTGTGCTATCCAGTGGCCATTTTTTATGCCAGGACACCGGATTTTCAGCCTACAGAGTTAGTAACGTTGTCATATCAGTATAAGTGTAGCCGTGGCTGCAGTCGCAAAGCAGCTTAGATAAGCAGTTAAACGTCCAAGCCAGCAGTCTCGTTTTTGTGACGAGCATTGGAAATCAAACAAACAATGCAGAACAAAAAATTTCTTCGGTTTTTTTACTTCACTGTTCAATTGGCTTTGTTAGAAAGATCAGAATTTCAGTATGCTTTGAGGTGCAACGAAGCTAGTACGATGAGTGCACGTGAAGCAGGTGAATGTCATATTTGTACTTTATACTACCCCGGCATCGTTTAACATGTAAAGAATACGTTGGTGTTTGTGCGTTCATCTGCGTCCAATTTACAGCCAATGCATTGTGCAGATTATGTCGTACAAAATAATTTGCAAGACCCTTTGTTCTGTTGGGATAGAAATTTTAGCTTCAAGTGAAATTGTCCTTGGGCATCATACTTCTGTATTCATTGTGTTAGTTTGTGTAATGTTGTACTGCTCTGCATGCAGTGTGCCATTTGTTGTATCGCTATTTTCGTGTTCATGTGAATATGGTTTGTGCTAACCGGTATGCAAATGTAATTGCAGACGCCCATTTGGGAGATCTTTAATTGCAGAAGTTGGGAAACTGCAGCCTTAGGTTACAATTTTCTAACCGTTCCATTATTTGATCCTGTTGCTTATGCGTGCCACTTTGCGCGCTCAAAATATGCCGAGGGGCGCCCCTCTGCATATTTATCAGTATGGAAAAACAACTGCATAATATTAGTTTTAAAAGCAGAGCATTTCAGTAACTCACAATGTCACCCGCGTTGACGTCCGTAGTCCGCACCGTCGTTGTCCCTACTATATAAAAAAATACTATCCGGCGCCCGGTTTCGATCCCTCGACCCTGCGCGCGGAACGCAATGTACATGGTACTCTACCCACTGCGCCACAAAGCCGACACAGAATGGGACGCTATGAACGCGCCTTATATCGTTGAGTCATTCAAATTACTGCTGACGAGCGCTCTCTTGTCGGCAGTTGCCACACGTGCAACAACATTAACGTAACACAAACTACTTAACGTCGTGCGCCCCCGGATTTGCTCTGCATTTGATCGTGCCCATCGCGAGGGGGATGTTTCACTGCGTCTTCTCTCGGTCGCGGGACCCGTGGCGCCATCTGGCGGAGGCGCGGTACAACTCGTAGCACTTTGAAAAGATGCGGCGCCAGCCAGCTGTGTGTGTGCGTGCCACACTTGTACAAATGGCGAGTGCATTGGCTGTCCACAGAGCAAAGCATTCGTGCAAGTAAGCTTTCATCTCTTAACATGGCATTCTCTTCATGAAGTTGTGCGAAGCTAGAGAGAAGAGGAATGCTGGGTTAGTTTGATTGGTCCACCATTAGGAATGCACAGTTGCTGATTAAACTTGTTCTCTGTGGAGTTTGCATCTTGCATTTGCTGGTAGTCTGGATGGTACACTGGTAAGGATTTTCACTTTTTGTGTAAGCGTTAAAACACAATCTGGATGAAAAACAAAAGAGTAGACAGGCGTCAAGTGCTCGAATGCAGCCCCCACTGAGTGCATGGCACTGAGCCAGTAGGCCCTCGGAAGGTGCTGGTTGCTCACAGCAAGTCAGGACGGAATAGCACGTTCGACACTGGGCCAAATGGCTGTCACCAGATGCACGTCACTGAAGTTCAACTAAGGACGTCTTCTCGACTTTGTGTTAGTGGCTGCATTTGTGCTCTCTAGGCTGTGTAGTTAAATGCTATGCCTTCAAGTGGGGTGAGGCATCGTGTATGAACATCGGTATAAAGAATCTGTGACAAAGACGTGCAGCTACAATGGATGAGTGAAAGAGTCACTGTGTGGCAATGCCTGTGTGCAAACTAGTTTAATTAAAGCCTCCAATCAGTGTTGATCGCATCACTCCGTGCAAAACAAATGAAAGCGTTAAAAGATGGGAGTAAATAATGCTGAAGCATTATTGCTGCAAGAATCTCACTGATTGCCCTTCGTGTTTTTATTCAGCATACCACCACATGCTCTGCATTTGTACAAATACAATACATCTGACTCCTGTGCACTGTTCGTCTTGCAGTAAATTTCTTAAGCTGATGTTTCTTAAACTGATGTTAAGTAAATTCCTAAACTGATGACAGGCTGCTGTGATGTATGGTTGCATATTAAACCATTACACTTCGTAGTCACCAAAGATTTTGAATTGGGTTGTTCTCCATCTTTGATAAGATTGCTATTAAAAAACACAGAAAAAATAATGAAACGCAATAAAGAGAGATTAGACAGACACAGGGTTGTATCTGTCCATTCTCTCTTTGTTGCGCTTTATCATTTTTTCTCTGTTTATACCTGTAAAATACTACGATTTTCCTACTCTTCTATTTTAGCAAGTTTTTAATTAAACCGACTGGCAATGCCAACAAGATTGTGTGCCTCTTGTTTTTCTTTTGGGAACTCGTGGCGGTACAACTTTGTGTCAGCAGCCATTGCTTTATATAGGTATTTTTTGTGGTAGAACTGTATTCGAAATTAGCTGTGATGAGATTAGTTTAGAGCGTATATGCTCTTTACGTAATCCACTTAATGCACCCTTATTGGTGTCCATATTGTTGAAATAAACAAAATAACCCAGGAAGGAGCACTGGAAAATGTGTTTTCTTTGCAATTACACATGACTGCATGCAAGTACAGCAAAAAAAATTCTGCCAGGCTTGAAAAGCTACTGTTGTTTTGTCAGTTACTCCTCGAATGTAGTCAGCATACATATGCACTGCTCCATAAATGATCATTTGAAGAATTCATTTATTTCTAACCGAATGTTTAGAGAACTGTTCTGAAGTCCTTAAGAGAAGCAGCTTGGAGGTGAAATGTGGAGACTAAAGCCAATGTGGACAGTAAAGCCAAATGTGGAGACTAAAGTTTCAAGCCAACATTGGCCAGAAATACTTTATGTGGCCTTGAACATCGTGCACTGTGGGGGAGTGTGAAACATTTTGGTTGACTTAAAAGTCAAAACGGTGTAGGAGAGAGCAGAGGGGTGGACATTTCGTGTTTTCGACATCTTGTAGCTCATCTTAGTGGGTCCCTTGAGAAGGCAAGATAAGTTATGTGTTAGGTGAACGGAACAGATTCACTGTTGTGTCCTGCTGCTGCTACAACGTTTCAATAAAGAAGTATGCAAAAATACACATCTGGGGGGTAGTGTAAGGTGGTCGGTGTATGATGAGGCACTGGGAAGTGGAAAGTTCATTCTTGAGGGAGAGTCGTTCAGTGCCAGATTAAGTGCTGAAGGTCAGCAAGAGTGGAGCATGAGCAATAGGGATATCAAGGTGTCACTGATGTACGGGTACACTATTATGGAAGTAGTTGGGAGGAGGGTTGCCCATCTGGCGTCGACAAAGTACTGATAATGATTGGCTGGACTTGTCAGTGGGGTGAGAGTGATCAGGATGCAAGTTAGAGGGAGCTCTGAGGCAGTTTTTGTTCTGGCACTGTAATTACACGGTGGTTTGTAATTACGCTGGTGGGGTCAAGACAGGAGTGGGTGGAGTGAAGTGGGGAAACAGTGGAGGTGTAGTGTGTACGCACACCTTTGCACGAACATGAGAGGCCTCACTGACCGGTAATGAGCCCGTGCGGCGAGGAGAACAAGTTGATAAATCTGGGGTTTCTGAGAGTTTTCAGTGCTGTAAGAAGTCTGATGTGTTTTGGGCAAGAGCGAGGAGTGGAAGTCGAACATGAGTAAATTGATGTTGTGGTTGATTGCGTAAAGTTCCACTTCAAGGATGGTAACTTGCCGTTTAAGATGGGCTTATCTGCTTTGGGTTGATTTAAGATCTGTAGAATTTGTTGCAATGCCAACTAGTTGGGGAGTGATGATTGCGTTTATGTAGATCAATAACACGTGCCCGTTTGCTGTTGTGTAGGGTGGCGATGCCGCCAGAGTGCGTGGGACATGTGGTACGTGGCGTGCTTCCATCGCAACCTGCATTCTAACAAAGAGTCCAAAATGGGCAGGCAGTGCCAGGGTACCAGAACCAGGGAGATATCTCTGAGTTGTCGTGGCTGGAGGCTGTTCTAATCCCTGATGGAAGTGTTTTTTTGAGGGTGAGAGAGAGAGAGACAAACATAATGAGCAGGAGGATGTTCTTAGGGCCTCCACCCAGTGAGGGGCATCCTTATTCCAAGATGCCTTGGAGCTAGCTGGCCGTCCGGGCCCGTTCCACCAGTTGGCGCTGGTCCGAGAGCTCGGAGCTGGTCAGCTGCTCCATTCACTTGCTCATAGGTAGGGCAGTGATCTGGGGTTAGAGTGGAGGTCTGTTGGCACTCCCATACCACGTGGTATAGGGTGCGAGATACAGGGCAGAAGTTACTGGTGGCAGGGTATTGGGTGGGGTACATAGCGTTTAGAGGGTGTTATGGGGATACGGATTGGTTTGTAGGTGCCCGAAAGTGGTTTCTTTGTTGCGCGGAAGCGACGGCGGTCGTTTTTGTAGTGGGATAAGATTTTGGTGTACGTGTGCAGGGGTGCTGGCTTTGAGGCAGTTCGGTCATTGTTTTCACCCTCTGAGGTAACGGCCCGGGGGTTTATGAGCACGGGAAGCGGCGTTCCCTTGGAGGGACTTGTGGCCGGGTGACCAGATAATTTTAATTTCTGGTAGTCATTTTAGTCGGCAAAGAAGGTTTCTGCAGGTGGTCTGTGAATTGGTTTTAAAAGTAAGAAATTTTTTGCCTGTTGTTGCAGCAAGGGCAATGGCACACTCCTCAGCGGTATCAATGGAAATGGTGAGAACAGTCGCTGCTGCCAGTTCTGTGCCTTGCATCTTAACCACACAGGCTCCATGCGGTTTCTGATGAGGGTAGGGCGATGCATCTGTGTATCGAGGGCATGGTAAATGATGATCGTCCTTATGAATTCAGGAAGCTCGTGCCCTGCGCCGTTGTTTGTTGAAAACCGGGTGCATATTTCAGGGTGGGGTCTACACGGATGTGTTGTCGAATGTCTGCAGGGATCCGAATCTTCTCACCTTTTCATGGTGGGACGTTGTAGTGTAGACGGAGAAGTGTTGCTCTTTCTTTGGGTGAGACCTGTAGTCGGCGTATCTGAGATGCGTGGTGGGCATCTTGTATTTCTTCCCAGGTGTTGTGGACCCCAAGCTGCAAACGTTTCTTGGTTGTCGTGTTGATTGGGAGCCCATAACGGTCTTTTAGGCCTGGTGGCGTCGAGTTTACGTATTTTTGGTGTTTTGAGGGCCAAGTATGGCGTGCTATACATTATTCTGCTGATGACAATGGCTTGGACCATACTAGAGTATCGTGTTTGCAAAGTCCGAAGCGACGATTGGAGACATGGCGGATGATGTGCATGAATTGGTTGAGTGTGCGTTGTAAGTGTGGTAGGGCTTGTAAGTCAGATCAGTCTTTAGATATTATGAGGCCCAATATCCAAAGGTGGGGGGCATGTGAGACAGGGTGATTATTGATATATTGCTCTGGTTCTGGTATTCTGTGCGCGGTCTTGTGGGTGGTTCTCTTGCCGAGGGTAAGTAAACAGGGCTTTTCGGTGCGCACTCCAGTCCTCTGGATGAGGTGCCATAAACGCAATGAATTGGCTGACTTGTCTGTCTCTGGTCCAGTTTTACTCTGATGAAGACCACAGCCTGGTTGAAATGCCAGTGCTCTACTATCCTCTCATGTGTGTCCTGCCCCTTCATTTACTTTCAAACCCATTGACCATCGACGATGACAACAATAGAGTGACTGAACTGAAACCGGTGCTGGCTCTGTGATGTATTGTCTCATCTGTTCTGCCACCACATAGCGTTATATATACATAGATGTATCTTTATAAGCAAAACATGTTACTTAACTTAGTGGCAACTTGATACTGTAGTTACTACTGGCTGGTGCACGTAATCATAATAAATGGTTACTGTTGCATGTGAGTGATAAGACCAACACAAAACATCGTGCTAGGATAGGATGCATACAAATGTAATGGTTGCCTCGAGTGAAAACAACAAAATGTGCTTATATGTGTATACAGTAAAACGGTGTTTATTCAAGCCTCAAAGAAAGCTACGAATTAGTGAAAGTTTGAACTAACGACGAAAGTGAAGAACAACGCTGAGATTGGCAAGCTTTGGGGCACGCCGATTTTAGGTTTTAAAAAATCTTTAGTCTGCTTTCGTTCCTTCCAGCAGTTTTTGCTTTAACGAGCTAATGGTATGGAAAACCTCCCCCTAGCCTTTTTCAAAACTTGAGACCGGCCGGCAGCATTCAATCCGGGCATGAGTTTCTAGCAGAAGGCCGCACTAGTAGTTCGGCCATCCCCTATTGTCAACACTGGTCTGGCAGCGACAGCGTCTGCGCTTGTGATCTGAGATATGATGTCATCATCCGTCAGCACACCTTACGTTATTACTCTCGCGCCTACAAGCAACGTTACCCAACGAATATTTTCTTTCTTAACAATGATTCCACAAATCAAAGTGCGCCGACCCGGACTGCTTATTTGCGGTGTCACTCCTCTAGCAATGATACATCGATTTGATACGGAGGCGAACGCGAAAACAACACATCCAACGAGCACATAACTGACCCACGGACCGTCGATGCCGAGAGGCTCGCTGAACGTCCGCAAGACGTTCCCGTTCTGCAGTTAGCACCATGTTGTGCCGTACCATGTCCGCAATAAAGTTGAATGTGCAAACATCAATTAACTGCTGACTTGTGCACATGCCACGACAGCTGATATTCGCCGATTAAGCGTACGCCGTTAAGAGGAAGTTGCCCCCGCGGACGAAAAACATATTAACAGCGCCCTGCCCTTTTAACATGTGTACTGTCGTCTAGCTTTTGTACGTATTTGCTCTTCACAACAAGGACGGCAGAGCATAGCATTTAATAATCAGAAAACAGTTTTGGAAGCCCATGGCATGGCACTCGGACTCGGACTTCGCGCGGACTCAGCTCCACTATAACAACGCGTTTGCAGTATTGTTGCCTAGGGACAGCCTATAGGGTGTATTCACAGGGCTTTGCACCGCACGGCGGCGCTACCTGCGCGGCCTCAGCGACGCCATATTTGAGGTTGCACTCCGCCGCACGGGCAGCGCGTTTCCCGACGCGAAATGTGGTTTGCGGCGTGGTGCTTGCAAGAACGTTCGTGCGGACGGTGTTTTTTCTGCGTGATTCATGGGTTTGCAAATGTCTTGTGTTAGCGAGTAGCTAGTATTATTTTTGCTTCGAAATGCCGGACTGCGCCTCTCCCCTACAACCGCAGACCCGAAGCAGGCCGCACGGCAAAATCAAGCGCGCCGGTTTTTTTTTCCGTTCGCTGTTTCGAAGCGACGGCTAGGGCAGTGCTTGAAGACGGCTTGCCTGCATTCGAAGAATTCCCGAAGAAGTTATCGATAATATGGCTAATCAGTAACGAATCTGTTGGAGCCCGTATCATTCAGGTGAGCCCCGGGACGATGGGTTTCGCAGCTTTCACCTGGCAACTCGTCACATGTTTGAAACATTACGCATTGCTTAAAATGTTCACAAATTAAGGTACCGGCGTACTTTACTGGGCGCCCTACCTCAATATGGGCTCCTTAGAGTGTTGAAGTGAACTCACGCGTACATTAAATGTTGCTTCCCAGGTAATTGCGGGCATCCAATTCTTATTCGTCGCCTTCGACTGTTCTCTAATGACCAAGCGTGTTACGTGCCAGACACTAAAGCTTGACGCTGGGAACACAGTTTGGCTACCCTACTTCAAAAACCGTCCAGAGATGAAAACGTATGCAGGGACAAATTAGAGCACTCTGTCACTTGTATCTGCGCTGCTTCGAAGTAGCCGAAGCGTGTTCAATAATCTTGTTCTGCTTATAATTTACGCTTCGTCTTTACCGAAAAGAAAACGCTTGAAAATCATCGTTTGGATCTTTGTCGTGGCCACCATACATAATTTTATCACATACTTACCTCACGATGGTTTCCATCCAGACCCTGTGCGCAATTTTTCCGCTTCATTAGGTGCTAAAATGTACGATCTTCGTGCGTTCAATGCACAGAACACGGTCGCCAGAGCACCTCACCGAGTCTGATTCTCCTCCTCCGAGAGAGAGAAAGGACTTTATTGGATCTCCTGCAGTCGGGGACGGGTCAGGCCTCGCAGGCCTGACCCGTTAATATTACTGCTCGCAGGGCTTCACCGTCCCGTAGTCTTCGCCGCTCACTGCGGCGTCGGGCCGACCCCGAGGCTTGCGTCTGGTCGGCGCGGGCTACTTGGAGTGTTGCCGCTGTCTCCCCTAGCCCTCGCTCCCGCAGGAGGAGGCCGAGAGGAGTGCGGGTTCTCCTTTCGCCGTTGCTTGCCCAGTGCAGCCTCGAGCCGCTGGATAGCCCTTAGCTGGTGTTCGCGCTCCGAAGAGCCGATAGAGTCCGTAATGTCCGGAGGGAGGGTCGGCCTCCCGTCAATCGCGTCGTGTCTTTCACAACCTCACATCAGGTGGGTCAGGTCCGCGGTCACTCGCGAAGCGCGCAACATGCCTGTGTGGCACAGTACAACCAGCTCCTCATATCACACGCCACCATCACATCAAATATCCTCGCAGCCTTGGGTTTAGAAATTTTCTCAACAGGAGCCACGGTCGTTTCATGCAACGCAGGAAATAAGGAAATCGGCGTACGGGGATGACACCGAGACAGCGCGAAATCACCGAAACGGAACGTGGTTATGCCCACCGCTTGCCGCGCCTCTCAAACCGTTGGACAGTTGCATTCGTCGCACGAAACCATACCGTCTTCAAGCACTACCCTGGCCTTCGCCTCGAAACAGCAAAAAAAAAAAAAACCGCGCGCTGGCTTTCGTCGTTCGGCCTGCTTCGGGTCTGCGGTTGTAGGTGACGTGAACAGCGCATCCGGAATGTCGCAACAAAAACAATGCTGGCTACTCGTTAATTAGGACAAGGCATTCTCAAACCCACGAATCACTAAAAAAAATTAGCGCCAATCCACACTGTGAATGTGGTTGGAAAGCAAAGCTGTAAACGACGCCCACAGTGATTACCCATGCGGCGTCCCTTAAATTCACTCACGCCGCCCTGCAAATAGTGAAACCAGACAGAAGTGAATGCACTTAACCACACCCTTTATTACTTCAAAGAGATATTTTTGGTAAGGTTACCTTAATGCACGATGAATGAACGGTGGTAGATTGAGTTGTATTGGTGTAGCAAATGAGTGAAAACTCTTTTTTTTATAAAATTAAAGCTCAATCCCGGATAGACGACCTGGCTTCTCCGTCTCTGCCGTCGCGGAAGGATGCAATGAGATCGGCTGCAGAGACGGGGGAGGAGGAAGAGGAGGAGTGCGAGCATAAGGAAATACTTCTATTCAGATTTCTGAACGGCACAGAGTGCCGCCCAGGGGAGTGTTTCCTTCTTCACTGTAGCGCATATTCAGTCCGCGCCACCTGTGCTCTGCCCACCAGCTGAAACTGGGTAGGCAGAGAGGAGCTGGACCGCAGCATCTCACATTCCTCTTGTTCGGTAGTTGACGGAAAGAAAGGAGGGTGCTCAGGGCTAAAGTTGCACACCCCGATTATGTGGCAGAGTGTTCCTAGTTCTGAGCAAAATTTACATCCAGCGTCCTAGAGATTCGGGTGCGTTAAGTGAAGACGCGTCGGGTGTGGGAAGGAGCCGGATCGAATAAGCCGTAGGCTAGTTTGATGTTCTATGGAAAGGTCAGGGTAAGGCGAGGATAGGGTCTGTCTCAGAAGGCGAAAATGCTGAGTTATGTGCCTGAACGAGACAAGCGGGTGACTGTCCCCGTGCAGCTCCATAGCACGAGGGTGAAAGTGCAGGCTTGGTGGGCGTATTCGTTGCCCTCCATGGAAGCGTGAGCTGGTGTCCAGATGAGCTGAATGGAACCATTTCGTGAGTGGTGTTTAGTACTCGCAGTGCAGGTCTTGACACCAAACCTGACTGCTTATTCTTGTAGGCTCATTGGAAATCGGCGACTACTTTACGAACCCCTGTTAGAGTGAGAGCCAAGGCGATGGCTGCCTTTTCTGCTGCAGTCATTTCTTCGGCCTCTAGTGAGGCACACGCAAGAAGGTTGGTTGTGGAGGTTGCCACAATGATGTCGTACTGCTGCCCTCAATGTTGGGAGGCGTCTGTGTAGATAACTACATGATGCCCACGGAGGATGCTGTTCAGCGCTTGAGCCTGTGCTTGTCGGCGACCTTCGTCATGTGAGGGGTTTATATTTCAAAGCCAAGGGAGCATCTTTATTTCTTGTCGCCAGAGGTCCAGGAGTATATCAAGCGGATTGGCATTCTGTGCTGCCCAGCTAATCTGTAGAGGGATGCTGCGACCCGCCTCAGTTCTGCTCATTCGGTGCTTCTGGATAGAAAGATGGCTCTCTAACCGCTCTTCCACCGTGTTGTAGAGCGCCTTGCTAAGCAACCTTTCGGTGGACGCACTCATCGGAAGAGAACTGGCTTGCTCAACCGCCTTTCTAATCATTATATAAAACATCTAAGTCCTCCTTGCCAAGAAGAAGGCAGGGGGTTGACGTAAGTGATTCTCAAGATGACCAAAGCTTGAACTAATCGAAAGGTATCAGATTCCTTGAGGCCTCGCTTCTTGGTTTAAACTCGCCTGATCATGTGTATGATTTTATTGATAGTGTGTTTGAGGCGCTGCAAGGATCCGTCACTATTGTTGGTGGTCTGAAGATGTAGGCCCAGGATCTTGATGCTGGGGCTTGGAGTGATGGCCTGGCCATCAAGGAGTATTTGAATGTGTTCTTTGGGGTGTCGTTTGTCGTGAGGGCGGACGACAAGGAGGTGAGAATTTTACGTGTGTAGTGGAAGCTACAGGCTTTAGCACACAGGGGTACTAGAAGTGAGATGCCATGGGATGGTGTGAGCTTCTTTTAATCGCTATCGCGTGGCAATCAGCGAGAATGGAGGGGTTAAACCCGTAGATGTGCTTGGTGAGTGCACCACTTTTCTTTCCCGTCTCTGCGTGGGCTCGTAGCTCAATCGGTAAGATAACAGGCTCTTGCTTTGTTACTCTGTTAGCTCCAGGTTCGATTCCTGGAAGTGCAGTATATTCTTTTATTTGTTCGCGGGAGTTTTCTGGTGACACCAACGGTCGCGAAAGAACCCTTGGGGGGTAAAGGTAAAAAGCTTTGCTTTAAAAACCGTCCACACGAACGTTCTTGCCAGCACCATGACGCAAACTACGTTTCGCGTCGGGAAACGCGCTGCTCGCGCGGCGGAGTGCAACTGTAATGAATGGGCCAAGGATTGGCGTGAGAGTCACGAGTCAGTGGCCAGTGCGTCCGCAAGTAACGTTGCTTTATGCATGACACGAAAGAAGCAGAAGTTAGGGCACGAAAGCAACTACGCGAGACGAAAGATATCAGCGTTAAAAAAAGGCAAGAGGCTAACGGAAATGTCCGCAATAAAGAAAGCAAACGTCATACGGGGTTTTGTCGCAGCCCCTCGAGGTGTTGAAGTCCCGATGCGCGCGGAGTCGACGAGGACGTCACGGCGAGGCTGGCTCGATGACCGGTTCTAGGCCTCGTCGTAACCAGGCGCGGGACGTCGGGCAGGCATAGTCGACCTTTCAGATGAGTCACGGCTCGAGGGCGTAGCAGCGGGTGTGAGCGGAGGGTTCCACCTCCAGGTGAATCCGGACCCGCGCTCTCTCGCCCAGCGCGTCACCAGCTCCAGGCACGGCCAGCCCACGGGTTGTCGAGATCAGCGGCGGACGGCTCTCGGTACCAGCAGCGGTTGCGCTCCGGGTCTTCCCCGAAACGATCACAGGGCCGCGCTCTCAAGCCCAGCGCGTCACAGGCGTCCCCTGATCACCGGCCTGGTTCGATTTTTTTTCTGCACGCACTTGTTGCAGCTGCGCGCTCGGTCTCCTCTTGCTCTTCGTTCACGGGCACTTCATGACAATGACCCCGGGTCTAAGAACGTTGTTGGGGCGCAACAACTATTCTCAAAGTTAAAAAGGCAGGGTGGAGTTGGAAGAAGTTCGCAGTACCGGTGGAAACGTTCTTGCGCACAGTCCACAAGAGCACAGTCAGTCCTGCCGGCACACTTCACCGCACAGAACACGCACGAAGGGTATAGAAAAATTCACTAAACAAATGTACGACCACAATTACGCGTTAAAAACCACTAAATAGCACACACTATGTACAAAAGAGAGGGGCGAGGCTTAAACTCTACTCATGTAGTCAGCCCCTACATTGGCGGTTCCCTTGATGTACTCCACGGTAAACGAGTATTCCTGGAGCAGAAGGCTCCAACGCAATACACGGCTGTTGATGTGCTTAGCTGACTGCAAGTATTTCAACGGCTGGTGGTCACACTGTATGATAAAAGGCTTTCCATATAGGTAAGTATGGAATTTGTGTACCGCCCAAATTAAAGCCAAGCACTCGCGCTCTATAGTGGAGTAGCGCGTCTCTCTCGGCAACAGGTTGCGGCTCGCGTAAGCGATAGGGTGTAAGACATCCTCGTTCCCACTTTGTAGGAGAACTGCGCCTAGGCTCTTGCGGGAAGCGTTCATGCGAAGTATGAAGGGCTTGGTAAGATCAGAAGCTTGCAAAATCGGTGCGGAAGCAAGTAGATTTTTCAAAGTTATGAAGGCATGTTCTTGTTCGTCGCCCCAGCACACAGTGTTGCTTTTCCCGTTCTTCGTAAGGTCTGTAAGTGGTTTTATGAGAGCGGCATAGTTGGGGACGAATTTCCGGTAGTACCTGGTTAATCCAAGGAAGGAGTGTACCGCCTTTTTCGTACTTGGCCGCTTGGAGCCCAGGATCTTGTCCAAGGTCTTCAGGAGGGGTTTAACTTTAGACTCTCCATTGTTGTGTCCCAAAAAAGCAATGGTGCGCTCTCCAATTTCGCACTTGCTAGGCTTGATAGTGAGCTTGGCCGTTTTGATTCTCTCGAACACTTGACGGAGTGTTTCTAGGTGTCAGTGGCAACGATGACATCATCGAAGTAGTGGTGGACGTTCTTTAGCCCGCCTAACACACCTCTCATTAGACGCGCAAAGACAGCTGGCGCTGTCTTTATACCAAAAGGCATATACCAGAAATGGCACAGCCCTGACAAGCTCGAAAAGGCGGTCTTCTCGCGGCTCTCAGGAGTCATTGGAACCTGCCAATAGCCTTTTGTGAAGTCAAACTTGGAGAAGAATTTTTTCTTCCCAGCGAGGGCGAGAACCACGTCTATGCGTGTGATTGGCTCACAATCAGAGACGAGAACTTTGTTGAGTTCTCTAAAATCAATGCAAAGCCGGAGGGTGCTGTCAGGTTTCTTTATAGCCACCATTGGAGCATTGTAACGAGACTGGGATTTCTCAATGATGCCCATATCCAACATTTCTTGAACTTCGTTTTCGATCGTCTCGTGAAGTGCGAGCGGGAGCGGATACTGTGGAACGTGTACAGGCTTGACGGACGTTAAGTTCAACGGGCACTGTACAAGGTCTGTTTTCCCGGGCAGGTCCGAGAAGATGAGGCTATACTCGTGTATTATCTCTTGCACTTGAGCCCTTTGGTCTGCACCGAGGTCAGGTGAATACTTGACGTCTCTCCAGGACTGCGTCTGACGAAGTGGAAGGGTGGGTAGGATGTCTAGCAATCGTTCGTCGTCAAGCTCGTCCGTCGTATCTGTGGCGTCATCAATTGTAGTGACCACTGATGCTTGCGGAGGTGATGAGGGCTGCCGTTTTTCGTACAACTTTAACAAGTTTATGTGGAAGACCTTCCTCTTTCCGCCCAAGCTGATCTCGTAGTCAACGTCGTTTTTCTTTTCGGTAGCCTCAAACGGCCCCTTCCACTGCATGAGCAGCTTGTTTGAATCTAGTAGGATGAGGACCTTGTTTCCGACGGAAAGCTTCTTCTGGCGACTTTTCCTATTGTAGTAACTCTTTTGTTTTTCCCTGGCCTTCTCAAGCTGTTCATGGGCAATATCGCACGTCTGTTCAAGTCGGTCTCGCAGATCGACGGGGTATCCACACGTAGTCCGGACTTCACCGTCTATGTTATCTTTTGTCCAGAGTTCCTTGAGTACGGTTAAGGTTCCTCGTACATGTCGTCCGTAAATAAGTTCGAAGGGGGAGAAGCCCAGGCTGGCTTGGGGCACTTCTCTATAAGCGAAAAGAAGTGGCGCGAGATATCGGTCCCACGACCGGGGTTTCTCCTGGCACAGTCTCTTCATCATGGTTTTCAAGGTCCCGTTAAACTTTTCTACTAGCCCGTTTGCCATGGCATGATAGGGACTAGTGCGGAAAAGTGTGACTGACAGAAGACGGCTGACTTCTTGCATAAGTTCTGATGTAAAGCTTCCCCTTGATCGGTGACGATTTCCTTGGGAATTCCGATACGAGAGAATATCTCAATCAGGGCCTCGGCGACATGTGCTGAGTCAATCGCTGGGAGAGCTACGGCGTCCGGGTACCGGGTGGCGAAGTCGATAAGCGTGAGCAGGTATTGGTTTCCTTTCTGGGACTTGGGGGAGAATGGACCGATTATGTCAACGGCAACCCGCTCAAACGGTGTTCTAATTAGTGGCATGCTCCCCAAAGGCGCAACTCCGACTTTTCCCTTCGGTGTTGTTCTTTGACACAAGTCGCAAGATTTGACGAAACGTTGTACGTCTCCACGTAGGTCAGGCCTGTAAAATTCTTGCAGAACGCGGTCGGTCCCCCTTCGTACACCTTGGTGCCCCGCCATGATGCTCTCATGGGCCACTCGAAGGATCGGCTCCGGCAGCGTTTAAACGTTCTGCCCGTGGAAAGCTTATAATGACGGTACAAGACGTCATTTGATTTGACGAAAGAATATTTCTGTCCTTTTCTGGAGGCGAAATCCTTTCCTAACTTGCGGAAACAACGTCGGAGAGTTGGGTCCCCTTGTTGTTCTTTGGCCAGATCTTGTCTTGTGATGTCTGCACAGCTGATTTCGGGTACCTTTAAAGGTGAATCCTTCACCGAACTTGACTTGGCGTCAGCAGACACCAACACGTCTGAGTGTGTCTCTGTGGCATTTGTGGTGAGATCTGCGTTCGGTTTATCGCTGTTTTTGAGCTGCCAGTCCGGATCTGGCATGTGAGGTTCCCTCACACCAGGAATGTTCCCGAGCACGAGGTCATAGAGCGGTTGTTCCATACACGTAGCGCTAACCTCACCCACAAAGTACGGGGTTTCGACGTATATCTTAGCCTCGGCTAGATGTTTAACCGGTCCGTCAATGAGCAGTACCCGGGTTGTTTTTCCCGTCAAATGCCGCTCCGCGACCAGGTCACGTCGAACAATGACAGTATTACTGCCCGTGTCCCTAAGGACGGTGACAGGTTGTCCAAGTAGACGGCCTTCCACTACTGGCATTCCTTTCACAAGGAAAGCAGATAGTTGCACGGCGATGCCCCGAGGAGACTCGACACTAGGACACCTGTGCTTGTCCCCATCAATTTCCGTGCATTTCTGTGGGCTCTCGGAGGCTCAGTAACAGCACAAGCAGCAACCTGCTCTTTGCCATTGGGACGGTTCCTGCAGTGTCCGGTTTTGTGACCGAGGCGACCACAAGTAGCGCATTTGGCTGGATCCTTCGGGGTGTTACGACAATCTTGAGCTCGGTGTCCTGACCGATTGCATACAAAGCACTTGGGTGGCACTTTTTTCTGCGAATCGGCCGCGACTTTATCTGTATCGCGGTCGTCCCCGGAAAACTTTCCAAGGTTTGAGAGGTTTTGTGCCTCGATAAAACTATCTGTAGTCTCGGCCAGGTCGTTCAGAGTTTTACACTCTCGCTCTTTCAGGAAGATGACGAGATTGGGATGGCACCAGCGTATGAATTGTTCGCCGATCATTTGATCACGAAGAGCCTCGAATGTTTTTTGCACATTCGCCATCTTGATACAGTGATCAAAATAACCCGTAAGCCTTGCCGCTAGTTGTTTCCCGGTTTCTCCATCCTCAGCCCTCGCCTTCCTGAACTTTTCTTGGTAACCTTGGGCTATGAAAGGAAACCGCTGCAGCAACGCCCGTTTGACCTTGACGTAATCAAGGGACTCTTCGGCGGTTATACGGCCTATGATAGTAAGAGCTTCCCCGCTCAAGCACATGCTTACAGCTAGGGCCCATTTGTCCCGAGGCCACTGCTGTCCGGTTGCCACGCGCTCAAAC
The DNA here is from genome assembly GCF_048455015.1 of Haemaphysalis longicornis. Classification (NCBI taxonomy): domain Eukaryota; kingdom Metazoa; phylum Arthropoda; class Arachnida; order Ixodida; family Ixodidae; genus Haemaphysalis; species Haemaphysalis longicornis. The sequence continues at coordinate 208,454,814 of NW_027526361.1, read as the reverse complement.
CTTTGCAGGTACGCGTGCAGGTCGTCGCGTTTCTCATCGAATAGAGGAAGAAGTTTCTGCGGGTTAATCGCAGGCGGAGTTGCAACAAGTTCCCCTCCCACGGCGACATTTGGTTTGCTGGTACCACCACCCTCTTGGAGTCGGATCCTTAGCAGTAGCAACTCCTTCTCCCTTTCTGCAGCATCTTTCGCTCTTTCCGCAGCTTCTTTCGCTCTTTCGGCGGTTTCTCGGCTGGCTTCCCTCTCGGCGGCTCTAGCGGCGCGTTGCTCAGCCCGTTCGCTCTCTATCCACGCCCTAAGTTCTTGTCCCGAGAGTCCCAGCTGAGTCCCCATTGCCATTAACTTCTCAAGATCTATGCTGTTGCAGCTAACGTTACAGGCACACTCGTGGCTCACTGACTCCTTTCAGCGGATGTTAAAAAGTCCTGGCAGGCTCGCCACTTTTTGTAATGATTGGGCCAAGGATTGGCGTGAAAGTCACGAGTCAGTGGCCAGTGCGTGCGCAAGTGACGTTGCTTTATGCATGACACGAAAGAAGCAGAAGTTAGGGCACGAAAGCAACTACGCGAGACGAAAGATATCAGCGTTAAAAAAAGGCAAGATGCTAACGGAAATGTCCGCAATAAAGAAAGCAAACGTCCTACGGGGTTTTGTCGCAGCCCCTCGAGGTGTTGAAGTCCCGATGCGCGCGGAGTCGACGAGGACGTCACGGCGAGGCTGGCTCGATGACCGGTTCTAGGCCTCGTCGTAACCAGGCGCGGGAAGTCGGGCAGGCATCGTCGACCTTTCCGATGAGTCACGGCTCGAGGGCGTAGCAGCGGGTGTGAGCGGAGGGTTCCACCTCCAGGTTCCACCTCCGCCCAGCGCGTCACCAGCTCCAGGCACGGCCAGCCCACGGGTTGTCGGGATCAGCGGCGGACGGCTCTCGGGACCAGCAGCGGTTGCGCTCCGGGTCTTCCCCGAAACGATCACAGGGCGGCGATCTCACGCCCAGCGCGTCACAGGCGTCCCCTGATCACCGGCCTGGTTCGAATTTTTTTCTGCACGCATTCGTTGCAGCTGCGCGCTCGGTCTCCTCTTCCTCTTCGTCCACGGGCTCTTCATGACAGCAACCTCAAATATGGCGTCGTCGCCGCCGCGCGGTCCAAAGCTCTGTGAATACACCCTATAATGTTAGAAGTAAAGTTTGATGCGTCCAAGGTATTGCGCCACTAAGCTGACGTATTAAATAAGGTCGTTTCCCTAGCTATAAAAAAAGAAAGAGAAAAAAACGGTGATGTGTTGAGATTCGAACGGAGGGCTCACGCTCAAAAGCACAAGGCCATACCCACTACGCTACCGAGACATTTTTTTTCTTTAATAGATACATTCAGAACACGCATTACAAAATCAACCTTTGAGGTTGAGAACAAGAACGTTAACCAAACTTTTAGTTGGTATGTACATGTTTATGCACTTTCAATGTACTCAACTCATTTAAAAAATTCAAAAACTTTTCGTCACAATCATCGTTCTTCAGCACTTCACAAAGACTACAGATATGTTCAACAAAATAACTATTTACAGAACGCGCGTCAGGGTCATTGTGACGAACGTCCATTCTGCTAGGACAGATTGAGTGTAAACCATAAAGAAAAAGCAGGTCATACGGAATACCGTCAGATATCACGGAAAGATATCTCATTCCTGCAGCTGTCAACGGCAAGTCATTTTTGATAGTCCTTTGAAGTGCATCCCAAAAAAAGACAGCGTCCCAGCAATCTAGGAAAACATGCTCCACAGTTTCCGGCTTCTTGCACAAAATACACTCTGACCCCCATGGCAGAATAAAGCACCATTTTTCTTCTCATGTCATTACTGGCAAGATGTTAGTGTGGAGCTTAAAGAAAAACGTTTTTACTGCTCCTTGTACAGACATTTTCTTCACACGTTTTAAAACATCGCGTCCAGCACTTTCACGATATCTTAAACGGTACATTGGTTCCGGAAAACAAGAATCTATTAAGTCTGTAGTTAAGCGCTTTCGTGTAACATTGGATAGGTATTACATTGAAAAACGCGCTCCTAAAAATGTAAAGACGAGACTACTACTCGCAGAAAACCGCTACCACTGGGCCTTAAATAACCAACGGACGAAACAATGAAATTGGGCAGTACCATCGCTAAAGTCAACTGCAAGCAGGTGCGCACAAAAGGGTCTATCTGGTCCCTCAAAAAGAAAAACCTTGAGATAACCTGCTTTACAAAAAGATGAGGCAACGCCAGACCCCCATCCTTTATTCTCCGAAACAAATTGCTACGGCTTGTTCGTTTGAAAGACGATTCCCAAACAAAAACAGCAAACAACCGGTGAAACTTTTGCTCATGCATCCTGGAACACGCCAGCACCTGCATGACGTACCACACTTTGGCCACAAGGAACACGTTGCATACAGTGCAAAGATTGACAATTTTTTACCGCCCCATGTTTCTGTCTGCGCACGCATTTCTTGCACTCTTTCGCTCCAGTACGCCGTGTTTTCACGATACCTATAAAACGGAATCCCCAACTACTTTGACGGAGCTTGCAACCACTGCACCCTTTCAAAAACGGCAGGCGCCTCTTCCCACTCCCCGTGCCACAACCCGACAGATTTATTGACGTTTAAATTGCTACCCGTGACATCACAGTACCGTTCCGTGAGGGCAAGTGCGTTATTCACGCTTATTTTGTCCGCACAGAAAATAGCCACATCGTCTCCGTAGGCCAAAACCTTCCGTTCACACGACTGGAGGCAAAAGCCACGCACGCTGCTACTCGCAATTATCTTTGCACACAAGGGTTCAAGATACAGGGCGAAAAGTAACGGGCTCAGGGGGCACCCCTGCCGTACTGACGTTTTAACGCATATCCTATCCGTTAGCTTTTTATTAACAATGATCCTAGCATGCAGTTGCCGTAGGCCATTTTAACTCCATCTTTAATTACAAAGCCTAACTTGACATACTCGAGTATTTTGAACAGTATTTCATTGCACACATGGTCAAAAGCCTTTTCCAAGTCTATTTGTATCACGGCTACTTTTCTAAAGTCTGCGTCGCAGTACTCCAGTACGCACCGTGCAGTATGAATGTTCGTACAAATGGTTCTGCCTTTGATACCACATGTTTGGTGAGGGCCGATTAATGATTTGATGACACTGTGCATTGTTTTCGCAAGCACTTTCATTAGAATCTTCTAGTCTGTATTGGTGAGCGTGATAGGCCTATAACCGGTAACTTTAATTAGCTGATCGGGGTCCTCCCCCTTCAAAATGAGCACCGTATGGGCACTTGCACACGACGGCGGCAAACTCCCACACTCGTAAGATTCTGAAAAAACACCGTGTAGTAGTACCGCCATTTCGGATTTCAACTTCTTGTAAAATGCTGCGCCAATGCCCGGGTGATTTTCCACTATTCAACTCATTTATGGCTTCTTCGATTTCGTATAACATGATATCTTTGTTCAAAATTTCCGTTTTCTAACTGCGGCAAGCACTGTAAGAACTCTGTTTCAAAACCTATATCTTTAGGATTTCGAATTGCAAAAAGATCGCGATAGTACTCTGTAAAAGCAAGAGCTATCTCATCCTTGTTTTGTGTCACAATTCCCGCTCATTTGATTTGTACGATATCATGTTTACGAGCACATCTTTTTTCGTCAGCCAGTGCGCGCTTCGTCGGTTGTTCACCGGCTAGCATTTTTTTGGCACGTGCCCTTACGGTTGCTCCTTTAAATTTTTCAACGTCCAGAGCCTCAAGGGCCCGTTTCGCGTTTCTTATGTCCTCTATAAACTTTCCAGGTTCTTTGGCCTCCTCTTGTACCAACTGTTTAAGGTTGCTACGCAGGCCTGCCTCTTTTGTCTTTCGTTTCTCTGCATCTCGCTGAATCGTTCTAGAGCCATTATTTTTACGTTTTGCTTAAAATTTTCCCACGCTTCGCTTCTGCTGTTACATCCCAGCCCATACTTACTTTAAGAGAATGTTTTAACGTTTTCAGTAAAAATGTTATCGTCAAGCAGTTTTACATTCATTTCCAGAGGGACCAGTTAAAATTTCACTTTAATATCGATTTTTTCCCCAACGAACCAGCAACCAAACAGTGATCGCTAAAAGACACTTCATGTACTTCATAGTCATTACATATTGGTGTCACATCTGCAGAAACATAAATACGATCTAACCGCGCGTGACTTGCCCCTTGGAAGTGCGTGTAAAGAAAGCCTTTACCGCCTTCCACTATCATTGCCACATCTTCTAACAGGCTATCAGCTGCAATCCTTCCGAGTAGCTTCCCGCTGCGATCGACTGTCCCTTCTACATTTGACCTATCTTCGGGAAAGCACGTGTAGTCACCGAGGACAAGCAAAACTTTCTCTGTTTAAAAATAGCTTTCAAGGCTTTAAAAAAATTCATAGCGTGGCTTTGGTTTTGTGGGGGCGTACACACACAACGTCCTAAACTCTACGCGCTCATAAACAAAATCACATATAACAACTCGACCATTTTCACTACTTACAACATTATCCACAACTATACCTAGACTTCCTTAATAACAACAGGCAGCAACCAGCCGAAACGCCGACTGAGTGACTTACAGCAACATAGAAATCCTCAACAAAAGGTTCTACCATTCTGTCAGTGTGCAATTCATCTCAACCTAAGTTTCTTGGATGCCAATGACATCCAGATCTTTTTCTCGAATGAGGGTGCGAACGTTTAACTGGCGCCTTTTTGACCCGAGTCCTCGGACATTCAGCGTCCCTACTCTGATTGGATTCCCAAAGTTTACAGTCATGAAGGCTAGTTGCACCCTGACAGTATGGTATCAGCCACACACACATACCACATAAAACACGAGAAAAAAAGGAAACAGTACCGCCACTACTTCGGCTGGTGCAGACGAGTCAAAGACGCGGCTCGCGGTTCTCTAAAGGACTTGCCCTTTGCCGTTGCTGCTTTTCTCGATTCGTATTCCAGCCGCTTCAGTTTCTGCTCGTTGCTTACCTTAGTGACTTCCTCCCTCCCGTTCCGGCGTCGTTTACCTGATTCATCCTTGGCGTCCATGGGCACCGTACTTACGTCGACGGCGCTGTTTCCTTCTTCCGGTTGCTTTGGTTCCGTTTTTTTCGCGTTGTCCGTATCCTTTTCGTTTCCTTCATCCTGGCGTGGCGGCTCGGGGGGCGTTGCCGCCTCCACCACCGCATGGTTTTCCTGGCTTGCAACAGCCACCTTGGTCGCGGCTCTCGAAGTCGCCTCCGCTTCTTCTGCTTCCATCAAGTTCTCGTTGACCTTGGGTTCCCCGTCATTGCCCCCCACCACGCTGGCGTACGTCCTCACACACTCGTCGGCCGTGTTGCCGAAAGAACGGCACTTGAAGCACCCCGGCACACGGTATTCGCGCCTCATGTGGCCCGTACGCCGGCAGCGAAGGCACAGTGGCGCACGTCCCGGCACGACGACGAGCACCTGGCCACCGTAGAAAGACAACACGTGCGGTAGGTCGTCGGGCGTGACGTCCGGGTTAAGCGTCATCTGGAAAAGTCGGGTGGTTGATTCAGCCGTCTCGAAACCGCTTGCCTCCCACGCATCACGCTTCACGCTCTTGACTTCGCTGAAAGCTTGCAGCGCCCTACTCAGACACTTCCCAGGAATGTCGAAGGGCACCCAGTGCACCTTGAAGCTAACATCCTGGTGAATTGGGTCAATGACGGCACAAAAGTGCCCCTTCACTTGCAGCGAACCTTTCTCCAAATACGCTCACGTGCGGCCGGGGTGCGGAACTTGATGAGCCAAATATGGTTCATCTGGTAGGGCCCGATGCCTCCCACTTCCTTCAGCAGGTCCAATTCACGGAAGGGCTCAGTAGAGTGGATGCTTGGGCGTGTTGGTAATTCATACTGGAAATAGGGGTTCACAGCGCGGGAGACAAGGACGACGAAAAAACACAAGACGAGCGCTGAAAAAATCAGCGCTCGTCTTGTGTTTTTTCGTCGTCCTTGTCTCCCGCGCTGTGAACCCCTATTTCACGGAAGGGAACACAGAAATTATCTATCCGGTACGGGTGCTTCGACGGGTCGCAGTGAAGAACGGGTCGCACCGAGACAGCACGGATATCCCTCGTAAATCACGTTTATATACCAAAACACTTCAAATGCAAGAGGCCTGCTGGGCATTTTTAACAGACTGACGGGCAGCGATGGGAACCGATGAGTACAAAATGATGAAGAGAACCGCTAGGGCGTTCAATGCACTGCACACTTCTTTTGATATGAGCACCCCATGCCACCTGAGTTTGAAATTCTCAAGCACCGCGTTTCTCCGTTGTGCTCTCGTCCGCCGTGGGCGGCCGTGGGCGTGATGAAGGTCTTTAAGTCGGGTGGCCTCAAGCGAGTTGGAGTGCCGACAGAAGGCTACGTGCATTTCACCCAGCTGCTATAGTCTTGTAGGGCCGAAAACTTCTGTCGCCTTGACCGCGACTACGCAATATGTGAAAGTTCATGCACCCCCTGGGCAAAAAACGACGGTGGTTGAGCGTTTTTTTTTTGTTGCCGCCAGCCGCATTGACCATGTCGAAATGGAGCAATCGTATGGACGCAGGCTTCATAACGCGAATTCCGGCTACGAGAAGCATTTTTTTTTCTTCTTTCACTTCGCCGTTTCCGCGTTACAGACGGCATGAAGAACACTAAAGCTGCGCTTTAAGAAGCTTCGCTTTTATTAGCTGCGCTTTAAAAATGTGCCTGCAGGTTTACTGGGCTGCTGGAGTGCTTGAAGTTTGCGAACATGTATCCAACAGGCCATATCGGCTATCCTTGTTGGTGTAGGTTTGAAGTTTTACTGGCGCTGCTGGTGGTGCCCGTAGGCTAATACACGTCTGACGGACCTTGTCCCTTTTCCCTGATGGTGTGGGTTTGAAGGCCTACTGGGCTGCTGGGGTGGCTGTACACTTTCCTACATGTCCGGCAGGGCATCTTGGTTTTGCTTGTTGGTGTTGGGTTGATGGTCTGATGAACTGAGGGAGTGCCAGCAGATTTTCCTACATGTCCAACAGGAGTTCTGCTGGTCCAGTAGAAACGTTTTGATGGAATTTTTGACCGTGGGTTCTCTGGTGAAAGTTATTCAGCTTTCTTCGCTGTGGCCTGCCAGTTTTTTCGAGCCTTCCGCCCCTTTGTCGAGTTCTGCGCGTTAATGATTCGACTGCCTTTGACCGATTTTTTTTATCGTTTATCAGTGTCACCTTCTGACTGGTGCATTTAAACTTCGCCGTCTGGTACGTGCAGTTGAAAAATTCGTTACATGATCCAGAAAATTGTGAGAATCCCGTTATTAAACGTCTGCAATTTGTTTGCTGTACATTATAAATATCCGTGTCCCATCTTGTGGAGAAGCACATCGGGATGCATGCTCAATAGATGCGGAGTATGGCTCTTGTACTTGAAAAGGTATTAGGTGAGCACTCTGTCTCGCACGGTGTCACAAAAGATCACAAAAGCAAGATATCTCTGTTTTGAAGGCCACGCGTACCCAGTGAATATGCCATATTCTAACTTTCTGCTTTCAACGCTATATGTGACAGACAGCAAGCCGACGGACATGTAAATAACCTTTTATGCAGAGTTTTTCAAACTCAGTGATAGCGAAAACTCCCCGAAGTTTTTAAATGAATGGACTTTGTCGATGATTCGGCACGGTTCTGTGGTATCGGGTTCGTTGTTTTTCAGTCGATCGCATAATCGAATTTTGACATAATGAACTGCAAGTTTATGTTCAACGTTGATAAAAACTTTGTCGTCTAAGTGGTCGATTCTGATTAACCGTTTGATTTCCTTTTTCAATTCTCTAAAAAGCGTTACGCAGACGACTCTTTAACACATTGCTGACATCACTCGTGATTACGGTTAGCACAATGCTTTTTCTGCTTTCTGCGTTGTTCCCGACCAATCAATCATGTTTTTTGTGCATCTGCGCCTTCCATTGCGTGGTGAGCAGCGGCGGTCTTCTTAGCATTTAAGAAATCGCTGCCGGGACAACCGAGAAAAATCATAGGCCGGGCTTCAGCAGCTCCAACAGTTGTGTCCATCACAGGGCTCACCCGGCGGCATGGAGGTGTTCTCAATCAAAATGCCAAAGTTTGGTAGGCTCTGATGCACTGAATGGCCTAAATACCGGGTTTGTCGGCACCAAAATGTAAAATAAAAGGAATAACCAACCGCCATGACGTCCCGTAGACACGGTGATGCTTTATATATATAAGACAATATGTAAAACATAAAGCATGTAGAGGGAGAGCTGCTCACGCGAATATGCGCACCCATGATGATGACATCTTCGGTTTAGCATTGAAGATAAAAGATAAAGCTTTACAAGAGGTTATGAAGTGTTAAGCGAAGTTAGAAGGACAGGAGAAGTGTCCGTGTAGCTCGCTAGATGGCATATTCTCTGCTACACTGCACTGATAGGGAAGAAAGAACACGGGTGGATTTTAATAGACACGAAAATGTCAGAACCTGTAGGGGAGTTTTTCGGCATTAACGAGATAGTTGCGGCTTTAGTGATAAATCTAAACAAGGATACGGCGCGAAAATAGTAAAGGCGTACGCGCCAAGAGCCAGCTGTGATTGATGAAGCCACTGATAAAGTTTACAAGGACGTCGAATCAGCAATGAAGAAGGCCGCAGCGCTGTTCACGATTGTGTTTGGAGACTCAAATGCAAAGGTCGGTGAGAAGCAAATGGGCAAAAGGTAATTGGCAAACATCGGAGCAGACAATCTCAACGCTGGTGGGATTTGCAGAGGGCAATGCCAGCAATGAAGACACTTTTCCTACCAACAAAAGAATTGAAAATGGACATGATAAATTCGTGATATTTCAACCAAAACCAAAATTGACTTTATTACAAGTAACAACCCGGCTATGGCACAAGACGTAGACAAGCTAAGTAAGATTTAGACCGGGAATCATTGATTAGTTCGATGAAAACTAAGATTGAATCTTAAAAGAGAAAGAAGAAAACCAATGAAAATTAAAAAAAAAACACATTCAGCCAGTCAGCGCCAGATTGCAGGAGTATTATCACAGAAAATAGTCCTTCAAACCAAATTTTCCTTCTCTACAAGCAGAACGAGTTCAGTGTACATCGGGTAAATGACAGCCCAACAGTGGCACTAAGTGATTCAAGAGGAGCTGCGGGAGAGTTATTATGTAGGCAATAATGCCAGAAACTACCTCTGAAAACGAAGGAATTTAGTGTAAACGTAAACACCAACAGGCAAGTACTGCTGATTGGATGAAATGGGTCAGCTGTCCAAACTGATTAACGTAAGTAAATCAAACGACATTCATCCATATAACATGGTGGTGGTCGAAGAAACGCCACAAATAGTTGGAAGCTTAAAAGCGACTATGATAAAGCTAGCCTATAGAAGAACGATTCTAGCCCATCCCGAAGACCAGCGACGGTATACCAGGGGCAACTATTAGAGTACAAGCTCAACCAGCGATGTTCCGCTAGAAACACCAGAGGAAGTTGGAAAGGCCCCGAAGGGCATAAAAATAGGAAAAGCTGCAGGTGATGTTGGTATAACTGTTGATCTTTTAAAGGAGGGAGTATATATTGTATTGGAAAAAGTTTCTGTACTATATTCGTAATGCTTGAAGACCCAAACAGGGCCGACAGCATGGAAAAACGCAAAATTATTGTTACTCATCGAATGGAGATCCCAAGGAACACAGGAATTACGCACCCATCAGGATACTTTCAGTGTGTACAATGACTATACCAAAAATATAATAAGGACCATAGGTGACAGCGTGGATTTCATACAACCCAGAGTGCAGGCCGGGTTTACGAAGGCGAACTCAACTGCGGATCCCATCCATATCGTCAGTCATCTGATAGAATATCCTAATAGTACACTAAACCCCTTTACATGCCATTTATATATAACAAGATAGCGTTTGACTCCGTACTTACCGCAGCTGTTTTAGATGCACCAAAGTCCCAGGGAATTGGGAAAACCTCCATACATGTTGTGAGAGGCGCGTTTAAGAGTCAGGAGCCTGAGTAAGAACGGACGACAACGAAGCACTCGTGCTGGGGGCGGGAAGAACAAAAAGAGAACGCCGGGAAGAACGAGGAAGACGAAGAGGAGCGGAAGCAAGGACAGGCAAGGTAGAGGTGCAGAGTTATTGATTTTAGTATCAGTAAAATTCTGCCATAGTGCTCACATGTCCCTTGTTTCTGTCTCATCTGAGAGTGACATTCTTGCAGTTCTCTTTGAATTACCAGGAAATGTTTTATTCTCCCTTGTAAATGCATACTTTCCATATGGGGTGACATCGACTGCTTCACTGGCTGCAGCTTTGGCGGCTTGTAAAAATCATGTCATATTAGCAGGGGATTTCCATCCTCATCATGTGGACTGGGGATATCGTGGTGATGCTTGCAGGAGGCGTTTATGGGAGTGTATTAGCGACCACTCTTTCTTCTGTGAGAACTCGAGAGCGGCTACAAGCCTCCGCGGTCGAATGAAGTCGGTATTGGACTTGACTTTTGCGAAGCCGGGTCTTGTTGCTGCGTGGTCTACGGCATACTGTACTACAACCAGTGACCAAATCCCCGTGGTTGTTTGCATTCGCGCAAGGAAACACGTTACCCGTAGGGAGCACTCCTTTGTGAATATGAATCGGTATGATAATTTAATGTGTTAAACCTTAGCTTCGATAACCACTCTAGAAAATTGACGCTCGTTCCATGGAGCTTGTATCAGTTTTCTGGATTCTCCCACTCCAGCTAAATTTACGATTTCTTCGGATAACGGGAAGCCAAGCAGTCCTTGGTGGAATGAGGAATGTACGAGGGATTTCCGTCGAAGAAAAGCAGCGTGGAAAAAGTTACAGTAGAACCATTGTCCCAAAAAATGGACCAATTTGGGTATTTTCGCACTGTGTTTAAACCACGACCGGCTTTATATATATATATATTTATAAAGCCGGTCGTGGTTAAAACGTACTGTTGCACGGGCAAAAGAGATATATAACACAAGTTGCTTCTCTTTCCTTTCAAAAATTTGTAATAGGTGTGCGCTCTTCTCGTTCTTGCGGATTAGAAAAAACGGCCACAGTTCACCAAACCTCGATTCCTCCATACACACGCCAACAACTCTAAAAATTCTTCTTGATCAGTTGGCTGTGGCACTGCAGGCTCGTTTCACTTGCCGCTACACAGTACTGGCCCCACCGGCCACTGGCTCTCCTGTTCTGGGGCCGGCTACTCTTAAGTTTAAAGAGAATACCATCGGGGCAGCACCAGGCCACGATGGTATTACTGTCCAAATGATAAAGATGACGTTTACGGAGTCGCCTGAAGACCTCCTCCGTATTGTGAACCACTCTCTGCTTTCTTCCTGCGTTCCTCTCACTGGGGTCTGTCGGAAGTTGTTCCCTTGCCTAAAAAACCTGTGTTCGGTCTCTCATTGGATAACATTAGGCCGATAAGCTTAACGTATAATCTTGTAAAAATTGTTGAGAGGGTTTAATTGGCCAGAATCGAAAAGTAAAAACTTTACTGCTAGCAAAAAAAATACTGCTAGCATTTTGAGTACTCGGAAGGTGGGCGTGAGGCCAGGCTGCTCGATATGGCCGGCGCACATAGACCTAGAGGGCCGCCTTCATCTTGCTCGTCGTTCCAAAGAGGCCGCAGCGCGTGTGACATTGGACTTGTCCAAAGCTTATGATTGCATGAAACATGGCCCAGGTGGCACTGAAAGTGTGTCCAAAGACCGGCCCGTCTATGGCCGCTCTCTTGCACATCCGGCCACCATCCAGGTTCTGGCAGCCACTGATCATACGAAGAACGGCCAACATTCGGCAACCAGCGTTTCGGTATTTCTCCGGCCGCCCGTGTGCAGGCGCACAACGGCAGCTACCCGGCTGCCAGATATTTGGTTCCCTTTCGGCTGCCCATGTTCAGAAAGAAAACGGCCGAAGTACGGCTTTAGGGCATCCGTTTTTCCTTCGGGAAGCGGTGTTCAGCCGAAGCACGACAGGCGACCGGCCACAGAATATCCGTATTCTCGTGGCAGTTGGTGTTCGAAAGTAGACCGGCCGGAGCGCGGCTGTTGCGCATTCGCTCTTTCGACAGTGAGCCGCGCGTCCGACGGCAGAATATTCGTTTTCTTCGCGCAGCTGGTGTTATAAAGGAGACCGGTCGACTTACGCCCCAGAATGTACGTTTTTCATTCGGTTAGCGGTCCTCGGCCGAGTTACGCCAAGCGAACGGCCGCAGAATTTACGGCGACCGGTGTTCAAGAGGAGTAAGAAGGTAGGTTGGGCTAGTTGGTGCAGATTAAGATTCATGGCGGAAAAAACAGCGCAAGGAACACAGAGACAAAAAAGGTTCTTTTCTCGGCGCCTGACAAATTAGGAAAGATATGTAGCCCGGTAGATAGAAGGTTGTCAGGTATAGCTACACGTGGAAGGTGTGGAGTAAAACATATGTCACGTTTTCTGCCTTGTAGTGTTGGTGTGGTGTATATGATTCCGTTTGTCTGCAGTCATGTTTATAGCGGCCAAACAGGCCGATGCCTCAACATTCGACTAATGTAGCATAGACGTTCTTTGAAGGGAGATGACTATTCCCACGTCGCACAACACTGCGAAAATGTAAAAAATGTCAAGATTGTTACCCGGTTTTTAAGAACACAAACGTAATAGCCAAGCATAAAAATCAGCATGTCCGAAAGATAATAGAGGCCTTCCACATTAGACGGAACGAGGGCAAGTGTGTTAGTGTTCCTTCTCTGTCATTACTTGACAAGGAATTCCAGTTTCTTAACTGCTAACAGATTGCGTAACTTCTTGGATGCTGAATTTCGTGGCGTTCACAGTGTTTTTAAAGATATTAATATGTTGTCACACGATTTTCCGTGTTATCTGTTCACATGATAGTATGGTTCTTGTGTATAAATACGTGTTTTCTTTCGAATAAACTTTCAGTTGCGAGTTCAACGCTGTGCGTCGTACACTCTTCTTTTTGTCTCTGTGTTCCTTGTGCTGTTTTTCCACCATGAGTTCAAGAGAAGACCAGCCTTTGTAAGGTATCAGGTTATACGTCATTATGCGAACAACGGCGCGCGTCCGGGCGCCGAGAATTCATGCACAGACGTGTTTGGAAGAAGACCCGCCGATATAGGACCGGTTTTTCCCTGGGTGAACACAGCTGTTGGGGCCGAATGGCGCAGACACGTTTTTCATCCGCTCGGTTTTTCTACGTTTTAAATGAACGAACTACTATTGTCAAAGAGTAATGAGTTTTCTAGGGGAGCGGGCAAGGTGCAAGGACCCACTGGACATTACCAGGGAAACTTTTAGGCCATCGAAATGCCATTTATTGCAACAAGAAGACTGTGCCACACCGACGGGTGAGCTAAGCCTCACCAGACAGCCGCTACGACACCTCGCCCGTCGGCTTCGTCGACACGTCAGCTCCAGGCTTTTCGCCCCTTCAAGAAATGGAGACCATTGGAGACATCGACCAGGCAGCGATGTCCGACCCGAGATGTCGGTTGTGCCATCACGCAGGAGCTCAACCGGCGCCATTCCAAGGACTCCCCACTAAAGAAAGGCAAGGGCGCGCAGAAGCGCGTTTCCGGAAATTCTTCGTCAATATAACTGCGAAAAACAATGTTGCACTATATTGTTGGTGATGAACGCATAAGAGGCTGAGCTCGTGCATTGGTAGGCTTAACTTCGTGCCCTGCACAATGTTACTTCATGGGATTTTATGACTGCCTATTTTGAAACAAGTGTTATTTTGAATTTGCCGTAAGAGCCTTGTGAATGACGAAGACTGGATGTTAATTTAGTTGCGGTGTTTGAAACTGAAATTACCTACACTTGGGATATGACTCATTTGGTTGAATATAATCGCCAGCATCCTAGCAAACACGGATTTCGTCAGGTTTTTTCTTGCTCAACGCAGCTTGTTGAGTACACGCACGATTTGGCTCTAGCAACAGATAAGCTTAAAGTAGCGGAATATTTTCTTGTACGGCGAAAAAAAATTTGACGGAGTTTCATATCACCTTCTTGTTAGTACATAGCGGGCAATAAACTGCATGAATCGGTTATTGCATGGGTAGCCGAGTATATCTCTCTAAGACAGCAGTTGGTCGCTCTCAATGGTTGTTCGTCCGGATAAGTTCCCGCGACCTCAGGAATTCCCCAAGGCTCAGTTGTGGGCCCTCTTTTGGTGCTGTTATATAAATGTTAATAATAGTGGCCTCAAATCTCTGTTCAAAATGTTCGCGAATGACTGTGTAATTTACAGGACTATAGCGAATGAACGTGATTCCGAATGCTTGCAGCTTGATTCAAATTTAATAACATCCTGGTGTGCTGATTCAGAAAAGTCGTTCTAGCCGTATGGCTGCATTTAGGTGGATGTCAAACTTTCCTTTACAGAAACATACTCCACCTTGGGGATTTCCCCTAAATCTGGTCGATTAACACCAGTCCTTCACTTCGGGTTGTTGATCAATTCGTTTTCGCACTACTAACGACTAGCCTCCTGGTTAGCTCAGTAGGTAGAGCGACTGCTCCGTTTAAGCAGTGGTCGAGGGTTCTATTCCTCAACCAGGATGAATTTTTCTTCAACTGCGAATTTTCCGAGAAAGCTGTATAGCTTTCCTTTGTAGGCGTATGGCTGCATTTAGGTGGATGTCAAACTTTCCTTTAAAGAAACTTACTCTACCTTGGGATTTCCCCTAAATCTGGTCGATTAGACAGAAATCAATACCGCAGGTTACCTCTCTGAAATATCTTGGAGTGTTGTATAAGAATACTCTGAATTGGCGTCCTCATTGACTTCATTGCGGTGAAAGGGGGAGAAGGGTTTCCGTGTTGAAGAGATATAGTAATAAAAAATTGGGTATGCGCAGAGACGTCCTCCTTATGCTCTATCGCATGTACATGCGCCCTATTGTGGATTTCGGCTGTATCCGTTTTTTCTAATTAGTCGTTCTACAAGCTCCGACCATTGATTAGTTTAGAAATTCAAGCTTTGTGATTGTGTTTGTGATTGCTAGGGTACGTCCCCATGCGGGTATGGCACTGGGAGGCTCGAATCCTTCCTTTGATATCTCGTTTCTAGGTGTTGACAGTAGAAGCATACGTTCTTGCAATGACATTGCCTATATCACTATCACAAAGGGTTTTAAATGCAGAGCATTTGTATACCTCACGATGTCACCCGTGCGTCGGCGTCCGCAGCAGCCAGCCTCCCCCTACACTATAGAAAGAAAACGAAATAGCAGTTACCGGCGCCTGGTTTCGATCCCACGACCCTGCGGGCGGAGCGCAAGGTACAGGGTGCTCTACCCACTGCACCACAAAACGACACAGAATCAAAGGCTACGAACGCGCCTTATATCCTTGACTCATTCAAACTACGTCGTCAGCGGCGTGCATTGGCGACTCAGCGGCGTGCTAGCGGCGTGATAGCTGCGTGGTGTACACGTGATAGCACCAACCCCGCAAACGTTACCGCAATACAACCACCCCCTATAAAGCGGGTTGGCGCGGGCTCCACTCAAGTCAACTCCTGCGCTCTCTTCTCTTGCGTTCGTCGGCGGTCGCAGTTGATAAGCGATGGAAGCAAGACCTTCAACTAGTACCGCGACGAAATCCTACATCAGAGTAGCGGAACCAGTACAAGACATCGTACCATCGCATTCGTCGACGATGGTACGCCAACCCTACGCCACGTAAACGACCCCAATGCTCTGCATTTACCCGTGTCCCTCGCGCGGGGGCATGCGACGGAAGATTTTTTGTGCACTACCCAGCGTAATGTTTTGCGCAGTCATCCCCCATGCACAAGCGTCCACAGGTGGTGTCCGTCCAGTCCTCTCTCGCCCCTTTAAATGTCAACATATCATCTGTACCTACGTTTGACTATCGTACTGCGATGGTGGACATTGATTTCGTAGACATTTTTCCTTCCAATGCCAAATTCTTGCTGGAGAGAACGATATCTGGCCTTTTGGCAAACTACGTAGAACAGTTCCCGACACTTGTGGCTATAGCCGCAGATGCTTCTGTTTGAGACAAAACAGCTGGTGTAGGTATCTTTTCACCTGCGCTTGACTGGGCATTTCCTCTTCGTCTTCCAAATTTCATGTCAACATATTTGGCAGAATTTTCGGGAATCGTGCTCGCTGTTCGAAAGCTCAGCGCAGAGCATTCCCAGGTGATCATTCTGATGGGTTCTTTTTCGGTCTGCTCCGCTTTATCTCCGCCAACCGTTTCTCTACTTCGCCGATTGCTGTCGATGCTGATACCGCCACCTGTCTGGGAAAGTCGTCTGGTCTGAATTCCAGGGCACAGACGTGTAGAACTTAACAAAACCACGGATTACCTGGTGGTTGTAACACTGAATAGTCGTCTAATTAATACTGTGCCCCCGATAGGCTATGTTGGATCTAGGTTTCGAAGGTACAGTTCGCGGGACTTGATTGATTGGTTGTAGGGTTTAACACGCCGACGCAGCGCAGACGATGAGGCGCGCCGTAGTAGAGGGCTCCGGATTAATTTTGACCCCCTGGGGATATTTATCGTGGGCCGAAATCTCGTGCACACGAACGTTTTTGCTTTTCACCTCCATCAAAAAAGTGGCCGTCGGGACCCGGAATCGAACCCGTTACCTCGTGCTCAGCAGCGCAACGCTGAGCCACCGCGGCGGGTCAGTTAGCGGGACAGCTTCCCACCAGGCAGCATCGCTGGCTGCCCTGACATTGAGTATCTCTGGTACTCTTAGAAGTGTGACTTTGCGCACTCTCGACTGCGCGACGTCACACTGACTAGCTTTCGATGCCGAACACCTAATTTGAATTTTTATCTACCCAGTGCACGCTTAGCGCCATCGATCATCTGCGGCTTTGTCAAGAGCAGGAAACAATCGACCACTTCCTGTTGTCTTGTCGGCGGTTCTCCTCCCTCCCATAATTTTTACCTGGAGGTTCCCTTCCAACGCCCGGGTCTCGCCTTGTCGGTGCCTAATTTATTGGCATTTGGGGCAGCCGGGCTTGCTTGTTGCAACGGAGATGTTTTTCTCGCTCTTCACTCGTTTATGGCCGAAACAGGTCGCTTGTCATGTTAACCAATCGCATCAACCAATTTTTAATCGTTTATTGCAATAGCTGTTGGTAGAGTAGTATTGAATTTTTCGTTTTGGTTCCAAAATTGTTAGCATCACTGTACCTTAGTTTCCCTTCGTTTGAAACTAAATGCTAAGCTTTTTTAACCGTAAAACCACAATAAGACTTGGCCAATCACCCAGAGTGGGTACGCGCCCTTCTTGTTCGGGATCCAACCAACCAACCAAGGTGGCAAGCGGGAGGCACGAGGAACACGGCTCTCGGCGAGTTCTCTGCTGAGCCCGATCGTGTAGTGGACACAGATCCGAGCCACATTTCTCTCCTGGCCTTGTAGACTGCCAACGCCATTTCTGCGGTGTCCTCACTACAGCCTTATTCTGTTACGTGCGAGTGCACGGGAAACATCAATCCGTTAACAGTAGCAGGCCAACAAAACAAGCAGCACGCCAGCGCCACCGTGTGCTTTCCCACCACCCTTTCCCACGCTGTCAGTGGATCCTTCAGGAGGAAAAGTTAAGACAACCCTTTTTATTACCTCACCAGTCAATTATCACTCACGCGCCCAGCCGCGAAAATTAGGTATACAGCAAGTGCTTATAGCCATGAAAATTCAACAAGAAACTAAAAAATATCAGACACCCCCTCCCTCGCAACCGATCATGCAGATCGCGATTGGTGCCCTACCCGCAGGTAACCTGAATTCCGAGCCCACAGTGACGCATGAAACTTAACAGCCAACCATAGCTGCCTGCTAGTCTACTCATATGTACTCAAACTCAAAATGGACTCAAAACTCATATGTACTCAGAACTCAAAATGTACTCGAAACTCAATATGTACTCAAACTCAAAATGTACTCATAACTCAAAATGGACTCAAACTCAAAATGTACTCAGAACTCAAAATGGACACAAACTCAAAATGGACTCAAACTCAAATTGTACTCAGAACTCAAAATGTACTCAGAACTCAAAACGGACTCAAACTAAAATGTACTCAGAACTCAAAATGGACTCAGAATTCAGTAGGTCTCAGGCGCACTCAAACTCAATCGGACTCAAACTCAGTCGTGATCACTCGGCTCAAACTCACCATGCCACACTAGCATCGCGCTCACTCAAACTCAAACTCACGCTGAGTTTGAGTCCAAATGAGTCTGAGTGAGTGGACTCATGAGTGAGTTCGCCGACCTCTGCAATTGAGTAAACACGGTACGTGGTATTTTTTTGGCATTATTATTGGAAGGGTACACTTCAAAATTAGCATTCACCATGTTCTCTGTGCTTTTTAGACTGATATTGATCAGAAAAGCAAGACTATAAGCAACAACGAAACTAAATCTCATTTGTGCCCCATCGTCAGTGAGACAAAAGCTTTTGAGGTATTAAAAATGATTAAGGACAGTTTCAGGTACCCCTGCTTCACATGCTGGCCACAAAATAAGTGGACACTAAATACTACGCACTGTAAGCACACAGAAAGTGTTTGGTACAAAGGGGGGGTTGCGGCCAAATCATTAGAGAGCACTGCCTTGCTGCCCCAATGTCTACACTAAGTAGACCATGCAGAAGCACCAGCCAGCATGGTCTACTTTCGGTAAACCAAGCCAACCGTACCACACGTAATTTTTTTTGCCGGGGCTATGAGCAGCGTTTGCCCTCATCCCACCAAAAGGCTCTGATAAAAGTCACGTGGTTACGTTACGCTGTCGGATTGATTGATTGCAGGGTTTAACACACTGAAGCTGCACATGGGCTGTGAGGCGCGCAGTAGTGAGGGCTCAAGATTAATTATGACCACCTGGGAACCTTTAACTTTACTGAAATCTCGACAGATCCCAGGCAGCACAGGACTGTTCGGGCTAAAACAGGCCGGTGTACTTTGGCCGGTGATTTTCTGTCCGGCCGTTTTCCGGCAGCAATGTTCGCCCCATGTCCAAATGTGGGCCTTTTGGCCGTATACGGCCGTACTCCCAGGGCTGTCCAACGGCCAGTGTCCGTCGGCCAGTCGACCGGCTTACGGCCATACGGCCAGATTCCAGCCGTAGGGCTCCGGCCATTCCAAAGCCACCCGTGTACGGCCGAAGTACGGCCGCCGGAGGACAGCCGAGATACGGTCGTCGGACTCCAGCCGGACTAAAGCTGCTGGAAATACGGCCGTGCTACGGGCATTGCAGTTCAGCCACAGTACGTTAACTGTACTGAGGCCGGTCACTGCATGTCGCGCAAGCAGATGACTCATTCGCGCAGTGCAGAAGCAGCACAAACCCAGCATTTTGGGTCCAATGCAGCCACATCAAAGTGAGCTCGCGCGCAGCCACCAGCCGTCGAGCTTTTAGCGCAGCCTGGCTTAATTACCAGCCTCAGTTTACAGCAAAATTCGTTTATTAAACAGTGCTCACAAATTGTCGTTCCTTTAATTGCTGTGCCTCTTGTACTGCCGAACACAGAAAATAATCAGTTCTTTGTAGAGCTTGAATAGATGTATTGTCCAGGTCCTGATATCCTCTGTGGGGCGGCTTACCTGTAATAAACGGGGAAAGAGGAGGTGGAGGAGGGGGGTGGCGGAGGGTGCATATTTTAGTGGGTTGAATTTCAGAGAGATAAATTGCGCCGCTTTTAGCCAATTTCTTTTAGGGCAATATTCCGCAACACTTTCATGCTATGACTACATAAACTATTTTATAACAGTTGCTTGACCAATTTTGATGTATATAAAACCGGTGTGAATGCCTTTACGAAGCGTTTTGGTTCTCAACAAAACACTCAGGAGCATTTAATATAACTCCTTCACAAAAAAGTATGTCCATTTTTTGCCCATTTTTCTTGCAAAGACATTTTCTACTCGATCAACTTTTCTGATGATCTTGCGCAGGGCTGATCCTAAAAAGGAGCGAACAGGTACTTTCATTTTCAATCTATTTTAATGTTGTTTTTATGAGTTACGTCCAGACCACTTAATAGTACAAAAGAACTTAATTTTCTTCTAATGTCATACTACGTTCCAAAAATTCTAGACGCGTTGCGAATGACGCCCTGCTTCAGGCGGCTGCAGTTGTATCCCTCTGTGGTCACGCAAGGAAAGGCGTAAAATTAGAGTTACCTAATTTGTTTCAAACCAATAACATAGCAATGGTCGCATGCATATAGGTAACCTTGCATACTACAACAAATAGGGCGATAAATATTTTATTGGTCAAGGTTGAATGCGTAGGGTTCTCAACCTATCGGAGGCAGACTTGCGCCTCTGGAAGTTTATTTATTTATTTTTTATTTTTATTTATTTATTTATGTATTTATTTATTTACTTATTTTTATTCATTTATTTATTCATTGTTTTATTTATTTATTTATTTATTTATTTATTTGATGCCTGCTTGCCTTTGCATGCATTGCACGAGGGAGATAGATACATAACACTAAGCATTAAATATGAGACAAAATAACAAAATAATTCTACAAAGCGCGCTGAAAATCGTCAATATAAACAGTTAATGCAATCATACGTGGAAGATAATTACACTGCAGTATTGATGTAAAATAAAATGAATCGCGCAAGGCGTCACCTTTACAGGAAAGTTAATAATTTGCTTTAAGCTAGCGGTCCCACTTTGCGATATGTAGAATGGCGCTTGGACATACTTATCCCCTTCTACTCCAGTTTTCGAATGATAGATATTACGAAAAAAGTTCAACCTGTGGTTTCGTCTGTGATCTTCCACGTCCTGCCATTTCAGTTTACTTTTACTTTCTCTCATGCTAAGTTGAGCGTGCCAATTACCTAATACGAATCGCACTGACATATTCTGTATGTTTTCGAGCGTATCAACCAGCTCTTTGGTGTAGGGATCCACGAAAACACATGCGTACTCCAAGATTGAGCACACGTGAGTGAAATACGGTTGTTCTTTTCAGTTAGATGGAGGATCACTGAAATTTCGTTTCAGAAAGCCAAAAACATATGCATCCGTAACTTTTATGGTGTGAACCAGCCTATTTAACCTCTAACCACTCCCTAAATAAACTCCTAGGTATTTATATTCCTCGGCCGTTGTCACAGCAGCATAATTTACTATATACTTATTCAACTGGAATGAAGGTTTTCTTGTAAAGGGGCCGTTAACACACTGTTTAACACCCAAAAACTTTTCTGAATCAGCACACCAGGAAATTATTAAATTCGAATAAAGCTGCAGGTATAAGGAATCACGTTCATTCGCTATAGTCGGGTGAAATACACAGTACTTTTGAACAAAGCTATAGGGCCAATAGTAATAAGAATGCAAAAACCGATTCATTCAGTTCATAGGATGGAATGTACTACGCAGAAGGTGATATGGAACACCATCTGTCACCCGGTTCCTTAAATTAGGGTGCACTGTCGAAAGATATGGGGAGTCGACTCCAGAGAGCCAACAAACCCCACCGAATCCACAGGGCACAGGTGACAAAGGGGGTGGCCGTCGGATGTGCGGCTTTCGCCGACCAGAGCGGCAAGAATGAGCAAGAGCCCTGAACGAAAAACAGCAAAAAGACTTATATTTAGACAGGCAAGTTACAAACACAAGCCCGAGGTAACGGATCGATAATGACAGACAACTTAGATGGAATTCAAATAGAAGAAACAGTACAATTAGACAAAATGATACAAACAGGAGCGCTAAAAAATGAATATTACGAAGCGTAGCAGTTAACAAAAAAAGAAAACGAACAGTTCGATGCTTATGAGAGACAGAGTCTCAGCATATTCACCGACCGGGCCGGACGATGCACCGCTGTCGGAGGCGATTCGGCTACCTGGGAAGCGCGGCTTCGTTGTAGGCCAGGCCGTCCGGAACGATCACGTTGATTCGAGGCCCGGGAGTACGTTGGAGTCCTCCAGTTAGCGGGTCGCCGATGGTGTGATGCACAAACTGACAGGTGCCGTTGTCACATCACGACTGCCAAACGTAGTTGGTTTGTTTAGGCGCGGCTTCTCTTTTTATAACCGTGCCGGCGCGGAGATGGAGAGCACAACACACAACGCGCCCGCTGCCGTCAGCGAATAACTTCACTCTTCTCCGTTCTAGAATCATCGACGCTCTTTAGCACTGGCAAGGCCACGCGCACCTCCTCGAAAGTACTGGAAGCTTCGACGAAACCGGAGCGGCGGAGGTTTTATTTTGGTTGTTTTCTCGCCGGCGAGCCGGCGAGTGATCGTGTTATCGTCTCTTCGTTCGAGAAAGCTCCATATTGTCTCGGGGCGAATGGAACCGAACTGAATGAATGGAACGACTGCAAGAAGAAATAGGCGCTGTACAAATGAAATGAAAAATTTATAAGGTACTTTTAGACGTCGTACGCTCGAGTTTGTGACACCATCATTTGCCTTTTTGCAGTCCAAGAATATACAGTCAACCACTTTAAGCTTATCTATTGCAAGAGCCAAATCGTACGTGATCTCAACAATCTGCGTTGAGCAAGAAAATCCTGACAAAATCCATGTTTCCTAGGATGCTGGCGATTATGTTTAATCAAATTAGTCATATCCCAAGAGTAGCTGAGTCCACCTTCAAACATCGGAAATAAATTAACAGCTAGGCTTCGTCAGTGACAAGGCTCTGTTTTTATCGTAAATTTAAAGTAATTTTTTTCTCTAAATAGGCAGTCGTAAAATCCCATCAAGTAACATAGTGCAGGGCATGAAGTTGATCCTACCAATGCACGAGCGAGTCTCTTCTACGTTTATCACCAACAACATAGTGCAATATTTTTTGTCGCAGTTTAATTGTAAGCAGAATAACTTGCGCTTTTGCTCGCACTTGCTTTTCTTTGGTGGGGAGTCCTTGACATGGTGGCGGTTTACTCCTGCGTGGTGGCCGCTTGCTCGACGCCCTTGAAGGCCAGTTATTTTGGTGAACCATCTCCATCTCGGATCGGACATCTCTGCCGGGTCGATGTCTCCAATGCTCTCCATTTCTTGAGGGGGCGAATAGCCTCGAGCTGATGCGTCGACGAAGCCGGCGGCAGAGGCGTGGTAGCGGCGATGACTGGCGAGGCTTAGCTCACCCGTCGGTGTGGCACAGTCTTCTTGTGGCAATAAATGACATTTCGCTGACCTAAAAGGTTCCCTGCTAACTTCCAGTGAGTCCTTGCACCTTGCCCGTTCACCGAGAACACTCATTACTGTTCGACAAACGATTTTCGTTAATTTAAAACGTAGGAACACGGAGCGGATGAAAAACGCGTCCCCGTCGTTCGGCTCACTAACGGCTTTTTCTCCCCCCAGGAAAAAACCGGTCGGTCTCCTTTGTCTGTGCATGAATTTTCGGCGCCCAGGTGCGTGCCGTTGTTCGGCTGTATGGCGTTTGCCGAAAAAATGACTTATACCTTACGTAGGCCGGTCTCCTCTTGAACACCGGTTGCCAAATATTCTGTGGCCATTCGCTTGCCGTAATTCGGCCGAGGACAGCTAACCGAATGAAAAACGTATATTCTGGGGCCGTACGTCGGCCGGTATCCTTCAAACACTGGTTGCCGGATATTCTACCGCCGGACGGGCGGTTCACCGTTGAAACAACGAATGCACGGCAGCCGCGCTCCGGCCGGTCTCCATTCGAACACCAACTGCCGCAAGAATACGCATATTCTGTGGCCGGTCGGTTGCCGTGCTTCGGCCGATTACCGCTTCCCGAAGAAAAAACGGATGCCCTAAGGCCGTACTTCGGCCGTTCTCTTTCTCAACATCGGCAGCCGTAAGAGAACTGAATATCTGGCAGCCGGTTAGCTGCCGTTGTGCGTCCGGACACGGGCGGACGGAAAAATACCGAAGCGCTGGTTGCCGAATGTTGGCCGTTCAACGCATGATCAGTGGCTGCCAGAACCTGGATGCTGCCCGGACATGCCAGAAAGCGGCCATAGACGGGCCGGTCTTCGGGCACACTTTCTGTGCCGCCTGGGATGGGTTTTTTCGCTTTTCGCCTCCTTCAGAAATGCAGCCACTGCAGCAAAGATCTAACCTGCGTAGTTGGGCTCAGCACCACACGTTACCTAGTGAGCATAGTTGCGGGTGCGTTACGCTGTCATTGCCTCAAGCTTGCAAATACCGTAAATGCTGCTAGCTACTAGCATTAAACTATAGTGCAAATAGCCTAACTTTTCACTACTTCTGATTTAAACTGTTTTTGTGCTATTCGTTTTTTTACATCCTTCGTACACTAAAAAAAAGTGTGCTTCAGTGTTCTGTTGTAGCAATAGTGTTGTAGAAAATAGTGCGCTTCAGGATCACCTGTGCTCCAAAATTGACAATCTTTCAACCGTTGTGACAGACCTCATTTCAAAAAACGACGATCTAGAAAAAAGGTCAAGGCGTTCAATACTATTTTTCATGGTTTTTGCAGAACAGTCAAAAGAAACTAGCGCGGAATTTTTAGCCAATATATCTGGCCTAATCACTGGTACGCTCAAAGTTGACTGTCCTCAAATCGAGCGCTGTCATGGAATTGGAAGGGTGTGTCAGGGCCACCTTCGACCAGTGATACTGAAGTTACTTAACTTCAATAGAAAATTTTCAATTCTTAAGAACTCGTTTAAATTGAAGTACTTAGGTCTGCACGTAACAGAAGATTTTTGTGCCAGGGTTCGGTCCATTCGTAAGAAGTTTTGGGATGCATCCACCTGTTTCAGAAATAATGGCTCCTCTGTGAAGCTGAGGTTTGACCTTGTATTCATTGATGATGTTCGGTATGAATGGGATGAAGCTGCTAGTTGTATGAAGAAACGGCGGCAAACAACGCATGCGTAGTCGAATCTCACTGCTAATGCCGCTACATTATCGTCTCCTGGCAGTGTTCTGTCGTCATCTGCCTCCGCCCCACCGCCTGAATGACTGAACAAACTTTCAATAGTCAACATTACCGGAAGAAGTATCGCTAACAAGTTTTCCAGTTTCTTGTCGCTTATTTTTTTGTATGTTCCTCATGTGATTGGCATCACCGACACCCGGCTATGTGAAGACGTACATGACTGGGAATTCACCCCTCCGGGCTACGTTGCTGTTCGAGGGGACCGGGTGAATGGGAGAGGGGAAGGTGTCGCCTTGCTATTCAAAGCAGATCTGAAGTTTTCCGTGTTATCCTTACCTATCGAGACAGAATCCTTTTTTGTAAACTGTATTTGAATAGTCGCACTTTCGTAATCGGCGTGTTTTATCGCCCTCCTGGATCTTCACTTGAGGTATTCCACAACCTTGTCCAACACATTTATGACCATAACCTGTTTTCCTCTGAGCTCATTTTCACCAGTGACTTTAACGTTCCTTCTATTTGTTGCCAAACCTTAATGTACTCCGCCCGTGATTCATGTGTTAGCCGTGACATTATCAACTTTCCCTTGGACTTCGACCTCATTCAAATTGTCCACGCTGCTACTAGAGGGCAGGCTATTTTGGACTTGGTATTCCTCAGCTCTATTATCACGAAAACAGGGTACAAATATGAAATAATTCAGGGAATTTCGGATCATAAGGCAGGTATTGTTTATTTAAACTTGTTAGTCTCCAAATCACGCTTTACTTTCACTACATTTCCGGACATTAGCAATGCTGACGATGTTTCCATCACCGATTATTTGACGGATAGCTTCGACGCATTCAACAAACTCGCCGCAACGAGTGACGCCGATTCACTCGTTGAACAATTTGAACATTATTAAAAACTTGCATAAGACGATTCGTTCCTCTTAACAAAATAAAGAAAACGCTAACATTCCTTGCATTTCGTGAGAGATTTTGCAGCTGTCTCGTCGTGTTTCTAGATTAAGGCGACAGAGGCGACTGAATGATCCGGAAAGCGTCCCCCGTTTTAACGAGGTAAAGGAAGAACTTAGAATAAAAATTAGCTCAGCAAAGGATTTCTTTTTCCGCATAGAATTAGATAACTTGCTAACAACCAACCCTCGTACGTTTTGAAGCTTAGTCTTGCCACGCTCACATCACATATTGGCGGTAGTGAGAATACGAATGATCCGGAAACTATAGCAAATACTTTCAACGCTTATTTACAATCCGTATTTTCCTGCGACTGTACGGCAGTTATCCCCTTCGTTGTGCCCAATCATGCTTCTTCAATCCGTGACATTACTATTACTGAGGATGGAGTATTAAATCTTGTTCTCAACTTCGACATAAAAAAATCTGCTTTCCCAGACGGCATACCTAACCAATAATTGGCACGTTATGTCACAAGGATGTCCCAATATCTCAGTTATATTTAGAAAATTGTTGGCTACGGGTGTTGTACCAAAATCTAGGAAACGTGCAAAGATAACTCCCTTTTTTAAGTCGGGAGATAAACAACTCTTAAATAATTACAGACCAATTTCTTTGACAGCCCATTCTTGCAAACTCCTAGAGCACGAATTATACAAACACACAATGGAATTTCTCGAGGAAAACAACATTTTGACTAAAACCCAACATGGTTTCCGGCAGGGTTCAGTACCCTAACCCAATTGAGTGAATCTGTCCATGATATTTCAGCTGCCCTCGATGCGGGAAGAGAGGTCGACGCCATTTTCATTGACTTTGCTAACGCCTTCGATTCTGTGCCCCATACTAAATTGTTGTCTACACTTAACGCTATTCTACAAATCCCGGTTCTTGTCACCTGGATCGGCAGTTTTCTTTCAGATCGTTGTCAATATGTCCCCTACAGGTCCAAAAACTCCAGCACTGTCACAGTGACCTCTGGAGTAGCCCAGGACTCAGTCTTGGGACCATTACTCTTCTTACTATTTATTAATGGTTTGCCATCTGACATGGACTGCTAAATTCGCCTCTATGCTGATGATTCTGTTTTGTACCACACGATCACTTCACCTGCGGACCACTGCCACTTGCAGGAGCCTTTCGCAGGGTTTTGCAGGTGGTGCGATAGCTGGTACATGAAAATTAACTTCCGCAAGACGGTTCTACTGTCTTTCACTAACAGTCCTCACTTCTCTCGTTTTCATTACAACCTGAACGATAAAACTCTGGAAAGAGTCACAGAATACAAGTACCTAGGAATTATAATCACCCAGAACCTCTCTTGGTCATTACATATTGATTACATCTGCAAAAACGCTATAAAAAAGGTTAGGTTACCTCCGCCGGGCACTAAAAAAGACTCCTAAGGACACTAAATTAACGTTATATAAGACCGTCATACGACCGCTTCTCGAATATGCCTCTCCAGTTTGGAGCCCTTACAAGAAAACTGTAATTAATCAAATTGAGGGGATTCAGAAGAAAGCTGTACGATTTATTTGCCACCGCTAGGACCGTTATTTTTCTCCGTCCTCAACACTGTCTTCTTTGAATTTGACACCACTCTCGGAGCGCAGGCGCATTGAAGCTCTGAAATTTCTGCACCGCATCATAAATTGCTCCCGTCGCCTTTCGCAGGATTTTCTTACAACTCTTTCCGAACCACGCACCACTAGAAACCAGTCCAAGTTAAACCTGACCCCCTACTTCGCCCGCCCCAACACTTTCAAATACAGCTTTTTTCCAAGTGTTGTAGATAATGGAACTTACTTGCTGACTCCACCCGCTCTCTTTCTTTATCTGCATTTCTATCTGCTGTTTCTTAATACGCACCAATATACACATGCCGTCACTGTGTTCATTATAGTGTGTATTTGGAGTGCTTGTTATTTTTATTGTTTATTTTTCTTTTTGTGTGGTTCTGTTGAACAATTTCAGTGTACGTTGTACAGGTTAAGTATGCTTTGTATGACCCACTCCTGTGATAGCCCCATGGGGCTGTAGTATGTATAATTAATAATAATAATAATAATAATAATAATATTATAATAATAAACAATAATATCTCTCCCAATATATTGCCACGATGACATGGTATACGGGGGCTCACATTTTTAGCAAGCTGCTGCCGCCGCCAAGCGGCTGCACGGCTTTATGAGCGAGGGGATCGGCCTGGTTGCTCTGTGTTCTTCTTCTTCTTCTCTCTTCTGGCCTGCGGCTGCTGGCTGTTCTGATCGCCGCTCTTCCATCATTAAACCCCCCCCCTTCCACCTGGACTCGGCTTTGTGACGTGACATTTTGGTGGAGGTGCGGGGTAGCTGTCCATGCACTTTGACCCGGACGATTGCTTCGCTACTGGTTCGGCCTCGGTGGACACAACACCCGTCCACAAGACCAGCCGGCGCCTGCGTGGCCTTCAGCCTGAGTTCGGCCGCCTTTCTACGCCAACCAGGGCCGCGCCGAGCAGGGTCGCGATGGTTTCAACGGCGAGCCAGACAAGTGTGCAAGCCCCTCCAGTGGTGCTCCATACCCCGCGCACTCCGAGACCATTCTACGGTGAGAGGTTTGAGGACGCCGAAGATTGGTTGGACAGCTTCGAACGTGTGGCGGCGTTCAACGAGTGGGACGAGGTGCGGAAGCTCAACCATGTGTATTACGCTCTCGAAGAGAACGCCAGGACGTGGTTCGAAAACAATGAAGCTTCTATGAAAACGTGGCCAGAATTTCGGCGGAAGCTGCTCGCCACCTACGGTGACAGCGAGCGGAAGGAGAAGGCTGAGCTCGCTCTCCAGGTGAGAGTGCAGAAGCCGAATGAGTCGGTTGCCATGTTCGTTGAGGACATGTGTTGGCTATTTAAGCGAGCCGATCCTAACATGCCCGAAGAAAGGAAGGTGCGCCATTTAATGCGCGGCGTAAAGGAACAGCTGTTTGCGGGGCTTGTGCGTGATCCCCCGGCCACCGTAGCTGACTTCACCAGGGAAGCGACCACGATGGAGCACGCACTGGAGCAGCGCTTTCGCCAATACGTTCGGCAGACTGACCCGGCAACTTCGAACTGCCATTCGCTGTCCACGAGTAATTGCGGCACAGCTAATCTCCGAGAGATTATCAGAAGCATCGTGCGGGAGGAGCTGCAGAAGCTCCACGTCGCCGGTCACCAGCCAAACGTCGACGCCATTTCCGACGTTGTCCGCGACGAAATTCGCCAGGCGATGCAAACCTCTACTTCATCGCAGAGCACTCCTGCTCCGTATTATGAAGCAGCCCCTCCCGTCATAGCGTACACGGACATGCCACGACCAACCGCCCCCACGGTCCGGCCCATACAACCCCAGCCTAGGCCGCTATTTCAGCGGTATTCCGACGCTGCTCCGCGAACTGAACCAGGCCATTACGCAAGGAAGGCTACCATTTGGCGCACGGCGGACAACAGGCCTCTATGTTATCACTGCGGAGAAGCCGGACATGTTCTTCGCCATTGCCCATATCGCAAGATGGGCCTACGGGGGTTCTCGCCATATGCTCCACGACCGCGCTACGGTGAACGTCCCCACGACATCCAAGAGTACCTGGCCGCCCACCTGCGCTCTTCTCCGCCCGCACAACGCCGTGCGTCTCGGTCGCCCTCGCCTCGACGCTTCACGTCACCTAGACGTCCATTCTCTTCGGGGACGACCAGCGGCCGGACCCCCAGTCCTAACCGGGGAAACTAAAGACGGCGTCCTCCGGAGGTGGGACCGCCGCCGCTCAGAAAGGTCAACATCCTCCACGTATCCCACGAACCCGCTCA
Source organism: Haemaphysalis longicornis (assembly GCF_048455015.1). Taxonomy (NCBI): domain Eukaryota; kingdom Metazoa; phylum Arthropoda; class Arachnida; order Ixodida; family Ixodidae; genus Haemaphysalis; species Haemaphysalis longicornis. The sequence continues at coordinate 208,425,060 of NW_027526361.1, read as the reverse complement.
CCCGACTTGACACCAACAATCCATACCGACGACTTCACCGGAGCCTGTTCAGAACCCGACTCGACCTCAGCGGTCCCCACTGACGACTTGACCGCACCAGCTCCGTCGACGCGCCATCACGACAGTAAAAGAGTTTCGGCCGATATTGCAGTTATGGTCGATAGTCATCACGTGACGGCTTTGGTGGATACCGGCGCCGATTTTTCCGTGATGAGTAGCGAGCTAGCCACCAAACTGAAGAAGGTAACAACACCATGGGACGGTCCACAGATCCGTACGGCTGGTGGTCATCTGGTAACGCCGATCGGTGTATGTACCGCCAGGATCCAGATACGTGGCGTACATTTCCCTGGCTGCTTCCTAGTGCTGCGGGAATGTTCCAAGCAGCTAATATTGGGATTAGACTTCCTCCATGAGTACGGTGCGATTGTTGACCTTCGAGAGCTACTCGTAACGTTCTCGACACAGGGAGCTGTCCGAAATGAAGGGGGACTACCCAAGGCGGCGTTACGCATTTGCGACGAGTACGTAACAGTACCGCCCCGAGCTAGCCTGTTCGTCACGGTAGAATGTGAAAGCGACGCCACCTGCGGGATCGCTAAAGGCAACGTGTCCCTCTTACTAGACCGGCAAGTTTGCGTAGTTCGAGGAGTTGTGCAGCTCCGCGACCACCGGACCGAAGTTCTGATAACCAACTTCGGTAACGCACACCAACGTCTAGTGAAGAAGACTGCCGTGGCCCATCTGGACGAAGAGTATGACTGTACCGGACAACCTTCGTTCTTTGCGATGGAGGAAAACGATCAGCAGCACACGTCGACAACGGCAGCCCCTCAGGCCGCTTCCAACTTAGGCATTAATGTTGAGGTTAACCCGGACCTGTCGGCAGACCAAAAGCGCCGACTCCACAGCGTCATCTCTTCTTTTGCTGACTGTTTTGCTCCTTCGTCGAAGGTACGACAAACAGCGGTCACTAAGCACCGCATAGTGACAGAGGAAGGGGAAAGACCTGTTCGTCAACATCCGTACAGGGTCTCCCCAAAAGAGCGAGATGCAATACGTCACCAAGTCAAAGAAATGTTGCAAGACGACGTTATACAACCGTCGACGAGTCCATGGGCGTCACCCGTGGTCCTGGTGGCAAAAAAGACGGCACTCTTCGATTTTGTGTGGACTATAGGAGGTTGAACAAAATTACGAAGAAAGACGTTTACCCTCTCCCTCGGATTGACGACTCCTTAGACCGACTACGCCATGCCAGGTACTTCTCCTCCATCGACTTACGCAGCGGGTATTGGCAGATCGAAGTGGATGAGCGCGACCGCGAAAAGACTGCATTTATCACCCCGGATGGGTTATACGAATTCAAGGTGCTCCCATTCGGTCTCTGCTCTGCCCCTGCGACTTTCCAAAGAATGATGGACAGTGTGCTGTCGGGCCTGAAATGGCAGTCCTGCCTAGTTTACCTGGATGATGTTGTCATTTTTTCCCAGACCTTCGACGAACATCTCGATCGCCTGCATGCCGTGTTGAACGCGATCCGTTCAGCGGGACTCTCGCTCAAACCGGAAAAATGTCACTTCGCATTCCAACAGCTCAAGTTCCTTGGCCACTTGGTTAGTTCTGAGGGTGTCAGCCCCGACCCTGACAAGACGGCGGCGGTGAGCGCATTCCCGACGCCCGCTGACAAGCGCGCCGTGCGCCGATTTCTGGGTCTCTGCGCTTACTACCGGCGCTTCGTGGCCAATTTCTCCAAGATAGCTGAGCCACTCACTCGTCTGACAAAGGACGACGTGCCATTTGTTTGGGGCCCTGAGCAGACCAATGCTTTCGATGAGTTGAAGGCGCGCCTGCAAAGTACCCCTATTTTAGGACATTTTGATGAAGACGCCGACACCGAACTTCACACCGACGCGAGTAACGTGGGTCTCGGTGCAGTCCTAGTCCAGTGGCAGGATGGTGCTGAACGCGTCATTGCTTACGCAAGTCGCACGTTATCACGCGCTGAGGCAAACTACTCCACGACCGAAAAGGAGTGTTTGGCCGTGATATGGGCAGTCACAAAATTCCGCCCGTACTTATACGGCAGGGCGTTTCGAGTGGTCAGCGACCACCACTGTCTGTGTTGGCTTGCCAACCTAAAAGATCCGTCAGTACGTCTCGCGAGGTGGAGCCTGCGACTCCAAGAGTTTGACGTGACGGTCGTATATAAGTCCGGAAGACGCCACACCGACGCTGATTGCCTATCACGAGCCCCCATGGAGCGAGTTACTGCTGACCAGGGAGATGATACACCCTTTCTCGGAGCGTTGGGACCATCAGCCCTCGCGGAAGAACAGAAGAAGGACCCAGAACTTCTGCCGCTCATTGAGTACCTCGAAGGTCACAGCTCGCGTCCTCCACGGCTCTTCCAGCGCTCGCTGTCATCATTTTTGCTGCACAACGGAGTCCTTTTCAAAAAAGGATTTGACCCTACAGGAGCCACCCACCTTCTTGTTCTGCCAGCAGCGCTACGTGACGACATCCTTCACGCCTCCCACGACGACCCTTCGTCGGGGCATCTGGGTTTCACCCGCACACTCGCAAGGCTTCGTCAGAAGTACTACTGGCCAAAGTTGGTTCCGACAGTCAAGCGCTACGTCAAAACATGCCGTGACTGTCAGCGACGGAAGACACCGCCCACTAAACCAGCTGGTTTCCTTCAGCCTGTTGATCCACCGAGCAGGCCATTTAGGCAGGTCGGCATGGATTTACTGGGGCCATTCCCTACGTCATCAGCTGGGAATCGGTGGATTGTAGTCGCTACTGATTATCTTACCCGTTATTGCGAAACCAAGGCATTGCCCAAAGGAACGTCGGCTGAAGTTGCCCAATTTTTCGTCCATAATATTGTTCTCCGTCACGGCGCCCCATCAGTCATCATAACCGACAGAGGCACAGCGTTCACCGCAGCACTTACTCAAGACGTCATGAAACTGTGTCATACCGACCATCGCAAAACCACTGCATATCACCCCCAGACAAACGGGCTGACCGAAAGGCTGAACAAGACCATCGCCGACATGATTTCGATGTACGTTGATGTTGACCACAAAAACTGGGATGACATACTGCCGTACGTGACCTTTGCATATAATACGGCAGTTCAAGAAACGACAAACTTCACTCCTTTTCGATTGGTCCACGGCCGCGAAGTGACAACTATGTTGGATGCGATGCTGCTTCCGGATGAAATCCATGTGGTTACTCCAGACGCCACGGAATACGCTAGCCGCGCCGAAGCTGCCCGACAACTTGCGCAACAACGCATCCGTCACCAACAAACGATTGATGCCCGCCGCTACAACTTACGGCACCGACAAGTAACTTTCCGACCCGGTGACCAAGTCTGGGTGTGGAGCCCTGTGCGACTCCGAGGACGTTCGGAAAAACTTTTACGCCGCTACTTTGGGCCCTACAAAGTGATACGCCAAGTAAGCGCAGTGAACTATGAAGTTCTTCCCGAAGGAACACTACGGTCAAAGCGTAGTAGGACACTGCCTGAAGTTGTTCATGTTGCCCGGATGAAGCCGTATCACTCACGTTGACAGTGGCCGCGAAATTTTTGCGTGTTGCGTCGTGCTGTTTTGCTGTGTGTGTTTTTTTTTCATTTTATTTACATCAGGCAAGCATCGAGACGATGCTTTGAAAAAGCGGGGGGGTATTGCCACGATGACATGGTATACGGGGGCTCACATTTTTAGCAAGCTGCTGCCGCCGCCAAGCGGCTGCACGGCTTTATGAGCGAGGGGATCGGCCTGGTTGCTCTGTGTTCTTCTTCTTCTTCTCTCTTCTGGCCTGCGGCTGCTGGCTGTTCTGATCGCCGCTCTTCCATCATTAAACCCCCCCCCCCCTTCCACCTGGACTCGGCTTTGTGACGTGACAATATGTTCAATATGACGACCACGCGATTAATGCCTCGCCAGAATTACCAGCCTATCAAGCCCTGAAGAATGAAATCGTAAATTCTCATGACTCCAGAAAGCAAACCCGTGGTCGTGAGTAGCACGTGGCTATGCTTCATTTAAAAACAGAACCCCACGTGTAAACTTTTGTCTGAACTAAGCGTAAGCACTAAAGGCATTTTAAATAGATAAAGAATATGTTTAAATAATGAGCATGAATAAAGAAAAGATGGCAAAGAAAGCATAACGGTTCATTTTTCTTCTAGAAAAACATATTTAGTCGCAATGAATTTCAAATCATTCACATGCTCATGCCAAGACAACCGCGCACTGTGTTTACAGCATGTTGAGCAGTCAGAGTATACAGCTGACATATATAAATGAATAACGATGCCTCATTGCAGGTGCCACAAATACTGCAGCTCGGTGGCATACGCAGGTTCTGATTTCGAAGGGCGGGGTGTGCTTGAACACAAAAGGCAAGGACAAAATTTATTTCGGAGCTCAATTCACAATTAAACTTCAAAATTACCCTTTGGATCCTGTGGGCTTACTCTGCATAAACTCCCATTGTTTTTATTTTGCTTGAACGAAACTGCTATAAAGGTTTTTGCTGACCACTAACAAGGACCTCATGTAAATTCAGTGCATAGATTGCAAAAAAAAAGATGTCAGGACTCTGCATCGCCAGAAAAGAATAGTTAGTGCACTCATTTTGCCTTCCTGTATGCACAAGTAGTTCAGCTTATCTAGCTCACATTCCCTTGAAGCATGCAGGCTATGGTGCCAGAAGTGTCTGCTAAGAGCACCATCACTCCACTGGCGCAGCATCCAACATGCAATGCTTAATGCTCGGAACCACGGAATAGTTAGTGCACTCATTTTGCCTTCCTGTATGCACAAGTAGTTCAGCTTATCTAGCTCACATTCCCTTGAAGCATGCAGGCTATGGTGCCAGAAGTGTCTGCTAAGAGCACCATCACTCCACTGGCGCAGCATCCAACATGCAATGCTTAATGCTCGGAACCACGGTAATACAGAAGGGTTGATAAAGGGGTTATCGCTTCCAATGTCCATGCGTATGTGGTACGCTCCAGTTAGTTACAACTGGTGTAGCTCCACAGCGCTGATGCAGTTTGGCCACAGCTCCAGCATCACAATTACTTTTTGCAGCACCTGCGAAACCTTGTACTTGCTCACATTACCAGACTTATGACACAACAGCTGCCCAGCCTCAAGCAGACGTTGAAGAATTCGTAACCCACAAACTTGTATTGCACAGGCACGTGCATAAAAATATCATAAATAAGAATTCCCTTACACCACAATGAAAGGGCAACATTCAACATCATTAAAATGTCCTAACATGCAGAGAATCCTACCCCTGAAAGGGCTACATACTACTATCATTCCGGTGGTAACGAAAGGGTAAACTCCCACAAGTTGGGTGGGCACAAATTCGTGCTGTAAAGGCTCTACAGCCACGACACGCATGCGAAGAGGCTCAGTTCTATTTCTGGGTTTATATATGTATGCGTCACATAAAATCAGTACCTACCTGTATTGCTTTTCATCTTGCCACACATCTCCCACCTCCTGCAGCTCCAGCCGCTTTTAAATAAAGAGGTTGCAAAAAAAATTTGCATGAGCATAAGCATAGTCATCTGCCAAAGTTAAAAGCTTACAGTACTCTGCACATTCGGAGAAGTAAGCACACACACTCAATGATTGCTTTGTTATCAAGACAGCTATGTTAAGCGACCTAACCACAGAACTGATGAAGGGTGCTTAAAAACAATGCTAAATGCTAAAATAAATGGCTTGAATGGATCAAGAGCAGCGATGTAAGCGTAGATACCGTTTACAACAATGTGAAATATACTCAGCTGAGGTGCTCGCGAATTACCAATTGGTTAAAGAAAACAAATATTTTTCTAAGAAACAGAACCCGAGAAAGCATTTAGGAAAGGTTTTCAGCCTGTAATCAGATAACAATTAAAATGGGAAAACGCTTTGATTGCAAAGCTCAGCTTTTTAAACTATTCCCGTGTTTCCGTTTTTCTGAGGGGAAGTTTCAGCTCTGAAAAGTTCAGCAGTCACATATTGTATTGCATTTTGTCTGGTTCAAAGTGGCACAGCTATCGAATAAAACGAAAGTGTAGTGAAACAGCTCAGCCGCATATATAAACAGAGCTCGTGCGATAAAAACCTGCATACGGTACAAAACACCTCCATTCCTCACGATGTGATCACGAGAACCGGCCATTATTTCAGACTTCCTAGCCCCCTCCGCTGCACCTACCACCTGTCCATCAGCAACGCTAGACATATCGAGCGTCGTCAGCATCAATAAATTGAATGGAGCTTCCGCGACCAACACCGTAAGACTGAAGCGGAAGCGGGAAATGGAGTTGTAACACGTTTCTGTACAGAACCTCATCGCGCAAGAAAATGGCCAGAAAAAATGAACTCACTGAACTTTGTCCGGGCAGAGGAAAATGCCGCAATTCGTCGATCGTTTGCAGCACCATTTGAGCTTATCCTTAAGCTCACGTATTTCCAAAGTGGCAAGCAGGCTTTATCCGCAAAGCGCGAACACATGTTATGACGGTATTTCGCACAGAAAACAAATTACAACACGAACAACGCACATTCACTGTCAGCCACGCCGTGAATAGCCGTCCATGGGCCCGGGGAAGTTGCATCGGAACCAACCGCAGCGCCAAAACGGGAAAACAAATGAGCAGAGTTCCGATTGAAAACGACAGCAGCGCCAAACGAATAAGCAGAGTTACGACTTTGTATTTTCGTGCAAAGTGATTATAAAAGATTGAAAATTTGTGAATACTCAAAGAATAAGGTTTTGAAAAATGCTATTGCTTTGTGTGCTCACAAGTATTTCAGTATAAATGGAATCCTGATAGCAGCTTCTTTGAGCGCTGCCGTCTTGCTCCCAGCCTGATCTGATTGGCTGCCAGTTTTGGCCCGAAGGCCTAAGCCAATCAGGCTGTATCAGGCTGTAAAATGACAAAATGGGCAAACGAAGGATGCTGCATGCTGGTAGCACCCCTACAGCACCTGTGACTGTTTTTCTCTCTTAATCACTGCAATCTGCTTCTTCAAGACAAGAACTGATTTGGCTACTTCAGCTCCATCTTGTCTAAAACCACTGAAATATGTCTGATTTTCTGTATACATAATGTAAATAGGGTACATAATTTCTAATTTTTTAAAATTTCTCCTGGAGTGTCTGCTCCTTCGTGGAAGCTTTCGTGACTAACTGCCTCGTAGAATTGCATTTGCTTTGTTCATTTTTTGCTCTTTTATGCTGCCTCTGCTTGTATTTGTTTATTTCGTTCTTCTCCTCTTCTCCAGTGCTTAGGTTTTCATCATGAAATTGTTTTTTCTTCAAAAAGGTTTCTTGGCTTTTAACCCTGTCTGTTTATTGGCTCTAAACATGTCATAGCTTTGCTGGAAATAGTTAGTTCCTCACACAATTTTCCTCTTTCTTTATTCTGGGAGAGGGGGCATGAAAGTTTAAAAGGTAACGAGCCCTGCAGCGAATAATGAACACTTGCACTACTTCCTTTGTAGTTGGAAGTACTGAAAGCTATAGTTCCACAAACCCAGAATGAAAACGCGCGTTCTACACGATATTTTCTAGTCTCTGGTTTGCTTTTGTCGAGATTTTGTTTAAGCTGCTATTAAATAGAATTATTGCGACCTGATGTAACCTGACAACATTAATCATGTACTTTGTGTGACGTCCCCAAGCATACAATCAATGACAAATGTTGTAAGCGTACCTAGAAAAACGGAAAATCTCTTGAGAGAGTTTCTTGATGCACATAACTTAGTAATATTAGGCTTGGGTATTTCACGGTTATTGAATCTAAGCTAATGCAAGGACCATTACCTAAAAGCACTTCAACTGGAAAAAAAGTTGACAGACGTGCTGCAGGGGCCTCGTAGACAGGCACAGGAACAGGCACAGAAAGCATGTTTGTTTAGCATAAAGTGCAGTCACAAATACGATTTCCATTTACATGCATTTCTTGGAAGCGTTGTTCAGTTTGAACTTCTATTAGCTAGAACATCAAGTAGTTGTAAAGAGCACCTCAATAGATTGCGAAAACAATCAGCTGACGCATACATGGGGGGAAGGGGGGGCAGGCGTGTGAAACATGTTAAAATAGCGCTGTACAGACGGGACAACTAAGAAAAGACTACACAGGACTATCGCTGCATATGAACTGAACTCTTTCAGCACACACAAAATGATATATACAGAAACAGCGCATGCGCGAATACTGGGGAAGCCACCAGGAAAAAAATCAGGGGCGAAAAGCAATCAGGGGGAAGTGATTTCTTTTTACAGGAAGCAGGAAAATAAATGAACTGGGGATATTATTAAGCTCTCATGGGAGCTCACCTACATTTAACACAGTCCGGAAGCGGGAATAGTTGGAGAAATAGGATAGGAGAAAGAAAAGTAAAGATTAGAAAGGGAAGGACAGAGTAGAGAAGGGTAGTTCCCCTGTGGTCGATTCCGTCGCACACAACACACCAAGAACACTGTTGGCTGGCATAATGCTGCGTCCGGGAGACGAGAAACCTCGAAGGGAACAGTGAAGCGCGGAGGCGAGCATGGTGCGACGAAAAGCGAAGTCTGCGGCGGTCCCGACCGCTTTGGAGACGGGTACTGGGGGGGGGGAGGAAGGGTGGGGGGCGGGAGCTGGCACTCGACCGCCCACACTAGCAGAGCGAGACCCGGGCGACGTCAAACGGCCCGCGATTGCAACGGGCCGCCGAAATGAAGCCCATCCGAAGCACAGGAGCACGAAAAAACACGTCCGCTCAACTCCGAAGCGACGTCCTAACTCCCCTGACGCACCCGCAAAAGCTACCTCTCCGACCGTACGAAGTACCCGCTATTCTACGCGCTAACCTTCTCAGTTGTGGAGAATGCAAAACTGCATCTAACGCGGCAGCATGGCACAAAAATTTGCTACCTACCACAGGAAGAACTTCACACAACGTTTCTGCAAGCAAAGTTTTCACGGCGCACTCACAGCAACGGTGGCTGCCATGATGGAATGCGTTGGTTACTAGGTGAATACCGACTACTGCCGCCAACTCTAGTAGGCAAAAAGACAGCGGGCAGCGCTGTGAGGGTGGCATCATGTCTGCGCCCGGGTGTAGCACGGTTTCCATGCACGGGCTGGCCGGGCAGCTTTTCCTCTAGAGTCACTAGTATTAACTCTATGGTGTTTAGACACATTTTTGAGCCAGCTTTACCCGCCTGCTACCGTGTACTTGAGGGACAGTGCAGCAGCCGCCGCTCCCCGCGTGACTCCCGCAACGTCGCCAGTAGCGGCGGCACTGCGGTCAACCAATCTTCCAAGCGGGCGGGCGAAGCGTTCTCGTTTCACGGCGGAGCGCGCCCGTGCGCAACGCTTTCGCGCGCTCCAAAATTATCGTTTGTAACAGCTGAAGGATCCCCCCTTCGAGCGTAAAGGGTTCGCGAGCCCGAACCCGCCCGACGAAGTAACGCCGATCCGCATGAGAACAGATCACCGGTTTATTCCGTGAAAAATAAAATTGACAGTTGGGCTAGTTGGTATTGATTCATCGTAAGTAGCGCTAGAGACGGGACACAGAAGAGAAGACACAAGCTGATGCAAGAAGATGCAAGCTTCCCACAGTTTGTTGCATCTTTGTAGGACCAGCCTGGAGAATCCAAACATAGCGTAAATAAAAGTACAGAAGAATTAGTGGTAATACCTGAAGGAGGTCGTCAATTGGAGTGAGTGGGGCATCAGTTCACGGAAAAAAGAAGTAAGTCTTTCATGAACGCACAAAATCATTTTAGTCTCAGGAGCTGGACAGAACAAAGTAACCAACACATACACAAAACCAGAAAGTATACTAGGCAAAACGAAACAAATGGCAAAGTTACTACTCAAAAATCATGTTTTAGACAGGATGTTCGCAATTTTACACCACACCAAAAAGTCACGGAAGTACAGTTTGTGCACAGTACTGATATTTTAACAACAATGCAGAGTAAAAAATGTCACAAACATGTTGCATATCACAGAAAAAAAGATGCGAAACACTTTCACTGCCATTAGTTCACAGTTAACAGTACTGCACCTCTACACAAGTGCAGTGCCTCCGCTTGATTCAATACAACTTCTGCATCCCTCATCGTAACCACTGCCTCTTCTGCTGCAATTTTCCGTAGTACGAACGTTCTCGAGTGGGCAACACCGTCGCTGTTTACAGTAAAAAATACTGCCTTTTCTACCGTCTAATCGCCTGTGCCGGCGTCCAGTGAGCAAGACGTAAAACACGCTCCCTGGGCATCTCGCATCTCATGCAATGTCCAGTACTGGTTGGGCAATGCCGCTCTTCTCTCAATGACGCACCTGTCAGCGGCTCCGTCGCTTGTCGCCGGCTTCAGGCTCATCTGCAAAAGTCACTAGTGCCCTTTTTCTCGCCAGGATAATTCTGTTCAGGTTTCTTCTTTTCCTTTCGTTTCGTTTAGGAGGCAAGCATTTGCGTAACATTGAGCGATGCTCGGAAGAATCGCCGGAATCGAGCTTCGGGGTCCCACGCCCAATGCGTACCTCCGTGCCGTTAAATGATGAACTTAGTCGTTGGCAATGAAACGTTCCTCAAAGTGTAACTCGCAAACCTCAAAATTTAACTCATAAACAGCACAATCCGGCGTGAGTCTGCTGTCGCTTCTGCGATGGTTGCGTTAATTCCCATACGCATCTTCTCTCTGGGTCAACGACAATTCCTGCGCTTGCTTGATTATGGAGTGCCCTGTCTTGCACCCAGGTGCGAAGCAATGATTATGGCGTTATTTCTGCGGCATTTGCAGCTGCAGTAGCTAACAATCACAAGCTATACTGGGAAACGCCGCTTCGGAAGATTGGGCGACTGCAGCGCCGCCGCATGCTGCACTGCCCCTTCTAGTACACTGTAGGTGCGCCCTGAAGAAGCGTTGAACGGAGATTATGACGACGAGTGAAGGCCTTGGAATCAAGGCGACGGCATGTGCATCTCACCTATGTTAGGTATTTAACTTACCGCGGACTTGTTTTACCTGCCGCTATCTCTGGCTCTGATGCCCTGCATCGTGCGCGGTCTCTTGCAGTTGTCTGGGTCCTAACATGACAAATGAAAACTCTCGTGGGAATTTCAATGCTGTTCAGCCAGTTCAGCTCGGACAACTTCTGGCGTTCGGCCTGCTTCAGCGTAGACTTGCGCGGGACTCATGTGCCATTCGGCTAGCGCGTTTATGGATCGTGATGATGCATCAATCATTTGAAGGTTTGATGGGAAACTGCGGAGTGCGTAATCTTACCAAGTGAAATCTTTGTCGCAAGTGTCGCTCACCTTTCCCCTTTTGAACCACTTGGTTGGTAAAACTATTGCTTTTGGCAAAAGGTACAGCGTTTAGGTTAGTCTTTACTATACTCGCACAAAACTATTCTCTAGCATTGCTTGTTTGGTCAAATGTTGTCTTCGTAACTGCTGCGAAGACCAGTTCGTAACGACGAATACCGTTATGATACGGAGAAGTCACCCTGGAAACGAGATATTCCACTTAGGAATGAAAATGTCGAAAAGGAATGAATACGACAGCATGGAAAAACTCCGAAAAACACTACCAGTGCTAAAAAAAACCAAACTGAAAGACGCACAAATGGGCACACAATGCAAGCGTTCACTGAATTTTCTAAAAGCATGGGCACGGAGGAAAGGCAAGGCCTTTGCAGCCCTTCTCTCAGCCGCAGTCGAGTGCTGTGAGCCCGTGCTGTAGCTAAGTTTCGGCATACATGTTCGATGTCCTAACCAACACAAGAGGGACACAGGTGTGATGCTCGGTGAAATACCAGTTTTCTTGACGCGTGAAAAGAAAAAAAAACATTATCTCTAAATTGAATTTCGGCAACCCCATAAGTGCATCGATCTGCTGTCATGTTAGCGTCCGCCGAGCGGCACACTTTGTGCGGGCCATACTTCACTGAAACCGAAATTAAAGCACACCTTAGAGATAATGGTCCTACGTGGCACAAAGCATAAGTAAAACAAAAAAAACGTGCACGGCAGGCAGAGTTAACACATGAACACATGGCCTTCCGGTCAAAGAAAGCGGACTGAGTAAAAATCACCGCCATCACAATGAGCTATTTAAAGATAAAGATATGGCTATTTAAAGATAAGTTATGCATTTCCATCAGGTTGTTTCATGTAAAGTAACCGTATTTATGTTTACTCTTGGCGAGCGCTTCAGTTTGTGGCTGATGAGCTCACCTTTCACAAAGTGGCTAAAAAGCGGTGCAGGGGGGGAGGGGGAGCAGACGCCGTGATAAATTGTATCACTGCCCAACATCACTCTGTCTCCTTCACGCCGCTGATGTTATTCCAACACAAAGGTAAATAACGTTAGCACATAATTCTTTCTGGATTTAAGATGTTCCAATACTGAAAACTACCTTGAGATACCTTCTCAAATAATGTACAAACTGCTTTTACGTTTCGATAACTACCTCCCTTCCCTCCTTCTGGACTTTTTCATCTACCACTCATGTGTCTTCTGGATGTTCGCGTAAATAAAAGAATTATACGACCAATACGGTAGTTCAAATGGCTATGAAATCAAAAACTAATTGCAATATGTCGGTTTCTGCAACCCGTGTTCCACGTAAATGACCTTGCCACTAAAGGTAAATATATTTGTGCGTTGCACACCTTATAAACTGCATTACGTGGTTTATTTGGCATCCCTTAGCGAAAATGGCTGTCTTGCCAAAATTATGTTTTGATACGTTCCTCACGTGAATGAGTAAAACTTTTAATAAAGCCGAATACGAAATAAACAAAAACAACACGGTGGGTGGCCATTTCTCATTCCAGGAAGCCCCGAGCTTTCGCCGCTGGTCGGGACCATTATAGCGCGTTACTTGAAAGCTACTTTGCTGATAAAGGCGGAAACTCGTTCAATAGAAACTAAGCTTTTTGATTCTTTTCATCAACATTGAGGGCTAACGGAAAGGGCTTCTTGATGGAACGACATAGGCCAGTTGCATGTATTTACTGCTATCCCGATAAATACTCCAAAATCCAGACATTTTACATATTTTCGCATAATAATTAGTATTAGGTGGCTTGTACGAGCAAGGAAATTTGCTATCAAATGTGCTGCGTACACTGATTTTGACGTCCCGAGGAAAAAAGGATGCCAAGAGAACGCCAAAAGGACTGACCTTTTTACTCTAGGTGGTATGCGTTGTGCGTCCGGAACATTGATAGTTAACATCCTCGGTGTCATGGTTCGTTACAAAACTTACGCTGTCAATTTGCTACCGAAAATTACAATACCAATGGGGCCAACGTCTTACGAATCAGCTCGGTACCAATACAGGCTCGCAAAGCACGAGTTGTTTTACGCAACTTCTTATTTCAATCCAAAAATCACATGAACTTTTGGTTTGAAGTCAAAAGAATGGCATTAACCGTATAATGAATAAAATGAAACGGGAACACGAAAATATTGACCCGAACACACATATTACGCTATTTCTTTTCATGTAAGTGAAATAATCGCGCGACTTTATTAGAGTAACAAACATTGAAAATGTGCCTTCCCAAATATACCACTAGCAAACCATTATTTTGTCTTCAGTATGGATATTCTTTGATTTAGCGTGTTTGTTTAATGTTTTCGTATTCTCATTCATTTGTCAATAGGTTTACATGTATATACACCACACTTTTCGTTGGCTAGGCGCGTGCCCACTCAGGACCTTTGGAATTTCGGTGATTGAGCACGCGCGGTGCTAGACCTGCGACAGAAGTTAGCCGTTCACTTTTCGAAGAGCAGGGGCGTGCAGATTCATAAGCGGAACGGATAACGTACGTTTCCAAAACAACTTTTGAACAACGGCTGCCGACGAAACACGAGTACTCTAGAACGGGACAACAGCCATTCATCATGCGTTCACCGGCAAGCGGAAACAAAGCGGTCGCCTGGTGGCCGAGCACAAGCTGATCATCATTTGTAAACCCGCTTTGAAGCGGGTACTCGGCGGCAGAAAACCGGCCGCCTGTCTTTTGATTGATAGTTGCTGGAGCAAGTGCCGTTCATCGGCCGTGGTTGATCCGCCCGATAACTCATGAGAAACGTTCGCCGAGGGGAAACCGTGTTTACGTTGAGCGAGTGAAAGCTGACCAACTTAAAAACATTGGCTGCCGAAAACCTGCGCAGGGGATGGTGGCCGTATTAAAACCTTTTATCTTAAGTTCATCGCTGGCCAATTCTTAGCCGATGGCCGAGCATGCCGGAGAACAGCTGTAGGTTAGCCAGTCAAGAATCGGACTTGTTGTGCTGCCTGGGTCGTCCGCTATATGCATAATCTATCACACAGTTTGAAGGATGTTGGAAAAAGGTATGTGGGTAGATGTGGTACTTTCAGCTCCTGTAAAGCTAAGCGGTGTGTGTCAGGCGGTTGAAAGGATGGATGTCGACGCAGGCGCCGAGGCTGCGGGGTGTATCACACAGACCCATTTTTTCCGTGTTGCACGGGTTTCTTTTTCAACTTTCGGTTGGTATGCGGGAGCCAATATATATGCCAAACCGGGTAGTGTCTTAATGTGCGCCTAATGGAGCACAGGAATAGCATAAAAAATGACGCACAGGCGCACCTGTCGATGCATTGCGAAACTTGTCCTTCACAGTGCTACACTCATTTCAGAGAAACAAAGGTGCTATTCAAACATAAAGATAGGATGACTCGAGAGGTGGTAGATGGATTCCATATCTCCAAACTGGGCAAAACGTGCGTCAGCCATCCGTCGATATCGCTTAGCCACGAGGAATTCGAGTTTTCAAATAACCGATGATGTTTTGTTTCTTGCAGTGGCGTAACGTTTTGATGATTTGCTTTGGTTATCCATATCAAGCTTTATGTTAATCTGATGTTTTTCTTATGTATTGTCATGCGCAGCTGGTGTTTTCGTAGGATATATATGTCTTTCTTCGATAAAAGGTACTTCTGAGTCAGCGCTTGTCCTGTCCCCTTCTTGGCCTTAGTCCTCGTTTGTGCGCGCTGTTTGGCAGGATGAATAAGTATTCTATAGACTGCTGATATGTGCTTTTCAACTGAACTTGTGGCGGTGACGTTGTGATAAGTGGTGGAGCGCGTGTGTAATGACTAGACACTTTAGTGTTACTGCCGAAAAGCTTCTCACTGGAAGTGTTTTTCCCGAAAATACTTCTGAGGTAGGCCAGTGTAACGAGTCGTTTTAAAGAGCCTGCAGCAGGAGTAAGAAGTGAGGGGTGCGGAAGGAAGATAGAGCACGCCGCGAAGAACGTGGAAGAGGAAGAAGGGAAGCGGAAGAAAGGTGGCAAGAGGGAGGCACGAGGAACGCGGCTCTCGACGACTTCTCTTCTAGGCGCGAACGTCGAGGAAACTCAGAGCCAAGGCACACTTCTCTCCTGGCCTCGTGGACTTCCGACGCCATCTCTGCGGTATGCTCATCACAGCCTTCTTCCGGTATCTGCGAATGCAGGGGCAACAGTGCCGTGGCATCATTTGCACGTGAAGTTAAAAAAAAAACTGGGTTGGAACGGAGGGCGAGAGCAACTCGGTTCGGGTAGCGACGTGCCGGTCACGAACGTTCCGGAAAACTCCGGTTTGAGCCGCAACTTCCCCGTTGCCGGTTCCGTGCAAGGTCCAAAAGGCATAACCTTGAACTCATAGAGTTCATGCAGCGTTGTAGACGCTGTGTTCTCACCGTTCCTCTCGTCTACTTCGATTTGCCTTTACCCTGTTTTCAGGTCCATCGAAGAGAACTACTTCGCATGTCAGATGTTGTCAAGGGAATGGTCAATTCTTGGTAAGGGTTATACACATTTTTGTGAGTTTGTTCAATCGCGTGAAGTCTCCGGTGCATTGACGGCAAACGGTGAAGGCGATCGGTGGAGGCGCGCTGGACCTTGGTTAGTGCTCAACCGGTATTCGATCTTAGGCGCTGGCCAGGTATTGGGCGTGTGGGGTCGACCCGGAAGAATTGCAAATCAAGCCTCTTGTAGGGACAGTGACGGAAGGTGTGGTTGGCATCCTCGCAGTGGTACAATAACGGTCGATGATCGGGAGTCCGCCGAACATGGATCTTTTTCGGAGTGACGGGGCTTGTGCGTTATGTGGTAGCGTAGGTGACGATTGCCGAAATAAGGAGCCTCCGTGCGACGAAGTGCAGACGAAGTAGGGCGATGTATACCTGCGGGTACATCATGGCTGGCGGTTCTCGGGTGGCTTAGGCCTTAGGCACCCCCAAGTGTTTGGTGCACTTCATCGAGATTTACATTCGTCAGGGAAGCGACGCTGGGTTTCGGTGTTATCACGCAAAGCTTCTGAAGATATTCGCGAACGACAGCGCGGATTGTTTCCCGTAAAACTTCCGTCTGGAATGCAGGTGTATCGACGGGATTTACCAATAACGCGTTGATTTGTGAATGGTAATGTTTCGAGTGCATGCGGAAGGTCTTCTCGATCAGAATTATGCGACGGTTTTAAATGGATTTGTTGAGTCCGGCGAATAACTCCTGTTTGACATCCCGCATCAGAAAGCGCAGCTTCTTCTATTCTGCCATTGCGGGGTGAACTCGTCGGCACAGCGTCTTGATTTCTTCAATGGACACTGCAACACCTTCGTTGGGGTGTAGAATTCACGTCAGCAACTTCTGCTCAGCTTGTTCGTTACGCAAGACTGATTTGAACATTTTCAAAATTTTGTTTTGAAGGTGTTCCTTGATGTTAGCGAGCTCTAGTGATATCCAAGAGAAAGACAGTTGTACGTGTGTTCCTTTGTCATGCCACCGGTTGAAAACTCGAACGCGCTCCAGCTTCTACAGCCCCTCTGCTGGGTTTTGTCCAGGATATTCTCTGAATGATGGGGTTCCTGGAGTTGCCGTAGGGCGACAGGAGGATTTGCTTGATAACCATGTTGCTGGTAGGAACGTCTCCGTTCTTCACGTTATTCGCTACACAACATAAATCCGGTTGAAGGCCTTGCGGTCATTGGCTGGTAGGCGTTCCCTATTGAAAATGTGGAGTTGATGGAATCCATCAAACATCAACATGGTGAATTATGGTAATGGCATTATTGATGGCATGACGGCAGATGACTGCATGCTGGCAGGGTGATGGATGATGGCATGCTGGTAGACGTCGGTACGGCGGTAGCTGACGGCATGCGTCGGTAGCTGACGGCAATGGTTTATTGTTCAAACGCAAACGCAATACAGGAGGAGGTCCCGAAGTTCCAAAGAACTGTCCGGGGGACCTCCCATGAAAAGATATCAAACATTGCTACTTTTGAAAGCAGCGACAATTATACATTGCTGAATAAAGTAATCTGATTAGTACAAAAAAACACTTCATAGACAAATTAGTTTGGACATTGTACAAGAATAATATATGTCATGAAGTTTTGAACAATACAGTCATCAAAATACCGAGAGCATAATTGAAAATTTTAACTGTCAACTCAAAGCTGAGGCAAAAAACTGCGTACAAACAAGAATAAGGAAGCAATGACGAATCACTCAGAAACTTAGAAAACCTGATATTTGGGGAATCCTATGAAGTTATCCATCCGTCTGTAATAAGAGTGTAACGAAATATCGCTTCACCCGTCTACTAAACTGTGTTGACGTGCGAGAGGATTTTATATGGTTAGGGAGGCGGTTCCATATTGAAATGCCCATGAAGTAAGCCGTGAATTGACCATAGTTTGTTTTGGCTTTGGGTAGTAAAACATTGTTATTTTCGGAAAACCACGTGTTATTGTAATTAAACAGAGCAGTGGCGGTTAGGCTGTCAATAAATATTTCCTGGGCACGAGCACGGTAAATCACTGTGGTTACCTTTTGCTGGAAAATATTTATCACAGGCAAAATATTTAAGCTGTGAAATGTCGGTTTCGCGTGAGCCATGAAAGAACTAAACGTAATGAGCCGCAACGCTTGGGTTTGTAAATGTTGCACATGCGCAAGATGAGTGGCATATGTTTTACCCCATGTAGACACGGTAGCGTCGATGCTGGCAGGTTGAGTGGCGGTATGACGGCAGATATGCGAAATTTCACAAAAATGATGACGACATGAAAAGGAAAGGTGCTATGCAATGCTAATTAAAAACTGGTTTCATTTCTTGCGAATAAATTTATAAAATAAAATTTGCAGCAAATAAGTAAGCTTGCGTGTGCGTTTCGATCTGTCCATTCATGTCGTGATCATTTTTCTGCTATCCTACTACAATGCTCTGAAAACTTATTAACCATTTTATGAAAGCTTAGAGGTGTGTGCTGGGGTGCTTAAAAATATTACACAAAACAAACTTGGTTTTAACGTTGAATATATTATCATTAAATATCAAATATGGTGACTATCTTCGAACAGGTGGGCAGCTGAAAAGAAAAAAAAACTGAGTCACACACTAAAGCTTATACAATCCAGATCAACTCAAAACAAAGTATTCACATTTCACATACCTCCTTAAACATTCTGAGATAGTCACTCCGATGTAGTCCCTTGCTTCTGCCATTCCTCTTTGCCATAAATATCGAAAGCCTGCAGAAAAAGAACATTTTCACCAAATTAAGTAGAAACCACCCAGCTAGGACACCCTTCGGGTCATGAAAGGGTGCTCTTGACCGGCACTGCTCTAGAAGCCACCGCATGGTGGCAATGCCTTTCCCGGGAAAGGATTTTAGTAAGATGCAAGCGCGCATGCATGCAAGCGAGAATTTCAAGAGAACATGCGTCAGCAGCAGGTGGGAAAGAAGCAAAACACCCTCGTCTAGAAGAATTCTACGCTTAAAGTGCAGGAGCGAATACCAGGCGCAAGAAAATGTAGCTTCAGGCGAGTGTGTTGAAGGTTAGGAACACGTTAAATTGAAAGGTGAAGAATGCCAGATGACATCTACCCTGGTTGGATGCATTGAAGCGACGAAAAGAAAAGCACACAGTCTTGAGATGAAAGAGCAGACTAAACGAACGCTTGCAAAAACTTAAGCAAACTTGTGATGAATTTAGAGAAAGTTCAATACTATGAGGACAACCGAGCTGTGCAAGCACTAAAGACCTTTTCGGAAGCCGCACAAGAAGGAGAACGGGTGTGCCAAATTTTCCATGGAACAGATTATCAATAGTGATAAGGCGCGCTAACCAGGCAGGAACCTACGTTGCGGAAAAGTGTTGAGGAAGGCGACTACTTGTAAAGGATACGAGCATGTGAGGGGCGAAAAACTGCTGAAGCTGCCGTGTCAAAGCACACAAAAAATCTTGTAGGGCCTTCTGCAAGAGACTCGAGTAACAAACCTAATAAAGGAACGGCTTCAAGTGGAGGGACAAAGCTTGCTGTCACTAAAAGAACCATACTGCAGCCGGATTACTGACAAAATGTCAATACAGGTAAAAGTAATTTATGGCTGCCTTTTCGGCCTTGATATAAGCTGTGAACCTTGAACCGGCGGTGCCACTGAAATAGCCTGCAGGCTCCTTTGGTTTGTCCTGCGGGGGCTTTCCACGGCTGACGTTATCCCCTTAGGGTATTTTTTTTTACCGGGAACAGGAAGCATGACCGGCTCCGTAACCTGAATTTTAGTGTGCTCAACTGTGTAAGAGGTGGTGTTCTTCATTATCCGTATTGTGACAGACAGCAACCAGACAAACAGCGCCATGTTTCTAGGCATGTCGGTTGACAACACACTACAGCATGTTTTGCTACATCCAGCGCAGCAAAATGACTCATCGTTCCTTTTATTTGACCAAACCACCTCATTAAGAACCTTAGAACAAATTTTCTAGAGAGAGAGAGAGGGATGTT
The DNA here is from genome assembly GCF_048455015.1 of Haemaphysalis longicornis. Lineage (NCBI taxonomy): Eukaryota > Metazoa > Arthropoda > Arachnida > Ixodida > Ixodidae > Haemaphysalis > Haemaphysalis longicornis. Next base: position 208,405,205 of record NW_027526361.1, on the reverse strand, counting down.
TGATGGAATGCAGAAAGTTAGGGAATGTTTTGTTCTCAAGGCCCTCTTTAGGATCCAATAAAATTTGTCAATTGTGAATCCAGTTTGGCTCCTAAGCTGATCGCACATTGAGCCAAACCTGGTAAAAATTAAGCTGTCCCACGCCACCTTGATATTTTCGCCTGTGGTCATCAGCAGCCTGAAGTTAATTCAGAAAAAGCCCAAACGTCACGAACAAGCTACAGAATCGAAAATTCCAGTAAAACAAGCTGAATAGTGCAATCCCATGTTAGGGACCATGCATCTACTCCACGTAAATATGTGACTGCAGCCTGTCCAGCAAGGTGTCTCAAGTGAAGCATGACCAAGCACAATACACTACAGCCGAACCAAGAACTGTTAGCGCGGATGGCCGATTGTGTGGCCACTTTCTGAATTGACGCCACCGCATCACCGATAGCGTGCACCACAGGCGACGCGGCAGAGGGAAAGAGAGCTATCGTTCTCACAGGCGGAGAGGAGCATTCGGCAGGCTGCACCAAAAGGGGGATATCAAGCGGCTGTGTCACTTCTAAATGTTGCATCATGTGCATCTTAGTTCTCTTTTTTGCTAAGAACTCCCACCTTCGTGCTTGTGTTTCAGCAGTCCAATGTACAATGGCAGCAAAGGTTCATGTTAAACAATACATAAAGACAATACAATACATCCAAATTCACTGATTCCAAAACTTGGAGAGCAATGAATTGCTGAAATGAAGAAGCCGACATGCATATATATAGTGTTATTGGAAGAGCAAAGCACTGCACTCTCGGTCAAATTAGGCAAGATCTGGTAACTGAATTTCACAGTGCACGTCATAGCATTGCACTACAATTGTATAGAACTAGGTGCTAACCTATTGTAACCAACCTGAAAAACAGCCAGTGACATCTGATGAGAGGTCCATCCAGATCACCAAGTAGGGCATGCCAGCTGATCTCCACTGCAAGGTGTAAGTAGCCTGCAAGATAGAAGTGAGTGGCAAACAACAAGCAAGTTGAATTATCCTTAATCCTTCGAAGTTCTAAATGCGATATTAAGGTGTCGAGCAAGGTGTTCTTCACATTCCAACCGAGAATATAAGAACGTTAAAATACCACATTAACTGGATGTAAGGATGGCCGAAGTGACTATCACAGCATAGTGAAAATGTCAACAATCAAGTTTCTAACTCAATTCTCTCTTTGGAAGTAGATGCCGTTCATTATGACCAGTCCATGTATGCGTAAAAAGGAGCCGAGATGAGCTCTCTCGTTGCTGCTACGGCAAATTGCCTCCACGATTCTGTGACAAAGTGCAGACCTAAATGATGACAACGTTGCCTTAACAATTAGGCAGTGCCTAGCGTTCCGTCCAGACGGAATGCTAAAAACTGCTAAAGTTCCGTCCATACTAAACGCCAAATCAAAACCAGCCGATTAGCCGCCATTTCTCATTGTGGGATTGGGTGTAGTGGTTCCGCGGCTGACTACGGACGTTGTAGTCCCTGGTTCGATTCTCGCACTGTTTTTTTTTGTGTGTGTGGCCGTTTTTAGCATTTTGTAATAGCAAAACTTCACGCCCGCTTTACAATTCACGCGATGAGAGCAGTCGGTCTTGGTTTTTTACTCATGCGGCCAAGCCGCTCCCGCTCGCTGAAGCCAAGGCCGACGTAGCCATCGCCAGTTACGCCCGATCTCCTCTAATTGTTACCAGTGATTAATAATTAACAGTGACTCTGGCTAGTCAGAGAGCGGAAGCGGTTTGGCCGGTTAGGTAAAAATCAAGACCGACTGCTCTCGCTGAAACATTGTGAAGCGGGCGTCGGGTGGCGGCTTGGAGATCCGTCCAGATTGAGCTAGAGTTAGTCAGATCATCTGTAATTTTTAATAATTATCAGTGATTCTGGCTAGTGAGTGAGCGGTAGCGGTTTGGCCGGATGGGTAAAAATCAAGAGAGACTGCTCTCAAAGCGAGTTGTGTTTCCTCTGGATGGAACTTTAGTGACAGTTGCTGTTCCGTCAGGACGGAACGCTAGACACAGCCTAACAATGCTGCCAAAGAAGGCTGGAAAGGCTGTGATGAACTGCTGAACAAAAATACAAGTGAAGCAATTTTTTTTGTTTCTGAAGTCTTTTCTAGGCGATTGCAGCTGAAATTAGGTTCAATTCTCCTTCCCACGCGGTGCTTGAAGCCCAGATGATGTGTCGGTGCATGTTTTCAACTGGTTCCGTCAATATCACGGCAACAATTTTTTCCCTTCGAAACATGAATCTAATTAGTCCTTAATAATGGCCGCGATGTCTTAGGGAAGCATAGGAAACCAGATTTAAGGTTGTGCTCACATTGACATCAAACCCATTGAAACAATTTTCATAATTTTGAAACATGACAATAATGCATTACTGCCAATAATGACAATAGCCAGTGCTTAAAAAATTATTCGGCGCACGTTAAAAAAAGATCCCCAGTTGGTCAAAATTAATCCGGAGCCCTCCACTACGGCGCGCCTCATCGCCTGCGTTGCGTCGGTGCGTTAAACCCTAAAATCAAGAAAATTATTGCGATGAGAAAGAGGTTATCCTCTTCTGATAAAATAAAAACACAAGCCACTAGAAAGAGACCTTCGGCCTTCACCAGTCTAGAGGAGACCAACTTTTGTTTTGAAACATTTGCTCTTATGCGGGGTGCACTCATCCACAGAATGAGAGCACAATACAAAATTTAACTGAGCAACACACGTGGCCGCGAATTATTCGGAGACGGAACTGAATGTTGCAGTGCTTAAACGCTCCCCATGCGCGGCCAGCATTGCTTATGCCTCTGCACCAGACGCACGATACGCATGTAGTTTCGACGTGGTAGCAAATTCGGGTTGAATGAACGTTTTTGGTGCTACTGATACACATGCACAAACATACATGCGATTATCGAACGATTGGAACACTCAAACATTCAGTGCACCTGCGGGGCTTCCGAGTGTGACGCCAATTTCAGCCATCGTACTCTCAATCTGAACGCAGAGAGCCTTGTTTGTACTAGTGCACTTTACTGAGTGACCACTTTGAAAAATGACAATCCCTTCAGTGTAGAATAGACTGCTATGTGCCTCGGCTAAAAGATACCTAAAGCGCACCACTCCAGTCCAGGTACGAAAAATGATGCGAAGAAGTACAATAATGCAATTACTTAAAATGAACTACCCACAAAAAAAAAAACTTGCGAACTCAACCTGGAGCGGTCGACCGCGCGTATTGGCGATCGGTTGTTGCGAGCTACAAACCGTTTAGCCAACGTAGCAGTATGATCCTACGTCGCTCAACAAAAAGCCTACAAACGGCACATAGGGCTCTTCGATTTACAGACTCGAATTCACCGCGGATATTCCGCGGAAGTCCCAGGATTCCCCGAAGCCATAAGGATACTCAAGAAAATCAAATGACTGACTGTTTCAGGGAATCAGCGGTGAGTGCGGGACTGTAAATCGAACAGCCCTACTGTTGCTACTCCCGCACGCAATATCCGCGGTCGAAAGGCAGATCTACGTAACGACGTAACCCTCAAAATCAGTCGCTGTCAAAACAATTAGGGCTAACCGACGACGTAGACGTCTAACACGGAACGGAAGAGCCCTGCCCTGTTAAATACACAAGTAAAGTGCGAAAAGTTGACTGGTCACTTACGTTAAATCACAGGCGACATGTCTTCGTCGAAACATTAATCCAATGTCTTCAAAACAACCACAACAGCCACTCGAAAAGCGCGTACAACTCCACGGACTCGGCGGCCAGGAAGAAGGGAATGCGACGGCGTGATGGCGTTGCGATATTGCTGGATGGAGCAGTGGAGTACTGAGGCCGGGGTTTCGGTTTCGGTTTCGACTTTGTTTTTTCGTAACGCAGTTGATACAAGTCGCGAAGTGAACAAAATGCGTGGAAACAAATTCTGGCTTGAACGTAGACACATAAAGCAATGTAAATAGAAAGATCAGGTTGCCATATCCAGCAAACAGTTCAGTTTGTTGGGCTATCCTGTATATAAGCAAGTTGTGGAATAAACCTCCGACATCACTTGGGGGAAATCACTTTTGGTTACAAACTACCCAGAATACGCACATTTCCCGTTTAAAGAAAAATCACATCGTGCTGTCAGCGTAAAAAAAAACTGACGGACGGAGGATCGAACCACCAGTCTTTGCAACAAAAAGCGAGCACATTACTACTACACCACCGCCACAAACGGAAAGGGCGCCCCAACAAGCGGCATTTATTTGGTTTCTCAAACTGAATCGCCAATGGGTGCGCAAATATTGTGAGTTATGTTTACTGCTTCTCGTATATAACCCGTTCCGGCAGTTATACCGCTTCTTGGGCACGCACCGGTCTCCAACACGAGGCTCACCTTGAGCCGTGTAGCCAGCAATCTCAACCTAGAAGAGATATCGCACATACCCGTTCTCCCCGACGATTGCCAACGTAGCTATGAGTGAAATGGCATGCGCGCCCGGAATGAAAATTATGTTGTGTAATAATACCGTGGTTGGATCTGTCTCAAGGCAGCTGATTACAACTAAGGCGGATCGGCAAAGCGCTAGACCCGTAGTCTGCCGCGTACAATTTAAGCCATGCCACGGACGGTTCTGTCCGCGGGCTCAGCACAGCGAAAATTAACACGTACGGTTTGACCCTGTCGCAGCGAAAAAAAGCTGCCCATGTTTTCAACGTAAGGGTCGGCACTGCCCCCCTTACACCAAAAACGGCGAATAAAGGGCATACACTTTTATACCAGCCCTTCAAGTTCTGGCTTAAAAACAAGAAGCGCTAATCAGAGTAGCTTTTCTGTAATATGCCAAGTTTTCAGCAGCACCTTATCAAAAAGGCAGTTATTTTTTATTCTCGAAATTCCCAATGCCACCGCTATGTTTCTGTTATTATATCAGTCCTTCGCTATCGAATGAATTTTGGCTTGCTGCCAGAATTCGTTCGAAAAATCCTTTTCCATCATCAATACAGCAGTCAAGCTTGCCGTCACGCCAGCATCTGCCGTCATTGCGCAGGGTGCCTATTAGTGTTTTCGGCAACACCTTTTCAAAAAGACAGATTTTGTAATTTTCTCGCAACGCTGAATGCCACCGCTATGTTTCTGTTATTACAAGCGCTTCGCTCTGGTATAAATTTTGGCTTTCTGCCGTCATTCATTCAGAAAATGCATTTCCATCATCAATTCAGCAGTCAAGCTTGCAGTCACGCCAACATCTGCCGCCATTGCTCCGCAAGAGCCTGCCAGCATGGAGGAAGGTGGTGGAAGACGATGGAATGTGCTGGCAGGCATGCCACCATGCCTGCCAGCACCTTCCAGCGTCCCCTTCCAGCAGCTTCCATTAAGGTTTCTTACGTACATCAAGCTTTCCGAGGCGACCATCAAACGCAATCAACCTTTCAAGCAATGAATCTTGATTGTTGGTTGATGGAATTTTCAACAGGGTTAGGCTGGCTTGGCGACTTTCAGAGGCTTTAGTGTGCATGTACCCCGCAGCTCCACCAGATTTACCATAGTCAAGCAGGACGCAGCTCTAATGAACGAAAACCAACATTCATTGTATCGAACTTGCGCTCCCCTAACCACCCAAACAATAAACAGCCGCCGAAGCAGCAGATAAGAAAGAGACGCGCGCAGATTAGTCTTGACGAATGAACAAGCTGAGTCTGCTCCGTGAGTAATTATCTTTGAACGTGATTGTTTTTCCTACCGTCTAATTACATCAAGGACACCAGCGATCACGAAAAACTGTTCTAGTCGAGCAGCGACAGGGAAACACCGCATCTATACAAATCGATAACCCGTTTCGGAATAAAAAAAGAATGAACCCGCGCTTCGTTTGGCACACCGATAGCACAGCCGGGAGCAGCCGGGCGGTAAACAAAACTACATAATTAAACTAACCCAGTGCATTGTTCGCGGCAGCTCCAGAGTTAAAAAAAAATGAACTTTGGCAGGCCATGCAGTGAGACGAGTTATGTTATTTTTTTGCAGGCAAAGTCTGCCTATTTACCCACCTGCAAACCTTGACGACATCAAAAGGGAGTGAGTAACTATTGCTCTCATTACTTTATTGACCGCATCTCTCTGTCCCCACCCCCCAGTGATCGTAATGACCGCCATCACTGTCTACTTTCTGCCACTGGAAAAGAACTGGAGGTTGCCGTGTTTGCCTGCCCTCCAAGTGAGCTTGATGATTGTTGCATCCCCCCCCGCACGGGGCACCTTGAGCAATCTTGGTGACGGTACTGGCGATACCGCGGATCCCGAGCCCCCAAACATACGCTGGATCCAACCGTGGCAATGTGTTTATAGGTGAAGGGTTAGAAACCATGAACGGTGGCCGTCGGAGCCCAGGTCAAGCTCCGGCGGATGGGCTCCCTGTCTGTTCACCAGGCAGGGAGCTCCGGGACCTCTTTGGCTACCAGGGTAAGGTCAAAGAAGAAAGTACCCCCGTCTCCCTGCTTTCCAATGTGTCATATGGCATTTTCCAAACCCCCCCCCAAACGTGATCGGCCCCCGAAAAGGGGCCGCACCGAAGTTTCGTACCCACCTCTTTCAACAACTGTCTTGTCAACAACCTCGAATAATTATGCTCGTTTTCTTGTGATTGAGTCAGCTGACTCAGCACGACCTGTCGCTTCCATGTCTGTATTCTTGATATCTAAATTTCTGCAAAGCACCATAGGTGGCAAATATCAAGCTAAAAAGCTCAGGACCGGAGAAATCCTGGTAGAAGTCAATGCTGAACAACAAGCCCACACTCTTCTTGCACAAACCCGCATCCATGATCTGGACATCAGGGTCACGCCCCACAGGAGCCTAAACAGCTCCCAGGGTGTGATTTCTGAGACAGATCTCCTGACGGAAACAGATGCAGACCTTCTCGCAGGTCTAAAGGATCAGGGCGTCACAGCTGTGCGGCGCATCACGATGCGCAGGGATGACAAGATAATCCCCACCAAACACATTATCCTGACCTTTGACCGCTCGGCACTTCCACAATATATAAATGCAGGCTTCATTCGATGCTCCATTCGTCCTTACATTCCGAACCCGCGCCGTTGCTTCAAGTGCCAGCGGTTCGGGCACAGTACAACCTCTTGCCGCGGCAAAACAACGTGTGCGAAATGCGCCGCGCAGGACCACCCCACCGACAACTGTAATTCTGACATCCTCACTTGTGCAAACTGCAGGGGCCCACATGCGGCCTACTCCAGGAAATGCGAAAAGTTCCAAATAGAAAAGAAAATAATCAATCTCAAGGTCACAGAAAACATCACCTTCCCAGAGGCGCGGAAGAGGTTCGCCTCTTTCCCTCTGGGGAGGTACGCCGACGCAGCTCGCCGGGGGGCGGAGCGGCGTTTGGTTTCCACAGGGACCCAGTTCAGCGAGTCTGACCTGGTCCCTCCGCCCCCCCCTGGGTTGCCTCTGGCAGCCCAACCCGCCACCACGCCGCTTGCTGAGGCAGCAGCGGTTGTGGTGGCAACCTCTTCCGTCGGGACCGGTGCCGCTCCCGTCCCTGCCTCCCCGTCCTCCAGTCCGTTGGAGAGTGCCATGGACACCACGGGCCCCGCACCGGCTCCCACCGTCACCGCACCGCCCGTGCCACCTCTGGCGCCCCGGACGCCCTCGGCGGTGGCGGCTCAAACGAAGGGCTCCCGAGGGGGGGCCAAGTCCGGGGGGCCCGGTCCGTCGGGCACCCCTCGGACATCTGACGACGACATGGATGTCGGGCCGTTCCTGCCTTCAACGCAGCGCAAGGAACGCGTCCCGACGCCAAAGCCTCCCGACAAGCCAAAAAAGGCGAGAGTCACAGCCCCGAAAGACGACACATAAACAAACACACACACTCCAGTAGCTCTCACACTAAATAATGGGAAGAGAAAACATAATTCAATGGAACTGTAGAGGCCTTCTTAAAAATCTTGACGATGTATACGAAATACTGCATGCTAATCAGCCAAGTGTAATGTGTGTTCAGGAAACACATTTGAATTCCAAGCAAACAAATTTCTTGAATAGTTACATGGTCTTCAGAAAGGACAGGGATGGCTGCACACACTCTTCTGGCGGTGTGGCCATAATCATCCGGAAATCCTTAGCATGCCACCCTGTCACTTTAAACACTATCCTTGAGGCTGTAGCAATACGCTTAATAATATTTAATAGGTTGATAACGGTATGCTCCATATACATTCCTCCTGATGTTACAGTTTCGAGCTCTGACGTCGAGGCGCTGGTTGACCAGCTGCCCGAACCGTACATTCTAACAGGCGACCTTAACGCTCACAATTCTCTTTGGGGCTCTTCTCGTACGGATGCCCGGGGTCGCCTGATAGAGAGGTTTCTTACATCCTCTGGAGCATGCCTTTTCAACAATAAACAGCCTACATATCATAACATAGGACACAACACATACTCATGTCTTGACTTGGCTATTGGCTCCGCAGTTCTCTTTCCTCTTCTCGAGTGGGGTGTGGGAACTGACCCATATGGCAGTGACCACTTCCCCACCTCACTTACATACATAGGTAAAGGCCCATGCAGTCCATCTTCCCATAATCGGTTCAATGAAACACGAGCTAACTGGAATACATTTACAGAGACATCCAAACTACACCACACATCCATAGGACACCTACACGTTGAAGAATCTACCCAACTCCTCACGGCGCACATCCTCGACGCCGCCGAAAGGTCCATTCCCCACGCCTCTGGTGCCCCGCGCAACCAGCGGAGGCCGTGGTGGAATGAGGACTGTAGGCGGGCGCGAGAGGCCCAGAACAAGGCGTGGGGTATCCTTCGTCGGTACCCCACGTCGGGAAACCTCCTCTTGTTCAAACGGGCCAAGGCGTTAGGAAAACGTGTGCGCCGTGAGGCAAAACGAGAGAGTTGGCGTACATTCATAACATCAATAAACTCCTACACAGACACAAGGAAAGTATGGACACGAATACGCAAACTCAAGGGACAACAAACACACAGCCTGCCTCTGGTCAGCACTGCAGGGGACACACTCGAAGACCAGGCTGACACACTCGCACAACACTTCCAACTCGTGTCCAGTTCAGCACACTACACAAACACTTTCCTGAAACATAAAGCATGTTGTGAAAAGAAGTCCCTACGCGACAACAACAAATCACAGACCTCTTACAACTCCCTGTTTTCACTACATGAGCTGAGGGCTGCTTTAAGCACGTGTAAACCCTCAGCTCCAGGCCCAGACAACATTACATATACAATGATACAGCACTTACACGCAGACACTCTTGTAACACTCCTTCACCTTTACAACAAGATATTTCTTTCGGGGCACATTCCAAAGTCTTGGAGGGAGGCCATAGTTGTAGCATTTTTGAAAGAAGGGAAGGACCCTTCCTCTCCTGCTAGCTATCGACCCATTGCCCTGACCAGCTGCCTGTGCAAGCTTCTCGAGAAGATGATAAATCGCAGGCTCGTGTACTTCCTTGAGTGCAACGGTCTTCTCGAGAGCTGCCAGGCAGGCTTCAGGGCGGGGCGATCAACGAACGATCAACTCGTAGCTCTTGAAACATATATAAAGGATGCCTTTGTGCATAAACAATTTTGTCTGACGGTGTTTTTTGACATAGAGAAAGCCTATGACACCGCTTGGCGGTACGGTATCCTCAGTGACCTAAAGTCAATCGGTGTTGCGGGCAACATGTTGAACATCCTTTGTAGTTATATGTCGGAGAGAACCTTTCGCGTCAGAGTTGGTTCTGCACTGTCAAAGGTACATGTGCAAGAAAATGGCGTGCCGCAAGGTGGAGTGTTGAGCTGCACTCTCTTCATAGCAAAAATGAACTCTCTTGGAAAGGCACTGCCACCTACAATCTCTTATTCCATGTATGTAGATGACGTGCAGATATCCTTTAAATCGTGTAACCTGTCCATCTGCGAACGTCAAGTCCAGCTCGGCGTCAAGAAACTTGCTGGCTGGGCTGACAAGAATGGCTTTAATCTTAATCCCGCGAAGAGCTCTTGTGTTCTATTCTCCAGGAGGCGTGGCGTCCACCCGGACCCAGACATCACTCTTGCGAATGTGCCAATTCCTGTGAACAAGGAACACAAGTTTTTAGGTATTTTATTCGACGAAAAACTTACATTCATCCCACATATCAGACAGCTCAAATGCAAATGCTTAAAAACAATGAATATTCTTAAGGTCCTCTCACATCAATCTTATGGGGCCGACAAACAACTCCTGCTGCGCCTGTACACAGCGTTGGTGGGGTCTCGGCTCGACTACGGCAGTGTCGTGTATGGGTCGGCTACAAAAACAACACTGAAAATGCTCGACCCAGTGCTGCATCTTGGCCTTCGCCTCTCATGTGGCGCATTCCGCACTAGCCCTGTTGAAAGTCTTTATGTCGAGTGCGACAAATGGTGCCTAGGGCATCAGCGGGAGTATGTTGACCTGTTGTATGCATCCAAGATCGTGTCTCTGACCAACCATCCTTTTAATCCCATCATGAACGATACATTAAATTTACAACTCTTTTTAAACAGGCCATCTATTCCCTTACCGTTCTCTCTCAGAGTTAGGGAAGAGGCTTCTGCACTCCATGTCCCCCTATCAGACACGCACAAGACACCCATTCATAATTTCATCGCACCATGGCATCTTCGTCCTGTAACATGCGACCTGTCATTCATTCGTGTAGAAAAAAATAGGGTACCCAGGACTGCAATTCTGCAGCACTTCCTGTTCCTACAGGACAAGTACAGGTGCGCAGAATTCTATAGCGACGCGTCCAAAACTGGTTCTACAGTATCTTGTGCAGCGCACGGACCAAATTTTACCGTAACTAAGACAATGAATTTTCATAGCAGTATTTACACGGCAGAAGCCTATGGCATTTTACTCGTTTCAAACCACATCCTCGAACATAAGATTCCAAAGTCCATCGTCTACACAGATTCTCTAAGCGTTGTGCAGGCACTGTCATCAGGAAGGTCGTCAAAAAACTATGTGATCAATACTCTTTTCAAGGTACTCATGACTGCATATGCCTCAAATCTTCAAATAACTATATGCTGGGTACCAGGTCACTGTGGAATCCCTGGCAATGAGACTGCTGATCAAATGGCTGGTGCTGCTGCTCTCATGACCACAGTTGACATAACAACAATACCTTACACCGACCTAAAGACACACATCAGACGACAGCTTCGTAACACATGGCAATTACACTGGAGTCAACAAACAGACAACAAACTACACGTAATAAAACCACAACTGGGACGCTACATAACTGACTCACACAACAGATACACTGAAGTCGCCCTGGCTAGGCTGCGGATAGGCCACACACATGTTACGCACTCCCACCTGCTCACTGGAACTTCGGGACCCACGTGTAGCAGGTGTGGAAAGGGCCTATCCGTAGTCCACATACTAATCACATGCAAGGCACTTGACACAACACGACACAAACATTTTCCTGAATTATACAGACGACACATTCCTTTGCACCCATCATACTTTTTAGCCGACGAACCAATGTTTTCTAGTCAACGTGTATTTAAGTTTTTAGCTGAGGTAAACTTCCTGCAGCTCTTGTCATATCATGTGTAATCACCCTGGCCCTATACACCAGCCATCTCCATTGTCTTTTGTTTTGCATCACCTTTACTTTTAGTCACATGTTTTAGTACTTACAGTCTCATCATAATTCAGTAACTTCTTCTTTGGCGCTCTTTGCCCATAGTCGGCCTTGCGCCAATAAAACCCAACTATCATCGATTGTTGCATCCCACGGGCCGCACAAAGGCGCGCCGAAGAACAGAGCTTACGCCGGTCAGCATGAGAGCAGAACGTCGATTTATTGTCAAAGCCAGGCTCGCTTATATTTGGTTCGAACGTAAGAGAGAAAGGGGGACGAGGGAGAGGAGCGGCGATAGCTGCCACCGCGACACAAAGAAAGATGCGCACGTAACCGTGCGCGCCACGCAATGGTGACGTCGGCGCAGAATATGCAACACTTCTTTCTCCTTAAAATTGGAAACGCTCCACCGGTCGGTGTGTTCTCGTAGAACGTCTGAGGACTTGTTGGGGGCTTCTTGCAGTGTTGTCCGTTGGGGCTGATTTGGTCGTAGGTTGAGGTGGGGAGGTGACGCCGGGTACCCGTACCGGAGAGTCTGCGCACCGAGGCATGTTGGTTGCCGGATCACCCTCCTCTGCTGTCGTTGGCGGGCTGGATGCCAGTCGTTGCTCGATCACATGGTCAGGCTGTTGCTGCTGCTACAATGTATCGTTGCGTTGCAAGCGCACTTGATCGGCATGTCGCTGGGCCAGTCCTCCCGAAGTTTCCACGGTAGCCATTCTGGACCCAGACGCAGTCTTTACCCGTCCCGGTATCCACTTGTCACCGCTACTATAGTTCCTCACGTAAACACTGGTCTCTGGTAGCAAGGTCCAGTCGTCTTGACCCTGCGACGGCTCTGCAAGAGTAGGAGGAAAACACGAGTCGAGACGGGACCGTATTTGGTAACCGAGAAGCATCTCTGCTGGTGACTTTTCATTTTTCTGTGGAGTTCTCCGGTAGTTGAACAAGAGTCCAACTAGATTGTCCTTTATCTTCCCTCCTTTCATTTTTCGAAGCCCCTCCTTTATAGTTCGCACTACTCTTTCTGCAGCTCCATTCTACTGGGGGTGGTAGGGGGCGCACCTTAGATGCACTATGTTGTTGTTCTTTGCAAATGTCTCGAATTACTGGCTGGTAAATTGTGGCCCATTATCAGTAACTAAGGTTTGTTTGACACCAAACCTGCTAAAAATAGTACGCAGGCAGTTTACCGTGGTTTCACTGTTAGCGTGCACCAGCGGTATTTCTTCGACCCATTTTGTATGCGTGTCGACCACCACCAGAATCATTTTTCCTGCGATTGGGCCCGCAAAATCCACGTGAACACGAGACCATCTCTCATTTGTCGCTGGCCAACTGACTGGTGGCGCTGCTGTAGGCATCGGTAGGTTCTGGATGCAGGTTTGACACGAAGCCGATATTTCTCTATATCTCTATCCAGCCCTGGCCACCAAAACAGCGAACGTGCAACAGCTTTCATAGCAGACGATCCCTGGTGCGTGTCATGCAGTAGACGTAACACTCGAGTACGAACCTCTTCCGGTACTACTACCCGGTTTCCCCAGTAGAGTAGCTCATGCGCCACTGACAACTCCAACTTCCGGTCGAAGTATGGCAGGACCAAATGGTGCAAAGAGTCTTTTGTTTTAGGCCACCCGTTCAGTGTATAACGTTTAACCTCAGACAGGACAGGGTCAGTGGCAGTCAAAACCTTCAGCTCACGTGTAGTCACTCCCCCTTCGTCCAGTGTTTCCAGGGACAGAACGTATTCGGCCGGTTCATCATCCGGGACAGGTTCCGGAACTCGCCGGGGTAGACGGCTCAGGGCGTCGGAGTTGAACATCTGCCTCCCTGGAGTGTACTGAAGCTTGTATTAGTAGGCCCCGAGGCAAAGTGCCCACCGTTGGATTCGGGCGGCGGCCATCGTTGGTGTCTGGCGGTCGGGTCTCAGCAGGCCCAGAAGTGGCTGGTGGTCGGTCACCAGCGTGAACTCTCGCCCTAGAAGGTAGTCACGAAATTTTGTTACGCAAAAATGAGCGCCAGCGCCTCTCGTTCTAGTTGAGAATAGTTCCGCTCAGCTTGTGTCAATGCTCTGGAACGGAATCCAATGGGTTTATAAACATTGCCTACTGTGTGGAATAGAGCTGCCCCGACACCGTGGGGGGATGCGTCACATTCCAACTTCAACTCTTTGTTTGGATCGAAAGGCACGAGAACTTGGGCATCTTTAAGCCTTTTCTTGGCAGCTGTAAAAGCAGCTTCCTGCTGCTCCTTCCAGTTCCAGCGCGCATTCTTTTCCAGCAGCTTATATAAAGGGAAAAGCGTAGTTGACATGCTAGGCAGGAACTTCGCGTAAAACATCAGCATTCCAAGAAACGAGCGCAGTTCGGTAACATTGCGCGGACTCGGTGCCTCAGCAATAGCGTCGACGTTCTTTTCTGTCGGGTGAAGACCCTCTCGGTCAATTCGGTGCCCAAGATACGTCACAGACGGTCTGCGCAATTCACACTTATCAAATCTGAGCTTTATTCCCCGTTCGCGGAAACGCTGCAGGACGTTTCTTAGTCGCTCGCCATTATCATTCCTTCTCTCCGACACGAGCACGTCGTCTAGATAAGCTTGCACGCCCGGCAGGCCTGCCAGCACCTCATCCATCTTCCTTTGAAAGATTGCCGGGGCGGATGCTATTCCGAATGGCAGCCTATTAAAGCAAAACAGGCCTCTGTGCGTGTTAATGACGCAGACTTTTCTTGCCGCTTCGTCGAGTGGTACTTGGTTGTATGCGTCGCGCAGGTCAAGAGTGCTAAAACAGTCACCATCACTTAAGCCAGCAAACATGTCCTCAATCACGGGAAACGGGTATTGCTCAGTGGCACAAGCTGGGTTCAAGGTGGCTTTAAAATCCCCGCAAATTCTGACAGTGCCGTCATTCTTTAACACCACCACAATTGGCGTTGCCCAATCGGAATGCTTTACGGGCGACAACACTCCTATTGAAACCAGCCTGTCCAGCTCTTGCGTTACTTTATCACGCAAAGCGTAGGGAAGGGGCTGTGCCTTACAGAATTTTGGAATGGCGCCCTCTTTTAGGTGCAGGCTGGCGGGGGTTCCCTCGATAAGGCTCAGGTCGGCAGAAAAGACGTCCTGGTAGTCCTCGAAGATGCTGTTGATGCGGTAGCTGCTTTCGTGGTCTTCCGGAGAGACGTCCCGTGCTGCTACCTACAATATTGGAGCTCCTGCGTGTCACGATTTAGACCCGCGTTCGTGAACCTGTGAGGGTAGGGGTACCCTCCAGCCGAGAGACGACATTCAGCGTGCTGGTGGTGACGGTGATTGACCCCCGAGCAGCCGTGCTCGGCGGTGTTTATTGCCCGGCCACACACAAGGTTGCCCACCGAGCCTGGTGGGGCCACTGAACATAGCGGCCAACGAATATCAGGGATGGGGGGCGCCACACACTTGTCACACCCCTCACCCCCAAGTTTGTTTGTCCTACACAAACACAAAACAATACCTGTCCCCCCGGCGAGTACCAGTCCGGAGGTCTCCGCAGTCTCTCATTCCGCCGGAGCACAGGTGTCGAGGCCGTTGTGGCAGCATTAGGTGCCGCCTGTGTCACACTCGCACCAGCTGTCAGCCTTCCCGGTGTCGAAGGACTTGCGCGTGGCGCCACAGTGGCGCAAGTAGCACTAGCCCCTGGTGCTGTGGTGGCAGCGGTCGGTGAAGCTGGCTCCCCTTGAAGGAGTCCAGGCTGAGGCAGTGCAGAGGGCCCGTGGCCATGCAGCTCGGCTGCGCCAGCAGGGGCGCCAGCACCTGCTCCAGCACCTGCTCGGGCGTGTACGGGTCCCTGCACAGCATGCACAGCATCAGCCGCAGGTCCGGCCCGGGCCCCGTGACCGCGGGCAGCGCCTGGTAGATGAGAAGCCAGCCCGCCCGCTGCTCGGTGCTCTCCACCAGCGCGCACAGCGCCTGCTCCAGCCGCACGGGGTCCAGGCCGCCGCTGTCGTCCACGAAGGGGCACTGAAGGCTCTTGGCCCTGTTGATGCACTCCTCGCGCATGAAGTCCCCCTGGCCCGCAAACACCATGACCAGGGGCAGGCCGTGGAAGGGCAGCCGGTCCTCCTGCTACAGGTTGGCCAGCGGGGTCTTCTCGGGGCTCTCGCGGATGTACTCCAGCCCCGGCTGGCTGGCGTACACGCACAGGCAGCCGTGGGGCAGGGGCTCCGTGCAGAACGAGTTGTGCGGCAGGCCCACGTCGCCGTCGATGATCCTAAAGGCCAGCGCGTACTGGGCCTTGTCGTCGAGCCGGAAACCCTGCGGGAGCACCTGCCGCATAGCCTGCGCCACCTGCTGGGCGCTGGCCCTGGCACCCAGCACCACCAGGTGCAGCAGGCGGACGTTGGTGCCCAGCACCCCGCCGCCGTTGGTGCCGGCCTCTCGCCGGTGTAGCAGCTGCTCGATGACGCCGTCCATGCAGTCGGGCTGGACGGGGCAGCGCTCCCTCTGGCACCTGAATGCCTGCCGCTGTGCCGGTGAATGTCCCCACCTCAGGCTGGAACAGGGCCTCGAACTTGCTCAGGAAGCCGGGGACGTCTGCCACTGCTTCCTGGTACTCCGGCAGCCGCACGCCCAAAGCCTGGATCCAGTTCCGGCCCAGCAGCGTCGGTGACGGCCCCTTGGTCAGGTACAGGGGAAGGGTGGCCTCCCGGTCGCCAAGGCGGACGCTGACCTGGGCTTGACCCTCGACTTGGGCGAGCTGTCCGGAGTAGCTGCGCAGCATGACGCCCGACGCCTCGACGGACACGCCAGGAAAGGTGCGCATGAAGGCTTTCCCGGTCATGACCGACACACTGGCCCCTGTGTCCAGCTTCATGGAGATGGGGCGCCCGCAGACTTCGACGGTCAGCCAGTATGGTGGCACCGGCGGCTGCACTGTGGCCGCGTGCCACATGTCGAAAATCTGCGGGTCTTAGGCCACGACGTGAATCCTAGCCGTTGCACCCGAAGCTGCTGCCGCACGTCCCCGCCGCCTACCCTTGCGCCGACTCCCTCGGCCGTGGGCTGTGCGCGGGACATGTGCTCGACGCCGGCTGCTGCTTCCGTCCGTCCGCCGTCGTCCCCCCTCGGCACGCCCGAGCAATGTGCCCAGTTCTTCCGCACGCAAAGCACTCCGCTTGCGCGAACTGGCACGGTGAAGGGGGGTGGTCACCACCGCAGCAAACGCACCTGCCATGCCGTGCCGCCATCTTGTTCACCGCCGCCTCCGTCGATGAGCCAGCCGCACGTGCTAGGCTAGCTCGCCCGCGTCCTTGGCCGCAGCCTCCATCTCCGGCGCTGCCTTCACGGTGTCTTCCAGCGAGGGGTTGGGAAGCTTTAGGAGTCGCGTCTGCATGGCGGGGTCGTTGATGCCACAGATGAAACGGTCCCGGAGCAGCGAGTCGAGCTGCTCCTCGAAGGCGCAGCCGCTCGCCAACCCTCCCAGCGCTGCGACGAACTGCCCGAGCGTCTCCCCGTCTCGGTGGCTCCGGTTATTGAAGCGAAAACGCTCCATTAACGTCGACGGAGCCGGGCTGTAGTGCGAGCGTAGCGTAGCGAGCAGCTCACCCAGCGGCTTGTCGTGCGGCGTGGCCGGCTTGAGCAGGTCGAGCAGGAGAGCGAAGACGCGGGTCCCGCAGCTGGCCAGGAAGATGTCGCGCTGTTTCGCCTCGGGTGTGTCGTTCGCCCGGAAAAAACACACCGACTTGCTCCTCGTAGACCGGCCAGGCGGACCCTTCACCCTCGAATGGCTCGAACCTCCCGTACAGCGGCATGGCGTAATGGCGGCTGGCTTGAGGGGGCGGTGTCTCGGCGTTCTCGGTGGCGGCGTTCACGGTGGCTTGGCCGCTCCGCGGGCTTCTTATCTCGTCGCCAGTGTCACGATTTAGACCCGCGTTCGTGAACCTGTGAGGGTAGGGGTACCGTCCAGCCGAGAGACGACATGCAGCGTGCTGGTGGTGACGGTGACTGACCCCCGAGCAGTCGTGCTCGGCGGTGTTTATTGTTCGGCCACACACAAGGTTGCCCACCGAGCCTGGTGGGGCCACTGAACTTAGCGGCCAACGAATATCAGGGATGGGGGGCGCCACACACTTGTCACACTGCGTTGTCAAGTAAACGAAGCAAATCACGGCCGCACAAGCTTGGCCCCGCACAGTCCAACACAGTCAGCAAACAGTCCACGGACACCCCTTCGTAGTGGACGCGTAACTGAAGTTCTCCCAAGACAGGTCGGCGGCCTACGTAGCAGGAAAGGTTGATATTGGAGGCTCTTAGACTTGGCCACTGCCTGCGGTGCTTCTTATAAAGTTCGCGAGAAATGACGCAAATTGGTGACCCGGTGTCTACCTCCATTGGCAATTCAATGCCTCCCCACGTGAATACTCGGCGAATCAGGGGCTCCAGAACGTTCTTCCTTTTAGACGCTAGTGTCGAGATATGGGCTGTTTCCATTTCCTGGTTAGAGGAGCCTTCTGTGATAGTCAACGTGTTGGTTCGCACCGCTCTGGAGCCGTTTGCATGCTGCGCACAGCTTCGGCACTTTCGTGCAAGGTGCCCTTTACGTTTACACTGATAACACCGTGACCTGGCAAAGGGACAACCGTCATCATCGTGCTTTCCACTACCGCATCCGCCACAGCTTTCGACTTCAGAAGTCTTCCGTTCCTCTTGTGGGTACATTTTTCTAGACGCATCTACTTTTAGTAGTGGTGTGTCCTCCGCGTTCATGTTTTTTACATCTGTTTCTGCGGCCTCGGCTGCCATTGCTATAGCCTCTGCTTCTTCCAGCGTTAAGTCTTTTTTGACAATAGCTGTTTCTGCAACGCACTAGAACGTACGCCGCAAACAATGCGGCCCCGTAGCATCCGGTCCAGAGTGCCTCCGAAGTTGCAGTTATCAGCTATCCGCCGAATTTCCACCAAAAAGGCGTGCATCGGCTCCCCTTCAGCTTGGCACCGGTTGAAAAATTTGTAGCTTTCGGAAATTTCGTTCTTTTTTGGTTCATAATACTCGTTGAGCGTGGCCACTGCTTCTTCATAAGTCGAGGAATTTGGCGTGCGTGGTGCTACTTTCCCTGCCAAAGTCTGTACCGTGGGGGTGCGCAATGCCGCCACAAGTAATGCTCTCTTTTTTGCTGAATTCTCAACGGCGTTCGCTTCGAAGTAACCTTCAACCTTGATAAGGTACGGTTTCCACTTATCTTTGCTTCCGTCGAAGTCTGGTAGCTTGAGATGGGCCATGTCGTCCAACGGCGTGGTGCGGTCTTCGGGTTCCTTTTTCGCGACTATCGCGTCTTCAGTCCTCGTCGCCACTGTTGCATCCCACGGGCCGCACAAAGGCGCGCCGAAGAACAGAGCTTACGCCGGTCAGCATGAGAGCAGAACGTCGATTTATTGTCAAAGCCAGGCTTGCTTATATTTGGTTCAAACGTAAGAGATAAAGGGGGTCGAGGGAGAGGAGCGGCGATAGCTGCCGCCGCGACACAAAGAAAGATGCGCACGTAACCGTGCGCGCCACGCAATGGTGACGTCGGCGCAGAATATGCAACAATGATCGCCATCACGGTCGACAGGCTCCCCCCTCCCCAAACAAAAACTGGGATTTGTTACTTAAACACAGTATATACCAAGCAGGATGCATTTTGCTCGAAAGCAGATGAAAGTTTGCTGATGAATACCAGTGCTTAAAAACTTCTTCGGGTAATTCTTTTGCGTGCCTCAAAAAAACTCAAAAGGGAAGTGCGTGATTTCGAAAGTAAACTTCTAGCACGACTCGGCCGAGGAATTGTATTTTTCACAATAAAAGCGCAAGCAACAGGAGACAAAAAGATGTCACAAACACAGCGTTTTGTAACAGCGCAAATAGGAGACGAAACGAAGAGCTGTGTTTGTGTCCTGTTCTTTTCCTGTCATGCTTACGCTGTTGCTGTGAGTGTGCACCAACTCGGCAAATCATCCATTTTAGCGTTACGTTATTCTCACTTTTCTGTCATCAACCAGGAGCTACAGCAAAAAAATCAGGAATGATTAGTGGAGCGGTGAGCTGGGCAAGATGGTATGGCGTCATTCTGGGTAACAGCGCGAAAAAAGGCGTGCAGGAAAGAAACGGACAGGACGAGCACTGGCTGCAACTACTTTATTCACGCGATCCTTACGGAAAATAAACGCTTACAACAGAAGAGCGAGAGAGCGAAAAACACCAAAACACTGGAATCCAATACACTCCCCAGGACCCCCTCTCTCGCACATCGTCAGCACTAAGCACCTTAACATGAAACTCATGAAGAATGAACAGTGGGCCGCACCGGGCTGATAACAAGGATACAAAACAACGGAACATCAAGCATCACGGCACATGCTAGCCAAGTACACGTATTCGTTGTCACTCAGCGCAATCGACGTTTGGCTAACACAATTAGCTCCCAATCTCCTGATGTGAAAACGTTCAATGACTTCCTGGCCTGTCTGCCTTGCGTGTCTAGAAAGAACGGTTGTTTCTCTAAGCAAAGGATAGCACCCGCTCCCGCATGCGTGGCAGTGGTCTGCCAGCCTGGAGTAGGTGGTCGCTTTTAGCGACCTTCTATGCTCCCCTAGGCGAGTGTTGACACATCGGCCACTCTGGCCTACATAGCTTTGCCACAAGACAGAGGAAGCCAATAAACAATACCCGTCTTGCACGGAACAAACCTTGGTCTGTGTTTAACACCACAGCTACCCTCTGTGCGATTGCCCTCTGCGCGGCTGCGCACTTGGGCACACATCTTGGTAAGCTTGTGAGGAACAGAAAAAACCACGCCAACACCATAGCGTTGCGCTCCTTTTTTTTAGCCTATGTAACATCCGATGTGCGTAGGGAACAACAGCAAACCATTCAGACTTCACTGCAGGGCCCAGAGCCTAAGCCAAGCCCAAGGCCGGGCTTGGCTGTTTTAGATGCGACTGCATCTCATTCACTCGCCTTGTCCCTCCATAAGGCGTTGTCCATCCACACCCCTCCCCCATTCTCCTCGCCGCGCGAGCTGCGCTCTCCGCCGCTCACCCCCTCTCCTCTCCGATAGCGAACACTCTGTCGCGAGGAGCATTGGATTGGATTCGATTGGATTGGCTTGGCTTGGCTTGGCTTGGCTTGGCTTGGATTGGATTGCATTGGATTTGGATTGGATTGGATTAAAGTGAATTGTGTTGGATTGTGTTGCGTCATAGCCGCGCCACGTTGCGTGATAACCGCGGCAGGGGGTTCACGGCACGTTTCACGCGATGGGAGAATCAACCTAACGGAAACAACAACGGAACCCCCTATGCGTTGCATCTACACAGGGGTTCCCGCAAGGGGAGGTGGAGGTAATTTTTCATGCGGAGTTTTTCACACTCGCCTGAGAGTACATGACGTGGGAAACCTGCGCATTGTAGCCGGTGAACTTGCTCTTGAAAGCTTTCTGGAATACTGTGCGGGCATGACTTCGTTAGAGCGGCTTCGAGGGATGAAAAAGCTACACCTTGCTTGATTACCTTCGAGTGACTAAAGGCGAAAGGAAGGAGGGGTGTCTTAGCACGTGGCTTATAGCACCATCACACATGGGACGGCAGGAAGGTCAGGCTCAAGTCAAGAAACTGAAGCACCTTTTCTTGCAGCATTTCAACTGTAAATTGGAGCCAAAGGCCACACTTATGAAAAAGGGGAAGAAAAGAGCGTGCTGAATTTGCGTAGTCCGCTGTTTTAAACATTACCAGAAAATCATCAACGTAGCGCAGCACGAGAAATACCTTTCTTTGTAGGCTGGCGGCAAGTTTCCTGTCCAGCCTACTTAAATAAATTTCCCTCAACACCGGGGCAACCCTGGACCCTATGCAAACCCCTTGCTTTTGAATAAATAGTGCTCCTTCATAGCCAACAACTGTCGACGTGACGTAGGAGGACAGCAGTACCAGAAAAGACGGAATAGATAGGCCGCAGGAGTTCCTGAAGGCCAGTACATCATTGGTTTCAAGGATGCATAACCTAACACTTTCCATGAGTTCATCGTGCGGCAAAGAATAGAAAAGGTCAGTAATATCAAAACTGATGGCGTGGCAGGATCCCGGATTGTTCGCCTGAAGAAGGCGTACCAGTGCCTCTGGATTCATAATACGGAAGGGATCTTGCACCTTCAAAGAGTTCAAATGCTCTTGGAGAAAGCAAGAGACCACATATTGCCATGTGTTTTGTTCTGTAACGATTGCGCAGAACGGCACACCCCTCTTGTGGGGTTTGCCCGCAAAAATATGTCCAGACTAGACTTTTGAGCCTTCTTAATCTTGGTTGCCATGCTTTCAAGTTTAAGGTCAATAAGCAATGCAACAGCATTCTGCCTAATCGTCTTGGCCTTAACAGAGACTCGTGCAAAGTGTTTTTGGATCGCTCCGAGAGCCTTCTCGTTAAACTGACCCTCCGGAATTATCACAAACGTACACTCCTTATCAGCTTCCACCAACCAAGGGTTCATGAAACCTCACTATAAAAGCGTTATAGCAAGCAGAAATTCATTGTTCAAAGCATTCGCCGCACGCTAAAAGCAACACCCTATTATGTTCAGAAACACTACACCCTCAATGTTAAAACAGAAGGTGTACTCAAGTGTCTGGCTTACTAATAACACAAACGATTTTCGCACTTCTATTGCGCGACAAATGTCCGACAAAGTGGTCCGATTCGACGCTATATTTTGGAAAAATGTGACTGCCATGACTAGCTGCTCGGGTGAATTTCAGACACGTGCTCCAATTCCTCAATGTCGTTTGTCATCGGCGTCGCTCCACTCAGTGTTTTCCCTCGATTGTTGCCTGCGTGTTTCGGCGACCTCCGCCATATTAAGGTGTGTGCGACCGAAATTCAAGAATAAAATTGTATGTTTCAACTTCAGGTAACCAGAAATATTTCTACTTCAGACTGCATGTTGCGTTTAAGCAAACTATGTGGAAACGTTTTGCGCGGTCAATTCCACTCGTCCATACTATTGGTGCAACTGGAAACATTGGTATAAAACTGCCTGATTGTGACTCTTCGCGCACGATGCGGGCAACGTAATCTTTATCTTATAACAATACAATGCTGTCTTATCTGGATTTTTTTGCATCGCGAATGTCGCGCAGCTTTGAGCCATATCATCCACCATAGCAAACTGCTTAAGAAAAAAATGAAGAAGCCAGACATAAAATGGAGCATCTTGCATTAGGGGTGCCAGGCTATAGGAACAGTTGCAAGACAGGCCCCACACTCCTACTGTGATACATGGCTTTTGCACGTCACATAAATTTTCGAACTTGCTATTGAATGTTTTTATGACGGGGAGACGAAAACCGCTTGGTCTACAGGCTTGTACGTCTCTTCCAAAGTGGACCGCGTTAGCACGCCCTAAAAACTCTGGAAATCAGTTCACGAACGTGAAGTCAGTAGCACGAACTCGGCATCTGTGCTCTGCACTTTACGCTAGGCGTACATGGCAGGCGTACAGAGCACCATTCTTGCAGAGAATAACTTAATCAAACTCATCCAATGTCGCCTCAAGACCACTGCACTGACGACGCAAGAGCAAGTCAGTAGTACTAATTTACGACCTCCGAATTAACGATTACTCAAAATGAAGCAAACATTCCCCATAACCCTACTCCACATATGCAAAGCAATCACAAAAGACTTGTATTGCGCCTGCGTTCAGGCCTCAATCCAGCCATCGGAGAACCACGACTGCTGACCGACGGAACCAGAATTGGCAGGCAGATACTTCAACGACAACACTATTACCAGATACTTGTTCAAGTACAATGTGCCGAAATCCTATCGTCATCAGCGCCCCAGAATTGAAATATACAAAAAAGCTCAGGGGACTACAAGTCATCCGCGTCGTACACACCGGACAGGCTTTTACTTAGTAATTCTCTTCGAAGCAGTCAAATTATTCCTGCGTGATATCGAGCCTGAACTTCGGAAAGCGCAATGATTGGGCGTACCACGTCGGCCCTAATTAGTTTTCATGTACCCAACGTAATATTTTCTCAGAAGGGTAGAAGCCTGTTGGGGCGTTGGCGCCCATTCAGAGTCTTTGCGGGTGCGCCACCTTGACTTTCTGATATAACTTCACACACCACCGGGACGTATGACCCACCCCCGACCACTCCAATTGCCGCAACTGCGTACTCAGAGAAGCTCTACAGGCCCACGAGTACGCGCCCAATGGCAAGCAGTGCGCTCTTCCTCATGGCACCAAAACACGGGACTGCCCCAACACATACCGCTCATTCCAAAAGTGAACCTCGCCTCCTTTCATGAGAACATGGCCCACCATAGTCAACCTTGAACTACCCATCACAGGCAAGCTGGCTTGAAACAGCCATGTGCGCTCCTTATGACGACCACTTCCTGCGCACTACGAAACCTCTCTTTTCAATCACCACATCAGACCACCCGGCAGAGAGCAAGCTGCAGAATGATACCATGTCCGCCTGAGTAGAATCCTTTTATTAGGCCAACACCGCTTCCCCGCAAAAAAAAAACACACTGCACCCTTACACGTTGCATTAATTTGAGGGCCTACGTACATATTTACTCGCAACAAGCGGAAATCCCTCACAACGAACAAAGAAATAACAAACGCCCTCCAGAATCGGCCATGAAACATGACCTCTGCTGGGATGTTACACCACACCATCTCTTATAACAGCAAGAAGCTGGTACAACTTACTGGCACACTCACCTACCACATTACCGCCCTGCAGCAAACAAACCACACGACTTCTCTCCTACAGCTAAACAAACACAGATTCACTGAACAATGATCAAAAATACACAGCGATTACTGCTGATATCTACATTTATTATCTATTACTGGAATTGAAGGTACTTTAAATGCAAAAAAGTCAAACTAGGGCACAACCCCCTGTCCTCACCTCTCGATATTATGGCCGTTCCAAACACCGGTACCCCACAGCCGGTACTGCAAGAATACTACACCTACACTCAAGATTCTACAAGCCAAACTGCAATTTTAACAGCGGGAAAGCTTCATTATACAACAATCTCTAATGGGCTCCGGTGAGGTTCTGCTTGAGGGCCTACTATTATTTCTAAATGAACTTCGTTGGCGGCAGGTACCCGAGAGCCGGTGTGATTGATTGGTTGTGAGCGAGCAGGGAATTCTGCATTTTCTCTGGCGCTGGGGACAACGAAGGCAGCGGGTCGTGTTGGTGATCAAAGGCGCTTGTAGTGGATCAAGAAGGGGCAGCTACTGGGGTACCCCTAGCGCGGAGCAAGTGCAGACAAAAATAGGACAATCAGCAGCTAGCAAGAAAAGCTATGCGTCGGGTTATATAGATATGAAGAAAGCAATATAGGCAATACACTGAAAGGCAGGCTAGTTGGTGACAATTCATAGCTGTAACTTGAAAGCACAAAAAAGCGAGGGCTCTCCGTCGACCCACCCCGTCCCCCAACCGGCCAGCACCCTGCTGAGATGGAAGAATACCAGTCCTACACCAGCCGTGGACCAACCCTTTTCAACAGTTCGCAGTTGCCCTACCCATAAGAGTAGCCGAACTGCTGTAGCGGTGCTGAGTTTGCACGTGGAAGGTCCCCTCGCTCACGCTGGGGAAACTAAAATCACCAACATCTGGATGTGAAGTTGCAGAACGGTGGAAAATCGAAAACCCTTCAACGATGCAAGGACGCCCCAAACCCGGTGATTCACGACATGCCCTCAGTCCGATGACCCGATTGAATCCTGACGTCACTCCCGAACTCGACGAAAGCGACACGGCGCAACGCGTACCCGATATGACCAAGCATGCCGCTGTTGAGTCTATGTAACGACGACGCATAGTGCTCAACATTTAGGACGCAGAAGACGAGACACGATACCCTGATGCACACGAACGCGAGGAATGCGGCGTCCGACGTGTCCACTTTTCTATCGGTGACTTTGATGTAGTCGCCATCATAGACACGGGAGCGGGCTACTCGGTGACGAGCGGATCATTCGCGTCTAAGCTGGAGAAAGTAAAGACCAGATGGGACGGTCTGCACATACGCACACCCGGAGGCCATCACGTAACGCCAAGTGGAACGTGCAGATCACGCGTCATCTAAGACGGCACAACATACCCTGTGGCGTTCATTGTTTTGCCTAACTGCTCCCACGACGTAATTTTTGGAATGGACTTGTTGACGGACAATGGTGTAATAATTGATCTGCAGACCAAGTCGACAAATTTCTCTCTCGGTCACTCCCGACGCCGGAACTGAAGCCCGAACACCGGGCTGCTGCAAGGACCGCCGATGATCATGTCACCCGGCGACCCTGCGCGATCTTGATGACCACGGTCTACTGCGACGATGCTGCTCCTGACGCCGACGCTATCGAAAATAGTGGCCAAATGTTGCTTCTGGACCGCGGTGCCTCCGTCGCTAAACGTATTGCGTGTTTTGAGCAATGGCAATTCGACCTTTTCGTCAGTAAGTTCACGGAGGAGCACCAGCATTTAAACAAGGGCGCTGCATTTGCGTTCCTCGAAGAAACGCAAGAAGCAAGTGATGTCATTTCGCCAGCCAATTTTCAACACGCATCCCAAGAAACATTTAGGCTTCCCCATACTTTCGACGGAAATTTGGCGGTACCGCAAAAAAATGGTAGAAATTATTGGCTTTGCTGCGTCCCAACAGCGAGTGTTTTTGGTCCAACTCAAACTTACGTAAGACAACTCTAGCGAAGCACCAATTAACAACAGAAAATGCAGCCCGACCTATCCGACAGTCATCGTACCACATGTCTTCGCATGAGTGGGAAGCCATCCGGGCATAAGTGGAAGACATGCTTAGCGACGACATTATACAGCCCTCAATAAACCCCTGGGCTCTGACGGTCGAACTGGTGAAGAAAAGAGAGGGCACATTAGATTTTACACTGACTACAGGCGACTGAACAAAATCATCGAAAAGAACATATACCCCCTGCCACGATTCGACGGCGCCCTCAAACACCGCTGCAACGAAAAGTACTTGTCATCGATGGATCTAAATGCAGGCTACTTGCATTTAGAAGCTAACAAGAGAGACCGATAGAAGACTGCGTTTATTACTCCGGAGAGCCTGTGCGAGTTCAAGGTGATGCAGTTCAGCCTGTGAACGTCGCCAGCAACCTTTCAAAGAGTCATGGACACCGTGCTGGCTGGCCTGAAGTGGCACACCTGTCTCGTACACGTCGACGACGTTGTGGTTTTGGCCCGAAATTTCGACGAATACCTTCGGATATTGGAGTCTGTAGTCGACGCAGTTTGCACGTCGGGGTTAACGTTCAAGTCTGTAAAGTGCCGGTCTGCGTACGAGGAACTCATGATTTTGGACCATATTGTCTACACCGACAGAGTTCTGTCTTACCACGCAAAAACTTCAGCCACTTAAGGCCGAAAGACAAGCAACTTAAGGCCGAAAGACAAGAAGGGCGTGCGATCATTTTTCGAACTGTGCCCTGACTACCGGCGATTAGTTGCAAGCTTCGCACGTGTTGCAGCGCCGCTCACGGGTTTCAAGAAAGTTATCACCCCTTTAAGCTGAAAAATGCCCACGAAAACACAGTCTGCGACCTAGAGCAATGATTGCAAAGCCCGCCCGTCGTCGTTCATTTCGACGAAAACGCGGAAACAAAATGTGCACGGACTCTAGTGATATAGGCTTGGCTGCCGTCCTCGTGCAAAAGCAAGGAGGTTGCGTAAAGTAATCGCTTTGCCAGCCGTGGTCTGTAGAAAGAGGTGAAAAACTACTCAGATTCCCAGAAAGAATGCTTCGCCATTAAAAAAGGCCATTGCAACATTTCGTCCATACGTGTATGGTAGACTCTTCAAGGTTGTGACAAACCACCATGCGCTGTGTTGGCTCCCCAATTTTCAGGACCCCTCTGCCAGTATTGGATGGTGGAGGTTGCTCCTGCAAGAGTTCGATGCTACAATTGTCTATAATTCCGGCAGGAAACACTCCGACGCCGATTTCCTGTCCCGCGCCGCCATCGACCCATCACCAGAAGACTCCGATGAAGACAGCGCGTTCTTCGGAGTCGTCACCGAGAGCGACCTAGCAGCCCAGCAGCGCGCTGACCCCGACTTACGGTCATGATCGACCACCTCGAAGGACGCAACGTCATCGGGCCTAAAGCGTTCTAAGCGAAATTACCAGCATTAAGCCTGAAAAACTACTTCCTCGTTAGGAATGATCTCAGCCCCGGAAGAGAACTAATTGTCTTCTTCTAATCCCCGCGCACTCTCATGACGAAATTTTGGAAGCATGCCACGACGAAACGTCTTCCAGACATCTCGGCAAAGCTCGCACTATTGAAAAAACCAAGGCCAGGTACTGTTGCCCATCCTCCCCCCCACCTCGGCGGCCACCCACTACGTCCTCATCTGCCGTGGCTGCCAGCGACGAAAACCGGCGCCGACGACACCCTCCGGACTTCTGCGGCCAATCGCAGTCCCACCGAGGCCCTTCCAAAAGATTGTAATGAACCTTCTGTTCCGGTTCCCTACTTCACGATCCGAGAACAAGTGGATTGTCGTAGCGACAGAATACATGACGCGCTACGCAGAGACGGCCGCTGTCCCGAGGGCGACTGCACAGAAAGTCGCGCAGTTTTTCATAAACCAAGTTATGCAGCGACATTGAGCCGCTGAAGTCGTAATCACGGATCGACGACCAGCCTTCACTTCGGATCTTATGCAAGGCATCTTACTCCACAGGAACACGGATCACCGAAAAACGATGGAGTACCACCCACAAACGAACGAACTTACCGAACGTCTGAACAAGACGATCGCGGATATGCAGTCTATGTACGTCGACGTGAAACATAAGACTTGTGACGAAGTCCTTACGTGTGCCACGTCTGCGTACAACACAGCTATCCAGGACACTACGCAGTTGACACTGTTCGAGCTTCTCTACGGAAGTGGCCGACGACAGTGCTTGGAGTGATGCTTCCCCACGTAGAAGACGACGTCTGAACGCTGACGTCCAATAATACCTTCAACGTGTGGAACATGCTCGCCAGCTCACTCGTGATCACACAACGGAGCAGCACCATGTAAATTCCGGATGCTACAACCTCCGACACCGAGACGACGGATGCCGCCCAGGAGAGCGTGTGCGGGTTTGGACTCCCATTTGACGACCTCACTGATACGCTTCTGCGACGGTTTTTTGGACCCAACCGGATTCTACAACGTGCAGGGCAACATAACCAGGAGGTGATCCCCGATGGTGTTAAGTTGAACAGCGCAGAGACAGGACTATTAGCAGAAGCGACAAACACGGGCGCTGCTAACAACTGTTTATTTTTAGAAGGAAAGAACACTTATAAGGGTACAAAAATTAGCATGGTTATCAGAGAGCGGATTTTATAACGCGGGAAGGCATGGCAAACAGGCAGGGAAGCTCTTATCTAGCATGCACCAGAATATATAGGCCAAACGTGAGCTCCTCTTATCCGGCCAGATAATCGATTTTATTATCCAGCAAAGCCACCGACGGTGTGCTGACGCATGACGATCCTCTGCAGCGAATGAGTAATGCCTCGCACATTTCACGTGTGCGCTGGCCACTATACCTCTTCAGGGCATTGCAGGCTTCAAAATCAGGCGCGCACAAATCGCAAGTTTTAACATGCTGGACAAGCATGCTTCCTGCCTGTCCCGGTTTTCAGCGAGTTGACATGTTCGCGCAGCCTCTCATTGAGACATCGTCCCGTCTGACCGATGTACGAATGTTTACAAGACAACTTTATTTCGTAGACGACCCCTTATTCGCATTGGACGAAGGGCGTGGCGTGAATCTTAGTGCAGTGCTTGCGTGCTTTCTCCTGGTTGACTCTCTTGCAAAACCGGCCCAGCTTGTTGGGTGCTTGTTGAGATAGGGAGCGCCCATGTTTTTCGCCTCTGCTTTTAGTTTTGTCCCTGCGCGGTTGAACTTAAGGCAATGAATAACTAGCCCAGTTACAAACCCTCCCCGATGGTGAATCCGGAACATCACGACAACGCACGCGGCCAGAAATCGTCGAAGTGATTCGCTTAAAACCTTATTATGCAACATGACTGATTTTTGTGTTTTTAGATTGTTTGTGTGCGGGTGTTCGGACTAGCATAATATTTTAGCATCGCGTCGCTTGGGGGGCAATGCCGAAAGCCATCAATGCGTTTGTTTATTATTATTTTGTGTTTATCACATGGCTGCGCGGCTTGTTTCATTCTTTATTTTTATGCCGCACGTGTTATCTGTTTTTATAGGAAAAACGCATCGAAATAACGTCAACAGATCAGAATAATCTTCTTCAATCTGCAATGTTCTGGGTGTAAATTTACGGTTTGGGGAACACTCGCGCCAAAAGATAAATTCTCGCGTTACAGGGGTAGCGGTATTCAATTTTCCGGCACTTGCCTACGCACGACACTTTTTTGACTGCTGCTTTGCCGCCTGTGTATTATTTGAGCTGTTAGCGGAGCACAAGTTCGCTCCAAAAAACCTGTCTTTCCTTTAAAACAGCTGCGTCGTCTTTGTGTACGCGACACCATCATTTGCAGAAAACGGGTTTATTACAACTGTCAAAACATCTCTGATGCGGCCCTACCCTTTATCCCAGATAGAGTATATGTCTTAGACCAGCCGTTGCACAGCCCGTTTCAACCAGTCGCCGCCCCCGTAACAATACTCATTGCCGTGACGCCGAAATAACGTCGTGTTCGCCCGTTGAAAGTCCTGGATACCAGGAAGGCCAAACTGAGAATTGAGGTGAAGTCGCACTGCAGTTAAAACATAATAAAACCGTACAACAATGCAACTACGCAACGAATACTGTGGTTTACGACGCTACCACAACCAGACGCCCCGATGAAAATGAGACGTGAACACGCAGAGAGCCTCACGGTGCTACGCACACTTGACATTACAGAGCCTCCCGCTGAGAATACGACAACCAGAATGGCGAATTTGTGGCCAAACGTCCACAGCACAAGCCGAGATACGACGTTCCGACGCACCCGTATCTCGTGAAAGTTTCGTCTGACGTCGAGTTGGCCATAAACGGCTTTCGTATCTTTGACCACGTAAACATGGGAGTGAACTATTCAGTACTGAGCCAATCATTCTCCGTCTAAGTGCAGGACAGTTACAACAAGATGGGGTCGTCCGTCGGCACGCAAAGCAAGAGGACATTTTATAACGCCAATTTGAACGGACGCATCACGCGTCACCATATACAAAACCGCTTGCCCGGCAGCATTCGTCAATTTTCTAACTGCTTCGCGAAATATTTCTCGAAATGTATTTTAAAACTAACAATGGCGCATTCATTGATCTGCATAGAAAGTCAATAAAATGTTTCTCTATTCACTGCAAAACGCCGGAACCAAACCCTGGACACGGTGTTGCTGTGAAAACCACCGATGATCTCATCACCTTGTACCCACACACCAATACGTTTGATGATGACCGCGTATTCTCAAGAGGGTGTCCCTTACATCGACGCTACCATAGCGAGTGTTTGAGGTTTGCTTCTAGAACGCTGTTTCTCCGTCGCAAAGAGCATTGTGTATATTAACTGAAACAAATTCCATGGTTTGGTCGCTAATATTACCAATGAGCACCTAAATAAAACAAGTGCGCTTCAATTGCGTTTCTAGTAGAAACACATGAACCAAGTGAAGTGAACGCGGTCGCTCACTTTCAGCGCTCCCCTGAAGATTCCGTCAAAGCTCTCGCATTGGTTCGACGGGATCCAGGCTCTACCGTCAGAAAAACCGGGGAAATTATTACCGTTTCAGCTTAGCTACAGTGAGCGTTTTTCATCGAACCCAAGATTACTTCAGACGCCTCTACCAAAGCACCCATTATTAGCGAAGATGGAGCCGGACATACGCGACGGTGATCGCACCGCGTGTCTTTACACGAGAGGGAAGCCATCGATACCAAGACGAAGGCGTGCTCCGCGAGGACAATACACACCGAAAAGCCGCTGGGCTGCGCCGGTCTTGCAGGTGGAAAAAAAATGAGCGCACATTAATTTCTGCGTTGAATACTGGCGGCTGAACAAAATCACCAAAAAGCACGTAAACACCTGCCACAAATTGACGATGCACGTGACCATCTGTGCGCACTGAATACTAATCATCGATGGATGTGAAGACAGGCTACTGGTAGATTGATGTGTCCGAAAGATACCGGTAGAAGACAGAATCATAATCGCCGATGACCTATACGAATTCAAGGTGATGCCATTTGGCCTGTTCGTGGCACCAGCAGCGTTTGAAGCAGTCATGGACCCTGTGCCAGCTGATCTAAAGTTGCCCACCCACCCCGTACATCTAGACGATGTTCTGGTGTTCTCCCAGACTTTTGACGGAGTCTGTACTCGAGGCCATTCGTACGTCTGTGCAATGCTGAATCATGCAAAGTGTCGATTCGTGTTGGAAGAACTCAAGTGGGTGGGCCACGTTGTCAACGCCACCACAGTCCTGCCTGACCCGATGAGAATTTCAGCCATCGCGTACTCCTTAAAACGGAACGACAAGGCTGTGCAAAGATTCCTCGCACTGTGACTGTGCTAGCAGCGCTTCCTCAAAGAATGCTCTCGCTTTGGAGCGACACCTAGGCGCGTGATAAAAGTTAGCCCCCTTTCAGCTCAGAAAACGCCACACAGAAAGCATTCTGCGAGCTACAACAACGCCAGCCAAGCCCACTTGTGCTCGCTCATTTCGACAAAAACGCCCAAAACTGAAGCGCACATGTACGCCAGTGATGTAGGCTTGGTGGACCTCCTCGCCCAAAAGCAACGCGGCTGGGGAAAAATAAACGCTTATGCCATCTGTGGGCTGTTTAAGTAAGACCTCTGAGAAAGAGTGCCTTGCTATTGTATTTTTTTCAAACTTCTGTCCGTACGTGTATGGTAGACCATTGATTGTTGTAACAGGCCAACATGCACTGTTATGGCTCGCTAATTTTTAGGACTCATTTGGTCATGTCAGGCGGTTGCGCTTGCGCCTGCAAGAATTCGACGTTGCGATCATCTATGAATGGGTCAGAAAATACTCCGAAGGCGACTGCCTCTTGCTCGCTCCAGTGGTACGACCACAACAAGACTCCTATGAGGGCTTGGGTTCTTCGGACTCGCGTTGGAGAGCGACCTTGCCGCATAGGAGCGTGCCGACCCAGAGTTTCGCGTGATAACCTGCTAGCTCTAAGTACTCCACGTCGCCGTGTCATGGGCCGTCAAACGCAATTTTGCTGCATTCAGCCTGAACAACTCTGTCCTTCTGAGAAACATTTTAACCCCGAAAAGAGAACTGATGTTCTGGTCATCACGCAGACTTTGTGAAAAAATTCGGAAGCTTGCGACGTCAACCCACTTGATAAATGGGATATATAATAGGATATGTCCACTTTACAAGGGCAATAAATGGGATGCAATAGGGCTTAGTGGTGTAATCAATCAATCAATCAATGTTTATTAGAGTGCCCAGGAACAGCCGAGGCCTTGGTTCTGGCGCACTGAGGAAGACAAAATGCGGCACTAATATACAGCAGAAACTCACAATATAAACAGTCAACAAGAAGAACAAGCGAAGAAGAAGAAAAAAAAAGAGCAGTAAAACTCTAAGGATAATAAAAAGGTATTCCAAACACAATTAGACGATTAAGAAACTCTAATGGTGGATCAATGGCAAAAGTATATGGAACAATGGTCACAGCAGTTGGGTGAAGTAAGCAGACATAAAAACATATTCGCAGATATAGGCGAAAACACAAAGCTTCAATTAAACATGAATGTATGAAACAAAATACAGGAACTGATTTATGAAAAACAGCAACAGAAGATGGAATAATAATAATAATAATAATAATAATATTAATAATAATATTTTTATTTTTCTTAGAGGACCGATGAAGCCTTAACAGTTATAAAACATGGACACGTCGTATGTTACTGTAGTCTAGTCGACAAAACAGAACTGGTAGTACAATTCCTAGTCTATAAAAGCATAACTGGTAACACAGAAGAATACTGTAGCATGAACGAAAGGATAGCCAGCATTGCAATTAGTCTTTATTGGAGATACAGTTTCAAAGTGGTACAAAGTGGTACAAAGATTCAAAGTGGTACAAAGTGGTACAAAAAAAGAGGTACAAAGTGATACAAAGATGGTACAGCACATACTCCGACCTTGACTTGGCTATTGGTTCTGCAGTTCTCTTTCCATGTCTTGAGTGGGGTGTGGGCACGGACCCATATGATAGTGACCACTTCCCCATTTCAATACCATATAAAGGTAAAGGCCCATGCAGTCCATCTTCCCATAACAGGTTTATAGATTCAAACGCAAACTGGAGTAAATTCACAGGAACATCTACACTACACCACACAACCATAGAACACCTACACGTGGTGGAAGCGGCCCAACTCATCACGGCGCACATACTCGACACCGCCGAAAAGTTCATTCCCCAGTACTCCAGTGCGTCCCGCAACCCAAGGAGGCTCTGGTAGAACGAGGACTGTATGCTGGCGCGAGAGGCCCAGAACAAGGCGTGGGGTATCCTTTGTCGATACCCCACGTCAGATAATCTCATTTCTTTTAAAAGGCAAAGGCTCTTGGGAAGCGTGTGCGTTGTGAGGCAAAAAGGGAGAGTTGGCGCGCCTTCCCCACTTCTATCAACTCATACACCGATACTCACAAAGTCTGGACACGAATACGCAAACTAAAAGAACAACAGACACACAGCCTGCCCCTGGTTAGCACAACAGGGGACTCACTCGAAGACCAGGTGAACACGCTTGCACAACACTTCGAACGCGTGTCCAGATCAGCACATTACACCAACTCTTTCATTAAACGCAAAGCAT
Source organism: Haemaphysalis longicornis (assembly GCF_048455015.1). NCBI lineage: Eukaryota > Metazoa > Arthropoda > Arachnida > Ixodida > Ixodidae > Haemaphysalis > Haemaphysalis longicornis. Next base: position 208,370,609 of record NW_027526361.1, on the reverse strand, counting down.
CATGTAAGAAGTCGTCCTTGTGAGACAGTAATAAGTCGAACTCATAACACCCCCTTTTAAGTTCATGAGCTAAAGGTCGCACTCGGTACTTGTAAGCCTTCAGCTCCAGGTGCAGACAGGATTCCATACACATTGATACAACACCTAAATGCAGGCACACTTGAAACACTTCTTCACCTCTACAATAAAATGTTCCTTTCGGGGCACATTCCGCGCTCTTTGAGGGAGGCCTTAGTAGTGGCTTTCCTAAAGGAAGGGAAGGACCCTTCCTCTCCTGTCGGTTATGGTCCCATTGCCCTGACAAGCTGCCTGTGTAAGCTCTTCCAGAAGACGATAAACAGGATACTTGCGTATTTCTTAGAATACAATGGTCTTCCCGAGAGCTACCAGGCAGACTTCAGGGGTCCATCTACCAACGATAATTTTGTTGCATTCGAGTCTTATATCAAAGATGCTCTCCTCCACAAGCAATACTGTATGACAGTATTCTTTGATCGTGAAAAAGCGTACGATACCGCGTGGCAGTACGGCATCTTAAGTGACCTGAAGTCCTTCGGCTGTCGGTTAACATGCTGAACACACTTGCCAGCTACTTATCTGAAAGAGCGTTTTGCGTGCGAGTTGGAATTGCACTCTCTAGGTTCATGTGCAGGAAAACGGTGTGACGCCAGGTGGAGTGAGTCACAACGGTTTTAAATATAATCCGGGAAAGTGTACTTCTGTTTTATTTTTTAAAAGACGTGGCATTCGGCCTGATCCAGACATCAAACTCAATGGTGTCTCAATTCCAGTCAGAAATAAACACAAGTTTTTAGGTGTAGTCCTTGCCAACAAGCTCACATTCATTCCACATATAAAACTTACACATAAATGCTTGAAGGCAATGGATATACTCAAGGTTCTCTCCCACTCTTCATATGGTGCTGACAAACAACTTCTTTTACGTGTTTTTTCTATCCTGATCGGTTCACGATTGCACTATGGAAGTGTGTTTTATGGGTCAGCAAGTAAACCGTCTTTCAAAATGCTGGACCCAGTGCTTCATCTGGGGCTCCGCCTGGCATGTTCCACCTTCCGTACTAGCCCCGTCCAAAGCCTCTATGTGGAGTGTAATAAGTGGAGCCTACAACGTCAGCGAGCATACACAGATCTCCTTTAAGCTTTGAAAATTTCATCCATGCCTCACCATTCTTTTAAATCGGTTTTTTATGATACATTCACGACTGAACCCCTCCTATATCGACCATTGTTCTCTGCGCCCTTCTCTTAGAGTTAGAGAGGAAGCGTCAGAGCTTGATGTCTCCTTTTAAAACACCATCCAAACTCTCTAGCAGATTTTATAGCACCATGGCATCTCCGCCCTGTATCATGCGACACATCTTTCACACATGTAGATAATAACCGAGCTCCCACATGTGCAATTCTGAACCATTTCTTGTATTTGCAGCCGAACTATGAGTGCTCTGAATTTTATACAGACGCCTCTAGAACTGCCACCTCTGTGTCCTGCGCGGCGCATGGGCCCGGCCTTAATGTGACTAGAACTCTGAATAGCCATACTAGTATCTTTACGGCAGAGGCCTATGGTGTACTTCATGTTTTCAATCATATACTTCTAAGCCATATCCCACAACCCATTATCTATACAGATTCCCTCAGTGTTGTGCGGGCATTGTCATCAACAAAGTCTACGAAATACCCCGTTGTCAATCTGATCGTCAAGGGTATTATGTCTCTGTATGTACGCAAATTTGAACTGGTCCTTTGCTGAGTCCCTGGCCACTCTGGTATAGCCGGGAACGAAGCCGCGGATCAAATGGCTGCTGCTGCTACACTCTCGAATGCAGTACACATAACCACATTACCCTACACCGACGTGAAACTACATATCTGACAACAGCTTCGCAAAACATGGCAAACACACTGGAGCAAACAAACAGACAACAAGTAACACGTAATAAAAACCCCACTTGGGACCATACACCACCGACACACGCAATAAATACATCGAAGTCGCCTTGGCTTGATTCTGGGTAAGGCACAAGCACGCAACGCACTCGCACCTCCTCACTGGATCTCCAAGACCTCCGTGCAGCAGGTGCGGAGAGGCCCTATCCGTGATCCACACCCTCATACAATGCCAGGCACCAGAAACCACACGACACAGGCACTTCTACTATACACACAACACAATCCACTACACCCATCGTACTTTTTGAGGGACGACCCCATAATCACCCATAAATGTACTTTTAAGTTTCTTAGCAAAGTCAAGTTTTCAAATCTCAGTTCTTATCATGCACCTTGACAACCTCGCCCTTTACACCAGTCATCTTCTTTACGTTGTTTTACATTGTTTATTTTTACTCGCTCTCATGTTATCACTTTTGTTTGGAGCTCTTTCCCATTAGTTGGCCTTGCGCCATTAAAACTAAAACATCATCATCATCATTCATGCTTGTTTTTTATGTCTTACTATGGCGCAAGTTGTGAAAACCTCTAGGATGTCAATAAGGTGCATATTTGTTTCGTATGAACTGGGCATTGTATACTGTACCATTTAGAACTTGTTCTGTTAATTTTTTCTCTTTCTTTTTTATGTTTTCATCTGTTCTTTTTCGACCTTGGTTGGTCGACTGAGGTTCAACTTGTTTCTGTTCATTTTTTCAAATTTTTCAACATATGACATTTACTTTTATTAGAGAACGGCAAAGCTGCGCTACCGGGCAACGTGTGTAAATGGGGTAGTGTCGTCGTCAAGCCAGCGCCGGTGCTGCATTGTTGACCACACTTCTTGCAACGTGAAATTTAAATGCATAAATAAATAGTTTTGAATTTGAATTTGAATTTCCATAATTTGGATTTCTTGTAAAACTTCAGAGTTATCGGAATCAGCAAGCCGCCACCTATTGTTGCCCTATATACAAGAAACAGTAAAATTGGGCGGCGTGCTAGCCATATTATAGCCAGGACTCTTGTAAAAGGACATGTGATCAAAGATTGGTTATATGAAATTTAAGATCCGTGTGAGCCTCATATACTGCACGAGAATTGCACTGAAGGATACGTGGCAGTTGATAATGGCAGTTGATATCAACCACAGATGTCTCCGAATTGCTATCCTTGGGTTTTACTTAGGAATGGTCTTTTTGCCGTGTCTCACTTACCCTGACAGTGATCTCTCACTTTCACGGCGTCTCAGTAACATTGCAATAGCTTGAACGTCCATATAAAACTCATAATTTGGGTCGAGATTGGAGCAGTAGGGCTGACCTGCGAAGCCCTACAGACAGGAGTCAAAACCTGAACAGTTGATGTCACACCATAATTAGGGTTTCCTTCGTCAATATGACCAGACCTCTGGAGGTCTGTGAGTGATGGATTATTGACGGGGACGCCGGTTGCGTTGTAGGACTCCACCCTGCTCCGTTTCCACGACATAGCTTCGTGGTCATCGTGCTGGGCTGAGTACTGTAGCCTTGACCTGGTCGGGTCGCACCCAGACACACTGGCCTGTTCGGAACGATAGCAGATCTCGAGCTCTGTGATGCCTGTCAGCGGCCTGTTTCCGCTTGTAGGCTGCGTCTTTGCTCCTCACGTCTTTCCTCAACGGCCAGGGAGGACGTAACTGGGAGTCCTGTTTTGGAACTTTGCTTCGGAGTTATCGCCCCATCAAGAGCTGGGCCGGGCTGAAGCCGTCGACTCCTGTGGTGTCCCGGTAGCTCAGCAAAGCCAGATGAGGATCTGTTGCTTTGCGGAACAAATCCTTGATGGTCCTGACCATTCTCTCCGCCTCTCCGTTCGATTATGCATAGTTCTGGGTGCTGATGACGTGGTCAAAGCCGTAAGGTGCCGCAAACGCTGCAAACTCACGCGAAGAGAACGGTGGACCGTTGTCCCGTCTGACCTCTCGCGGATTCCCATGGTGGGCAAAGATGCTTTTGAGGACGTCAATGACTGCCCTAGCCGTTGTGCACCTCAGGGTTACAACTTCAGGGTAGCTGGAGTGGTAGTCCACCACCAAGATGAATTTCTGGCTGCGGAGATGGAACAGGTCCATGCTGACAAGTTCCCAGGGACATCCAGGTAGGACCGTGGAGACCAGAGGCTCTGCAAGATTCACCTGAGTGGAATCACATTGCTCGCTGTTGGTTACCAGAGGAGTAATGTCTGCCGAAATGCCAGGCCACCAAATGAACGCTCGAGCGAGAGCTTTCGTCCTGTTGATGCCTTGGTGTCCTTCGTGCAACAGCGTCAAATCAGCCGGCCGAAGGGAATGTGGGATGATCATCCTGGTGCATTTCAGTAGAACACCGTTGCATACAGAGAGCTCATCTGCTGCTGAGGCGTACTGGGAGAGGTGCAATGGTAGCTTGGACCTCTGTGGCCAACGATTCTGGCAGAAGGAGGTGAGGGCTCTCCATTCGCCATCGGACTCTTGTGCCTGTCGCACGTCCTGTGGGCTTAGTGGCAAGGCTTCTGACATGCTGCTGACCACTTGAGCTGCAAACAACTGCACGGTGTCCAGGGGGAGGGACGCCTTTTGGGTGATGCGTGACAAGGTATCTGCCATAGCGAGCAGCTTTCCTGGCACGTGCAGCATCCGGAACTAGTATCGCATGGTCTTTAACCAGAGCTTATGTATGCGAGGCGGCAGCACGTCCAGCTTCATCTTGCCGAAGAGTGAAACGAGTGGTAGGTGAACTGTCTCAACATCAAAGGTGATGCCGCGGACGAATTCGTCAAACCGTTGGATAGCCCATGTTGTTGCTAACGCTTCCTTTTCTGTCTGGCTGTAACGCTGCTCTGTCTCGGTCATTGACCTCGAAGCAAACGCAACTCGGCAGCGCTCTCCAGAGGGCTGTGCCTGCAGCAAGACTGCGTGGAGTCCGAATGAGCTTGCGTCAGCCGAAACTGTAGTGGCGTATGACGGATGGTACTTGGCCATGCAACGGTCTGACGTCAGAAGTTCCCTGATTTTCTCGAATGCAGCATTTTGTTCATGTTGCCACACCCAACTAACAGAGTTGCGTAGAAGTGCTCTGATGGGAGCTGTGACCTCCGAGATACATGGCAAAAACCGGGCAAGATGGTTCACCATTCCGACCAGTCGCCGGACACCTGCGATGTCGGTTGGAGCCTTCATGGCTTTGATTGCTTCGACCTCGTCTGGACTTGGCCTGATGCCTTGTGCTGAAATGATGACTCCTAGGAAGGTGACTTCGGAGACACCAAAACGACACTTGTCTTGGCTCAACGTGATGCCTGCTTTTGCAAGGCAAGACAGCACCTGGCCCAGTCTGGCATCGTGCTCCTCGCGCGTGCGCTCAAAGATCAGATCCCTCCAGTATCGGCCAAATGGGGTGATGAACGTTGTGAGCTCTTGGGAGTCTGCAGAGAGATTTACCTGGTGGAAGCTGGCTATTGCATCCAGCTTTGAGAAAACTGTTGCGTCGCCAAGGAGGCCAATGACGTGCTCTACAGTTGGTAGAATGTGGCGTTCCCGAAGGACAACCTTGTTAAGCTGAGTCAAGTCAACGCACAGCCGGTAGGAACCATCCGCTTTCCGGACTAGAACGAGACCAGAGCACCACGGGGTTGGGCTGTTGACCCTGCGAATCACGCCTCCTTCCTCTAGTATGTCAAGCTCGTGGCGGACGACCTCGAGCTGCGGGATGGGAATCCTGCGAGGCGCGCTTAGGGAGAAGGGTACGGCATCAGGTCTAAGGAGGTTCGTGTACTCGTCCTTGAGGGTGCCCAATCCCTGGAATAGCTCCGCGCGCAATTTTGCTTTCGGAGTCTGGAGTTCATCGAGAAACTTAACAACTTCCAGGGCTTGAAGCGCCGGCAGTCTCAGAAGAGGTACGGTGAGAGACTGGATCACGTACAAGCGCTGAGAGCTCAATTTCCCGGGCCACCGAAGTCTTGCCATGTACGAGCCTAGCACACACAACGGCTGACCGCCGGGTCCGGTGAGCAGGGTTTGACTTGGTCGAGCTTGGCCGGCAACGCAGGGAAGTCATTCGGAACGACGCACAGCTCGGCTCCGGAATCGACCTTGAACTGCGCTGTGTAGTTGTCAATGGTGACGTCGACGAACTTTGCCTCGGCGGGCGTCCCGTCAGCGTGTAGTTTTATAGAACCGAGCTTGTGTTTTTCCTTCCGCGCGCGGCACACTTCTGCAAAGTGCCCTTTCTTTTTGCAGAAGTTGCAGGCGGAGTTTCGTGCAGGGCAGTTCGAACGTGGATGTGGCGCGCGGCCGCAAAATTCACATGTTGATGACTGGCAGGAGCGCTCTGCTTTCCGCGGGGGCGATGGCGGCTTATCGTAGTTGCGGCGGCGAGAGGCGAACTTCTTATCGCGTACGGCGTCGAGGTGTAGCTCGCGGGAGTGCTCTGCGCAGTTTTGGGGCAACATTTTTTTTTGTCGGCGTCTTCTGATTGACGGGACTGCATCCACGCTTCTTTGAGCGTAAACTTCGCGTTCCGGCAAAGCTGGTCCGAAAGGCGCGAGTAGCTGAGGCCGACGACGAATCTATCGCGCACAAGCCTTTGCTCCACCTCAGCTGACGGATAGTTGCACTGCTTCACCATTTTACACAGTTCGGCGTAGTAGGCGTCGATGCTTTCGTCGGGTAACTGAACACGCCGGTGAAAACGCGACGACACGTAAAGTTCGTTCGCCGGGTGCACAAAATGGTCGGTGAAGCGGGCGGCAACCGCTTCAAATGAGGCGAGTGATGCGGCGTCGAGCGAGAACGTCTCGAGAAGTGGGCGGGCCTCCGGCCCCATGCAGTACAACAACAAGCCAACCTGCATGTCGCCGGATGCTTGAGTCAGCCCGGAAATTACGGCGTAGTCCTCGTAGCGGCTGAGCCATGCTGGCCAGTTGCCGGGGTTCGTGAATTCGAACGGTGCGGGTGGCTTGAGGTGGAGGCTGAGCATTTTCGGCACCGCTCCGTCGAGGGCTATCGTCATGCGGTCGGGGCGAGTCCGGGACGAGGGGGCGTTACGATCCCATTTCTGACACCATGTCGTGTGGCTGGTGCCGCGCGAGCGTGCGGGAGCACGAGCGGCCCGAGCCCGCAGAAAGAGCCCATGCGCACGACAGCTGCCCAGCTGACAAAAGAAGTCCCACACTTTATTTGGGGCAGAATATATACACAAGATAAGTGGCGCCACACGCTAGTGGCAGCCTAACTAAATGGCTGAAGGGTGGCGACCTCTACAGTCTTCGCCATGGTATCGTCTCATCCCCCTTTTACAACGGCACTGGAAAAGCGTACTCAAGCTCGTTTCCTACTGAAACCCCGCCAAGGCAACCAAAGGCCCCTCAAGTGACTGAATGCTACAACTAGACCAATGCAGCGTATGACCGTAAAACTCGGACCAACCTCGTCGGCTGCCGCGATTGCACGTACCTGTTCCTAGTTTATTTTCGCTGACTCTGCATCAAAACATATTATATATTTATCATTACACACCTCACGCTAGGAGTCACCCTGTAGTGGCGGAACCACCATCTTAATTCGCTGTTACTTCATGAGATGATGCTAGTATCGTCACCAATGGTGCCTGGGTTAAAGAGTGAGCTGTCACATGACAAAAAGCAAATGGAACAGAAAATATAGTATCGGCGCTCGCTTTTCTTTGTTTTTCTTGGTTCAGCCCGTGATTACGAACTTTATTAAATGTCGGAAGTCGACAGAATTCGAGTCTACGCGTCTTTCCATCGAAGTCGTTTACCAGGACGACGACGTTCCAGGTGACCCGCTGCTTCGGGTCTTATTCTACAATGCGAATGTTTTACTGACGCTTCCACATGAATGCAGTTTAACAGTCGACTAGTCTGGTTCAGCTAATACAGGCTTGGTATAGATGTGGATCATAATGCAGCGCTCAGATGACCTGGAAGAAGTGTTTTCCCTGCTGCCTTTACTGCTCAAAGAGGCGCTGAATGAGCACCGAAATTTTTAGTGTTCCGGTCGCGTTCAGTGAGTTCATTCACAAGTGCATATCCGAGAGGAGATTAAAATCTTTGTGAAGAAAAAAGATGTGGGTATTGCCAGTTTTTTCTTGCTAACACCATTATTATATTGCAGTTTCTATGTACCATTTAAAAGATATTTCTTGAGCTGCCGCACACAACTTCGTTTCTTCAGCGTTGGCAAGGGCCTACAGCTTCTTGCGAACAAATACGTGTTTGCATCCATCAGGGCCGACGTTGAAACGCCGAAAAAAGTGACATTGTCGAAGAATGGCATTGTACGCCACCCTGTGTAGACGGGAAACACCTTAGTGAACCTCCAGATGAGTGTCAAGTGGGGCCCATCAGAATTTGACAGACACCCGAAGAGTCCTGCTGCATATAGTTTCGTCAGCACTGGACAAAGCATCACGGCGCAGATACCTGGCATGACGGAAGAAAATCTCTTATTTCCTGCCACAGGAAGGCCAAAATAACATGGAAAGCTTTCTGGTTACTGTGAAAAGGTTCGTCAAAGTAGTTAGACCTTACGTGCTAGGAGGTCATCTTTGAATAATTGACGTCCTGAAGTCGTGATAGATTAGGCAATAGCGTGGAGTCGAACTTAGAGCACGAATTATTGTTATGGTCGAGGAACCGCATAGCTTAATTTCGATTGATGAAAACAAAAATATCGACTCCTATCGGTTTTCTTGAGAAGAATGGCTTCCGACAATCTGTCCAAATGTAAACCTTTAACATAAGGGCAATGAGTAGCTGTGGTTGCCGCAAGGGTTAAGAGTTCCGACAACATTGACGTGGATATGACTGAAGTGGGAGGGCGGGTGTGCGAATGTGCCAAGTCGATTCGATGCATACTAATGCAGCTCAGATTGCTGTGAGCTTATATCACACACGACCAGTTAAACACGTCTTTATTGACAATGAGCTGGCCTAAAAATTGTGACGAGTCACTGAGGGGAACAAATGTGAGGATGTGCCTGAAAATTGTGAGCATAAAATATTGCGTATAGGGACGGGACCGCCGGTCAACCTATCAGAAAGGGGACTATCATAGTCATGAAACTGGACGTCGTCATGCGCCACGAACGTATTACGCGTGTCATAAAGCTGGAGGTGGTCATCATTATGCTGACCCATGTCCATGACCTAGAAATTCAAATCAGGGCGGTCGTGCTACCTTTCCTGTAAAGCTGTGCGAGAAAAAGTCCTCCCACTACTATGGATTGGTTCTGATTTGACGACTGTCGCTAGTGTACTCTCAAGTGAACGTCAGCTGCCTCATTTTACGGGTACCACACGAAGTGATGCTGGAGGAACGTTGAACGTGAGTGGTGTGTGATACGTGAGAGTAGTGAACCGCCGTCCAAGAAACAAATGCAGAACTGCTTTATGGGCAAATATAGGGTCAAGAGTTAAGATTTAAAGTTGCTTCAGCGAGGCTCCGGAGGCACAAGCTTCTTTAGTGAACAAGCCGATGTGTTTCAAAGCACAGGTGACAGAACGCGACAAGACGACCCCGAGAGCCGTGTCGTATGGGTCAACCATGATGGCGGTTGGAACGAAACATCGGTATTGCACTAGAAGCGTCGCAATGCCATTCGCTGCTTGAATGCGTTTAAAGGCGCTTTCAGTTGTTTCGGGAAACATAATTGAGGAATTCGGGGGCTTGACACCCGCAAAGTCCCCATGCAAGGTGTGCAGTGCTGCAGAAGAGCAAGAGGGGAAGGAGTTGTAAATGTTCCCGAGGACCAGAAACCCCTACAGTTGCTTTGTTTTACACGGTTAATGAAACTCGCCAATTGCCCTGATTCAAGTCAGAAGGGTGAGATTTCGCAACTCGAAACCGGCACCTTTGGCCTTTATGTCAAATAGAAATTTGCACATTCTTGAGAGCATGGCACGAATGCAGTTTCTCTGGTTCGGCGCTTGTTTTGAAGAGAAAGAGGCATCAAAGGAGCCAATAGATTACCTTACCTTACCAACAAAGCACTGAATGGTCTTGGCCGCAAGGGTCCAAGCAGTGTTATAACTGCAGATCTCCGGATATCAAAGGGGTCTAGAGGAATTTGTGGGTACGCCATCACGACGTCAATTTTGCTAAATATTATGGATCCAAGCCAACTAGTGTTGACGCAAAATTCTGGTTCTCGGTGTCTGAGTACAGGCTGGGACAGTGACCTTGCTAAGAGGGCATCACCGAAGGGGTCGCAATTACCATTCATTTTTGGCGTCATGGCAGCTGTTGAGGCTTATGAACTGAAGAACGAAGAATTCAGTCCAAGGCAAAGCATATCGTCGATCTCCTTTTTGCGCCCTACCACATAACGTGTTTAAAAGCAAAAAGCGTCATTGAACACGCGAGAACCATTGATGAAAGTAGCATGAATCATTCAGTTAAAAATCGACGACTGAGTACAGGCTGGTCGAAGGCGTCTGGAAGCTAGGCAAAGACACTTTACCAATGTTCGGGAAGCCTTGTGTATTGAAGAAGCCTGAGTGTCTGACCCCGTCTAGCAATGTTTTGTCCAGGATACGGAAGTGCCGCATATCAATAAGAAGTTTTAGTGCCACAGAACATTTGGCTTTAATGATTGGCTGTCGCTCGTCTACTACGACAACAAAGTCTAAGGAAATGGGCATGTGAAGCTCATGTCAATAGTCTGTGACTTTGACGTCCGTTTTGTGTTCGAATAACGGCGCCGAAAGGAAAATATCAAAATGAGGGTCACTCAGGAGACGTTGACAAATAGAAAATTATGGGGCCAGTATTGATACAATAACGGGCTTCGGCACCCTGTCTTCACGTGCAAGAGGCAACATAGTTAAAACAGAATGACACTGGTCACGGTCATTATCCGACGCTACGGTTTTCTACGCAAGAGGAAGAGTGGCGGCATTGGCGTTCGCGAGACATGTAGCAGCAGTAGTGCGACCAAAGCATTAGGACAAGCGGGAAGCGATGGTTAGGATGACTAAAGTGCTGGAAGGCAGTATTTGTATTACGAAGGCACCTGGGCAGTTCGAAGGGAAGCAACATCAACCGTAAGCTCGAAAAGGTGCGCCATGCGCTCTACATTAACATCTAGTAGGCGTGCATATCATTCGCCAGAGGATGCGTTGGGAGAGATACGGTCAGGTCGGGCACCTATTGTGGCCAAGAAAGGAAAACAGACATGCATAACCTGGTCAGCAAGCGGATGCAAGAATTGCAGAGTTCAGGACAAAAACACTCTCACAATCATCTAAACCTGAGGTAAGAACTTCCGGAAGCCGTCCACTGTCGATTAAGGCAACCATGTCGGCTTGCATGCATATTAATAAATTGGTAGAGTTGCAATCGCCTAGCAACTGCGACATCCCAAGTGGCTGCCGTCGATGCTTTTGGCAACTGCTGACTGCTGACTGCCCACCTAACGTGGTTGGAAGAACGAGGGGGAGGCGGGGAGTGTATAATATTGTAAACAACCACTGCAGTGGTAGGCGCGAGCGCTTCAATGAAGGGGTCGGGTACGTTCAAGTGTGTGGTGACATATTGACGTCATAGTAAACGCTCAATGGTAATGAACCGAAGTTGGGTTTCGATTACCTAAATTCGTCGTTCTCGAGGGAAGAAACGTTGGACTTGTGGGGTGGTTGATGTGATGTAGAACATGGCTATACCTTATTAAAGCAACCGAAATAGTACCGTCCGCATGGCATGAAAGCCTGAGGTAGCGAAGGTTGCCATGGGCGAAGATATCAAGTAGTTCTAGGATATTAAAACAAAAGATCTAAGACAGGAGTCACGAAACTGTGAAAATAAAAGCAAGAGAGGCGTTAGTGGCTGGTACCGATGATTTATTGTTACAACGAACGAACAAGGCAGGTGCGTACGGTGCCTTGAAAGCGAGACTGTTATGGCGTCGTATTGAATGTAGCATAGCCGTCAGGTTTGGTGGTGCCGCGATGGCGACTGATTGAATTATCACTTCGTTTAGCGGGATCGTGCAATTCGTCCTTCCGAAGGGTAACATGTCTGGTGAGGGGTGGTGTTTTTAAGGTAATCCTGACCAGCTCAACAAATAACCGCCTTGGATTAGCCGCGATGGTTTCGTAGACCATGCCGGCCCACCGCAGACCCACCGCAAACAGCCCAGGCATGACGATGTCCCCCATCCCGTGTCCCCAGACTGTGCGTGACCCACGTAAAGACGACATGACAGGCCGAGATCACTTTTACGTGACTTCTCACCTTCTCGTCAGGTGCAGTTATAAGCGATTAAGCGTTTCCTGACCATTGCAGGCATTCCTGTTTTGTGGTCTTCCTGGGCTCTTCCTCTTCATACGCGGAGGCTAAAAATTTTCACTAATTCTTTTATGCTTGTCTCTGATCGTTCTGCTTACGTTCATTGTTTGCGGTCTCGACAGGAATGGTCGCCCATGACCGGTGATGTATTATAAGACAACGATAAAGTAGGCAGGGGCGCAGGTCGCTATCCAATCCTGAGTAAAGACGGTGACGTACTGACTGTTGCATAGCCATGGGGATCTCTTGTGCCTTCATGTCCACTCAAAAATTCATTGCTTTATTTACCATGGCGCGCACGTTTTTTTCTGCCACCGTGTAACCATATTTTGCGTTACTTACTGTGCTGAAAAAAGAGACTTCGCGACACTGCCATTTGGGCTGCCATCGCTCATTCTACACTCTTAGGCAAAAAGGACTAAAATAGGGACTAAAATACAGCCGTTAGTCTTCGCGGGCGACCGTTCATCTTCAAGGGGAGTATCTGCGGCAGAGTACGTGCCGTGTGCATAAATACAGACTAACTGTTCGTCCCCGCCGATCTATAAGGAGTAACGGGACAACAAAACGCATGCAGTTAGTCTCTTTGATGCGTCGTTAATCCGATAATGGCGTCGTCGTTGCCCTTTCGCGCATATGTCTGCGAACAGTTTTATATTTCCAAAACACAAGCCATTGCAGTCACTGGGTGCTTTAGATGGTGCCACCGGAGAAAATATTGATGTTAGTTATACGAAAATCGCCTAGGGTTAGTAGAGCGGTGGGTAATGGCAAGGAGCGGCGAAGCGCGATTGCCATACGCTTTTCGGCGAGGTTTTGTTGATACGCTGTGTTGCATACGATTCGTGCCAGGTAAAAACGGCCAATGAAAGCTTTCAAGCGCCTTAACAGTAACGCAAAAATTAGTGACAATAGCAAAAGTGGATTCCTGAGCCTAATGAATATGTACATGTTTAACAGACGAGAAAAAACGCATGTTGCTGATGACAACTGCAAAAAAAAATGCTCGCTACAGGTAAGCGTCTCGAAGTTATCTTTTACACTCGGTACATAATTGCCTTGGGCACCAAAGCTATGACAATGCTGCAACTGCTGTAAAACCCGCTTGCATTTCCCAGTCGCAATCGTCTAGCGACGCAAGTTTGAAGAATTCAGCAAGCAACACCGAATTCGCTTTCGCCGATGCAGGAAAATATGGCATGTTTCCTTATTCTGACACTCACACAGACGACACCTTTCACAAATACGTTACAAAGAGCTCTTAACATATGTATCGAACACTAAGAAAGCACTTATCTTGCGCTAATTTGCACGGAAACAAATGAGTCGTCCGATCGCCCAGCTACCTATCTCAACTAGGCGACGACGAGTTGATTGTTATTTACGAAAAAACTATGGTTGTGAGGCTCTACTTCGAATCGAACTGACCAATAGTCCCTAAACCTAGCAAAGCGCTAAGCGCAAGGCGGAAAACGCGGTCACGTTCGCTTGCACAGATAGAAATTCGGGCACCAGTTTCAATGGATCTGTTGCGTTATGCACAGAACTACACGCTATACACTGGAGTATTATCTCCCTCTGTACCAACCGGCGGCGTGGTCCAGCGGATAGCGCGTGGGGTTCCTTGTGTACACTTCCCGGCGTCAGGGGTTCGATCCCTGCCGTTGGTGGAGTTTTTTTTCTGCACTCTACGCAGTTCGTCCTTGGGGAGTATCGGAACGGACCATCCGGGTGGGGGACTAACCGTTTGTCCCCTCGCAGTTAGCCCCCAAAGGGACTAATGATTGTGGCAGAGGCCGTTAGCCCCCGAAAGGACGAACTTTTAGTCCTTTTTTCCTAAGAGTGTACACATTGGCAGGAGCAAGGCTTCTGTGCGTAAAGCTTACTCGTCGTATTTGCCGCCTTGCGTGGTCATGCGTTTCGTCCTTCTTTGTTATAGTACTGTCATACTCGTCCACCATCGCGCATAAGGACCATAGAACGTGTCACTCTAGCCATTCGGCGAAGGAATTGAAAGATGACGATGCAGGTGTGGTTGTCTTTCGCGACCACCTAAACGCACCGGCGATAGAATTACGTCCTTGCTACGGCAATCAGCAGTGGTTCTCAAGCATCCTGAATGATAAACATTGCGTTCGGTACACTGCATTGGTGCTGGGAAAGTACCTTCTGTACATGACGCTTCTCGTAGAAGTAAGGCATTCAGAGACATCGTCCGGTGAATTGGTTGCTTCCGGTATAGGGGGTGATGTCATCAAAGACGTCGCCGCATACAAGCTGACAACTTCGAAGATGCTGGTGGGCCAGTCAACTGCTTCGAGATCTTCCAGCTGTCCAAGAACGGTGGATAGTGTTGCTGGCCCCGACCGGAAAGTTAGCCCCACCGGTCTACACAGTACCTTCCATAACGCTTTCCAAAACTGGTTCGAGTAAAACGTTCTTATAGGAATAGCGCCACGTTCGTTCACTGAAGTGTCCGAAGCATTACAGCCACTAGCTGTTCCTCTGCATACGCCCTGCATGTTCCCTAATATGAAAATAGTGACAACCAAGCCTGCAATACCACGCACGGGGCTTATTCGGCCTCCCGCTCCACATTTTGTTGACCTTGTATATATATATAATCTGGCAGCGCATGTCGACATGACTTTCCGCTGACCATGCTGCTTAAATTCTACTGTTGAGGTGCTCTGCGTCTTCAGCTACCAACAGCTCCTCAGCATTATTCCAAGCCTGACCAACCTATGTCCTTCACAAAGCATATTAACCTGACACCCCAATTTATCATTTACGTACCCATGCCATCGGCTACGGCTGTCGTAAGGAGCGACGGCTATTGTAAGCAGCGACTACCTTATTTTGCGCTTCACATAAAGGTAATCGAGAACTAAACCAGTCTAAATTTTCTAATCAATGGTCTAATCAATATTACTGGCCAGTCTTTTGGCCTAGGGCCAAGGCGACCTACGAAGTACGGCCACTGTCTCCTTTCTTGCCGCCCCATATGCCAGCGTATCTGTAATCGATGGTTCGGGTTGTTATTTATTTAGTTATTTATTTATTTTAACATACTGCCAATCCTATTTGGGATTTTTGCAGGAGGGGCAATACATCGTTGCAAATACACAAATTTCAAGCGTGGTTTTCGTTCATACAGGACGAGAACAGTATGGACACGTGAGAGAGGTTTTCTACATGACAAGTGAAGGTTGCATATTACATATAAAATCTGAAATCTCATGCATCAAACGTCACCAGATAATGGAAAAACAAAGCAACAAAACAGTCAAATTCAATGCAGGATCAAACACAGACAAAATTTGGAGGGGATATTTTACAGCAGCGAATGAAGAAAGAGCGAAACCAAACATTTTATGAAACCAAGCCAAACACATTACTGAAGAGCTACTCAGTAAAAGGGAAGATCATGAGTGACCCACAGAGCCAAGGAAAACCATGTAGACTCATTTAATAAAATTATCGGCGTCATTTTGGTTAATTTGTTTCGTGGAGGTGGTTTTTAATTAGAGTTAGGAATTGTTCTATAGATACGCTACTCGTAATCGATGAATGCATACTGTTGCACTCTCTTACAGCTAGTGGGAAGAAGGAATATTTAAGGCAATCAGTGCGATAATTGTATTCTTTAAATGTTAAAGTCTGATTATGCCGCGTGGGCCTCGCTATATTGGTAGTGAGATACTTTGAAGTATCAAGGTTTAGATTTTTATGAAAAAGTTGATGTAAAAATTTTAAACGCGCTAGTTTTGAACGATTCTGTAGGGTTAGCATACCGGTGTTCCTCAATAGTTCCGTTGGTGAAGCATTTGTGTCATACCGATTGTAAATGTACCTAACCGCTTTTTGTTGTATTCGCTATAATTTATTTATGTGTACTTTAGCATGCGGGAACCAGATAATGTTAGAGTATTGGAGTAAAGATCTCACAAAGGCGTTGTAGGGTAATTTCTTCGTTTCTGGTGGTCCTGATCGAAGGCGTCTTCTGAGGGAAAACAGCCTTCCTAGTGCAGCCGATGCGATATGATTTATGTGGGAATCCCATCAGATGTCTTGCATAAATATCACTCCCAAGTATTTGTGCTGGTGCACCCGGATTATAGGACTACTATGTATGTTGTAAATGTGTTCGTACCTGTTCTTCCTTCTTGTTATTGATAAATTAGCGCATTTTTCAAATTGAGGGACATTTGCCAGTCATTACACCATAATAAACAGAGTTTAGTGCAGATTGTAGTATCAGATGGTCTTCTATGGTGTTCATTTCCCGGTAAATTACGTAATCGTCAGCAAATAATCGAATGTTGGCTGAAATACTGGAAGGCAAGTCATTTATATAAATAAGAAATAAGATTGGGGCCAGGACGCAACCCTGGGGAACTCCGGATGTGACTTGTGTTAATGGTGAAAATTTTCCATTGCATTCTACGTGCTGATAACGGTTGATTAAGTAGTTTTTTATTAAGCGAATCATGACGACGTCGTTGATAACCGCATCTAGTTTTTTTATTAGCTTATTGTGTGGTACCCGATCGAATGCCTTTGAAAGGTCCAAGAAGATTACGTCGACGTGATTTTGGTTGTCTGTGCTTACAGATATATCATGTGTTAGTTCAACAAGTTGAGTAATTGTCGGTAGACGTTGACGAAAACCGTGTTGGCAAGGTGATAATATATGTTCACGTTCTAGGTGTGTAGTTATGTGCTTTAGGATTATGTGCTCGAGCAGCTTGCTTACTGTGCAAGTTAAAGAAATTGGTCTGAAGTTTGACTCGGCGTCATAGCGGCCTGCTTTGGGTACGGGAACAATTTTGGCCATTTTCCAGTCTTTCGGTAATGTAGCTGTTACAATGACTTGTTGAAAATCAAGACCAGATATTTTGCTACCAGTTCGGCATATCTTTTTAATAAAGCGTTTGGACCATTACTCTTTTTTGTGTCAACGTTCAGCAAAAGGTTTAACACACCTGCTTCCGTTTTAGATAGTGGATCTAAATGGCGTATCTTTTGGAAATCTATGTGTGGCATATTATTGTCATCGACAGTGAAGACGGATTTAAAGTAATCATTCAGCGAGTCAGCAGTGACAGATTCTTTGTCTTGGGTTTTTACCTTCTTTCTGGACTTTTTGGGGCTTAAGTAGTTCCAAAACATTCTAGGAGAGCTTTTCAGAAAGCCCGGGAGTGCTTGGCTGAAGTAATTGTTTTTGGCTACCTTTATTTTCGACTTGATGTCGTGAAGTGCGTCAGTAAGCTTGTTTCGCGCAGATTCTTCAGACTTTGCTTTCAAAGATTTTCTCAATCGTTTTACTTTACGTTCAGCATGTTTTATGTCGCGCGTTATCCACGGGTTATGTATTCGGGATTTTTTAACTTTATTGGGAACGTATTTATCTATGCAGTGGAAAATTATTTCTTTACATTTCTGCTATAGCGTTTCGATATCAGCAACGCTGTCGGTTGAAAGTTCTTCGAACCAGGAGAATTCGAAATCAAGATGGTCTACTATCGCAGTGTCGTCCGCGGAGTTAAAGTCAAGAAATGTTATTTTAGTTTTGGAGTAAACTGGCCTGCCCTGAACGGGGAGGGTACATATGGTGAGTTTGTGGTCTGATATGCCATCAACAATTTCAATCTTCGCTTCATCCGAAGGAAAGTGCTCGCTAAGGAATATTAAATCTAATATATTCAAAGAAGACCCCTGAATTAGAGTCGCTTGGGTGACAATTTGAACAAGGTTAAAAGAAAACACAATATCAAGCATGATCTCTGAGCAAGTGGAAGAAAATTGCATTGTCTGCCAGTTGGCATCTGGTATATTAAAATATCCCAATAATATCAGCCACGAACCTAAACCGTGTCGTAGCATGTATTCTTGCAGTGATTTCATGACGTCACAGTCACTTGTTGGACTGCGATAGAAGCATCCCACAGTAACAGCGCATGATCCAAACATTAGCCTGACGAAAATAGCCTCCACACTGTCAACCTCGGGAAGAACTGTGTAACTGATTTCTTTTTTTACCATAACAGCCACTCCCCCGCCTCGCGTCGGCCGGTCCTTCCGTATTACTGCGTAATTTGGGGGCGCTATTTCATCGTTTATGACATCGGTGGTTAACCATGTTTCGGTCAGGCCAATGAAATCAGGGTCAAGTCCGAGCAGTAGAGATTCTAGCGATTCCAGTTTGTTAAGTATGCTACGAGCGTTTACGTTCACGAAGCTGATTTCTGATGTCGCGGCCTGCGAGTGCGTGTTGTTGGTGTATCGTCATGTGAGTTTTTTGTTGTTGGCGGATGATTCCGGTGTTCGTTGATCGGTACTTTGTCATTTTTTTCATCGTCCCAGATAAACGTTTCTTTGTTTATCGTATGACAACGTCACCTTGTCACGCGCATCTTTATTTGCTCTTGCACTATTCCTCAGCTTCCTCCTGATCTCTCGTGTTCGGGGTGAAAAGTCTTCACTTATAGCAAAGTCTGCTTCTTTCAGTTGGTGACAGTTCTTGAACACCTTTGCCTTATCTCGGGAATTTAACAGTTTCAGGATTACTGGTCTATTTTTTCCTTCGACAGCTCGCCCTAGACGGTGTATCCGTTCGATGGCTACAGGTTCTGTCTCTAGAATGTTCTTCAGAATTTTTTCATTTATTGTGTCCTCAAGAGATTCATTATTTTCGTTTTTGTCCTCCTCAATGCCGTAGAATATTAGATTAGATCTCCTCGAGCGATTTTGAGGTCATCTAATTTCAATTCAAGAGCTGTTATTTCCTTCTGCAGATTAGATACCTGCTCCATACACTTTGATATCTTGCTGTCGAGCACGGTCAGGTTTTCCCATTTCGCGTCAATAAAAGCTAACCGTCCCTCTTTGATCTCTTTTATGTCATTAGCTATAAGTTCTATCTGCTTCGCTATCTTATCTAAGTCAGGTCCCGGGTTAGTCTCGACGTCACCACTTAAAAGCAGTAAATCTAAAGCGTACAACAGCATGTCGGAAAGCATAGGACAAAGCAGCCTTGGGCACGGCAGCACAATCAAGCAAGGATCGCTAGATCGGAAGCATTTGCCGTAGCGTTTGCTCACCTGGACGAAAAAGACGAAGGGGTTACTGATCTGCATGCCTGCAGGGCACGGCATCAGCTGGCCGTGCCCTGTGAGGCTTTGGTGACGCTGTCCTGGTTTTATACCCGAAGGCGCCCGGAAGGGCGCCACGGCAGCGTTGTAACCCGCGCAGGCGGGCTGTGTTGTCCCTGTAGGTCGGTGAAGCCAGTAGGTGTCGATGGTTCCCAGTGTCAAAGCGGCATTTGCGTCGTAGTCGTAAGTCAGTCTTATCGGGTTGACTTTTGGCGCCTGCGCAGATCCTCCATAGTCCACTGGTAGCGGCAGCAAGGCGACGATAATCTGGACGAAAAAGACGAAGGGGTTACTGATCTGCATGCCTGCAGTGCTGCCGTGCCCTGTCCGAGTGGTATGGCCGGATATTCCGAATGCCCAGGCGAAAGACTCGATTGTCTTTTAAGCCTTAAAAGGAAACTTTCATCGAGAAAAACTGCCCTCTTAACCAGACTTTTACGGCCATATTTATTTAAAAAAAAACAGAGGTGAGGTTAGGCCTACACGCGGAAATCAAAGCCGATGTATTGCCACGTGCCCACTAAAAAATTAGAAACTCCGGGCAGAAGTCAAGTGCACTATGGTCACGAATTGAAATTGGCAATAACTGTGCGTAATGTTTTGCTCTGGGTTTCATTATAATTTTAAAAATATTCAGCGCATTTTCACAAAAACAGATCGATACTACTATGCAGTGGCTCCGATCTCACAGGCTAAGGGCTCTATTTTTATACCCTCGGTGTTGTGTGAAAATATATTTGTGCGTCGATTTCCAAATTGTTTTTCGCCAGAGCGAGGTTCGTTATGCACAGTTTTTCTTCCCAAAAAGAACACAAAATCAATCATTGCCGTCTCTTGTGCACATACGAAGTATACGCTGTGGGGAAAAACAACATCAGAACAAAATCAGATATAAAATGCATATTCAAAGCACATTTAACTAAAACGGCCATCATATCTCCCGCTGCCCCTTTCTTGTCTTGTTCAACCACCCATATTTCAGTTCTTGTTTGAAGACGATGAAAACGTCCCTTTTATACTACCAAGAGCAGCTATCCTGCCACAGCACCGTCAAAAGTCAGCTCTACAATCCTTCATCTCCGCTTTTTAGAGAGAGACGTCGAATTGTAGCCGAACAGTCCGTCTTTGTTGCACTCAATGCTCCCTCTGGAGTTGTTCTTTAACTTGTATATTTTCTTCTTGCATGTTTTCTTTACACAATTCGCTATAGTCGTGGTTTATTTTTTTATGAACCTATAAACTTCCCTTTTTTTATTTTACTGTACGAAGTTTGTTCCCCGACCTTTTTCAGATAACTGCTTGGGTAAGCCAATATTATTGAAACTGGAATGCATCAACGTTCTAGCCCACACGAGATTTGGGGACGGACATTCTAGCCCACACGAGATTTGGGGACGGACATACAATATGTTGCGCGTCCATCATTCTCCTTATTTAGTGATGCCCTTCACATATTATTAAGCGACTTGAACATTGTTCAAGTGCAATGCATGAGTTTTATTTTGATGCCCAAAAATAACAACACTACTCGCTTCTCAAAACTGCTTGTCTCGAATTTTTCCCCCCGAAAAAACCTCCCTCGAAAATTCTCCATATTGCTTTTGGAAAAGTGCACCAAACTTGCGAAATTTTGGTAAGACACGATGTGTTTGACTTCTCAGTATACGCATCTTCAGATTGTTTGCGGGAAAATCTGGTACCAGAGAGCCGCAAACTCAAGCACGAACTAATTTTGTCATACACGGCCGCGTTTGCCACAGCAGAGATAACAGCTTCTGTTATGCGTTCCTGTAAAAGAAAATAGCGAACTTCGTAATCAATATCACAGAGGCTACAGCGAAGTTGACGTGGCCGTTCTACGCACGTTCGACGCCACCCATTTGGAAGGTTTTTGCTAACGATGTGCCAGCATAATACTTGCACTCTTAACCTATTATTTTTTAAACATAACACTCCGATGCTCAAAAAAACTTTGTTATTTATTTCTGAATTTTCTGAGTAGCATAAAGCGTAATCTCTGTATTTTCGGCCGTAATTGCCAAGCCGTCTGTTGCTGCAACGCAGTTGATCACAAGGGTGGCTTGGTGGGCGGCGATGCAGGTTCAAGAAACAACAGGACAAGGCGCTGACAGGACACGAGTTCGGCGTTGTTGGGGCACTCTGTACAGCATTTTGTGCATTTTAATTTTGCTGTACGTAATTTACGTAAAATAGAAGAAGGTATTTATTTTTAAAACATTCTTTTAAACGGCGTAAATGATGGCCTTTGAAATGAGACCGTTTTATTGTATTTTAGCAAAGGCCAAATATTTAAGAACCTTACCCGCCGGGGCTAGAAAAAATTGTGACAATTTACATTACACATTATGGATAAGGAAACTATTTTCATGTAACTTTTGAAGAAATAAATAAAGTATAAAGCCACAGAGAAATAAAACATCACTTCTCACATATTCAAGCAGGGAAGGCTAGAAGCATCTTCAAAGACAGCGAAAGCTGTTAATGATGCGTCATGCAGTGGTCTCTGTCCCCCTTTTCCTCGAGCGAGTTCACGATAGAAAATGCACTCTGCTAATTTCTGAACAAACATTCGCCGGACCTCAGAGGAAGTTTTGGCGACAGTCCTTTAGTGACAAGACGACTTGACGGATAAACCAGAAACAGTTAGGTTTAACTGTAAAGAAAACGCCTGCTTCGCAAATAAAGTTCTCGGGAAAACAGTCCACGAATCTATTACCACGCCATCCCAAGAGTGGTATTGTGCGGACAACTAATTATCAACATCAACAGTGTTATCAAGGTTTCCTAATATTTCCACCAACATGACGCAATCACGTTCCTTTGTCATGGGAATGCTTGGGTTCTCACTGAATACTGGCGGCTGGCGGATTTCCAGTGATACTCTAAGGACGAGCTGGAGAGTGGTAGCAACCTTTTAACTTGAAACATACATTACCCTGTAGAATAAATGTCCAGTTAGAACACCTGACAAGAGGAACGTGGCAGGAATGACTTCACCCAGAAAGCCTTTAGCGGGAGCCTACACGTGGCTTCTGGTCTCACTTGACCGGTTTGAGAAACACAATTCTCGTTTTAATTTTAGAACGTTTTCTCTGTCTGGCTTTCCGTGGTAGTTCCAGGGTTCGGAATGTACCTCAGCACAACCAGAACCTGACTTTGCTGAAATTTTACTACTGCAAACATTACCTCAGAGCGCATATTATGCCAAATGTTTCCTAACGATGCGGCCCCAAAACGACATCCGTCAGTCTTGAATGGCCCTCCTAGGAAAGGCTGCGTAGGCCTCCATCAACAACCAATCACCAGCTGAAGCTAAGGAAGGAGCTGTCGTATACGCCTTCTCCTGTACCCAGCCTACTACTCCCGGTAGGGAAAACGAATAAGCACCCCCCCCCCCCCCCCCGCACTTCAAGGCTGGGATGTTTTGCACTGCGACCCGCTCCTTTCACCGAGACAAATACACATCCCTCGTTCTTGAGTCTATCTGGAGTGAGAGGAACCTAAACCGCATACGTCTGACGGGTAGAAACAAGCCGCATGAGAAGTGACAAAACTCTTTCTCAGACACATACACTCGCTTCCTCGGACACGACAAAATCCCCGACCGCTCACGTCTGTCCCGAGGTACGCTTCTCCACACGACCGAAACCCATCTAAGGCGCAGGCACGTCACTATAGAAATGGTACCCTTTCTATACCCTAAAAGCCTAAGGCACAATTTCCACGAATTGCCTCTCTTGATGCAGCATAATTAAGCGGACGGAAAACTCTCCCAAATGTTTGGGTAAACCCTCCCACACTCTTTCGAGAGCAAATCCTGTAAATTCTCCGGTGAAACTGAGGTGCGCCCTGTAAAGCTCAATCTTGTGTGATAAGTCACGGCTAGTCGACGTGGCTGTAGCGCTGTGCGAGGCATGTCAACTGATGTCTGATCACACTGCATCCTGAAGGCTTCAATAAGGTTGCGTCAAGAAATAAGCTAGCTATTGCTCCTTGTTCAAGAACGATCCGACCGCTGTAGGTTCACGTGAGCAGGCCGAGAAGTGTAAAGCACACACGCACTGTTGAAACCACGTCATAGCAGACACAGACAAGAGTCATGCCGCCACAAATATGCCGAGTACTTCTTTCACCATCACAAACGGCGAAAACATAAAAATGCACACATTACTCTTCCTGTCATCAATGTTGCTCCATATTTCCCTACAGTTTAGTGCAGCTGCAAGCGATGCTACCAACCCTGTTTTAGTCTCGAAATATTTCACGCCTCCCTGAACAGATCATTTTTACTTGAGAATATAGTTTACTCTCATTTTCCTTACACTGCCCAACCCAAATCGATAACTGACATTCACCACACAGTAACGTTGTTTTATAGCTGTTTTGAAAGTTCACGCCGAAAATTAGCAGAATCTGATTCTACCACCAACCATTATCTTATATTTTACGTCCTATAGAAACAGAATGCCTGGGCGTACGTTTTCAGAAATAACTCATTCTATATTATCACAATTGTTCTGGAAACGGCAAGGTTTACTTTTTTGAGGAAAACACCTTGCTAACAATTCAAACGTCTGTAATCTCAAAGTTACTTTCTTAACCTCGTACTGTAAACGTCTGGAAGATGCAACATTCGGAAACCTCACAAATAACCTAAATAAAAGCATTTACCCTAATGCAACACTGTTTACGCAATAATTCCAGACGCAATCCCAATTATGCCAGTTTTATATGCATATCTGCTGTAGTATGAAAACGGTGTGAACGGTCATGAATTATTTTTCGGTTTCTCGAAAGCCATTGACAGTGCGTCTATTTGCTACTGCTGGAGAAACGTAACACCACTATTGATAGTCTGGAACTTCTTAGTTTAAAATGTCAATTCCGCAGAAAACGCATACAAACCTTTAAATTTTGGCTAACTAACGGCCATTAGACTACTCGCCTTTAACCGTAACGGTCCTATCCGTCTTTTGCCAGTTGTAAGTGCTGGATTCATGCTTTCCCATTTTCACACTAAGCAATAATGGAAAAATTCCACTTTCAGTGGATGGGATGATTTTGTGGTACAGATATAAAAATCAGAATTGCGTAGTTCTATAGTAATTTTTCATCGCATTTCTTCTCGTTGTTAGACACTTAAAGAATTATGAGAATTATAAACAGTATATTTCCGACCGTTTTAGGCGCCGCACGAAAGACGCATTCAGTGGATAAACACGAAAATGCCGTTGCTAGTTTTGTTCCAAATTCCTCTCCAAACAGATCAACTTTATTACGAATAAGCAATAAATAAATGTGCAATCGTCCCTGTACGCACCAATAGAATGGAAGCTCTTGGTATAAATGCCGCCAATCTACGATATGTTCAAATATTTATGACTCCTTTGGAGCTCGCAGTAGTTATGTGAGGTACTACAGGAAACATCTGCAAATAAAGCTCTGTCTGCATCTGCCATCACCTCGATTTTGATTTCTTGAGCAATACCAAACTCCTTTTCTCGTTTATAGCAACCGTAGCTCCACGTGCAGACAGAACGCGAAAAGTGTTAGTACCTTGGGCTCCCGCTCTTCGGATAATTGTAACTTAAAATTATTTTAACCACTCACGCTGGGTTCTTTTCATGCCCTCAAAGTTAAACACTGTTTTTTCGGCAAATATATGTTCAAGCAAAGTTTCATTCTCGGCAGAATAAAAAGGGAAATGCACCTTTTGGCTCAACCCATCTGTGTCCCTCCGTAGAAATTTGTCTGTTATTGATAGCCATAGGGGTTGGCAATATGACTTTGTGTGCAAGTTCATCTTGTTTTTTCTGCACGAAGTTATCTGCCCACTGATGCCTTAGCCTCACATGGTTACAGTGTGTAGAAATAAATATGTAAAACTAGGCAGACTGCCGAATATTCTTCTTATGTCTATAAGAAGCTTGGTTTCGGAAAAGACGAACTTCGCAATTATTCGGTGATCAGGATTTACGCCATTCTTATTTACCAAAGACTGTAAGACGTTATCATCGCTAAAGAATAAATGCAATTTGCCGAGTTTCTAAACTCATGTGTTTTTTTGATAAGGAGAAGTTTCAAGAGTGCAGTATTTGTCGCGAAACAATCTGCCTTGCTTTAAACATTAATGGCCAATTCGGTGCAATGAACGGTGTTTTTTCCTGGTCGTATGAAGTGACATAAATTTATCAAATAAATGAACCAATACCGACAAGCAGCATAAGACGGCGAAAACAAGGCACCCGAAAAGTGCGTCTGTTTGCGTTGAAGTGTTCGTTCTTGGAACGGCGCAGTGAAAGTGTTTACGCAAAATCAACATAAAGCGCAATTTTTGAACGAAAATCAGTAGCGCGGCGCTAAAGCTAGAACCTTCAGGGCAAACGAACTGTATGAAAGCGAAACCAATGCAAACAAATTTTACAGCTCTTGAGTAAAAACGTCGGAACGCGATTATTCGTTTTTAAGAGTAAACGAAAATTGGGTTCACGTAAGTAAGACTGCTTCCCTGCAAATAACGACGCAAAGATCGAATATAGATGCCTTACAGGTGTTCGGGTGGTTAGATGGAAATAAGAGAGTGTTTAATATTTGGTCCTCAGTGCCATGGTATTGTGCACTCCGAAGGAAGCGGTATTTGGACTCCAATTTCGAAATATGCGTGTACACACTGTGGGCTCGTGACCCGTACGTGCCGTGTGCCCCTCGCGAGCGGGCCATTGCGCATAGTGCGCATGCTCCGAACACAAGTGTATCAACTACGCGTCAAGCCGCACATGCGGAAATGGACTTGGTGGTCCAGCAAAGCGGCCACATGTGAGCGGAAGAGAGAGTGCGCGCGGGTGTACTCCTGATACCATCTGCGGCCGCCACCGGCGGAAGAGACCAACGTAGGGCGGCTCTCCACAACCACTACCTCCGGAAAGTGCGGAGCAACCAGCGCCTACGGTTGCGCTCTTTACCCTACCTAGGCTGAAGACCACGTCTTGGGTAAACAGCACCTGGCCGTGACTTGAACGACAAGCAGTGTTTCGTTTTCCGCAGTGTTTTGTTTACAAGCTTCAAACTCACCCTTCCGGTGCTCGCGTAATAGTACCGGCTAACATAATTTCTTTGTTTCCTTTGAATAAACCGGCGATTGGTATTCACGTGGGTCGGAGTAGCTTTGTCGGGTAGGTTTGGGCTCGCGAACTTATTGCTCTTCAAGGGGAATTCCTTCACTGGCGCCCACGTTATTTCGTTGTTTATTTTTCTTTAATTGTCTTCGAACCTCGACATCCCCCACTAGTTATACGCTGGACGGCATGTTGGAATGCTTGTAGAGGGCCTTTATATGTGTCAATGATTGGTGGGGTCGCTAGCTCTTTTATGCAGCAACTACCTGCTTATTAGGTGCGCCAAAAGCCGGGCCTGCCAATGGCGAATTTAGCACTCAGCCAGGGGTCCACCAGAAGTCAATTCGGGACGACAACACTGGCGTAGAAAACAACGGCCGAAAGTTGCGCAGAAACTCCTGTGAGTGAGCCGCCAGGAAATTTTCGCTTACTGACGAATGGTGCTCTCATCGGATCGCCTTATTCGAGCGCGCATGCTCGCACCATGCGTGCTCGTATCGGACCATTTGTTTCCTTCTGCCCCGGCTTTGGGGCTGTGTTTTGGTTCGGGTACACAACATTTTGCAGCTAAAACTATGTTGACATAGGAGAGTGCCGTTTATTCGTTAATATTTAAGGGGGGGGGGTGAGGGGCTAGCGTTGAACGATAAACGTGACAATCCATCCGACCTTTCTAGGATAGTTTTAGAGAGGCTGATCCGCTATCAGACAATCCGTAGCCAATTATTCGTCAGCTGGCTCAAATGATGGAAGTGAAGTCCAATTCATCTGATAGCTCTACTGACAGAAGTATTGATCGGGCTTCAAAAGCAACTGCTGACATTCCAAACCAGCAAGTTCAGCAGTGAGGCCTTAGGGGTAATCTGGTTTCACAAGGTACTGAATGCAACTGTCGCTGCGGCGTGTCTTTGCAATGACTTGGGCGATGCCAACGCTATTGGTTCCACCTAAAAGAAATGGGTGTTCTGCTTTCTTATGAATAGTCTAACTACCAACAAGCCGTGGCAATTCCACATAGGGTGTCAGTCTTGTCAGTCGCTTTGCGGGCGGTCGCTGCCATTTGAAGACGCCACCAGATGCCATTCGAGAATATTGTGGGCTCCCAGGTACACTTCGAGCTGGAGTTTCGGCCTCCTTGGTATGAGTGCAGGATTGTAAAAAAACGTCGCGCCCGGACACAAGGAGAGGATGAAAGTGTTCGGGCTTAGGTCCGCTCTTTGAAGGGCCTGTACTAGCGAACGGATGCGGCGCACATGATGCGGTAAAGGGTTTCTGGTAAGCCCGACACTGCCAACCCAGGTTCCAGACGTACTTGCGGTTCCGGCGGGTCTCCAACTTTGACGTCATAACACAAGCCACAGCTTTGCAGCTACAAGCTTTGCTGCTGGCCGCCGAATCCTATCACTGGTTTCCGCCTTCAGAATGTGCAAGAACCTTCGTATCCGTGTGCCTATACTGCACCCCCTGGGATAGACCAGCGGAGGCGCGGAGTTAAGCTAGCAACGCATTGGGAAAGGAAGGCAGCGCTGTTCGCAGAGGGAGGGCCACACAAGCGGCAATCACTGGAGAAATGCCAGATGCCAGTAGCGGTGAGCGGCCAGGTCAAAAATGGTTGCAGCGATGACTCACCCAAGAGGTGCGCCTCGATTTTGGTATGCGGCAGCAGAGATGACTTCCCCAGTGGTGCCACTGTGGGAAGCGGAGGGCTGCGGCACCGCTTTAGGAAGCAGTTGCAGGGCTGACCCACCCCAGTGGTGCGGCTCCGATTTCGCAACCGATTGCAAGGCTGACTTACAATAGCGGTGCTGCACAGCCGTGGAAAGCTGATGCAACAGAAACTCAAAATAGCGGTGCACCGCCACCGTTGGGAACAGCTACAGCGCTGGCACACCCAATGGTGCGGCGCCACCTTGGGAAACTGCTGGACCACCGACTGACCCCAATGGTTCGGCGCCATCGTGTGAAATGGTTTTCAACCACTTAACCCTCCTAGAGCTACCGTGCCGCATTGTGAGAGTTGTTTGGGCCAGGCGCACCTGAGTCTAGTAGCGCCAGGAGTCCACATTGACTAACCAGTGGCCCGCACCACTTGCAGATGCCTACAACGACTTCGTGTCCGTATCACCGGCGTTTGGTTACGAAAGAAGGAGAAATGAAGTGCTCTAGGAGTCCCAGAAGTCGAACGCAACCAGATCGGTGAGCTAACAAAAACCCTCTAGCCCTGTCACAACGCGCTTAACGGGCTCAAACGACAGCGCACTACTAGCACCCGGGGGCGCACGGTGAACAAATCCTGGCTCAACCTAAATAAAGGCGGTGCTCGATATTTCAGCAGTGCACGGATCCTTGGACGCGGCAATGTGGTGACCCGCTCCCGCCAAAACTGACAAATCACGTCGAAATAGTAGGTGAATACGGCGGCGGAAAAAGCAAAGCCAGCACTCCACACCAACTACCTTGCTGGAGGCCCCACCATACATAGAGGCTGTTTTTCTTTAATGCCGGTCTTCGACACAGCACAGAAACACAAAACAAACTTATTCACATGAGCAACTCGAGCGACAAGCCACCAACCTATGAAGGCTGATGTCTCTCTAAAATTCCCTAAGCGTAGTCAAGGGTTCTATTCTTGACAGCCACTCAGGAGCGCATGCCTTGCGCTTCTGGACTTCTACGCACTATGACATGGACTCACGAAAACACTGCCGCGTAGGGCGGGCGTCCACATCAACGTGGAGCCAGGCCATGCGCGAGCGCCATATGCTATGCAAGTCCACCAACATAGCGAGGTCCAAGGGCGCCCCCTCCTTGTTTTCTACCGCTAGATAGCGTATGTCATGGGGGCTCAGCGGGAAATCTTTATGAAGGGTCCTCTGGAGGACATCCCACAAAAATACTGCAGCCCAACAATGTAGAAAAATGTGCTCAATCGTTTCTGGTTGTTTACAAATTGAACACTGAGTTCCCCATTGCACAGATATCCCTCTATCCTGCATCCAGGTTCCAACAGACAAGGTACCTGTGTGTAATTTGAAGAAAAAAGTTTTCACACCAGGGTGAAACTCCATTCTTTTGACGTGCTTTAGCACATTTTGGCCTGGCCCAGCACGGTAATTACATCTATACATAAGGTCGGGGAAAACAACATCGCAAATGTCCTTTTACAGTTTCTTGCGTGTCACAGAGGACAGGTACTCGTCAGAAAAACCTGCGATTAGAAAACGGCCGTCATAACTATTTTCTTAAAATACCCATACACGCCACCTGGCATGCACCATGTTCATACTAGATATTCCGGCATAGCACGTGCCAGCCGTACTTGCTTGACACTCTGCAAGAACGGGTCATGAACATCTCGCCAAAACAAAAACCGGTTTACCAGCTGTCGCACATACAGGTGCGCCAGCCCCAAGCCACCATCTCGGACTCTCCAAAACAGGTCTGTTCTGCTGCACCTCTCCCATGTTGAGACCCAAACGAACACCGCAGATACACGGTGAAGCCGTTGGACTTTGATTCGCGAACAATGCAGTACCTGTATGATATACCAGATCTTCGTTACAAAGAATAAGTTACATGCCGTGGCCCTTGCAAAAATGGACAACCCTGCCCCCTTCCATTTCTCGGCTTTCTCCCTCAACGCCTGTGTCTGGCTACGCCAGTATGGTTCAGTATCCCTGTAATATTCCAGTTCAACGCCCAAGTTCTTCACTGGAGTGGTGACCCAACTAATATTAGCGAAGGTTGGCGGTGTTGACGACCATTTCCAATGCCGAAATCCTAGGCACTTTGCCCAGTTCACAAAACTACCCGTCACCATGCCAAACGTTTTGACAGTGTCCACTACCAACTGAACGATTTCTTTGTTCATACAAAAAACGGCCACGTCGTCTGCGTGAGCCAAAAGTTTAATTTCTGACTCATGCAGTCGGAAACCTTGATGGCACTATTTCTTATTACACTCATACACAGGGCTTCGATGTATATGCAAAACAATAGGGGGCTGAGGGGACAGCCCTGGCGCACCGAACGCTGCACTTCAATTGCGGGTCCCAACTTTTTGTTCACGATCAGCTGCGTAATGCACTTGCGGCACGCCATGGCAACTCCCTCATTAATTACAAATCCAACGTTCACATGGTCCAAAATACAAAACAATATCTCGTGTGACACACAGTCAAACGCTTTTTCCAAGTCAATCTGAGACGAGGCGGCGTGGGGCGGGACGTGCACCAGCGTCCGCTTATGAAGAACAATCAGCCCATGGTGAGCGTTTGGCCGTTGGCTTTTTGAGAACGTGCTGCTAGCTAGAGTATGAACCACCCTGAGAAATACGGGCGCGTCTGATTCTGTTATTGTAGACCTTGTCGGAAAACGGTGCTCAGCGAGGAAGATCAGACACCCCCCGCACGGGGCACCTTGAGTATTCATGGTGACGGTACTGGCGAAACCGCGGACCCCGAGCCCCCAAACATAAGCTGGATCCATCCGTGGCGATGTGTTTATAGGTGGAGGGTTAGAAACCACGAACGGTGGCCGTCGGAGCCCAGGTCAAGCTCCGGCGGTTGGGCTCCCTGTCTGTTCACCAGGCAGGGAGCTCCGGGACCTCTTTGGCTACCAGGGTAAGGTCAAAGAAGAAAGTACCCCCGTCTCCCTGCTTTTATACTATGCTATATGGCATTTTCAAACCCCCCTCCCCCCCTCCAAACGTGATCGGTCCCTGAAAAGGGGCCGCACCGAAGTTTCATTCCCGCCCCTTCCAACAACTGTCTTTTCAACAACCGTGAATAACTATGCTCGTTTCCTTGTGATAGAGTCAGCTGACTCAGCAAGACCTGTCGCTTCCCTCTCTGTATTCCTGGTTTTGAAATTCCTGCAAAACACAATAGGTGGCAAGTATCAAGCTAAAAAGCTTAGGACGGCAGAAATCCTTTTAAAACTCCATGCCGAACAAGAAGCCCGCACACTTCTTGAACAAACCCGCATCCATGATCTAGACATCAGGGTCACACCCCACCGGAGCCTTAACAGCTCCCAGGGTGTGATTTCTGAGGCAGATCTTCTTACGGAAATAGATGCCGACTTGCTTGAAGGTTTAAAGGATCAGGGCGTCACAGCTGTGCGCCGCATCACGATGCGCAGGGATGATAACATAATCCCCACGAAACATATTATCCTGACCTTTAACCGTTCCTCACTTCCTGAACATATCAACGCAGGCTTCATTCGATGCTACATTCGTCCTTACATTCCGAACCCGCGCCGCTGCTTCAAGTGCCAGCGGTTCGGGCACAGTACAACCTCTTGCCGCGGCAAAACAACGTGTGCGAAATGCGCCGCGCAGGACCACCCCACCGACAACTGTAATTCTGACATCCTCACTTGTGCAAACTGCAGGGGCCCACATGCGGCCTACTTCAGGAAATGCGAAAAGTTCTAAATAGAAAAGAAAATAATCAATCTCAAGGTAACAGAAAACATCACTTTCCCAGAGGCGCGGAAGAGGTTCGCCTCTTTCCCTCTAGGGAGGTACGCCGACGCAGCTCGCCGGGGGGCGGAGCGGCGTCTGGTTTCCACAGGTACCCAGTTCAGCGAGTCTGACCTGGTCCCTCTCCCGTCCCCTCCCCCCCCCCTGGGTGGCCTCTGGCAGCCCAACCCGCCACCACGCCGCTTGCTGAGGCAGCAGCGGTTGTGGTGGCAACGTCTTCCGTCGGGACCGGTGCCGCTCCCGCCTCTGTCTCCCCATCCTCCAGTGCATCGAAGGGTACCGAGGTGATGGACACCACGGGCCCCGCACCGGCTCACACCGCCACCGCACCGCCCGTGCCACCTCTGGCGCCCCGGACGCCCTCGGCGGTGGCGGCTCAAACGAAGGGCTCCCGAGGGGGGGCCAAGTCCGGGGGGCCCGGCCCCTCGGGCCCCCCTCGGACATCCGACGACGAGATGGATGTCGGGCCGTTCCTGCCTGCAACGCAGCGCAAGGAGCGGCCACCGACTTCCAAGCCTACAGACAGGCCCAAAAAGCCCAATCCCAGAGTAACAGCCCCGAAAGATGACACATGAACACACACACACACTCCAGTCATTCTTAAATGTAAATAATGGGGACAGACAACATCATTCAATGGAACTGTAGAGGCCTTATCAACCATCTAGATGATGTGTACGAGATACTTCATTCACGTCAGCCAAGTCTCATGTGTCTTCAGAAAACACACCTAAATAGTAAACATACGAACTTCTTGAATAGCTACTTGGATTTTCGAAAAGACAGACACACTTGCACTTATTCTTCAGGTGGTGTGGCCATAGAAGCCCGAAAATCCTTAGCGTGTCACACCATCCACCTTAACACCATGCTTGAAGCTGTCGCGATTCGAACAAATATTTTTGATAGGTTAATAACGGTATGCTCCCTCTACATCCCTCCGGATTACCAACTATCGAACACTGATTTTGAGGCCCTGATAGATCAACTACCTGAACCGTACTTAGTCTTAGGCGACCTCAATGCACATAATGCAATCTGGGGCTCTTCCCGCACAGATGCCCGAGGTCGCCTAATTGAAAAATTTCTAACATCATCGGGAGCATGCCTTTTTAACAAAAAACAAGCTACATATTATAACATAGGACAACACAGTTATTCACATCTTGACTTGGCTCTTGGCTCTGTAGTTCTTTTCCCATTTCTTGAGTGGCATGTAGACACAAACCTATATAGTAGTGACCACTTCCCCACCAAATTGACATACATAGGAATAGACACAAACACTTCCCCCTCCCATAAAAGGTTCAATGAGGGAAGAGCAAACTGGAGTACATTCACAGAAACATCTAAACTGCACTACATATCCATTAAACACCTACACGTAGAAGAGGCGACCCAACTGCTCACGGCGCACATCCTCGACGCAGCCGCAAAGTCCATTCCCCAGGCCTCCGGTGCCCCACGCAACCCAAGGAGGCCCTGGTGGAACGAGGACTGCAGGCAAGCGCGAGTGGCCCAGAACAAGGCGTGGGGTGTCCTTCGCCGGTACCCCACGTCGGCTAACTTAATTTCTTTTAAAAGAGCAAAGGTCTTGGGAAAGCGCGTGCGCCGTGAGGCAAAACGGTATAGTTGGCGCTCCTTCCTAACATCCGTAAATTTATACACAGACACACGCAAGGTATGGACACGAATACGTAAGCACAAAGGACAACATACACATAGCCTGCCCTTGGTCTGCACGACTGGGGACACACTAGAAGATCAGGCTACACTAGAAGATCAGGCTAACACACTTGCACAACACTTTCAACAGGTGTCAAGCTCTGCACACTACACAAACACTTTCCTAAAACAAAGCCTCTTGTGAAGAGAAGTCCCTACGTGACAACAACCAATCACAGACTTCTTACTACTCCCTGTTTTCACTACATGAGCTGAGGGCTGCTGTAAGCACGTGTAAACCCTCAGCTCCAGGCCCAGACAACATTACATATACAATGATACAGCACTTACACACAGGCACTCTTGTAACACTCCTTCACCTTTACAACAAGGTATTTCTTTCGGGGCACATTCCAAAGTCTTGGAGGGAGGCCATAGTTGTA
Source organism: Haemaphysalis longicornis (assembly GCF_048455015.1). NCBI lineage: Eukaryota > Metazoa > Arthropoda > Arachnida > Ixodida > Ixodidae > Haemaphysalis > Haemaphysalis longicornis. Next base: position 208,336,449 of record NW_027526361.1, on the reverse strand, counting down.
GCATTCTTGAAAGAAGGGAAGGACCCTTCCTTTCCTGCTGTCTATCGACCCATTGCCCTGACCAGCTGCCTGTGCAAGCTTCTCGAGAAGATGATAAATCGCAGGCTCGTGTACTTCCTTGAGTACAACGGCCTTCTCGAGAGCTGCCAGGCAGGTTTCAGGGCGGGGCGATCAACGAACGATCAACTCGTAGCTCGTGAAACATATATAAATGATGCCTTTGTGCATAAACAATTTTGTCTTACGGTGTTTTTCGACATAGAGAAAGCCTATGACACCGCTTGGCGGTACGGTATCCTCAGTGACCTAAAGTCAATCGGTGTTGCGGGCAACATGTTGAACATCCTTTGTAGTTATATGTCGGAGAGAACCTTTCGCGTCAGAGTTGGTTGTGCGCTGTCAAATGTTCACGTGCAAGAAAATGGCGTGCCGCAAGGTGGAGTGTTGAGCTGCACCCTCTTCATAGTAAAAATGAACTCTCTTGGAAAGGCACTGCCACCTACAATCTCTTATTCTATGTATGTAGATGACGTGCAGATATCCTTTAAATCGTGTAACCTGTCCATCTGCGAACGTCAAGTACAGCTCGGCGTCAAGAAACTTGCCGGCTGGGCTGACTAGAATGGCTTTAATCTTAATCCCGCGAAGAGCTCTTGTGTTCTGTCTTCCAGGAGGCGTGGCGTCCACCCGTACCTAGACATCACTCTTGCGAATGTGCCAATTCCCGTGAACAAGGAGCACAAGTTTTTAGGTATTTTATTCGACGAAAAACTTACATTCATCCCACATATCAGACAGCTCAAATGCAAATGCTTAAAAACAATGAATATTCTTAAGGTCCTCTCACATCAATCTTATGGGGCCGACAAAGAACTCCTGCTGCGCCTGTACACAGCGTTGGTGGGGTCTCGGCTCGACTACGGCAGTGTCATGTATGGGTCGGCTAAAAACAACAGCACTGAAAATGCTCGACCCAGTGCTGCATCTTGGCCTTCGCCTCTCATGTGGCGCATTTCGCACTAGCCCTGTTAAAAGTCTTTATGTCGAGTGCGACAAATGGTGCCTAGGGCATCAGCGGGAGTATGTTGACCTGTTGTATGCATTCAAGATCGTGTCTCTGACCAACCATCCTTTTAATCTCATCATGAACGATACATCGAATTTACAACTCTTTTTAAACAGGCCATCTATTCCCTTATCGTTCTCTCTCAGAGTTAGGGAGGAGGTTTCTGCACTCAATGTCCCCCTTTCAGACACGCACAAGACACCCATTCATAATTTCATCGCACCATGGCATCTTCGTCCTGTAACATGCGACCTGTCATTCACTCGTGTAGAAAAAAATGGGGTACCCAGGAATGCAATTCTGCAGCACTTCCTGTTCCTGCAGGACAAGTACAGGTGCGCAGAATTCTGTAGCGACGCGTCCAAAACTAATTCTACTGTCTCTTGTGCAGCGCACGGACCAAATTTTAGAGTTATCAAAACAATGAATTTTCAGAGCAGTATTTACACGGCAGAAGCGTATGGCATTTTTCTCGTGTGAATTCACATCCTCGAACTTAAGATTCCAAAGTCCATCGTCTACACAGATTCTCTAAGCGTTGTGCAGGCATTGTCATCAGGAAGGTCGTCAAAAAACTATGTAATCAATGTTCTTTTAAAGGTCATAATGACTGCATATGCTTCAGATTTAGAAATAACCATATGCTGGGTACCAGGTCACTGTGGGATCCCTGGCAATGAGACCGCTGATCAAATGGCTAGTGCTGCTGCTCTCATGACCACAGTTGACATAACAGTACCTTACACCGACCCAAAAACACACATCAGACGACAGCTTCGTAACACATGGCAACTACACTGGAGTCAACAAACACACAACAAACTACACGTAATAAAACCACAACTGGGACGCTACATAACTGACTCACACATCAGATACACTGAAGTCGCCCTGGCTAGGCTGCGGATAGGCCACACACATGCGACGCACTCCCACCTGCTCACTGGAACTTCGGGACCCACGTGTAGCAGGTGTGGAAAGGGCCTATCCGTAGTCCACATACTAATCACATGCAGAGCACTTGACACAAAACGACACAAACATTTCCCTGAATTATACAGACGACACATTCCTTTGCACCCATTATATTTTTTAGCCGACGAACCAATGTTTTCTAGTCAGCGTGTTTTTAAGTTTTTAGCTGAGGTGAACTTTCTGCAGCTCTTGTAATGTCACGTGTAATCATCCTGGCCCTATACACCAGCCATTTCCATTGTCTTGTTTTGCAACACTTTATTGGCTTTTAGTAACATGTTCTAGTATTTACGGTCTCATCACAATTCAGTAACTTCTTTTTGGCGCTCTTTGCTCATAGTCGGCCTTGCGCCAATAAAACCGAACTATCATCATCATCAAGATCAGACACCCGTACGTCAGCACCAGTATAACAACAGCTTGAGATCGGGTTGTGCCGACATCTACAGCGAGCACTACAGTATTTCTTGATTGCCGCAAACAGAGCAAACCGTTTTTTTACCTTCCTGGTCTGTTCTGTCAGGCAATCCTGAGCAGCAATTTTATGGCCACGCCAAACGTAGTGCTTAAACAGTACGCCTTAAACTACCACTATGGCCATGAAACCCCGTAAACAGCTTTGTAGCAAGACGACCCCAATTCTCGTGAGGATTGTTCACAGCAAAAGACCCTGGCGGCAAGGCTGGAAATGGTTTGCGAACAACCTTACAGTTTTTGGCAGGCCCACTGCGGCAAAAAGTACTGCTCGCCGCAGTGCTACATCCCTTTCCAGCCATCTTCACAGAGACCCGCCGCGGTGGCTCAGTGGCTAAGGCGTTGCGCTGCTGAGCACGAGGTCGCGGGTTCGATTCCCGGCCGCGGCGGCCGCTTTTCTGATGGAGGCGAAAAGCAAAAACGCCCGTGTGTACGAGATTTCGGCGCACGATAAAGATCCCCAGGTGGTCAAAATTAATCCGGAGCCCTCCACTACGGCGCGCCTCATCGCCTGCGTTGCGTCGGCGCGTTAAACCCCACAATCAAGCAATCAATCAATCTTCACAGAGGCCGCTCCGAAGAGAAATGTTTTTGGAGCACCACATCAAGACTGCAGGTGTGCGCACACTCCGGTTCAACCGCAGGCTGGTGAGCCTCTACACACAGCCATTGCCAACGTAGCCCTTCAGATGGAAAATACATTAGCGGTGAGACTATATTAAAGCACTTGAGCATTTCTGATTGTATAGGCGGATAAACAAGATTGAGGTGTCTTCATCTGTGTAGAATACAGGCGCTTAAGGGCGATGAGCACCAGAGGTTCTTTTATTTTTTCGTCCATCAATTTGGTTTTATGTACGCGCTCGGTCCAGCAAAGGTACCTCTACACTCCACTGTAGTGGAGGTTTCTTTCAGACCCCCTAGTAGAAAGGATATTAGGAAAACGGCCTTCAGTTCTAATAGAGGGCTCTTTGAGTTTGTCAGGCTACTTTTCGGTATGCCTAAATCTCCAGGGGCTTTCCTACGCATGATTGACATTGTGCTTGGGGACATTAGGTTTAACAAAGCATCGCCGTACATGGTCAAAGTGGTCTTATTTTCTGAACACGTCACTGATCACGTTGACCATTTATAGACTGTGTAGCCGCGAAGGCGGAACACGTCCCTCACGGTGAACCCTCGCAAGGCGCAACTGGTTGCCAGCATAATCTAGCCCCTGACCTTCGTGTTGAACCAATGTTCCGCAGGGCCAAACAAAAAGAAGCTGAAGGCCACCTTGCAGTTCTCTAAACAAAAGAACGTCAAAAGTCTGCGGGGTTGCCTTGGTAGGGTCGGTTTTTACAAGCAATTTGTTCCGAACTGTGCTCTCCGGGAAAGCCCCATTACCACCTTGTAAAGAACCATCTTTTGGCGGCATAGGAAGAGCACGCATTCAAAGCACTCTCCAGGGCCATTGCCGACACCACAAGATTGCTGTGCATCATCATCATCACCAGCCCATCTACGACCACTGCAGGGCAAAGGCCTCTCCAATTATTCACCAATTATCCCGGTTGTGTGCTAACTGCGACCAATTTACCCCCGCCAAATTCTTGATCTCATCAGCCCATGTAACTTTCTGCCGCCCACTTCCCCACTTGCGTCCACTAGGGATTCACTCTGTTACCCTTAATGACCAACGGTTAACCTGCTTTCAAATTACATGCCCTGCCCACGTAAATTTCTTCTTAGTTATTACTAGTATGTCTTTAGGTCAATAAGATGAATTTTAATTGACGTAATAAGGTACGTTAATCTTAATAATGTAATAGGTATATTAACAGCAATCCTAATACTCCAATTAGATTGTTGTTCCTGGACGTCAACTGTTCATTCATTGTTCAAACACACGTGAATGAGTATAGCTCCAGTTCAGTTTTGTTGCTGGAGCACAACGACGTGGTTAACCCTATTTTATTCACTGGTCGCACCCTCTCTACGGCAGAACAAAACAATTCAGTCGCTGCGAAAGATTACCTCTCCTGAAAATGGTAGATTACTCTGAAAATAGTAGAAATTGTATCTCGACGGTATCTCGACGGAGTTTGGAATATAGAACGACGTAGGGACTCTTAGTTGTCACGATTGCAGAACCCACTTCGTCAACTCGCCCGCTGGGCACTGCATTCGCTGAAGTACCAATTGCAGGTTGCAGTACAATAAAGGCACTGCCAACCTGGATCCGGAGCCTTGTCCCCTGGTCGCCTTCCTGCAAACACTCATACGACACCACAGCTCCTCGACGTTACAAATGTTGAAGAGCTTAGCAACACTCATCAGTCACAGCATGATCGTACACGCGAAGCTGGTAGACGAGCAGCGCAGTCGGTTCAGTGAATACATTACGCACTACCGACGAGAAGTAGCCTACGGAAGTGACGGCACCCGCATACGATTGCTACAAGAAAAACCTGGACGGCTTGCTTGTGCGGCATATTGTAATCTCGGACACTGGCAGTGGTGAGTCTCCTCTAATTTATTCATTCCTAAGTGACGGAATAGGGAGTTTCTGGAGTACTACTACAAAACCAACCCGACAGGTCATGTAATGTACGAAAAGCATAGAAAACTATATCAAGTAGATATATTGCATCGCATGAGAAGGGTTGTTCTGCGGTATGCCATATCTGCCAATAAGTAAAGACAAGAAGGGGTAAACGTCATGGCTCATTCAATCTGAAGAGAGTCGGTGTCCGTGGCACGTAGTGGAGTGCGATATAGTGGGCCGCTACCCACGATCGGTACGTGCATATCTCTACCTTCTTGTAATCCCGGACCACTTTTAAAGTAGGTAGAACTTTTAGCACAAGGCAGGCCTGATTAAAAGTTGATCTGAGAAAACGTGCTGGATACGTTTTCCCGCTTCGCATTTTTGACTAACTTTTAACTGACAATGCCGCATACTTCGGCAAAAATGGCAAACCATGGCGCCAAGTGCAGTCTGTAGAGAATTGTTTTTGGTGACACATCGCACTGTGTGACGTAATGAGCCTCTGACCAAAATCGGCAAATGGCAATCACCGCCATTTTGTTTAACACGGACCGTTTTCAAAGGGACTAGAGCTGCACACACCACAATCGCGTCATTCAAAGTTTGTCTGAGGCCAGTTGTTGGATGCGTTTTCGCGTTTCCGATTTCCTGAGATGGCTATACCGGACAGTGTCACACACTTTGCCAGAAAGAACATTACCGACAGTTGTTTTGTTCTAGGGGTCCAACACAAGAAGACTACATCAAACCATTCTCAAGCGAACAGAACGGTGCGCCAGAACAAAAACCAAAAGACTGTGTCGTTTTCACGGAATGCCACCGAGACTGGAATGCAAGGCCACTGAAATTGCTTCGCAACTACAAGTAATTGCTCGATTTGTTTTACACGAGAAGGCCTGCTTTTCGGACGAGCCCCGTGCTTCCCCGTTGAGCATTCATTCAGTAACGACGTCAAAAGCCAACTGCGCAAGTATGTTCAGTATGCCCAGAATTTTCGCTTTAGCCTGAATGATACGCTAAGGGAGGCCAGGAAGCACGTTTTCCTAGCATGCATACAACAATGTCGGGAGTGCCACCACGGCCGGCACCACTTGGAGTTTGCTGCCGGGGACAAGGTGAAATGGCACAGATATCCACTGGTCAACGCAACAAAATGGTTTGCTGCTTCCCTGGTGCACCAGTGGGACGGTGTTTTTTATGCGATAAAAGAAATATGTCGCCAGGCATGCCAGCTGCGTTACGCGCATGGTGGACGGGAAACTGGTCATGTCCGCATAAGTGATAGTAAGATAAATCCCCAACCTCAGGCTACATAGCGAACACACCCTTGAAACACTTTGCAGGTAAAGCCACCTCACTCATAGAAGAGTTAAGCTTGAGCCGGTTCGTAGATAATTTCGGGAGTAGGAGAAAGGGCAACAAACGGGAGGAAGCGCTGTGCTGGTATCGTCTTCACTTCGTCTCGTTCATTGCGTTGCCTCATAATCTCACTCCTAGGACACTCCTTCAGGACTCCAACGGGACCATCATGAGCAACCCCTTGTATGTGCATGTGTTAACACCCCCACCCCCCCGAAGAAGCTAGTCCGAAATAAAAATGTATGAAGTGTGCTGAGATTCATGAAAGGGACACAAGAAAGGAATTGAGAAGAGGAGCGCAGCGCAATAGGCGCTTGACGACTCCTCGGGCCTATCGAAACAAGTTGCAAGCTGTGCTCTTGTGGCAACGCGCCATTGTCGGCTTCGTGCGCGAGTCGGCAAACGAGCGTCCAGCAAGGCTGCCGGCCAGGACTCCCGGACTGTGCACCCGAGGCACCTCCCGACGATATCCAGGGCTACGCAACGTGGTCTTCGGGCAGGTTTTGTTTGACTCACTACGACGGATATCTACAACCTGACGAATGACCTCATCACAACTAAAACAAGCCAAGATCCAACGACGCTAGATAACGTGAGAGATTCTTATGTATGAGGACTTTACTATTGAAACAGTAACGACAAGCGCATTTTTGCTCCGCATTTTGTGATTTGTCTCGTCTGGTCATCTAAAATATCGTGTGTTTTAATTAAATGAATTCCTGTGGATCCAATCTGCCAGCTTCACTACGTGACAGTTTTGTCAAGCCTACCAGAACTTGACAAACATAATTCTTAACTATTTATTCAGGCCAGTGGAAAATGGATCCGGAAAACCCCTTAGCCCCTACCATGCCCAAAGATTAACAAAGCAGGTGCTGGCTATGCACAAAGGAAAAGCCCAGAAGGAGCAGAGGGAATCCCAACGGAATCGGACGAAAGCAGAGACAGAGCAGAGAATATTAGAACTCCAGGTACGGCTTGCTGAATTTGCTACGCTAGGTACATTCATACATTCAAGCAAGATGTCCTGTTAGGTAGCACCACGAGCCCAAAGATCTGCCCCGAGAAGCTCATGACTCCGTTTAATGGGAGCAGGAACGATTTACACATGTACATTCAAATATTTGAAAGCATAGGCCCAGTCCAATGCAGGGAAAGTTAAGAATGTGCTGTAGCCGTAGCCACGTGCTTGGCGGGAGAAGAGTTCATTGTCTTCATATAAATTCCAGCTTAAACCTTCACAGACCTATACAACGTGAAGATTGCTGTGCTTCAAAGGTTTCGACTGGACGCCGAAGGGTTTCGAGAAAAGTTAAGATGTTCTAAGCCAGAGGCTTGAGAATTTTGTTATGGCTTAAACGTTTGTTATGGCTTAAAAGGAAGAGAGACAACATGGTATTGACGATCTGGCTGAGTCGACGGAGAGGTTTGTCATTGTGAAGTGCTTAAAAACTTTGGTAGGGTGATCGACGAACAACATGAACAGCGCGCCAACTAGTTCAAACGCACCTGAATTAGGGAAATTGCACATAACCAAACAGGGTCATAGATTATGCTTCTGCGACGGCGGCGTCAATTTGGCCACGGATTCTCGCCCTAACACTGATGATGATAAAGTTGGCCTTATTTTTCATGACTACGATAGGACAGTGCATAGGAGTGAACCCTATCGCTTTAAACAACACGGCACGGTTGGGAGCTGTGTCTGCAAAAGCAAAACCAGCGCAACGGCCGAGCGAGGCTCATTCAAAAGTAGATGAAGTTGGAAGAGCAGGAGCATGCATGACAAAGAACAATATAGACAGAGTGCCGATCAGTGTGGGAGTAGTTTGAAGGAACATTAGGGGATTGAGGGATAGTGGGGCTACCAGGTGGTGATTAGAAGGCGTTTGGTACGTCATGAAGGTTTGAGAGGAAAGACGTCAAGAACTGTTTTTTACGGTACGATGAAGTGCTAGCTAGCGTCATCATAAAGACGACATCGCCAGAGCACTCTGGGAAGGTTACAAAGAACTTTCTAGACAATCCGTTGCATGATCTGATATTCGGAAATTTCCCAGGTGCTTGAGATATAGACACTCCCGACCTCTAAACAGCTGAAAGGAAGAAATAATGCAAAATGAAGTCCCCGTATTAGGCAGCGAGAGCTACAAAAGACCAATGGTGAAATACCACTTATAGAGACTGCCCAAGTGGAAATGGCAGCAGCCGTTGAAGCAAAAATCATTTCGGTGGGGAAGCTGACCACTCCAAATTATTCGTTGATTCTACCCATAGCACTGAGCTCTCGCGAGGTAGGGAACTAAAATCGAAAGATCAAACACTGCAGGCCTGCTATTACCGAACAGGAGGGCACGAGACAAGACACAATCCGTGCGCTAATTCCAAATTGTAGGTGACTTGCTTTAGAAAGAATGCCGATTAGGGTCAGATGGCGAATTAATGCATCTAGTAGTTTCGAAAGTGTTCCGAGCATAAGTAAGGGATGAACATGTAAACAGGATGAGGAGCCACCAAGATATGAATCATACACTTGGGAAAATTTACAAGCGTTCTTTTGGCGCAATATAGAACGTGACAGCACGTGTTTAGTAAAGTCCTGCCACGTTTTGAAGCAAGCTTTTAACAAATGCCCCAATAGCAATCGGCAACATGGGCTCTGCTACCATTGCAGGGAGCGATTACAGCAGCTGTTCAATGGCAATAGGTAATGAAGCTCGAGAGATGTTCTATAGGTAACCATCCAAGTGCAGCCGGCGTGACAATGGGGGAGAATTCCGAGTGAAAAGAACACTAGTATACGAAAAGGGGAAATATGGGGCTAAACAGTGGTTAAAGTGAGAAAAGATTGTTGTAGAGAACATGAAAATAAAATAACCTACAGGCACGCATTTGCTGACGTGGCTGATTCTATAACCTGTAAAAATGCGTGCCATAACTTTTAAGGTTTTATGTGGTGTTCGACATGTTGCATGCACTGTAAATATTTTGTTGAGTTGCATTCTTTAAACGCTTGAGACCTGTGAGCCCTTGCGAGCTTCTGAACGGTACATTGAATTTTGGTTTTGAACTGTATACGTTGTAGCCTACTAGAGCTTTGTGTTATGACAGTTAGTTCAAGGAGAGACCATGCGCAGAGTGCTGGATTCTTTAGGGTCAACAAAGTGGACAATATTTGTGGAGTGTGAGTGCCATTTCGAGGGCAAAAGACTTGAAAGGGGCGTTATAATATGATGAGCAACCTCCCAAAGTGGAAGTGCCAACAAACGAGAGAGAGAGAGAGAGAGCCTTAGTTCCAAGTGGAAGACGTTAGGTGAAGTGGGGAAAGTGGGAGTAGAAGTTGGGGTGTAAGTAGAGCGGAATTTCCTGAAACTGGGCAGATGAGACAGAAGCTGGTGGGCTTTTTGAAATGGTGGGAGAAACCGCGTGGGGTTAGGCGACCAGGCTCACGGCTATACACTGTCCGAGCTACACCCCTTTCTAGAGAGTACTGCGCCAGTAAAGTCAGCGTGGAGGGTTCCAGTGCACGAGTGGCGAATGCGAGGGGCACACATTGGGAGGAGGGTTGAAGGTTCTGAAACCCGTAAATTTTCTACAGGGCCAGATTAGGTGCCGGAGATTTGTTAGCGTGAGGGAGGTACAGAAGGGACATCGAGGTGACAAGGATGGGGTGCATCGTTTACAGAATATCACTGAGGCTGAGCTTGGTTTGGCAAAATATTTGTTTCTGAAAATGTCGGCTTGTCTCGGGAGTGGGGCAGAGCGGAGTAAAGCCGGTTGCACTGAGGAAATCGAGGCGGTGTTTTTTTTTCGTACCATACAAGCTCTATGGCTGGCGGTAACGACTTAGGATGTGGAATACCCAACTTGAGTAGCAGCCGGGGCCAGAGATTTACACTCCCTGCAGCAAAGCGGACTGCCTGTTCCCCCGGTGATACCTCCGCGAGTTCCGGCGATCAGTAGGTGCGACGATGGATGCTGCAAGATATTAGGATGGAGATCTGATGAGGAATTTGCTGGCGATGGTAATGGTCGAAGGTTAGACTTTTTAGGATCTTTAGTGTTCCGAATGAGTTCGTGAGGATGCGTATCTGGGAACGGACGAAGAAGCAAAAGCCGAACATGAGGAAGTATGGTGCCTTCAAGTATGGTGCCGAGTTTTGTTTCCGGCATGGTACGATATGAGATATTAATCGTTTGCTTGCCTTGGATGGAGGGGAGCTCAGGTGATGCCCCGGCGGAGCCAATTAGTGGATGAGCTATGGTTAGGAGGGTGTAAATATGGATTTAAAATGGGCGTTTACTCTAACCGTGGGTATTGATGCGGGCAGCGCTGACGCGGCCAGCGTTACACGGGGCGCCATGGGTGCCCGTACAGTTTGTGGCAGACGTGCGGTTTCAGGGAGGCAGAGGCGGTGGGATGTGGAATGGTTCTAGTGGCTTGCGATTGTCCCGGGCTATATTGGATACAGTTTCATGAGTAATGAGCATTTCTGAAGGAAGTGATGCACTTGCTCTTGAATGATATTATCCAAAGTGCGTGGGGGATGGGAACGTAGTGGGCACGGGAACGGAGCGGCGGCCGCTATAGTTTAATTGAACCACTTTTTGCTGTTCGTTCAGTTATCACCAATCATCAGCATGAGTTACCCTGTCTGCGCAGAGGAACCTGCCCCCGGCACATCAAACGTGATATGTCCTGTCCTGCCTCAACAGACCCCTTGTTCCCGCAACCCTTCAAGCTGTCCCTAAGCGAACGCGATCGACATCGTCAGGTCATCCTGGACACTACAAATACCGCCAGCTATGCACCATGCACCTCAGCGGCACGGGAATGGAGCGTCGGCCGCAATGGTTTCATCAAACCACTTCTTGCGTTTCGTTCAACATGGTCCCTTCTAGAATTATAAGTCAAAGAGAACTAGTAACTATTTTGTCTGCTGCTGTTCCCATCCTCAAGAGTGTTGCTTGTTACATGGAGAGATTGTGTTCTTGCATTGCAACCAATTCTCCTTTGCGGGGACATTGAACAAAACCCAGGCCCCAATCGCGATGCGCTAGACATCATCAAAAATCTCATGATGCACTTAGATGAGCGTCATGACAGCTTACCGAAAACTAATAACGAACTAATGAAAATCAGTTACTACTTGACTCCAATGTAACAGATCTAACCACTCGTCCAACTGTGCTAAAACAAAAAGGTATTGGCTCAAAGGCTTTCCAGACGATCCACGCACGCAAGTCCTTTTAACAGCTGCAGTGCGAAACGAAAGTTCCGCACTCAGCTGGCGTCTAGATGACTTTGAGGATCGTTCCTATCGGGACAATCTCATTTTTTATGGTCGGTCGGATTCTGCCTCATAAACTTGTGCTGAGCCTGAGCTTAAAATTCGAGAACTCGTGTCTGCGTCTCCAAAATTTGAACTGTCTGACGAGGCTACCTCCCGCGCTCACAGCATTCGAACGTACGTATGTAGGCCCGTAATTGTTCATTTCAGTTCTTTGAAAACAACAGAGAAGGTCTTTTCAAATTAATACTTGTTTCGCGGCACACCTGTGTCAATTAGCGAAGACTTCTGCAGGGCCACTCGAAACATTCACAAAAAGCTTCTAAACATCGCAAAAACCACCGGACAGCCCTAATACCTAAAGTACAACAAGATTCTTATTAACAAAAAAGCTTACGTTTATTTCCCGGTCACTGATCGCGTAACTGAGGTTGGTGCAATCTACGATAACCCGTGAACGTTTCCCAGGTGAACAGTGCACATACTTCAGGAACGACCGCAGCTCTTTCTTCATCGTAGCTTAACAGGCCTTTTCAATCTCGGGGATTTTATTTTACTTTGTAACACTAGAAGCGTAAATAACAAGCGCAACGCTCTCTCTGCTCTATAGATACATGTGAGGCGGACATCGCTGTCTTAACCGAAACTTGGCTATCCGAAAAAATAGAAAATCACGAGATATTTACATGTAAAAAAAGTTTGTATTCTACCGCTGTGACCGGGGTACGAGGTCTAGGGGTGGCGTACTAATTGCTGTTAATGAGTGCCCTAGGTCATTCAGTGTGCTTGTTGTTTCCACGCTTGAGCTTGTTGCCGTCTGTGTTCGTATAAACCACAAAGGTGTTCTTGTTTGTGGATGCTATTGTCCCGCAAATCTCACCCCGGCTTTACAAACGAATTTTACGATGTTTTAATGAAGTTGCGGCTGCCCCTTTACTACTTCTTGGTGATTTCAATTTCTCTAATGTGTCTTTGTCCCCTTGTTTTCAAACAATATCACGAGCCGCGCCCGTGAGCACGTCCTTTCTTAACGTGTCTTTAGATTTCAACCTTATTCGGCTGGGTAATACACAGACACGCACTACGTTAGCTTCTTTCACTGTTTTAGATCATTTACTAACCACGCATTCTGAGCTAATTAAATCCCTTTCGGTTATACCAGGCGTCAGCGACCATTTCGCTGTTTACTTTAACATGACAAAAAAGTCGACAAAAATGAAAGCACGAAATGCCTAAAGACTACAAAAGAGGTTACATGTATAAATTATTAGTGAGCTTCAGGGTTTCCTGAGCGATTACTTTTCACATTTTGTGGAAAAGTTTGTCCAAGAACACAAACGTTTTTAAATGGAAGGTACTATAGCTAAGTAACCGTTACATCCCGCTCCGCAGAATTAGGCAAAATACAAAATCACCCTGGAACACGCCCACGCTGAAACGACAACTGAATAGAAAAAAACGGATCTTTTGACGAACAAAACAAAAAACAGCGCTGAAAGATAGTCTGCTTATGTTCATGTAGATGACGAATACGCACCCGCACTATCTTCCCCAAAGAAAAATTACTATCAAGAAACCCTTCCTTCAATCCTTGCCACTCATCCGCGAAAATTTTGCCCACCATCATCATCAGCAGAAATAAAAAAAAACGACGCTAGAGCTAACCCAAGGTAATACATGTGTACCCAACGAAAAGTTTTGTGCCATTTTAAGTTCTGTGTTCTCATCTTCGTTTGTTAAAACAGCAGCCCTTGCTTTTCCTGATACCCCAGCCGCGATTTTTTCCCATCGGAACTTATCAAATTTGACTGTGTCCGCAAACAAAGATTAATCGAAAGGATAAAATTATCCACATCTCCGGGTGTAGACGGCATTTTCGCGAAGTTTTTTATATCATATCTCTGTATCTTCATCTGTTATTCTATGTAAGCTTTTTACGCAGTCCATGGATACTCATTGCCTCCCACGCGACTGGAAAGTGGGAATGGTAGTTCCTCTTCCGAAATCAGGTAACACTCATTACCCTAACTACAGGCCCATATCATTGACCACTCTAGCATGTGGGATCATGGAACACGTCATGTATTCCCACGTCGTCACTTTTCTAGAAGATAACTGCTTTTTGAGCCATCATCAGCATGGATTCGTCAAAAACTATTCATGTGAAACCTAGCTTCTGGGTTTCAACACTTTGCGAAAGTATTTGACACCGTACGCCATAAATTACTTCTGTTGAAATTAAGTAGAGTTAATCTCGATACAGACATTATAAAATGGATCGAATGCTTCTCACAGATCGCTCCCAATTTTTAAATGCTAATGAATGCAACTCTCCTTCCTGAACCGTATCATCTGGCGTCCCGCAAGGATCCGCTCTTGGGCCGTTACTGTTCCTAATCTACATTATTGACTTACCTAATAACATTTCTTCTGACATAAAACTGTTTGCTGATGATTGTGTGATCTACCGTAAAGTTAAACACACTGCTGACCAACACACTCTGCAGGTTCACCTTGATAAGGTTTCTTGTTTGTGCAATTCTTGCCTAATAAACCTTAACACTTTTAAATGCAAGAATATCACAGTTTCACGTAAAACCTTCCATATTTCTTCTGACTACCTAATGAATAATTGTCAGCCTTCGTGAACTTTAAATAGGACCGAGAAATATTTTTATCAATACACACTTATACTGATTCGCAATATAGTCTCAGGCACTCTGCATTAAAAAAAATTCAGACTAGGACAGGGTACGGCATGCAACTGCTTCAATGGCAGATACCAATTTTTTTAAATATGTATTCTTTTCTACTTGGTGTGATGCAAAGCTGCTGTTCTCTGTTAGCCTTCCAGAAAAAAGTTAAACGGCTTCTACTCGAGCAATAATGTCATGTTCTTTCGCCTCCTCTTTTGTGGCTCTGTTATTGTGTGCGTGTGTTTTATATAATAATGCTTTTGTGTTGCAATCACTGTAAAAAAACTATTTTTTGGTATGTAACAAGGGGTATTTGATTACGCATATTTATGCTTACAAATTTGGACGAAAGACTCCAGAAATGGATACAAACTGTGTATGGTTAGATTTATAGTGTTATATAGTTTTACATAGAATTCTATAAGGTTGGAATTACAATTTCGAAGCCATTTGCGTTTTGCAACAAACTGCTGTTTGTGTGTTTGGGCTGCCTGGGGCTAGGGGCCTAGTCAGGCGGCTTTAAATGTTGCCTTTTGTCATAGTCCCAGGGCAATCTTCTTTTGTTGCCGAAATAAACTGTGGTAATCCGGCAATAGTGGCGGTGGACAATCCCGCACGATGGACATGTTCCGGCGGAGTATGAGGATGTGGCGCGAGATGAGATGGGAGAGAACATGGCGGACTCGACTGGGCTACGTGTGTGCAGCCGGATCGGCTGAGCAGTGGCCCTTGGCGGAGCGGGACTCCAAGTAAAGGTGGGATCGAGGGGGCTCAGTGTCTTTCTGGGGAACCGCGGCCGGGTGCAAGAACCCCGGTACCACAAAACAAAAAG
This sequence comes from Haemaphysalis longicornis, assembly GCF_048455015.1. Classification (NCBI taxonomy): domain Eukaryota; kingdom Metazoa; phylum Arthropoda; class Arachnida; order Ixodida; family Ixodidae; genus Haemaphysalis; species Haemaphysalis longicornis. The sequence goes on along the minus strand of NW_027526361.1, from coordinate 208,321,226 downwards.
CAATTCGATCAAAGTTACCACTTACAAATACCTTGATGTTACAATTTCTGATGGCCTTTCCTGGCAGACTCACATTTACAATATTCTGACGAGGCAATCCCTGTTCGCGCCAAACATGCGGTGGGCGCTGCGCCGATGATAGAAGACGATGAGAAGGACAACGCTTGGACCCGGACTTACGCTGCTGCCTAATCCAGTGCTTCCCAGCTTATTCTGACTTATAAATAGCTCCAACTTACGTGTAGTTGCCAAGGACCAACCTTGGTGGAGGTAGCGGTGTTCGAGTCAGCACCTCATACCGTACCCTCTCCCGGGCGTGCTCCTCCTGCTCCACCCACCATGGAGCTTCGTGGTGGACGCTCGGTTCCTCGTGTCACTATGCCGACCGATGAAGCGACCGCGTCCACGACACCCCTCGTCATCGTAACCATCCCCGGGAGCCTGGCCAGTATACCGGAACAGGCGATGTTGATGTTGACGACTTGCTCAGCATACTTTGAGCGTGTCAGCGCTCACAAAAGGTGGGACCCTACCATCATGCTGGTGAATGCGATCTTCTACCTGAAAGAGGAAAGTCCCGCGCGCAAGTGGTTTGAGACGCACAATACCGAAATGACCAGTTGGGAGGTGTGCAAAACGAAGCTGCGAGTGGTATTTGGAAAGCCTCTAGGCCGTCAGCTTGCTGCCCGAAAGGAGCTCGCATCGCGCGCCCAGAAGTCGACCGAATATTACGTCGCCTATATCCAGGACGCCTTGGCCTTTGCTTGAAGGCTGACAGCATTATGACGGAGTCCTATAAAGTAGGCCACATACGGAAGGGCATTGCGGATGACGCATTCCACCTTCTTATGTGCAAAGACTTTGCTACAGTGGAGTCCATCATTACGGAATATCGCCGATTCGAAGAAGCCAAAGGACGTCGTATCGCCCACAACTTCACAAGGCTTCCTCTCACAGCAGCCACATGTTCATTTGAAGATGGACGTGCGCCATCCCGTATTTCATGCCTACAAGATCCCATTCCGCCGTCGGCAGATATAAAAACAATCGTGCACCGAGAACTGCAGGCAATGGCCCCTACTACTGCGGTGCCATACGGGCCGGATCGGAACGAGCTTGACACCGTTTCCGCCATCCAAGCCACTGTCTGCGACGAAATAGCCCACCTGGGTCGTCACCCTATGTTCACAATTGGCTCTACTTTCAACGACAGTTTACGTCTTCCGGTCCTCACATCGACCATCCTCCTCCGCGCTACCCCCGCGGGAACCCCGCTGAGTGGCGTATCCCGGACGACAAACCGATTTGTGTCAGTTGCTCTGGAGTCGGCCACATTGCCCGGTACTGTTGTAACCACAGAATCCCATCCGTCCGCAACGGCTACGCCAACTATAGTACTCTAGCACCCTTTGGCTACTTCAATGACCGGCAAAACTGCTTTTCTTCCTGCACTGAGTTCAACCCTCCCAACTCTTCCAGTACCAACACCAAATGAACCAATCGCCGTCGCCGCAAAGCCGCCGATCCCGATCACCGCAGCCACGCCACCCCTCCCCCATGGCCGACTACTCTCGACCCCATCCGGAAAACTAAGTCATTCAGCTCAAGTAGATGACGCTGCTGTGATGGAACATACCCGCGAAGGGGAATGACGCCACATTCTACGCGAAAAAGCCGAAGCTCATGGCCAAGCGCCTGCTGATGAGTTGGAAGAAGAAGAGGTGAACGAGGCACGGGCGCAGGGAACGAGGCGGACTGAACGGCGCACGGCTCTGTCTCACTGTGGCACGTAGACCAGACGTCTCGCCCTGAGGTCGCACAGAGCCGTGCGCCGTAATGTAATGAAATGGGCCGGATCACACAAAACGGGGGGAACGCTCGTAGTGCGGATGAGGAGATGACATTGTATTTACAGACTGGACAGCACATAGGGTTGAAGCAATGACAAAGGGAATTCACAAAGCGTTATGGGGAAAACTCAGATAATAAAACAGCCCACGCGGCCCGCTCCAGCGCCCGCAACTACAAAGTCCGCGCACCGTCCCCGCGTAAACGTCCCGGGGCAGGAAACGCTCACATCGGTTGTATGGGACGCGGGTGCCGACGTCGCCCTCGTAGCGGTGTCCGCGTCGTTGAGGTTGGCTGCCCAGGTTCCGTAGCCAGAAGACTTTCCGCCGGGTCCGCTGACGGCCTTGCTCCCGCCTCGAGCCCGGTCACGCGCTGTTCGGAACGCCGGAGCCCGGTCGACGGTGGCCCGTGCTGGCGACGATGTCCCGGGCCTTGGCGGCGACGCCCGGAACCGTAGCGGAGACTGGCGACGGCCTTGCGTCACTGTGGCACGTAGACCAGACGTCTCGCCCTGAGGTCGCACAGAGCCGTGCGCCGTTCAGTCCGCCTCGTTCCCTGGCTGGGGTCTCGCTCCCTGCGCCCGTGCCTCGTTCACCTCTTCTTCTTCCAACTCATCAGCAGGCGCTTGGCCTTGAGCTTCGGCTTTTTCGCGTAGAATGTGGCGTCATTCCCCTTCGCGAGTATGTTCCATCACATTACCCCCCGCTTAAGAAAATTGTTCGGGGAACAACTATTCTACGGTCCAAAGCAGAGTCCAAAACAGTCCAACATACACAAAAACATTGTCCTCACAAAAATTGTGTCCTACGGAAGCATGCCAGTTGCTAAGGCACGTAAAAAGTAGATAATACGGTAAGCTCCTACAGTAGGAGAGCTCGTGACAAAATCAGCGAAAAATATTTTGGTACAATGGCAAGCTGCAGTGCAAAACTGTGGTCAAGCTTAGCCGATTGTAGGTATTGTCAAAATATGTTATTCCTGCTCTTTTGTTTTAGTGAGAGCCTGGGAGACAGGTTCCAAAGGATTTTCCATCCTGTGGCCTACGCGATAGGCAGCAAGGTTGGTGTCCGATGCGTCGGTTTCCGATTCTGTCAAGTGTTGGGACAGCTTTTTCTTCAGTGTGAAGAACGCGGCCTCCTGAGCTGCACTCCAAGCAACACTCTTTCTCTTTGTTGTTTCCATCAAGTCAGTTAAAGGTCTGGCGATGGCAGCATAGTTCGGAATGAACTTCCGGTAGCACCCAGTCAAGTTGAGAAAGTAGTGCAGGCCGCTCTTGGTTATAGGTCTCTCAAATTCCAGGATCTTCTCTAAGGTCCGTCGACGAAATCCTTTGGAGCCATTCATGCCATGGCTTAGAGATTGAACATGCTTTTTCATGATGTCGCACTCTTTCTTCTTGCACACTGCAACGCAATGAGAGGTCTGAATCTCAGCAGTATGTCGTGGTGGTATTGCAACCCTGTGCGTACATGTTCTGCGGCAGTAGTCGCACGATCTGACGAAGCGTTTGACGTCTCCGCGCAGACCAGGCCAGTAAAACGTGTCTAAAACGCGGTAGGCCGTTTTTCGCATGCTCCGATGACCCGCCATGATTCCCTCATGAGCGACTTGTAGAATCGATTCTCTAAGCTTCTTGGGAATCACTACTTGTTTGAAAGATCTCCCCGCTGCTAGATGATAATGGCGGTATAGAAGGCCGTCAACCTCAGTGAAGGAGTAGCTGTGACCTTTACCAGATGAGAATGTTTTCCCAATCTTGCGGAAACAGCGCTTTAAAGTCGGATCACTTCTTTGCTCTTGAATTAGCTCCTCCCTGGTTATATCCGTGCATGGTATCACGGGTGTTTTCAGAGGCCTGCTCTTCGATGAAGTTGTCCTAACAACAGCGGACAGTAAGACATCCCTATTCGGAGGTGTAGACTCCACGCCGGTTCCTGCCACTTGAGGTGGTCCCACACGGCGTTTCCAATCAGGATCAGGGTTGTCCGCTGCTCTGACACCTGGCAGATTTCCCAGCACAAGGTCGTAGATCGGCCGGTCCATGCAGCATACGATGATTTCGCCCACGAAGTAGGGAGTGTCGGCCTGGATCTTTGCCTCGGCTAGTTCTATACTAGAGCCGTCCAGAAGCATGACGCACGTTGTTTTTCCAGTTAAACACCCGTCCTGAACCAAGTCGCGCCGAACAATAGCAGTATTGCTCCCGGTATCCGGAAGCACCGTAGCAGGCGTTCCTTGAACGCGGCCTTCGACGACAGGCATACCGTTCACGCGGAACGCGTCCTTTCCAGTGCCTTGACCGCGGTTGTGGGCAGAAGGATACGCATTTCTTGCGGGAAAACTCGGCTGGCTACACACCGCAGGATCCCCGCCACTCTGGGTTAGGGCGCATGCAGATACCTGCTCCTGACCGCCTGTCTTGCGCTTGCAATCCTGCGACTTGTGGCCGACACGTCCGCAGGCACTGCATTTCGGTGGCTCCCTTGCCGTGCTGCGGCAGTCCGTAGCGCGGTGGCCCGGCCGGTTGCACAGGAAGCACTTGGGAGGTTGCTTCTTCTGCGCGTCTTGCGCATTCTTCGGGGGTTTCTCCCCGTCATCTGGGCATTTCCCAAGATTTGGGAGGTTTTGCGCCTCCAGAAACCGGTCGGTGTAATCTGCCAAGTTATCAAGAGTTTTGCACTGGCGCTCTTTTAAAAAGACTACGAGCTTCGGATGGCAACAGCGGAGGAGCTGCTCTGCAATGACGTGATCGCGGAGACCCTCAAATGTTTTTGGTATCCCGGTCATTTCAATCCAATGATCGAAATAACCGGATATCCTTGCTGCTAGCTGCCTCCCTGTTTCGCCATCCTCAGCTCGTGCTTTGCGAAACTTGTCCTGATAGCCTTGGGCAGTAAACTTAAACCGTTGCAGCAGAGCGTTCTTGACTTTCGCATAGTCCAACGACTCTGTTGCAGTCATCCGGCCGATAACTGAAAGGGCCTCCCCAGACAAGCACATACTAATGGCAACGGCCCATTTGTCTTGGGGCCAACCCTGACCCGTTGCTACGCGCTCGAACCTTTGCAGATAGGCGTGCAAATCGTCTCGCCTCTCATCGAACAAGGGTAGCAACTTCTGTGGGTTGATCACAAGCGTGTTGGGGCCAGCGCTACTCTCTCCAGTAACTGCTGGAGTGTTTTGCGCCCCTTCCTGGAGGCGCAGCCTAAGTTGGAGGAGTTCCAACTCTCTTTCGTCTGCTTCCTTTTTCCTGTCCGCTGCTTCTCTAAGGGCTTCCCTCTCGGCTGCCCTCTGAGCCCTCTCCTCCGCACGCTTGCTTTCAATCCACTCCCGAAGTTCGGGTCCCGTCAAGCCTAACAGTGACCCTATTGCCATTAACTTTTCCAAATCCATCTTCACACTGTCAGATCACTCGTCCGCACACAGCGTTCCACCAATTTTCGCAGATGTTAATGATAGGATCCTGGCAGGCTCACCACTTTTTGTAATGAAATGGGCCGGATCACACAAAACGGGGGGAACGCTCTTAGTGCGGATGAGGAGATGACATTGTATTTATAGACTGGACAGCACAGAGGGTTGAAGCAATGACAAAGGGAATTCACAAAGCGTTATGGGGAAAACTCAGATAATAAAACAGCCCACGCGGCCCGCTCCAGCGCCCGCAACTACAAAGTCCGCGCACCGTCCCCGCGTAAACGTCCCGGGGCAGGAAACGCTCACATCGGTTGTATGGGACGCGGGTGCCGACGTCGCCCTCGTAGCGGTGTCCGCGTCGTTGAGGTTGGCTGCCCAGGTTCCGTAGCCAGAAGACTTTCCGCCGGGTCCGCTGACGGCCTTGCTCCCGCCTCGAGCCCGGTCACGCGCTGTTCGGAACGCCGGAGCCCGGTCGACGGTGGCCCGTGCTGGCGACGATGTCCCGGGCCTTGGCGGCGACGCCCGGAACCGTAGCGGAGACTGGCGACGGCCTTGCGTCACTGTGGCACGTAGACCAGACGTCTCGCCCTGAGGTCGCACAGAGCCGTGCGCCGTTCAGTCCGCCTCGTTCCCTGGCTGGGGTCTCGCTCCCTGCGCCCGTGCCTCGTTCACCTCTTCTTCTTCCAACTCATCAGCAGGCGCTTGGCCTTGAGCTTCGGCTTTTTCGCGTAGAATGTGGCGTCATTCCCCTTCGCGGGTATGTTCCATCACAGCTGCATCAATGACCCGGCCCGTAAATTCTCTACTTACTTTGCAGACTATACACAATTTACTTGAAGTACTTGTCGACGGATTTGTAGTGCGAGCTCCTATAGACACCGGTGCCCAGATTTCCGTCTTGACTTCGAGCCTTCGCCACCATCTCCACAAAGTCCTTACGCCGCCAACGTCCCGTGCAATTCGAGTCGCCTACGGCAGCACGCCTCCGGTCGTCGGAATGTGTACAGCTCTCATACGAATCGCTGACCAAGAAACAGCCGTTCTGCTCACCCTACTAGAACACTGTCTTCATGACCTCAATCTGGGCATTGATTTTCTCTCTGAGCATGCCGCTCTCATCGACTGTTCTACCGGACTCCTCCGCCTCGAATTTCCTCTCCCTCTTTCTTCCGGCGCACCCCAGCTGTGCTGTTGCAACACCGAACACGTTCGTTTGCCCTTAAACGGTGTCAGGTACATCTCCTTCCTTCCCTGTTGCAAACGGTGAGTACGTCGTTTCACCTTTCTGGATGTGCTTTTGCCACGCAGTGTCATGCCGCATACTATAGTCAGTATTGTTGACAACAAGACCTGTCTCCTGTTTTTAACTTCGGTTCCTTCCCTGATGTTTTACCGAAAAGAATGGCACTTTCATCACTTTGGCCTTTGGAAGGACATACCGCTAGCACCCCGTTAGAGCCCATGATGCCTTGTTTGGGTCCCACTGTGCAGCCATCACTCGCAGCCAATGAAGTCAAAACGATAGACGCACCCGATCTTTCGCAAAAGGACGCCGACGCTCTTCGCTCTCTCTTGACGTCCTTTAAAACATCTTTGATTTATGCAGCCGTCCAGTGAGTACGACACACGCTGTGACACACCGCATCACGCGGGATGCAGCACCGGTGCGAAGACGGTCATATTGCGTATCTCATTCTGAACACGTCGTGATCCAACAAGACGTCGATAAAATGCTCAGCAAGGACATCATTGAGCCCTCTCCTAGTCCTTGGGCATCCCCTGTCGTTTTAGTCATGAAGAAAGACGGCATTTGGCATTTTTGCATGCATTATCGGCATTTGAAGAAGATCACGAGAACAGATGTCTATCCGCTTCCGCGCATAGACGACCCTTTCGACTGCCTGCATTGTGCCAGATACCTTTCGTCGATTGACCTCAGATCTGGTTACTGGCAGATAGCCGTTGATGAGAAAGGCCGTGAAAAGACTGCATTCCTGACCCCGGCTGGCCTTTACCAATTCCTGGTTATGCGATTTGGTCTGTGCAATCCTCCTCCACATTCGAGAGAGTGTTGCACTCCATTTTGCGCGGTGTTAAGTGGACAACGTGTTTGTGTTATCTCGACGACGTCATCTTCTTCTCACCCACAATTGAGATACACCTGGAGCGCCTGTAAGATATCCTTGAAATATTTCGACGCCCTGGTCTCGAACTAAATTCCAAGAAGTGTGGTTTTGGCCACCGCCAGATAACAGTTCTTGGGCACCTGGTTGACCCATCTGGAGTTCCGCCCGACCCCGACAAATTTCGAGCCGTCACCGATTTTCCTGTGCCGCGCTCGACTCACGATGTCTGCAGCTTTGTCAAACTTTGCTCCTATTTTCGCCGTTTTATAGAAAATTTTGCCAACATAGCTCGTCCTCTCACGGACCTTTTGAAGAACGCTGCCACTTTTACATGGGGTCCCGATCACGCCCAAGCATTCAGCACTTCGATTCCCCTCCTAACGTCATCGCCAATTTCGGGTCACTTCGACGCTTCCGCTCCCACCGAAGTGCATACCGACGCAAGCGGCCACGGGATCGGCGCCGTGTTCGCCCAATTGCAAGCCGTTCAAAACCGCGTGGTTGCATACGCCAGGCGTTTGCTGTGAAAGTCCTGGCGCAATTATTCAATTACAGAGCGCGAGTGCCTTGCGCTTGTCTGGGCCCTCGGAAAATTTCGTCCCTACTTTTACCGCAGTCATTTTACAGTCATCAGAGATCACCATGCGCCATGCTGGCTTACCAACTTGAAAGACCCCACCGGAAGGCTTGGTCGCTGAGTAATAAGTCTGCAGGAATATACGTTTTCCGTCACCTATAAGTCGGGTCACTTTCATAAAGACGCTGACAGCCTCCCACGTCACCCTGTTGAGCCCCCTGAGGCCACCCCACCTACTGATGTCGCTTGCATGTTCACAATACCTGACTTTCTCCACATCGGTAACGAGCAGCGCCGTGACCGGTCGCTCCGTTCCCTCATTCTGACCGGTCGCTACGTTCCCTGACCTCTTCATCACGCGATTCTTCCACGCGCAACTTCTTCCTACGCAATGGCGTCTTATACCGCCATAACTTCCGTTCTGACGGTGCGGACGTCCTCCTCGTTGTGCCGAGCCACCTGCGTTGGGCCGCCCTGTACCAGCTACACGAAGTACCCACCGCAGGCCACCTAGGAATAACCAGAACTTATGATCGAGTGCGGAGTAGGTTTATCTGGCCTAGCCTTTACCGATCTGTACGCCGCTACGTTGACTCGTGTAACAGCTGCCAGCACCGGAAAAAGCCTTCCACACTTCCTTCTGGAGACCTTCAACCCATCGGCATTCCCCATGAGCCGTTCTTCCGGGTGGGTCTCGATTTACTTGGTCCCTTCCCACTGTCGTCAGGGGGAAACCATTGGGTCGCCGTTGCGACAGATTACACGACGCAGTACGCCATCACCCGCGCCTTAACAACAAGCTGCGCGACGGACGTCGCTGACTTTCTTCTCTACGACGTCCTTCTGCACCACGGCGCTCCCCGCCAGCTTCTGGCTGACCGCGGAAAAAACGTTCTGTCCAAAGTTATCGACAACATCCTCCTCTCTTAGCTCGACGAAACAGAAGCTTGCCACGGCCTATTACCCGCAAACTAATGGCCTCACCGAACGCTTGAACTGGAGGCTGACCGACAAGCTGTCTATGTACGTGTCTTATGACGCCGAGACTGGGACCTTGCATTACCATTCGTAACTTTTGCGCACAACACCTCCCGCCATGACACGTCCAGTTTTTCCCAATTTTAGAATCAAAGCATCTAAAATTGGGAGCGTCAGTGGGCATGGAAGTGCGCATGGAAGCGGAGCATCAGTGGGCATAGAAAGCATCAGTGGGCATGGAAGCGGAGCTGCGCATCCAATGGCTAACGCTCCGTTCCTGCAATTTGTTCAGGTTGCTGCTGTGCTCTGCATCTACCAACATCACGACGAGGAACCATTCTGTCCCGTGCCCTTACCAAAGGATTCACTTCGGCCTCGGACGCGCTCCCCCTACGAAGATTGCAGCGATACCGTTGGACTCTGTTTCAACTGGCGCACAGTCACCTCGCCGGCAGCATCACGAGCCGTGCCGAATAGAAGAAGCGTCGACGACCGGCGCTACTTCAGTGGGCATAGAAGCGGCGCTGCGCATCCAATGGCTAACGCTCCGTTCCTGCAATTTGTTCAGGTGTGTAATAGTTACTCGCTGTACACTAAGCGTACAAGTAACCGCAACTTATTGCTGCTTCAATGACACGTTGTTTTCAACTTGTTTGACAATTCCATTGATGTTCTTGGCATGTTGCTTTTGTGTTGCGGGGATGTGGAGCGTAACCCCGGCCCTCTTAAGAAGTCTAAAGAACGCACTGACTAAACCGTTGAAGCACCCTCTAAAGAACCCACGATACCTCTCGCCAGTGATTCCGAATGGCAAAAGGAAAATGTTGCTGCATTTACGCGATTTAAAACACCAGTCAGGCGTTCTTACTGGTGGGCAAGCTGACTTGCTGAAAGCCGTAAACGAAGTCAAAGCTGCCCAAGAGTCTGTGGAATCAAAACTGGTAGCAATCACTGAAAGACTCACCGCAGTTGAGGCCAGAACGGAATCTATTGGCACCATTGGACATGCTTTACAAGCCACGCCAGAATCGATCAGTGGCATTACTAAGGCTAACGAAACGCTGCGGTCACGTCTGGACGACATAGACGATAGGAGTCGCCGTAATAATCTGGTATTTCATGGCTTAACTGATAGCAATGAAACATGGAACGAGACAGAAGCCAAAGTTATGGCTGCTGTTGCGCAGTACATTGATCCTAGCTTAACAACCGATGAAATTGAGCGCGCTCATCGCTTGTCAGGTACTTATCAGGATGGTCGTTGTAGACCTGTAATCGCTCAATTTAAAAGCTTTAAGTCGAAACAAGCGATACTGGTGCAACGCGCGAAACTAAAATGGACCGGAATCTCAATCGCTGAAGATTTTTGCTTAACGACAAGACACGCTCGAAACAAGTTACCTGAATTCGCGAAATCCCTCCCGAACTCCCCCGCTTTCAAGCTACGATATGATAAGCTGCACGTGAATAATGCCACTTACATTTACGATGCCCTAACTGACGAAGTGCAGCAGATTGCACGTAGCAGTCCTTCTCGGCAAAGTGGTTTATCGAACAACCGAAATACCAGTACTTCCGATGTCCAAACCTCTACCTCACGTGCAGACGCAAATGAGCTGGCATTGCCTGAAAACACCCATCCACCAAACATATAACAATTAGCGAGAGGATGTGGTCAGCGTGAAACTTCCAATTACCTTCCAGTGATTTTTTGTAACGTAAGAAGCGTCATGAATAAACGGGATCAGCTGAATGCCCTAATATCCTCTAGTGATGCTGATTTAATTATACTAACCGAGGCATGGCTTAACGCAAAGATAAGAAATGCAGAAATTTTTCAAGTGGATAAACGATACAATCTTTACCGCTGCGACCCAGATGGCCGGCATGGAGGTGGAACCTTGATAGCCGCATCGCAAAATATTCCTTCTTTTCCCATACCCCTTGTTACCGATCTCGAGATTGTCTGCGTATGCACCACGTTCGGCAATACAAGAATAGTTGTGATAGCCTGCTATCGACCCCCCACCGCTCCCTCTACACTTTCGTGGAGGAATTGCACGAGGACTAAATGCTATCGTTTGCCGATACCCTTCGTTACCTATAATTTTGCTAGGAGATTTTAACTTTCCGAACATTGACTGGTCAAATTCTTTCCCTACCCTTAAACCATTTTCTTCCCAATCTCAGAGTTTCTTAGACCTCTGTGCCTGCTTTAATTTTACTCAACTTGTTAAAGAGCCCATTAGACTTAGTGGCAATACCGCAAACACTCTTGATTTAATCCTGTCGACTCACCCTGACTTCGTATCGAGCATTAGTTATCTTCCAGGCATTAGTGATCACTCAGTATTGCATTTCAATCTTCAATTCTCCTTCAAACGCCTTAAACAAAAGCTTAAACTGATTCGTGATTAAAGTAAGGCCGACTTCGACGTCATTAATCTGAATCTCGGCTCCTATCTGGACACGTATCTAGAACTGTTTGATGACCGTAGCGTGCAAGAAAACTGGAAATTATTCCTTGGAAAAATAACCGAGCTTACCAATGCGCACGTTCCCCTGAGGTGTATTCGCTCTGATGGAATATCCCCGTGGTACAATAGGACACTTACTCGTTTGTTAAACAAAAAGAAGCGGCTATTCCGCAAAGCGAAATTTCACAACACTAGTGATCTCTGGGCGTCATATTTTTCTGCTCAAACAGAATACACTAGCTCAGTACAACACGCCAAACGGCACTTTTTGAACAACACCTTGCCAGATATTCTTCGTACGAACCCGAAAAAGTTTTGGAGCATTGTTAATACTAAAGAAAACCATGATATTGTACTTTTCGATGATACAGGCGAGCCTGTACCTCCCGCGAAGTGTGTTTCCGTGTTAAACAACGTTTTCGTTCATACTTTTTGTTCAGCCGTTCTAAGCTCTATACCAGATCTTGTTCCGAGTAGCTTTTCTGCCATGTCTCCTGTTGTGTTTGAGTCTGTTGGAATTGTAAAAGTTATTGATTCATTGAAATTGACCTCTTCATGCGGAATAGACGGCATCAACGCAAAGTTTCTGAAGCAAACTAAAAACTACTCATCCATTTTTCTTGCAAAGATTTTCCAGCAGTCCCTAAATAGCGGAATTTTACCATGAGACTGGAAGATTGGCAAGGTCGTCCCGCTGCATAAATCAGGAAACAGACATTCACCTCTAAACTACAGGCCGATTTCATTGACAAGCATTCCTTGCAAAAGTATGGAGCACGTCGTATATTCGCACATTTGTAATTTTCTTGAGTTTAATTTTTTTTCCAATTCTACACAGCATCGATTTAGGCGTTCTTTCTCATGCGAAACACAGTTACTTCACTTTACTCACTCGCTCCATACCTGTCTTGATAGCAATTCTTTGGTTGACTGTATTTTCCTGGATTTTGCCAAGGCCTTTGATAAGGTGAACCACGTTTTACTAATGACTAAACTTGCCGCCCTCAACCTCGATCCCCAGTTACTGCTATGGTTAGAACATTTTCTTAACAACCGTTCTCAATATGTCACGCTAAATGGTTTCGACTCCCAACTTAATGAGGTAACCTCTTGTGTGCCTCAAGGTTCAGTTCTAGGTCCCATACTATTTTTAATATATATTAATGACCTATCTAACCATGTGTCTTCTTCAATGCATCTATACGCAGACGATTGCGTCATTTATCGTCAAATCAGGTGTGACGACGACAATCCCGAACTGCAGTCTGACTTGAACAAAATTGTGACATGGAGCGAAACATGGAAAATGGTGCTTAACCCCCTAAAATGCAAGGTTATGCGTATTTCACGGCGTGACGTATGTTCACCTTTTTACACTCTAACTGGTGTGCCACTGCAAAACGTATCATCCTATCGTTATCTCGGCGTCACCTAATCATCATAGCTAACCTGGAAATTTCACATTGACTCCACTGTTGTAAATAAATGAGATGGGCGCAGGCAGAGGGCGATAGGTGGGGTAAAGAAGAAGACGAAGCTGCGCCCACTGCCTCGCTCACAGTTTGTTCCATCGCCTTACGAGAACGGGTGCTGGGTCGTGCTTCTCTCTTGGATCCTCCACACGCTGGTGCCGTGAAACCCAGGATTCGAGGCACGAGCGGACCTGACTTTGACGGCGCAGCGGCTGCGACGCTCGCGGGGCCTGGAACCTTCGCGCTATTTGTTCCGGGAGGCCTTGCCCTCGACCGCTGCCCATCATGGCTCGTGCCCAAGCCGACCCTCGTTTTTCTACGCCACCCCTTCCATTGGAACGCCTGAAGCTACGCCGCAGGCTCCTGCGAGAGAAAATCTCAGGGCTCATTACGGCAATCGACGCCCTTCTCCAGGACCCGGCTCCGCACGTGACCGATCTGACCGCCAACATTTACCACTTCCACTACACGCCGAGCGAGATACGGGCCCTCGACGCTGCAATTCAAGGAAACCTGACCGGCGACAAGCTGAAGGAAGACATTGCCGTATCCCAGCATTTTGACGACAAAATGCGCTCCTGTAAAACGCGCGTGCTGCTCCACCCGGTTGGCAAAGCCGCTGTGAATTCAGCCGCCGGTGGCTACGTCCGAACCACCCGGAGGAGTGACAATCGAGAGCGCATGGGTGTTCCCATCGTACCGCAAAACACCCACTTTGTCTCTCTTCCGATGGTTCAGCCAGAGACGCGCCAACAGCAGCTCGAGCCCACCATACACGACGAACACGCAGCCAACATAAGTTCATCCATTTGGATGGCGCCTGGTGACTCTGCGGTCAACGCCACTCACAGTGAGTCTCCAGTAACGAAACCGTGCACATTGGAAGCAGAGGACCTCACCCAGCGCCAAATGACTGTCCCGATCTGCCCTCAGAGTACCAGCTTCACCGTCTTCCCCGACAGTGAGAGCAAGCTGCTTTCGAGCGACTGGAATGAGGCGCTGGGTGACGATGAGGCAGACGCGTTCCTGCCGTCCCCTTCGAAAACTGACAGCCACACACTCACCCCTTTTCGTGAGGCATATCCGCGTACGCACCAAATCAAGGAGCTCAGTGAGTCTGGCGAGAGCAAGCACAGGGGGATTCCTTTCCAGCTCAAGATCTCGTCGCCTGGTGACACCACCCTCATCATGCACCTAGATGACGCTCCTAAAGATCGTAAAACCGCCGGTTTGGATTCGCGAAGGAAGGAATTGAATCGATGCCCACCAACCAGAAGGAAGATGAGTAGCCACGCCTCGGGTCATGTGGCGGATAACCGCGAACGCATACCAGCTAGCCACCGGATATTTCAGCGTGTCTGCACACACCTGCCCCGGCTGGCATCCCGCTTCCGAATCCGGCGCCTCCCCCGATGGTGTCGAATACGGCACAGCGCGAAATCACCATCAGTTCAACTACACAACTTGAGAACCGGACATGGCAGGCAGCCCGACACCAAGGGTTATACTAGACTCCTTATGTTTGTCAAAGCCACAGTCGCTTGCCCACCGACCAAGCAGTGCACCTTCTGGAACGGGCTCGTTATCAAGAATCACATCAATCCACCCAAACTGATCGGATTCCCTTACGACCCCGGCGGTTACCCCAAGATCTACGGTGCGAAGCGCGTCATCCTGATGCACACGGAACATCACAGCAACTGGAGGACGCAACATCAGATGATAATCATCGCTCAAAGTGCCGCCCGTGTGAACAGTCCGACATCATTTATTTTCGCCTGATCACTGGGACAATATTCAGGCGCTGCATTAGAAGGCTCAGCTTGAAAGCCAGTCCTTGCCTTTCTGGCCGGGGGGGAGTGTGTTGTAAATAAATGAGATGGGCGCAGGCAGAGGGCGATAGGTGGGGTAAAGAAGAAGACGAAGCTGCGCCCACTGCCTCGCTCAGTTTGTTCCATCGCCTTACGAGAACGGGTGCTGGGTCGTGCTTCTCTCTTGGATCCTCCACATCCACCACATCAAAGGCTAATCGCATGCTGGGCTATTTACGACGAAATTTCAGCCAAGCTCCTGTCTCCCTAAAGTTAACACTTTACCGAACTTTAATACGCTCGAAACTAGAATACGCTGCATCTATTTGGGATCCGAGCCAAGCTAACTTAATTCAGTCTCTAGAGCTAGTGCAAAACAACGCAGTGCGTTTTATATTGTCGAACTATCAACGAGCAGCCAGTGTTACATCAATGACGTCCAGTTTATTTTTGCCTCTCCTGACCCTGCGCAAAAGATATTTTCGTCTTTGCCTGTTCCACAAAGTATACAATCATAACTTGCTGCGCAGCTTGCTTATACCGCCACCATTTTATCGTTCGTCCCGTATTGATCACATGAATAAAGTTGGAATCACTCATTGTCAAACCAACACATTTTTTCACTCATTCCCACCCTGCACATCAAATGATTGGAACGGCCTTCCTGCAGATATAGCATCCATAACAGATCAGACACTTTTTAGAAGCTCGTTATATGGGTATTCGGTTCCAGATGACCAATCATAATTTTTTTCTTATAGTTCTGGCGCACAGTTGCCCTTGTATCTGCATTTATCTTTTATTTTGTATGCTTTGTTCAGAATATACCACTCGGTGTTAATGCTTGTGTCTTTGACATGAAACATTGCCACCTTCCGTTCCTATTTTCTTTTTCTTCCTTTGCGATGTGCATATATTTTGCTTTATGCCTTTTTGATGTGAATATATGTTGTGATGTGAATGTATTGATGTGAACTAATTGTTCTTGATTATGGTATTTATGTCGCGACCACGTATAGTTGGCCAATTTAAGAGATTTTGTGTAATTGGCCGCATCTGTCTTTTTTGTGTGTGTACTCTGTAAACCACTCCTCTCTACAATGCTTCGGCGATTGAGAGTAAGTGATATAAATAAATAAATAAATAAATCTCTTGCTCTCGGCTCTGTCCTCCGTCACTGCAGGTGCGCGATAAGCGCACATGCGCGTCTCCTCTCTCATCTCCTTCTCTCAACTTCATCTGCTCTATTTATTGAACCCGGTCCGCGCGCCCCTCCCTCAGTTGCTGGTTCGGTTGAGTCAGGCTGCGCCGTTCGGAGTTATGTCATTTTCCGTTATTTGGATACCCAATCTCGTGAACGTTTCGGAACCTCCGAGATGCTTCGCATCAACTCAGGGTTCCGTCACGGGAAGGTGGTGTCATTTTTATCTATTGGTTGGCCGTGAGCCCGTTTTGCGTTTGGGGTCGCTCCTTCCTGCCTGCTCCTCTGAATGCGCTCGCGATGCTATTACTCGCGCCCATCAAGCTCGTCAACTGGATCGCGACCACCTTGTTGCTTCGCAAGTCTCACAAAAGACACGGTACGACGAACGTCACCACACGGTCCACATTACTCCGGGCCCCCTCGTCCTGCTCTGGTTCCCCGCACGTCGTGTTGGCCTGTCCGAAAAACTGCTCCAACCCTATTCTCGTCCATACAAAGTGTTGCGTCGCGTCACAGATGTGACGTATGAGGTTGCTGTTGCCGTCTCTACTGGGGCCTCGTCCTCTACTGTCCCTCCTACCAGTGTTGTCCATGTTGCCCCCACCAAGCCATTTCAGCCCCCACCGACCGACTCTCCTTAGACAGCACCGAGACGGTGCCTCTTCCGCCGGGGGTCATGTAACGGGGAAATCCCTGTACGCGCCAAACATGCGGTGGGCGCTGCGCCCCTGATGGAAGACGACAAGAACGACAACGCTTGGCCCCGGACTCACGCTGCTGCCTACCAGTGCTTCCCAGCTTATTATGACTTCTAAATAGCTCCAACTTACGTGGCTTTGCCACGTAACAATATTATAAATAATACTAACCGTACGCTTGGCTATTTATAATGTAACTTCTCACACAGATACAGTTGAAACTTCTTCTTTATAAGAGTTAGTGAGGCTCAAGCTTGAACATTCGTCATCTGTGTGGGATCCACAGGTTAAAATTTGTCATTGGCTTAGAATTCATTCAAAATTGCGGGGCACACTTTATTTTATAAAATTACTCCCGTATAGCTAGCGTAACTCACATGAATTAAATTTGAATATACCCATCGTATCACTTGTCCACAAAATGTCCCATCTGTGCCTGTTCCACAGGATTCATCATTCTATGCCTTGGCTAACTAACTGGCTTATTCGCCGCCATCCTAGGTTTCATCCCGCAGCGATCACCACTTCAAAGTTGGGATTGCAAGCAGCCGGAGATATCTTCATTTTAACTCATTCGTGCCCACAACAACCTCGGATTGAAACTACCGACCTGGTTCCATCGCAACAATCATCGACACGGCTAACTTCAAGATGACCTTGCACACGTACCCGCTATGATGTTGCTCCATTTTGATCTATTATTTTCAACCGTTTTCCCCACTTCTCTCTGTACTACATTGTTTTGAGAGGAAATAAATAAATAAAATCAATACGAGTGACAGCAGCCTGCACGTTCTCCATAGGGATATGTTTTGGTAGTTCACTGATGGTGCGAAGGGTGGCTCTGTGAAGATTTTTAGCGTTCTCATGTGCATTTTGTTAGGGTCGTAAGATTGGGCTGAGTAAGTTGTGGTACCAATGAAGAGAGCGTGTGCTAAAGTTTACGTCGCCTCCTTGCTCCCTTGGGAAGCCTCCTTGCTTCCTTGAGTTGTTCGAGAGGCGATGTATGACAAGTTGGATTGTTTTGCATTAGGTTTGAGTTGTTGTAGCCATACTAACGGGCTTGTTTTGTGTCCGTTTGGGATTACGAGTACTCGTGTGGGATGTAAACTAGCGGTCATAGGGGTACCGGCCAGAAGAGTTGGAATATTACAGTGTGGAAGGAGTTTGTGGCCAAAAGTTGGTAATAATTCGCTTTTTTTTTTCAGGGGATCATTCGAGGCCAAGAGTGGCCAATAAGCATTGAAGACTATTTGCTGAAGCTTAGTTCGGTTTGCATGTCTTCGGTCTATGAAAAGTCGCCTGATTCAGTTCATGGGGGGATGTCTGCATATATTGTCAAGCGACAGCACAGTCACGTTCGCGAATTCGAGCCACCCTCACCGTGTCGAGGCACAGTATAGTCGGGTAAAATGTGAATTTATTAGGTAATCCGTGTTCAAGGTACTATGTGCAAGAGTAGAGCCTGGGTGAGATCTTTGATTCGTATTTGCCGAGCTTTTCAAAAAATTTCGGCTCCAGATTTGAGCCCGGCGCCTGGTTAGGCCTGGGGCAGTTTCTCTAGTATTGTGAATTGGCTGACGCGATAAAAAGCCTTGCGTAGGACAGCGGTTAGTATCAGGTCGGGAGAAGAGTGGTTAGGATAGCCGGAGGGTATCGTGAGTGCTGAGGTTTGAGCGGAAGCCAGTCTGAGCCGGGTGAAAGTATGGTTCGGCATATTCTAGCTAAAGGGTGATACGGTTAGAGATGAGCCGGTCTACAAGTTTGCAGAAGTCAGGAGTCGGCGAGATGAGACGGAGGTTTGGAACGTCACTTAGGCCGGTACCAGTTTTTTTTGGGTTTTAGAATAGGGAAGTTGAGAGTTAACTTAAAAGGTTCAGTGACTTCCCCAGTTTCCCAACACCGGTTAACATGATCACGTTTGACAAGCGAAGGCTTCGGCAATTTACAGAGGTGTTTCCAGTAACACTGTGACTTCCAGGAGCAAATTTTGATTTTTTTTTCATGAATTGCCGTGTGAAGTTCATTGAAGGAGAAGGAATGGTCTAGATCGTCCTGCGGTTATGAAACAGGTATGAATGGAAGAGAGGGAGCGGGGCTGATTTGACCATGTGTGAAGAGAGCCATAGTGCCATGTTCGATGGTGACGAGGTGTTTTGTGAAAGTGAGAGTAGAAAGGAGAGGAAGTTGCAGTTTTTTCTCCAAGACGTTTATGAATCTACATTACAGTCCGTAGACTTTTTCCATGACCGATTGATGCACAAAGATTATTCAAGTGGTTATTAAAAATGGTGACGTTGAGAAGAAGTGTTAAGTTCATACTCGCGGCGGATGCGGACAAGGGTTATATGGCGTTTTCCGGTAATGCGGTACAATTGCGTGAGATAGTGTGCTTTTTTCAATGAGTTTGCTGACTTGGGTATCGAGAGCCGGTGTGTCTAAAGAGCACTGGATTTCTTCGGTGGCTTTACGCGTACTAATTCGAATAGGGTTCCCAAAATCACAGAAGGGGGCCGGGGCTGGTTTTGATCGATAGATTCGTAGAAACTGTCGCAGTCAAGTAGTGAGAGGGTTTACTTGGTGCGCGTTTACCTACTATGAAACTTTATATCGAGGGAGAAGCTTTTTCTAGCCCAGGTTGTAGAGTAGGAGGACCATATCTTGATGAGACCGGGCGTTGTCCAGGTAACTCTGGCATGGTATCTTCCTGAGCTTTACGAAAGCCAATTGTTGTCTTTTGAAAAGTTTCATTGTTAAGAATGAAATTGTGGAGATGCATTGTAAATGACAGAAAGGCTTCCTCGAGCAGATGTGCTGCTGCAATCCCATGGTGGGTGAGGGGCGTTGAAGTCACCACCAATAAGTATTACAACATTTGGGTGCTGGGTGATGCGAGCCGTGGTCCAGGCAGACTCGGAGAGACGTGAGGAAGTTACGATAGATTTGTAGTAGGCCGATACGAGAAAAATTTTGCGACCAGTGAGAAGGCGTGTGAGAACAGCAACGACTTCGTGACTAAAGGATAAGATCTCAAGAAGGATGATGTGAGGCTGCCATATGAGACTGTATAAGAAGGGCGCCATATTCAGGGGTGACAGCCGATTGTACATTTGCAGCTACCGCGCTTAACTTGCGTGATAGGTGCGTTTGTGTGCGCTATGTAACCGGGGATGGTCGGAGTTTTGTGTGTTTCCTTGAGGAGAATAAAAGAAAGGTTTGATTCGTTTAGCGTTCATCAGTAAATTGTTGTGTTGAGGCTTGAAGGCCCTCCAATTTCATTGCAGTGCACTCATTTTCGACCGTGAGGTGATCTGGGAACGTAGAGGTGAGATCTTTCGCAGGGTCTCTTTTAATGGGTAAATCGGCTGAAGTCGAGTAACGACTTCTAGAATTTGGCGAAGTTGATTCGCATGCGTGTCTCTGTAGGCCCGCGTGTTTTTGCAATCTTCCTGCCGAATGAGTTGTTCTCGATGGATTGATTGGTTGAATGTAGGGTTTAACGCGCCGCCGCAACGCACGCGATCAGGCGCACCATAGTGGAGGGCTCCGGATTAATTTTGACCACCCGGGCATCTTTAACACGCACCGAAATCACGTAGAGATGGTCGTTTTCGATTTTGGCCTCAATCAGAAAAGCGGCCAGGAATGGAACCCGCGTTATTTTGCTTGGCAGCACAACGCCTTAGCCACTGAGTCACCGCGGCGGGTCGTTCTTGATGAATGTCTGTTCGTATTGTTTGGAGTACTTGGGTAAGTTAGGGGTTCACCTTAGATATGGAGGTAGGAGTGCGTTTAGTACTAGTGCTTAGTGTGCCTTTTGGATGAAGGGGGCGTTGAGGAGGCCGGGTGAGAGATGGGCGGTTCAGAGGAGGGCGGGGATCCAGGTTGTGGGGCTTGTTAAAGATCTGCGATTTCTTCTTTGAGCTGCGATTTTCCGCACGAAGGACATTCAGTTGAGGTCGGATATGTGCCACAGTTCTCCCAGAGTTTTTCGATGGAGGAATATTGTTGGGCTCGTTTGCAATCGTTCGCGTAGTAGGAAGATGTAGGAATGAAATATCTTTTTGCTCCACAAGATCCGCCAACGAGGCGCTATTTGGGCGGTCCATGGCCGGGGGCTTCCGGGGTGGCGTGGGATCTTATTCAGCGCAGGTAGGGTTTACTGGAATGTGGCTCAATTCTACGCAACTGAGGCAGTAAATGGTGGGTCCTCAGTCTATTCTGTCGAGATACGTTTTCCCACAATTGCGAAATACTGCTGGGGAAGGATAGTCCCGATTGTGCCGATGTTATGGCAGTTGTAACAGACCATGCGACGTGGTTTGTATGGTGAGACTTTATTAACGCCATATAGTATTTGAACTCTTTTGTGAGAGTTGTAGAGTTCTACGTTAGGACTGTTCTACTGGAGAGGCCAAGGCAGTGGCATGTTAATAATTTGGCTTGTTCGCAGCGAAGCCATTTATCATTTTTACGCTTGTTTCATTGTGCTTAACTTCAAGAACACCTCTGAACTTGTTAGGCCGATGCAGGGAAAGTTTGATTTAAATTTGCATGGTGACTGCAGAAGTGCTCAGGAGGAAATGTAACTGTATAGACGATAAGAGACGTTGCGTGTGGGAATCGTCGTAGCCTGTCATGTAAAGGTAGTTGCCGAGTATGTCATACCGGTGGGATGCTATTTCGGCAAGGTAAGGGTTTGGTGCAGTTGTGGCAATTAGGTGGGCCAGGTAATGTTTGTGAAAATCGATGATGATGATGATGATGATGATGATGTTTGGAGTTTATTGGCGCAAGGCCAATTAAGGGCAAAGAGCGCCAAACAATAGTGATTACATGAAAGTGACATGGAAGTAAAAGTAGAAAATTTCAGTAAAAATAAACAAAGTAAAACAGAACGTAATGAAGATGACTTGTGTAAAGGGCCAGGTTGTCACCATGCATGATAAAAAATGAGATTTAAAAATTTCACGTCGGTAAGAAACTTGAAAACGCGTTTGATTGAAAACATGGCTTCGTCTCCTAAGAAGTATAACGGGTGTGGTGAAATATGTCGCGTGTGTAGTTGTGGGAAGTATTTGTGTTTACCCGCCGCGGTATTTACCCGCGCGGTGGCTCAGTGGCTAAGGCGTTGCGCTGCTGAGCACGAGGTCGCGGGCTCGATTCCCGGATGCGGCGGCCGCTTTTCTGATGGAGGCGAAAAGTAAAAACGCCCGTGTTTACGAGATTTCGGCGGACATTAAAGATCCCCAGGTGGTCAAAATTAATCCGGAGCCCTCCACTACGGCGCGCCTCATCGCCTGCGTTGCGTCCGTGAAGCGCGGTCATTGAGACTCGGTTTATGGAAAGTTCGGAGGGGCCTAAACTGAGCTTGAAACATTTGGCGGGCGCTGCACGTTTTCTTGCCAATATACATCTTTAGATGCCGTAGCTGGGCCACAAGGCGCGCAGTTCTGAGTGTGGTAGATGAAGTGCTTGGTGGGGATGAGGTGCGGGGCGCTCTTGAAGGGGCAGTCACATTATGAGCCAGTGGAGGCAAAGTCGCGATAAGGTAGTAATGACTGGCATTGTAGACGCAGGAAGTTAAAGCGACGCCGGCTGCAAGTCTCGCAGATGCGGCCGCAGCAGTGCCGGTGGCGCCGACATGATAGCTGCGAGGCCTATGGCAGCATTTGCGGGGATGGGGCTAAATAAATCCCCGTTGATCAAAGAAGCTAGTGCAATTGGGTATAAAAATGATGCGGGGCGCTTTGGTATCACTGAAAGGAAGGTTCGTGCTAGCGAACTCCCCTTAAAAGCCGTTGAAGCAGGACCAAATTCGCAACCATCGCGGCAGGCTATTCGTCGTCGTCTCCGTCCCAAACAAAATTGTATGGAGGGTGCTAACAATTACACGAATTTGTATGCGAGAAGAAGAGAATAACGAAGGAGAAAGACGAGTCACTGAACCTACCTTAGCTATATTGGGGCCCGACAAGGCATCAGGCGTATGGACCGAAGTTCCAGGCTGCCGTCCTTGATGCAGACCCCGCGGCCACACAAGCTCGGGGGCTCCGAGCAAAAGTTCCAGCTGAGCCGCCAGGCTGCAATGCTCGGGATACGCACCCGAGACATTTGCCCACGACACGCGGTGCTACACACCCTGGGCAGCTCCGGTTGTAATCAATACGACGGAATTTGCATGACGTGATGCATGTCCTCATCTTAACTAAGACATCCACAAATACAACGATGTTAGCTAACGTGAGAGACTACCATTTATAAGAACTATGTTGCGTGAACGGTAACGACAAATAAATTTTGAGATAGCGTTTTGTCATTTGTATCGTGTTGTCAAATAAAGATTGTCTGTGTTAATAACTGTCGCGCTGTGGATCCATTCTGCCAGATTAAATGATGTGAGACAGGTTAACCCTGCAATAAAAGTTCACCCGGTGTCTGAATAGGAGACTCTCGGCTTCCGCCTTTCAACCACTGCGCCTTCCGACACATCAGGAGGGAAGGGGTGTTCGGCAGTGAGGTAAGGGGGGTTTGGGCACGTGAGCTCCTATGTACTCTGTGTCTCGCCCGTGCGGGGGACTGTGCATTGTGAGCACGCTTCCTTGTAAATCTTCAATATCGTGCAACAAAGCCTACACTACTACAAATGGTATGCTCTGCCGCGTTTTATCAATTGAGTACTAAGTTTAGTGCTTCATGTAGCAGTGGTAATATTGTACGTGAAGATTATACAGATGTTAGGCTCCCACTTGCACGCGTCCGGAGCTCTGTATTCAAATCTTACATAAATTAACACCAGACTGAATATACCAAAAATCCGAGTACAATTTGGTCATTCAAATCTTCATTTTATTTGTTTGAGTAAATATAAAATTATTTCGTGTTGAGATAATCCGTTTATTTTTGCGAATATTGCCTGTTTCCAACAGTTATTGTTTATTTGCAGATGTGTGCGAGCGTCGTCTATTTCAGTACCTTTATAAAAGCCGCGAGGCCGTCATGTGACTATTTTGTTTGTGTAATATGAAATCAATATACACTACTTAAATCGTACGAATATAAAAAGTTTATGCTGAACGAATGTTGCTTTGTTTAAAGTTTGCTTTTCAAACTAATAATTAGATTACAAGTGTTAATATTTTGTGCAATGTGAATCAATCTACTCCACCGCAAGCCAAGTGGATCAAGCCGGTGGCGCGAAGGCAGCGGGAGAGCTGTTTTTTTTTGTCAAATTAGCCTACTAAAACTGTGCTACCGATAGGAAACGGTATGACACCAGTATGAACTTTGGAGTCAGAAGTTCAAACCGCACGGCCTGAAATCGTCTGCTACCGTTCTTCTGTTCAGTGAGTGGACGCCGTACTGGGTTTCAATGCGAAGTCCGAACAAAGACTGTGTCGTATTTTTTTACGTAAGTACTGTCCGGCCTAATAATAGGAATTAAAAAAGTCGTCTCTGTCAGGTATTGGGGCACAAGCGGAAAAAGCTACATACGGTGTGCTTGTATGCTCGCACAGCGTAAAGCGTGCCCCCTCCACTGTAGTGTCTTTTTTCGCGACATCCGGACTCTCTATGTCAAATAAATGCTGTGAATTTGGACTTTCCTTTCACCATGCGGGAGCTCCTGAATGCTTTAGCGTCTATGAACCGATTGTCAGCACCAGGCTCTGACAAGATCACCTATTGCATGTTAGCCCATCTTGGTGAGAAGGCCCTTCAGCAGTTACTCTCCATCTACAATTTTTCCTGGAGCACAGGGCGCCTCGTTGCCAGCTGGAAGATCGGGCTTGTGAGACCAGTTCTCAAACCGGGCAAGTCACCAACGGACATGAACTCCTACCGACCAATAACACTTTTGAGCTGCGTTGGCAAGGTTCAGGAGAAGATGGCTTTGGAGCACCTGGTCTGGAATCTTGAAAACAGGGCAGTATATCCACCACAAATGTCGGGTTTCATGCGTGGAAGGAGTAGCGTGGATAATGTTCTTATGTTATCACGGAACATAACCCAGCAGATGGCGTTAAAGAACATTGTCGTAGCTGTCTTTCTGGACATCAATGCTGCGTTTGACAGTGTCGCCCATGATGCTATTTGCCGAGAAATGACAGCTGCAGGTATCAGGGGGCAGTACGTGGCTAAGGGACTACCTTCAAGACAGGACTGTATATATGACCACTAGTTGCGCAGATACCACCCGTCACACTATAAGACAAGGTGTTCCGCAAGGCGGTGTCCTTAGCCCCACTCTATTTAGCATCTGTCTTGTTGGTCTCCCAAAAGTATTACCCTCTGGCGTGAATGTATCATTGTATGCTGACGATATATGTGTCTGGTGCTCAGGGAGAAACCGCCGAAGCATACGAGCGAAGCTACAACTGGCGATCCGACGATTGGCGCGATACCTGAAAAATTGTGGACTGGTTCTTTCTCCTGAAAAATGCGCTGCGATGGCATTTACAAGACGCGACATGTCTCGTTATGCCCTGACTGTAGCAGGCTGCACCTAACCATATGTGCGATGTCATCGATACTTAGGCATTGTATTTGACAGGTCAATGTCATGGACTTATCATATTCGATGCCTCAAAGACAAACTGCAGTCTTTCGTGCACATCCTACGGATGCTTGCAGGCACTGCATGGGGTTGCTCGGTTGCTTCGCTGCTACGACTGTACAGGGCACTCTTTAATGGTCTGCTTCGCTACAGCCTGCCTACCCTCGGTTTACTGTCCAAGAGCAACGTCAATCAGCTAGAGGCACTACAGGCGCAAGCTCTGCGTATTTGCCTGAGACTCCCTAAGTGCACTTCAACGTCCGGGACACTTTGTGAAGCAAGATGCCTCTCAGCCAGGGTACTATTAAGACAAGAAAATATCCGTGTCTGCCTCCCCCATGTTAGCGGTTCATTTGCCCATTCTTTGTCAGATAGCTCCTGAAGTCATGTGCAGGAATTCCTGCCGGTTTACTATCAACGTCCTATTAGACCCGAGTTACCACCTTGGCAATTTTCTACGTGGTCAATAACAACAACAGTGCCTGGAATCGGGAAAAAGACAACGATGCCTCCACCAGCCTTGGCCTACTACACACTTCAGCATATATCTCGCTGCTATGGCGGGTATACCCACGTATATGGTGATGGTTCCGTGACTTCTGAATCTTCCGCCATAGGTGTATGGGTCTTATCTTCGGGGGTCTCTGTGAGCCAAAAGATAAGCCACAAGACATCGGCCACAAAAACCGAGCTGGCGGCAGTAAGAGCTGCACTGCAGATTGTCAGGGACTGCCCTCCAAAACCTTGGGTAATTTTCCTGGACTCCCGCTCTGCGCTACAAACGCTTCTCAAACGTGGAAGTATTCAAGGCCAATTATTACAAGAAATCAACGTCATACACACTTAGGTACTCCGCAACGGGCTCACTATTTCTTTGCAGAAAGTGCCAGGACACTGCGGCATCACGGGCAATGTGATATCGGATCGGCTCGCACGCGGGGGCATTCCACGAGCTCACCAGTACAACTCCCTTTATCCAAAGAGGACATCAACGGAATAGCCACAAATCTTGGAAGGCGCATGCAATTGCTGCACTGGCGGAACCCGGACCTGCAGTACGCCCCCCTTTACGCTAACGACCCGCAGAGTACGTTTCGTATACCTCACAGTTTATCGAGGCAAACAGAGTGTGCTATACATTTTTTTATTCAAATACCCTAAAGGCCCTTGCAGGCATTACGTAGGGGGGGGGTTACAAACCAGCTCAAAGATCTCAACACAGTTGCTCAAAATAAACAGCAAGCGTAATTTTGAACATCGAGTAGGGGTTAGACAACACTAACAAAAGGAATACAAGAATGAAAAATCACCCAATACAAAGCACATAGTGAATCCTGTTAAAAGCACAACACTACTTTCCTAAGCAAGCATGTTTAAACTGCCTTTCAAATGGTTCACAAACGAGTCGTGATCTTTAATACATGCAATTTGTTGCGGCAGCTTATTCCAATGATAAATGGCAAGAAATAGCGGCGACTGTCGAAGAAGATTTGTGCGTGCAAACATGGGGCGGACTTCGAACGGATGATCGAGTCGAGGAAAAATAAGATTCGCGGGCTTGATATGGGATGCTGTAAAGGATGATTGGGTGTGATACAGTCTGTGGAAGTGAGAGAGCAGTGCAATCAGTCGTCGTTTTTCTAGAGAGGGTAATTGGAGGGATGATTTGATAGCTGTGATGCTGGATGTCGTGGAGTAATTTTTAGTGACAAAGCGTGCTGCTTTGTTCTGTAAGCATGCCAGTTTGTTTATTAGGTATGTTTGATTTGGATTCCAAATTAAAGAGGCATATTCCATCTTCGAACGAACTAAGGCTGTGTAAGCTAAAAGTTTGGTCGATTGATTTGCTAAACACAAATGTCGTCTTATGAAGCCAAGAGTTCTACTTGCTTTTGAAATTACATCGTCAATATGATCATTCCATGTAAGGTTAGAGGACAGGTTAACGCCCAAATACGTTAATGTAGACACATTTTCTATGCACATGTTGTCCATATAATATGAGCTGAGTTGACCGTTGCTAACCCTAGTAAATGACATAGTTTTAGTTTTCGAAAGGTTGATTTCCATCTGCCATTGCTCGCACCAAAGGAAAATTTTGTTTAGATCTGCCTGCAAAATGTTAGTATCTTGAGGGGTAATTGTTTGTCTGTAGAGAACGCAATCGTCCGCAAACAATCTAACTGTTGAATGTAGGTTGGTACTGATATCATTAATGTAAATAAGGAATAAAATTGGTCCGAGTACGGAACCCTGCGGAACACCAGATTTAACTTGTGCTAAGGCGGAATACTGGTCATTTACGGAAACTGGTAGCGATTAGTTAAAAAACTTGAAACCCACTCAATAATTTTGCTATGTAAGTTGAGCCGACTTAGTTTCATCAGTAGGCGAGTGTGAGGAACTCTATCGAACGCTTTTTTGAAGTCAATAAATATTGCATCAATTTTTACCGAGTCGTGAACAGCTTGGTGAAGGTCTGTAACGAGTTCAAATAATTGTGTTTCACAAGAACGTCCCCGTTGAAATCCATGTTGATTAATAAAGCAAAAAATTATGCTGATCTAAATATTTCATAACTGAAGAACATTTTATATGTTCAAGTAATTTACCAGGAATGCTAGTCAAGGAAATTGGTCTGTAATTTGAGGGCAGTGATCGGTCACCTGATTTGTATATAGGAGTGATGCGACCAATCCTCCAGTCGTCCGGTACGATTCCCGTATCGAGTGACTGCTGAAAGAGTGCGGCTAGTATGATAGATATTACAGGCTTTGTCATTTTAAGTATTTTTGGACAGATGCCATCTGGACCGGGTGCTGAGTTGTTTGAAAGGCGATCAATGGCACGTTCTATACCCTCAGGTGTGATTATGACGTCATCCATAGATGAGTTAATCGATGGAAACACAAGATCATGCGGTAATGGGTTTTCTTTTGTGAATACAGAGATGAAAAAATAAGTTTAATTCCGTCACAGCTTCAGATGGTGAGAGCAGCACACTGTTATTGACTACTGGAATTGGGGATTGCGAAGCGTGTTTGGGATATACTACTTTCCAAAACTTTTTTGGATTGCTAATTAACAGGCTGGCAATGTCACCGTTAAAAAACTTGTCTTTAGACGCTTCAATCTCTGCTTTGCATTTGTGCAATTGTTTACGATAGCGTTGCCAATCATCATCCGAGTTCGACAACTTTGCTTTAGAATAGAGACGTTTCTTTTTATTGATTGCTCTTTTCACTTGGGACGTGAACCATGTGCTGTGTGTTGATGAGGCGATTTCAATTTTGGGGGACGTGCTTTTGTTTAAGTTCTGTAAGCTTTGTTCGGACAGCTAGCCAGTTATCGTTTGCATTAAGATAAACCATGGATTTCAAGAAACACTCCGAAAAAGATGACAACTCTTCAAGAATTGCGTCTACATTTGCACGAGAGTAATCACATATAATTTTCACGGCTTTGTCTGGTTTACTGCTTTTTATAAGGTATTCACATTGCACCACATTGTGGTCACTAATGCATTCTAAGACGTGAACAAGCATATTATCCGGTTCGGTTGTCAAGACAAGATCAAGAATCGCGTTTCCACGAGTTGGCTTTTGCACCATTTGATGAAGATCAAACAATGAAAGGACGTCAAGAAATTCCCTGCATTCGTTTTTTCTTGCGCAGCCTTCGGGCGTACGCGTCTGCCAATTTATTGTGGTTAGTTGAAATCGCCGGCAAGAATTATTGGTGATGTTGGGTACATGTTTTGAATTGAACTTAAAGAATCATTGAGGCTATTGATAAATTCAGCTGTAGAATCAGGCGGACGGTAACACACCCCGACTGCGCAAGTCACAGACGGAGACAACTGAAGTAAAATCCACAACATTTCAACATTTGATCCAATGTCAAGAACACGAGCGCATAGATTAGATTTCACTGCAACTACAACTCCGCCTCCTCATGCGCCAACCCTGTCTTTTCTAAATATTATAAAGTTTTTAGAGAGGGAAAGCTCGTTATTATCAATTTCTGGTGTAAGCCACGTCTGTGTCCCAAGAACAATATCTACACAACATGCTTCAAATGAATGCGCATAACTGATCTTGCTTGTGGAACAGACTTCTAAAGTTGCGCACCAAGAGTGATAATGAATTATTTTGATTGGGTTGTCTGTGTCAATCATCCTGGCTGGTTTTTTTCCGTTCTGCACTAATAGCACCTTGATCCCCAGCCACAGCAACTTCGTCCTCATCGCGTCTTGAAAGACATGTTCCTTCGTTTATTGACGAATCAAATGTGTAGCACTTGTTCCCTAGGAGAAGTTTATCGTAAATCACAGCGTATTTTTCATTAGGATTACGTTCCTTTCGTGCGAAATCTCTCAGCTTTTTTTTTATCGGCTGCATTCGAGCCGAGAAATCTTCTTCAATCCACACACGTGGTTTCTGCAGATCCTTTAGTTTCGAAGCATTCCTTACAATAACGGTCTTGTCTTTGAAATTCAAGAATTTCACAATAACTGGGCGAATCTGATCTGCTTTAGGTCGGCCTATTCGGTGGGCGCGCTCTATTTCCCCTGCGTTGAAACCCAGGTTAGTCCGCACAAAGTCGTTAATGATGCGCTCAGTATCAACCCATTTTTCGTCCGGTTCTTCCGGAACGCCTTTGAAAATGAGATTATTTCTGCACATGCGATTATTTAACTCATCAACGACCAGATTGGCCTGTTCCAATTGCTTCGTTTCTATAGTCTTCAGCTGCTCGTGCGATTCTTGAACGACTGAGTTCACAGTGGTGACATCGTGAGCCAATTTTGCAACTCCGTTTAGTCTCTCTTCGACAGTGCTCAGTCGCCTTTTGATGTCAGTGACGCTGATTTGAATATCCTTCAGTTTGTTTGATGTGTCCTTCTGAAATTTTTCGTTTGACAGCGTGAAATCTTTCACAAGCGCGAGAATTTGTTCGACTTTGTCAGGGCCTGGCTTGGTCTCCACGTCACCAGCGCAAATGATCAAATGAGCAATACAAAACAAAACAACAGAACACCGTCCCCCCTTGCGCAAGCAACTAGTAACCAATGCAGGCCTGAGCCATACTGGCGAACAATCGCTGGTCCTCTGGCCATGGGCCACAAAACACCCTATTCGTGCGCGGTAGGTACACAGATCAATGCCCATGCTCAATCAAGTGACACTTGGGATTTGCAGCGTAACGAGAACCAAGGTTGAAAGAGCTCTGGGTTCTACCCACTCACCTACGACACATGAAAAAAATTGCGTGAGCTGCGGGCACTTCGCTGCAAATCCCCTTCAGCGCTTGTGGTAGATCCCTTTTGTAGACGATCCAGTGGAGGGCGCTACCGGTGATGTCGGTAGCTTCTGCGTGAGCTCGTGCGCAGATCGCCTGCGCGGTAGGAGGCGATCAGGCTGAAGCCACGAGACAGTTGTTCCGGTGGTCCGATGAGCAGCTATCGGCTTGGAGTGATGCAGTCTTCGTGTTGACACTTGCTTTTCAACGACGCCAGTGCCTACGACACATGAAAAAAATTGCGTGAGCTGCGGGCACTTCGCTGCAAATCCCGTTCAGCGCGTGTGGTCGATCCCTTTTGTAGACGATCCAGTGGAGGGCGCTACCGGTGATGTCGGTAGCTTCTGCGTGAGCTCGTGCGCAGATCGCCTGCGCGGTAGGAGGCGATCAGGCTGAAGCCACGAGGCAGTTGTTCCGGTGGTCCGATGAGCAGCTATCGGCTTCTAGAGATGCAGTCTTCGTTTTGACACTTGCTTTTCAACGATGCCAGTGCCTACGACACATTAAAAAAATTGTGTGAGCTGCGGGCACTTCGCTGCAAATCGCCTGTGCCTCACAGTAGCCTATACAAAAACCTTTCTTAACAAAATCGGTTGGATGGCATCACCTCTGTGTACGCTTTGCGGTGTACGAGAAGACACGAAACACCTGTTCTGCGTTTATCCACGTTTTATCTCAGCGCGAACGACAGCGCGAAGTTTATTACGGGCAAGAACTGTCAGCATGAAGGGCTTTTTCGGCCCCTGGAACAGCGAAGACAGGGTGGTGCGGGGTTTAGAAGCTGTTGCGCGTTTCCTCAAAGACTCTGGACTCGACTCCAGCCTGTGGCTGTCTGTGACTTTTTTTGTTATGTGTGTTCATGTGTCTGTCTGGTGGAGTTTCTTTCATTTTTTTTCTTTTTCTTATTTGTATTAGTCATGTAAGCATATAACCCTCATCACATGTTCACCAACCATCTAAAGTAGCAAGCCCAGCTATTATGCAGGGCTGACCTCTTCGGTCTCATTAAAGGAATTTCTCTCTCTCTCTCTCCCAAAAAAACGAGCGACTCATATGCGGTCTTCTCTTTCCTACGCACAAAATTGTGAAACCCGTCCATACACTTCAGCCCACTCTCGTTTTGCCCTCGTACATGTAGCCCAAGTAAAGCTGGTTTCAAGACCGACTGTTGTGTTCGCGGTATAACGACTTCATTTTGCACCGTCTCTGGTGGACAGAAATTTTGATCGTTGAGTGGAACGATAAAATCCTGTTATACCCGCCATTATTTTGCAATTGGACGCTATTCTTAACTGTTTTAAGTCGTTCCCCTTTTCCGTCCTGTAGTTTTTTTTGAACGTTTATTTTCCCACTGGGCATAGATAAGGGGTATGAGTTGATGATGAGGAAAGTTTGTTAGAGGAACATGAGAATGTTCACTTCGCGTATAAAGTCTAGGAGGGAACGAAGGTGGGGCCCGTATATCCATGTGTTGCAGTCTCGTAGGACGCAAAGCGAGGCAAGACCACAGCATGTGGTGTATGTCGGATGTTGAATCGCTGCGGTGGCAAACTGGGCAACCGGAGTCTGTGAAACAATCTTTGAAGTTAGGCCATTGGCGAGTCACGGCGGGAGTAAAGGCCACCCCCTCCCGGATCCTCCTAAGCGCAACCTCTTCGGCGCGGTTAATACCCGGGGGGAAGGTGGCAGCACACGGTGGTATTAGAGCACGTGTGCGGCACTGGAGGTGTTCCTTTCTAGTCAGCAGGAGAGTCGCATTTTCCAGCTCTAACGGGAAAGTCAGAGATGGAATGGAGACTGCTAGCCGGGCTCATACGTCTGCCTTCGGTGGGCCGTCAGTAGGTCACGCGGTACCCATTCAATCAGTATCTTGTGAGCAATCCGTGCCGCAAGGTGGTGAATACTCTGGGCCAGCATAGGGCTACGGCTCACTAACCGTAGTAAGCGGACTGTTTCAAGGGCATCATTGCGAATTACGATGCAAGCCCCGGGCCGCAAAGTGAGTCCGGTCACAGCCAGGAGACCCTGTCTAATGGCTACAAGCTCCGTACAGAACAATGCTGGAGGTTCCGGGAATATAAATCGGGATGTCTTACTGAGGGCTTGGTGGCTAGTGCAATGAATTGCAGTGGCAATAACAGTGTCTTCAATACTGGCATCTGTATATAATATGGTGGAGCCGAGTAGACGGTGGCTATTCTTGTCGGTGATGCGTTGTGGAAGGGCAGTGGCCGAGTTGTTCGACTGTGGGTGACGAAGGTCAGTTTGCTTGTTGCCGCTAAATTGCACCAACTTCCACGGGGGAAGCACTCGCTGTGGTAGGGCTGGCAGCGTATGCGAGGCTGCGTAAGCAATTAAAGCTAGCGCAGAATCACACAATGAGGCGTTCACTTTTCTAGCCTTGGGTCGTTGATGAACAAGTTTATCCAACGTGTTCAATTGGGCATGTTCCTTCTTCGCTGACTATTGAAATAACAACCTGACCTCCAAAAAAGACAATATGCGGGGAGGTGTTATTCATGTTAAATTCTTCATCAACTCGTGCAGTTTTGATCTTGGCACTCCGGTCTGCCCGTATGTTGAAACTTGTTTTGACTGTTCAGTCTGCTTTTTATATAAAATAGTCATTATGAATAGCATATAAACTGGTGTTGTGACGAACGCGCAGTATTTCCAGGTACAAAAATTGAACCGTTTAAAAAATATTATAACGGCATAGACTTTTCCCGCCAGGTGGCCACGGCGTGATATCGCCTCGTATGTGGGTTCGTGTAATTTCGATCTGGGTTTGCGAACTTTTTAGAAGTTCGCAAAGTAGATAGGAGTCTTCGTGAACATGTGCTGAACACCTGGACACCAAAATTCGGCCCCTAGTACCACCGAGTGCTTCAAAAACAGCTTCGGATTGTTCGGATCAACGGCTAGGCCTAACGCACCCACGGCGTTCCGAAACTCGCATTCCTGCAACATCTGCTACCGGTGCCGTGGCGGCCGCCTACCGGGCTGCGACTGTGCCTGAGGGGGTGGCTGCGAGATCTCAACGGACGCCCTTTAGGCCATCGAGTGGACACCACGTCTCTCTGAAGACGCATGAGGCAGCCATGCTCCACGAAGACACGAACAGCCCGTAGGAACCCTTGAGCATGTCATCGAATACACGTACCGTCAGGACGAAGATGAAGACAACCACTCGCAAGATGACCAGATGCAGCGTGTTCTCGATGACGAAGAAGGCTGGCAGCAATTCCTCTAGCCAAAAAGAACAGACCCACACGCAACGACCGCTTAAGTCGATCACGAACCACTCTGCCGCTGAGACCTCTAGCTAAAATTAGAATTAGACGCGTTCCTCGACACACTACAGCCAATGCTATCGGTTATAGTCTCCCTCGGCAAAACTGGCTGAAATGGCCGCAGTGACTTATGACGACGCAGCCAACAGCGCTCATATAGCCCTGTACGACGAAAACCACGCGGCCAAGCTACCCCAGGTTGATAGACTAACGTTTTGACAGGATGACAAGATAGAATCAATTGAAGTGCTAATCGAACCCCTTCAGACTAACAAAAACATCATACGAGGTGTGACACAAGTAGATCCGGCGGAGAGCAACGAGGCCATTATGAAATGGGTTCACTGTGAACATGCATAAATGCCTTGTGTTCAAAAGTTCAGAAAGACTGACCGAGGTGTGTTAACGTTTGACACGACTACTTCACCTAAAGTGGTAAAATACTACATGCAGCTAGTTCGGGGAGCAGTATATAGCCTAAAACACGTAGTCTGCTTTAACTGTCATTAACTTGGGCACATGGCAACATTTTGCCCCTCTTCCGGTGTCTGCAAAGAATGTGGCTGCGCTCATGGGGAAGCTGATAATTTCGTTGACACTGAATTTTGCGTGGCATGCAAGAAGACTAATTGGTCACTTATCTATTAGCACATTTTGTCCTAGTCGTCTCCCAAAAACCGTAGTGAAAACCGTTCAAAACCGAAACGGTACGAAACAATCTTCCAGCATCCGGATCAATGAGTTCCTCCAGCCCAGCCTCTACTGGAACCTCATGGCCTTCTGTGGTATCTGGTATGAATAAAAGAACAACGCACAATCTTCGCACCCTCTACCCCAAGTCACCCGATAGTGGTGGAGGGCCCACAACTTAAAAAAAGAACTTGATGAATTACGCCCTCAGCTGCGAAACTCGAAGGAGGGACTTGTGTCTCTCCGATAATCTGTGCGTCGCAAGGAGTCAGCTTCTCCACCTCCAGCAACAAGTTTCGAACGCCGAAGCCGTTCTCGTGTTCAGCGCCAAAAAAAGCCTTACTTGTCGCCTCCTCCGCGTACATCACAGAGCAGATGTTTGAATAACGAGAGGCGGAGTTGAACATTCAAAACAGCTCGAGTGCTAGCGGGCTTTTAGTGGCATTACAGCCCTACAAGATGAATTTCATAGCCTTAAAGAATACATCCAACAAGTAACAGCAAATGCAGGAATTCACCATAAAGATGAAGCCGGAAGAAGCCAAATGCAAAAAAACTAAGGAAATGGTACGATTACGTCACGAAGGTGCGCAGGGACGACAGGAAGACAATTCGTTCTCGTTCCGGGGCTGAAATTCTTCTTCACAAGGACAGAGTGTTTTAGGCTGTGTGTTTGTAAGTTCTGTTTCAGCGCATTGGGCACGGCGACGTTGAATCTGTCGAGGTAGTGGATCATGACGCGCAACTCAGGGTCGGCCTTCGGCTGTGTACCTAGGTCGCTCGCTCTCATGAGTCCGAATAAGGCGCTGTTTTCAGCGGAGTCTTGTGGTGGGTCGACGGGGCGTGGGACGGGCGATCGGCGTCAGAGTGCTTCCTGCCACATTTATAAATCTTGCATGCGCAGCGTCCACTGCCCAAGAAGGCCAGAGGAGTCCTTCAAATTTGCAAGCCGACATGGTGGTCCTTCACAATCTCGAACGGTGTACCATAAACGTATGACCGCATTTTTGAAATAGCAAAGATATTTGCGAGGCACTGTTTCTCGGAGGCTGAGTAGTTTTTCTCCTCCTTCGACAGACCACGGCTGGCATAGGCGGTTACTGTTTCGTGTTTCGCAACATTTTTGTTTTTGGACGGCACCCAACCCTACATCACTGCCATACGCGTTGATATCCGTTTCGGAATTTTCATCAGAATGAGCGAGCACGAGCGGGCCTCGCGGGCGTTTTTGCAGCTCTCAGAATGGTTTTTGTTGGTTGTTTCCTCAGCTGAAACAGTACCATCTTTCGTCAAGCGCGTTAGTGGCTCTTCAAAGCGTGCAAAATTTGTGACGAAGCGCCAGTAGTATGCGCACAGTCCGAGAAATCTTCGCACGTTCTTCTCGTATTTCGGTCTTGGAAAGTTTGCTACAGCTTAAGGTCTCGCTGGGTCAGGGTGGAATATCTTTGTACAAAAAGCGGCACTTTAAGGCTTCAGCATTAACCCCGTCCTGCGAATACCCTCGCGTACAGACTCCAATCTTGCAAGGGGGTCCTCTAAATTTCGGGTGAATACCACAACATCGTCAAGGTATACGAGACACGTTTTCCACTTCAAGCCAGCTAGAACGGTGTCCATGACATTTGGAAGGGTGGCCGGTGCCATGCACAGCCCGAACGCGATCATCTTCAGCTCGTAAAGGTCGTCCGCGGTTATGAATTCAGTCTTCTCTCGGTCTCTCTCATCGACTTCTAGTTGCCAGTAGCCTGTGTTTAAATCCATTGATGAGTACAGCGCGTGGAACAGGTGGTCACGAGCGTCCTCGATTCGTGGCAGGCGGTGCACCTCCTTTTTGGTGATTTTGTTCAGTTGCCGGTAGTAAACGCAAAACCTTAATATGCCGTCTTTTTCTTTACCTGTACAACAGGCGCAGCCCATGGGCTTTTTGATGGCTGCATAATGTCCTCGGTGAGCAAGTCTTCCGCATGTGTCGGGATGGCTTACCGCTCGTGTGAAGACACGGGGTACGGTGACTCTAGGGGAGGTCGGGCTGTGTCTTGGGTTATTATTCGGTGCTTCGCTAGAGGTGTCTGAAGTAATTTTGAGTTTTACGAACAGCACTCGCAATAGCGACGCAGCAAAGATCATAATTTCCTCCGTTTTTCTTACGGTAGCGCCGGATTCACGTCAAAGGGATGCCGAAGCTTGGAGGTCTCTTCGGATGCGCGTTGAAAGTCGGCGACCGCGATCACATTACTTGCTTCTTGCATTTCTTCGGGGAACGCAATTGCGAAACCGTTGTTTAAATTCTTGTACTCTTCGGTAAAATACGTGGCCAAAACTTGGTATTGGCCTTGCTTAAAGCGCGCAGTTCCTCTTGCGACGGAGACAACGCGGTCCAGAAGCAACCTTTCTTCATGCTCTGCGGTAGCTTAGACAGAAGGAGCTGCATTGTCGCAGTAGACCGTGATCATCAAGCTTGCACAGGGTGGCCGGGTGACATGATCATCGGCGACCCTTACAGCAGCACGGCGTTCGGGGTTCGGCTCCAACGTCATGAAGTGGTCTGGGGAAAGAAGTATGGGCTTGGTCTGCGGATCTAATATTGCACCGTTGCCTGTGAAAAAGTCTATTGGAAGAATTACTTCGTGGGAGCAGGTAGGCAAAATAACGAATGCAGCCGGGTACGTCGTACCGCCTATGGTAACGCGTGATGGAGTCCTGCTGTGCGTATGTGCCGACCGTCCCATATCAACATAACTTTGTTCAGCCTAGGCGCAAATGATCCGCTCTTTACTGAGTAGTTCGCTCCCGTGTCTATGAGTGCGACTACATCAAAGCCATCGATGGACAACTGGACGTCGGACGCCGCCTTCCTCGAGTTCCGGGTGCGCCTGGTGTCGTATCGCGGTTTGTGCGTCTTCACAATGCGTCGTCGTTATCGTCGTCTTCTTACCGGCAGGCTTGGTCATGTCGGGCAAGCGTTGCGCCGTCTGGCTATCGTCGTGTTCGGAAATAATGCCATGGTTCGATTGGTTCGTCGGCCTGAGGGCAAGTCCTGAATCACGGTGCTCGGTGCGTAGTTGCGTCGTTGAATGGTTTTCGTTTGTCCGTCGTTGTGCTACCTCACCTCCAGAAGTCGATGCATTTAGTTTCCCTACCGTGGACTGGGGACCTTCCACGTGTGAACCCAGCATTGCTACGACGATGCGGTGGATGGTATGGGTAGGGCGACGGTGAACGGTTAAACGGGCTGGTCCTCGGCTGGTGTTGGACAGGTGTTCTTCGATATCGGATGGGTGGTTGCCGGGTCGGGGGAGTGGTGGGTCGACGGAGAACCCCCGCAAACCGAACCTCTTGTACGGGCAGTGACGAGAGATGTTGTCGGCCTCTCCGGAGTGGTAGCAGAGTGGACGATTATCGGGAGTTCGGCATACCTCCGAGTTCCTCGGCGTCTAGTTCGGGAAAACGGGGGTTAGGGCGAGCGAAAGTTGGCGCCTGTGCGGCGGTGCCTTTTGACGACGTGTTGGGTCTGGGCGGGATCATCGAACAGCTGCCGAGTAGGTCATAGCTACTGGCTCGCCGGGTGCTTCTTAATGCGTGGAAGTCCCCAAAGACTGTTGAAGTTCTACCCGGATAACGTCAGCCAACTAAGCAACTTAGGGCTGTGACGTCATCGGGAAAAGTTTGCGCAGCTCCTCCCACACCACTGCACGGATGGTGTCGAGCAGGGTGTCGGATCTAGTAGCCCAGGTGCCCTTCGTCTCCGAAACGAGCGCATTGACTGGGCGGTCGTACGGCCTCGTTCGAACTTCAAGCGTCTTCTCCATTGAGGTCGCCACAGAGAAGAATTCGGCTACCGTCTTAGGAGGGTTACGGACACGGCAATCAAAAGCCTTTGCTTCACGTCCCGAATCATAAACCCTATTTTCATTTCTTCAGTCATTTCCGGGTCCGAACAGCAAAGCAATCTATTTACCTCGTCAACAAAGATCACGACACCTTGTTTGGGGTGATGCGTTTGGGTTTCAAGCAAATGTCCGGCTTGCTGTTTCCGCACGACGGTGACGAATGTTTTCAGAACTCGCTCTTAAACAGAGTACAGTGAGTCAAGGAGCTTTTGTAGCTTTTGGACCAAGTTCGAGCTGCATCCTCTAAATAGAGCAACACATGCGGAAAGGTTTCTTCGTCATCCCACGTGTTAAAGATCTGGAGGCGTCCACTTTCTACAGCCGGTCCTCAGGGCCTTCACCGGGAGTTCCGCGGAACGATGGTGGTTCCCAGGGCTGCTACAAGACGATGCGGGGAGTGGCTTCATGTACCATCATGTCGGGTGCAGCTGTCTTCCTATAGTTCTTTCCGGTAGAAGTCCAAACTCGGCTGCTAAACCTTGAAGTAGGCGGCTTGCTCGCCTGGGGCTAGCATGTCGGTTTTCAGAAGGAGCAGGGAGTATAAGCGGTGCGTACCTAGCAGCTCCACCAGATGTCGCGAAGCCAAAGATGACACAGTCGTCTTCAAGGAAAACCAAGTTTATTGGAGCGGACTTGCGCTCCTTTAACAACTGTAAAAGTACACATGCGGTGAAACAGCAGTCAATAAAGTGACGTGCGCAGACCTGTGTCGCCGAATTAAATACCGCGGCGTCCGCTCTGCGGGCTTTTATCTTTGGGCGCGAGTGTTTCTGGAATCGTCGATTTACAACTCGAACATTGTATATCAAAGGTTATTCTAGGCAAGTAACGTTAGGGAGTAGTTCTCTCCTTATCAGAATGAGCTAACCAGTGCGACATAAAAATAAAGAATGGAACACGGGCTTCGCAGGGGACACAGATAATACAGTCGGGCGCGGCCGGGCAGAAAAAACAAAACAAACAACCTAATGCCTGGTTCGCGGTATTACTATTACCTTTATAAGTTATTAATTATATAGCAAAAGAAATTTTCAGCTCACTGTAGAGGCTGACTAGCAACAGGTAATGCAGCAGTTTGGAATAAATAACTCGATTTTAGAAGGGTTTGAATAAACTTTTAGACATTTACGACCCATTGTTATGACCAAATGCGTAGGAATTATAACAGCATTATACGTGCATTCTTTGAAATTAGTTGAACTGCATCAAATTTCGTCAATAGAAGGAAGTTTTGCCATTTCATTTCTAGGGTATTTTGGTATACTCAACATTACTGTACATTGGCATCGTCGGTTACAAAGCTAATTTTACGAAATTGTTAATTTATCATGCAGGAGAGAGTAAATCTGCCTTCAGTGAGGTGAGGTGAGGTGAGTGTGAGAGGGAAATAGGTTCCCAGCCTGCACCACATATGTATCGCAGGGAGAGAAAGGGAACGGGAAGGGGTAGAAATGTGGGTTGAGGTAGTGGTAGAAATGTGGTTGGGGCAGCAAAAGGAAGGGGTAATGGGGAAGAGAAGATAAGATAGATCAGCGACCACCCCCCGGGAATGGGAAAACTGTGAGCGGGCTTTTTTTTTGAACATGAAGGAAGAAAAATTTTCTTGTTTGAAACGAAAAATCAGAAAACTCTACAAGGTATAAAAGAACAATAAGAAACACTAAACCTTCAGATCACGTCGTTCTAAAAATTGATCTTCAGTGTCGACTTAGATCTTTCTATCCTTGGTAGACGTCATGTCTTGTTTGTTCCTTTACTTGATTCTTGATTCTTTGATCTTGGTTTCTTGATCTTGTTCTTCATGATTTGCACGCGACCTGACTTGACCGGGTATATAGATCTGTTACGCCTGATGGTTTGTGATTATGTGTTGTTGGTGTTCAGCTTGCTTTCCTTGTGTTGTGGTGTAAGAAGGGAATAACTGGAGATGTGGGCGGAGGAAGCCTCACAAACATTGCGTTTCTGCTCCATCCCCGTATCATATCCCCTCTTTTATATTTCCGTGATTGATCATGTTGGTGTTCTGTTATGTTTAGTCTATTCTTATGCTTGTAGAATGAATTCGTTATTTTTAAAACCATCTCTTCTAAAATTATTCTTGTTTCCTCGTTATTATTTCCGGTTTTCTGTTCTCTAAGTGCTCTCCTGGTTTTTCAACGAGTTTTTTCTTTTCATTTATTAAGAGTAGGCATTCTGTTAGATAACGATCAAAGATCTCTATATCCTTGCTACACTTGCATGTAGATACCTGCGTTATTCTGAATCTTAAAAATGAAACGGGAATCTACCATGCCCTGTCAGGGCTTGGGAAGA
The DNA here is from genome assembly GCF_048455015.1 of Haemaphysalis longicornis. NCBI lineage: Eukaryota > Metazoa > Arthropoda > Arachnida > Ixodida > Ixodidae > Haemaphysalis > Haemaphysalis longicornis. Next base: position 208,280,577 of record NW_027526361.1, on the reverse strand, counting down.
GTAGAGGTTTGTAGGAAAGTGGTTTGGAAAAAGATTTACGTTCCTAATTCACCTACAGCTATAACTGGTTTTGCCACCTTTATTCCACACCTTATTCCACTCCTGGTTTAACTTGGTACATAAATGTTTCGAAACGAATGATTTTGTCATTGGAACAAATGTTGGTTCTCTGTTTCTTGCGGCTTCTTTTGCCAATTCATCAGCAAAGTTATTGCCTATTGAGGAGCTGTGGGCTTTTACATAACTTAGTTTTATACTTACTGCTGCATTATCTCTAAGGGCTAGTTTTAATTCGTTAATTATTGTATTTGTCTTAAGTGGATTTTATGTGCTTGGAGTACCAACCAACTATCGGTGAATAGTTGATGGCTATTGTTTGCTTTGTTTGTTAATTTAAATTATGTTGCCTTTTTAATGGCTATTAGTCCATCTTCGTATTTGGAACTATATTCTGCAAGCTTAAATTTTTCCGTTCTTACTATTTGGTTGTTAGTGTTAAATATTACAAACGCTGCTCCTACTTCTTCTCCTTCTTTGAATCATCTGTATATAGCCGGTAGTCTACTATTTCCTCCGTGGGAGTGATTATAATACCGCTTTTATTTGCTGGGTGATCTGTCCAGAGATGGTATTTTTTCATGATTTGATTACCTGTGTATAGCTTGTCGTCACATAAAACTGCCTTGCCCTCTTTTAGTACTCCATATTGTTAAACTTGTTTTTGAATTGTTAGCTACACTGGGGGGATTCTAGCCATAATATTTAGGGACAGGTTTGCTATTGTTTTAAAAGCTTTCGATATTATTAGTAGCAGTAACCTTTGTATCGCCTGTAGTTTCCTTAAAATAGTTACTTTCCGAGTGTACCACACCGGCGCTGCGTAGGTAAGGATTCTTTCAATGCCTCTCTTATACAAAACTAGCACTAATTCTCTTTTTGAACTTCTGTCGTCGTTTAGCGTCCTGTTCAGGTTGTATGTTATCTTAGCTAATTTTTCTTTTAGATATTTTAGATGACGTAAAAATGCTAACTTATTATCTATTATTACATTGAGTAACTTCATTTCGTTGACTGTTCTTATTCTGCTTGAACCTATTTGGAGTATAGGTGGATGGGTTCTATACTGTTTTCTATTATCATTGCTTGTGATTTTTCATTATTTATTGTTATTGCTTTGCTTACAGGCCAGTCATTAGTTATTTTTAACACTCTGTTTTTTCTTCGGCATCTTTTCTTGATTTAAACTGGACAGTGATTACTATATTATCTGCGGAAGCTTGGATGTGGGTTTCATGTGGGAGTTTTCTACCTAGTAAGTCAGGTATGGTGATATTCCAGTGAAGTGGGCTAAGTGGTGAGCCTTGTGGCGAGCCCACGTCTAATGGCCTAATAACCTTAATATTGTCAGATTCGTAGACAATCTTCCTTCTTGTAAGTATACTATGTGTTATTTTAATTAAATTACTGTAACATTTGTATTCTTCTAGTTTTTTTGTTACCATAACTGGGTTAATAGAGTTGAATGCGTTCTTAATGTCCAGAGACACGATTAAGGTGTTGGTTTTGTCTAGTTTCGCTCTTGTAGCCCTCTTTGTTATTTCTTGAAAAGCCTCTATTGTTGATGTATTAAGAGTAAAGCCATAGTGATGTTTATTAAAAAGGTTATTTTTATAGAGGTGGTGATATAGTCGGTTCTTAACTAACTTCTCCAGAACTTTACCTAGGATGGAATTAATAGCTATTGGTGAAATTTACTTTCCTCGCATGTCTAGTCTGGTCGTGTTTTAGGCATAAGTATTACCATTGATTCCTTCCATATTTCTTGAAAATAACCGTTCATAAAGCAGGCAATAAATAAATTCTAAAAGAACTGTTTCTGTTTTGTGAGGATTGCTTGGATAACAGTTGTATTAAGCTTGTCCGGTCATGGTGTTATATCTTTCCTAAGGTAATCCACAGCTAATGTTACTTCTATTTCGGTAAAAGGGGTGTCGCTACTTCCAGGATGTTCTCCGTCCCCTGGACATTCCGTCTGACTACTACTAGTATTCTTATCCCCTGTTCATTTCACCGTCTGGTGCTCCTGGACTTGTGTTGTTAGTTCTGGGTACAGTTTCCCTAGTAAGTATTCTATTGTCTCTTGGAGTGTGTGAATGAATTCGTTTGTTTCAAGAAAATACAATGTTTTTGGTTTCCATCTTTCTCTAACTTACATGAGATGCACGGCATGTTGCAGCAACACATGAAAATACGTAAGGAATGATGGAGCTTCGAAGACAGGGAGCAACCAGGAGACACATCTGGAGGAAGGGCCTCAGCCTGGCATCAACGGTGTTCGTTGCATGATTAAGACGTTTGGCGAGAGAAAAGCAGTGTGTGAGAGGAGAGTTGAGTTGACAAGAGCGAGTTAGTAAACACAAAACCAAGGGTTGCGGCCGGGACTTTTCAAAGGAGACAGTAGGGGAAAATTAGGTCGTCTGTGCATATTGTTCTTTGCAGTAGGGAAAGGGTGTCAGACGGTGCGGGATTGCGAAGCTGCATGACTTGAGTGATGCTTTGGAAGAAATAATTAGGTAGCGAGAGGTTCAGAAAATGCAGTGCTCTTGTCACTGCATGCCTAGTGTCATGAAGGGAAGAGACAGACGACCCAAGGCATGAGCAGCGTACGTCATCGACACGAGTTACGGCACCAAGGCTCTCGAGACCGGAGCACAAGCTTCGCCGGCTACCGGCGAATGAGAAGCTGCCAGCGACAGCTCCCAGAGGCAGAGAAGCGAGCCCGAAAGAGAACATCGAGAGAGCGGGATTGAGAAGCGTGGAGCGAGACCGGGATGCGCGGCGGTCGGGCGACCAGACCCGTGCCGTGCCCCAAGAGGTCATCCACGACTGCAACCTCCAAGACGTCTCCTCCGCAAGGAAGTCGTCTCGCCGTGCGTCGGTGAGAGGCAGCGACTCTCCAAGACAGCTGCGTTGGCGGCCTCTCTGCAACGGGAGCTGGGAGCGCGCTCGACCACCACGGCCACGACATCAGCGAGACCTTGCAACACCGCATCACCACGACTGCGCCTGTGGGACGTGAGGTAGTACAACCCCGTTCCCGCAGCGAACACCTACCGTGACCTTGTCGTTCACCTTGAACTCTTTCCCGCATATTCAAACTGTGCCTTTTCCCTTCATTACCGGACTCTTGACTGTTTCTCGTTTGTTAACGTTTTCTCGTTTCTCGTTTCTCGTTTCTCGTTTGTTAACTTGTTAACGTTTTCTATACCGCGTTCTCACAGTCCCCCTCTATTCTTCGGTTCCTCAGTGCTCTTTATTCTCTGTCGTTTTCTATACCGTCGTTTTCTATACTGTCGTTTTCTATAACGTTTTCTATACCGCGTTCTCAAAGTCGCCCTCTATTCTTCGGTTCCCCAGTGCTCTTTAGTCCCTGTCCTTAGTGTGTGTATTTATTTGGGTTTTGTAGAACATAAACATAGCCTCGTTCAAAATCCATACTGGTATTTATTATTATTGTCCCGAACCTGACTATAATTGGCGTCCGCGACAGGACGAGGCTAGTTCATTTGTATTTACTCCTAAACTCCCGACATAGACCTTGCAGAGTTGATTGATTTGGGGAAGCGATTTGGATTAAGCGGCGACGAGCTGACAGAGTGGGCACTCGAGGAGCAAAGGCTCTGGCGGGAGAAGAAATAGCTGTAGATATCGAGGCGGCCAAATGGCTAGCCGAGATAGAAAAGGAGCGCGCAGAAATTGAAAAGGAAACTTTGAAGCTGTGGCAACGACTCGCGTAGTTTGAGGTTACGCGAAGTGAGGCCTGTAAATCTAAGGATGGCGGGAACAGCTTTCATAGAGTACAGGCTTTCTCGCCCCCGCGCTCTCGTGCAGGCCAACCTCTGATCCCTTTTGAAGAGTCTGGGATGTCGATGAACCGTGTGAGCATAACGTGAGCACGGAACAGCAAGTGCATCTTCAATCAGACGATGATCAAAAAACTTCACTTAAAACTCTTGTGGCAGCATCACACTTGACCGTTTGCGGGTCTGCTGAGCCCAAGATTAACGAGAGCCGTAAATGGGGCCTCCATGACATTTTGTCTGATAAGGACCGTCCTGCATTGAAAAAGACCCCTACTTCAGACAGAGATGCCCAACCAACCAAGACTTCAGTCCAAAGAGACCAAGTAGCGCCGAGAATAAAGCACCCTCCTTGTAAGCTAAGAAGGCGCTACTGTAGTCGGACTAAGAGGCCAATTTCAAAAGCCGCCAGGCAAAGCAGGCAGAGCACCTAAAAACAACTATGTCAGAACTCACCAGGAGCCTACGAAATCAAAAATCTACCGAAAGGTTTGTTTCTCTGTGTGTGCCATGGTCACGGTCAGTCAGAGAGTTCGCATCAGCGTGGGTAGCGTGTGACTTAGTGGAAAGCCTCATCACTACGCTACTCGACGTGTGTACGAAAGAGGCAGGGAATGGCACCACAGTCATGGTCAGAATAGGTATCGGAATCTCCGCCGCCTCCCCCCCCCCCGGCTTGTCTTTTCGGCTGAAACCTGGTCCGTGTGTACCACTTGTGCGTCGTGCGTAATATTGTAGTAATGAAATTGGTGCGTTGAAGTATTATGGACTGTGAACAGTTTTTTGGTGAAGTCATACTGAACTGTGCGTGGGGTGCGAACATTTTTCGGTGAAAAATGCTTAATCGGGGGGATATTGTCATGAAGTGAAGAGACAGACGACCCAAGGCACGCGCAGCGTACGTCATCGACACGAGCTACGGCACCAAGGCTCTGCCAGCGACAGCTGCCCGAGGCAGAGAAGGGAGCCCGAAAGAGAACATCGAGAGAGGGGGATTGAGAAGCGTGGAGCGAGACCGGGAAACGGGGCGGTCGGGCGACCAGACCCGTGCCGTGCCCCAAGAGGTCATCCACGACTGCAACCTCCAAGACGTCTCCTCCGCAAGGAAGTCGTCTCGCCGTGCGTCGGTGAGAGGCAGCAACTCTCCAAGACAGCTGCGTTGGCGGCCTCTCTGCAACGGGAGCTGGGAGCGCGCTCGACCACCACGGCCACGACATCAGCGAGACCTTGCAACACCGCATCACCACGACTGCGCCTCTGGGACGTGAGGTAGGACAACCCCGTTCCCGCAGCGAACACCTACCATGACCTTGTAGTTCATCTTGAACTCTTTCCCGCATATTCGAACTGTGCCTTTTCCCTTCATTACCGGACTCTTGACTGTTTCTTGTTTGTTAAACTTGCTAACGTTTTCTATACCGCGTTCTCAAAGTCGCCCTCTATTCTTCGGTTCCCCAGTGCTCTTTAGTCCCTGCCCTTAGTGTGTGTATTTATTTGGGTTTTGTAGAACATAAACGTAGTCTCGTTCAAAATCTATACCTGTATTTATTATTATTGTCCCGAACCTGACACTAAGTAGTGCAATATAAAAAGACGCTTCCGACTACACTGCTTGCAATAATATTATTTATGGGAGCACAACACTTAGAAAGAGCCCTTCTGCAAGGTGAAGAATACTAGGTTTATATTTTTGCTAGCAGGTGTCTCGGAAGTGTTTTTGATATCTCACTGCCTGTGCATCTCATTCTGCGAATAAATGCTTGTGATATTGCGCTTTCGCACTGTGATGAGGTACAGGACAGAGTGGTGAAAGTTTTAGAAATCATTTAGAAGAGCGGAGACCATCACCCTCTGGGGGTATGTGCCTTCGAAGTGTCGCATCAAAGTTAGCCGGTAAAATAGCGGGGGCAATAATGTGACGTCGAAAAAGGAAGATGAGAAAGAGGAGATCGTGGCTGGTGACGATGCAGGGGTATTCGTAGCAGCAATAATTCGGAAGGCTACCCGCAAGGTGCGTTAGCCGTCGTCTACCGAGGCCGTCGTTAGGGACGCTTGTAGACTGAGCCGCGTTGGAGTGCCAGCCATTCATCGACCGCGCATTGAATCGCCGGCTTCGACAAGGCAGCCATTGCGTCGTCGACCGTGCATTATATCGCCGGCTTCGACTGTGTGACGTCGTGTTCCGTCTGTGCCGATCTACCGACAGCTGCCGAGTACCGGAGCTGGCCAACTGCCTGATCCGTGAGTGTGCCCTACGAAGTGGGACGCTATATCTGTAGCGGGCAGGTTTCTAGACTGTGAACTGTTAATATTTTGTCGCCGTCGCCCGAACTTTGTATCTTTGGGACATTGTTTTGTACCTCGTTCTGCTCGTCCCTGCAATGCTGTACTTCATAACTCGTCCAGATAAGTGTTCGTCCCCGTCATCATAAAGGTCTCAAGCGCCTGTCTCGTTTGTGCGACGCGAATCCCGATGTCTTAGCCATCAATACCATCACAACTTGCGTCCGCGGCAGGACCTCTTTTTTACAATCTTGAAGAGGGAGGCTAGATTTCGGGATAAACACAGCCGATTCGAGGCATGGACATTGAGAGGCCAATGAGAAGGTGAAGACGAACATGACTGTCTAATAATACCTTGTAGACTGTGACTTTAAAGAGCGAGGAGAATCGCAAGTTTGACATTTTCGAAATGGGAATTGAAGAATTGAAAAGGCTTGTTTGAAGGGAATAGTATTGAGGGGAATAGAATTGCGGAGGTGGGTGAATAATGAGCGTACAAAATTGAAAGCGGAGCGGTAAGGAGAGTATAAAGCGAAAAAAGAAGCACACGAAAACGAGAAGCAGATGCTAATGCAGCAGTTAGCAGCTCTCGAGGAGTTGAAAAAGGGAAGAGCAGTTGATCCAGCGTTGGTTAAAGAAGCAATGTCACCTCACATTAAGGTTGAGTAAACTTCTGCCTCAGGAAGTCCACCTCACTTCCGTACAGCAGATCTTCCGGTGCATGCATCCCATGACGGGATTGCACTTGAGCAGGACAGAACAGAGGTGGCTAACGAGAGGCATGTAGGACCAGAAGAATCTCGCTCCGAGGAACGAAGATTTCTACCGGAGTTAAGGAAGACGACACCTGAAAGGGTCGAACCTGAGCTGCAAGAAACCAGGACGCTGCTCCTTGACGGCCCATTACAATCAAGCCTCAAGGTGAAAGCAGCTGCACTGACAGGTGCAGCCATCACCCACGATAATAATGCATCGCTTTTCACTGCTGCCAAAGAAAATGAAGCTTGCAATAGGGAGCTCTGTGAGCTGCAATCCAACTACCCACAGAGAAAGCCCCACATTTTTGTACCGGGGGGGGGGGGGATATGCGTAAACTGAAGGCGCGGGAATTTCCACTGCCTAAGCGTGAGAAGGAGAGAAAATTGAGTCGCGCCCAACTAGCTCATAAACACCAGATAGTTTCGAACGGAAAGCTCTGCCACCGCAAATCCGTGCGGCTTAAAATCAAATCATTGTTCCTGATGACTTCGAGCTCGATACGGCGAAGTGCAATAGCATGGAAGGCGCACTTTGTTGGACAGCGCACGCAAAACAGGCAATGTGCACCTCGGAGGCTTTGCAGACAAGAAAGACGTTCAAGTCCTTATTGTTTGGCATTAATTGGCAAACGCGGAGGGAAGGCTCTCAAAGGCAGGTTCATGGTGATTGCCAAACCGAAAGGACGCATGGAAGCTAATGATGCAATTTTTTTAGATAGGCTTTTTTATGTGAACAGCTTTTGGCTGCGGAATTGGAAGTACAGGAAAAAAAGGAAAAAGGAAAGGAAAAAACGCGTAAGTCGGGGCCGGTACGCTGGTGGGCGGCGCGGTCGCCCTCTGTCACGATTACGAAGAACGCGTGGTCTTCATTAGAGTCTTGTGGTGGTGGGTAGACTGGAGGGCGGGACAGGCAGTCAGCGTCAGAGTGGTTCCTGCCAGATTTATAGATGATTGTTACGTCGAACTTTTGCAGACGCAAGCTCCACCACCCAAGACGGCCTGAGGAGTCTTTCAAATTGGTGAGCCAATACAGCGCATGGTGGTGTGTCACAACTTTAAATGGTCTACCGTAAACGTATGCGCGAAATTTTCAAATCGCCCATATAACAGCAAGGCACACTTTTTCAGACGCTGATTAGTTTCTCTCCTCCTTCGACGGATCCCGGCTGGCCAAGGTGATTACGTTTTCGCAACCGCTATATTTTTGGACGTGGACGGGACCCAGTCCTATATCACTGGCGTCCGTATGCATTTCCGTTTAGGCATCTTCGTCAAAATGAGCGTGCATGGGCGGACTTTGCAGCCGTTTCTGCAGCTCGCAGAATGCTTTTTCATGGTATCTTTCCGAGCTAAAAGGGGTGTTGTCTTTCGTCAAGCGTGTGAGTGGCTCGGTAATGCGTGCGATGCTTGAGACGATGCGCCAGCAGTATGCACACAGTCCGCGAAATCTTCGAACCCCCTTGTTGTCTTTCAGCATTGGGAATGTCGCAATGACTGAAGCTTTTGCCGGGTCAGATAGGACTCCCCTGGCGTTGACGACGTGGCCCAAAACCATGACCTCCTCGTACGCGAAACGGTGCTTTTGGGGCTTCAGCGTCAAGCCCGACGTACAAATGGCCTCTAGTACAGACTCCAACCTTACAAGGTGTTCTTCGAAGGTCCGTGTGAATACCACAACGTCGTCGAGGTTTACGAGGCAGGTGTCCCAATTCAGACCAGTTGGTACAGTCACTATGACTCTTTGAAACATTGCTGGCACCGTGAACAGCCTAAATGGCATCCAATTGAACTCGTATAGACCATCCGGGGTCTTAAAGGCGGTCTTCTCTTGGTCTCTCTCGTCCACTTCAATTTGCCAGTAGCCGGTCTTCAGATACATCGATGAGAAGTACTTCGCATAGCAGAGGTGGTCGAGGGCGTCGTCGATTCGTGGCAGGGGGTATACGTCCTTTTTGGTGACTTTGTTCAGTCGCCGGTAGTCAACGCAGAACATTATGTGTCGTCTTTTTTCTTCACCAGTACAACCGGCGCAGCCCAGGGGCTTTTCGATGGCTGTTTAATGTCGTCGCTGAGCATGTTGTCGACTTGAGTCCGGATGGCTTCCCGCTCGTGGGAAGAGACGCGGTACGGTGACTGTCGGGTTGGTCGGGCTCCATCTTCGGTTATTATTCGGTGTTTCGCTAGAGGTGTCTGACGTAGTTTCGAGTTTGACGAAAAACACTCGCTGTAGCGACGCAGCAAAGCCAATAGTTTGTTCCGTAGTTCTTGCGGTAGCGCCGGATTCACGTCGAAGGGATGCGGAAACTTGAAGGTATCTTCGGGGGCGCGTTCAAAGTCGGCGACTGCGATCACGTCACTTGCTTGTTGCGTTTCTTCTTTTCTTTTAAGGCAGGCGTTTCTTTTAAGGCAGGCGTTTCTTTTAAGGCAGGCAGGCAGGCAAACAAGCAGGCGGGCGGGCGGGCGGGCGGGCAGGCTGGCAGGCGGGCAGGCGGGCAGGCCGGTAGGCGGGCAGGCAGGCAGGCAGGCCGGCAGGCAAGCAGGCAGGCAGGCAGGCAGGCAGGCAGGTAGGTAGGTAGGTAGGTTGGTAGGTACGTAGGCAGGCAGGCAGGCAGGCAGGCAGGCAGGCTGTCAAGCAGGCAAGCAGGTAGACAGGTAGGTAGGAAAGTTGGTAGGTAGGTAGACAGGTAACCCGTTGCGATGGCTCATTGGCTAAGGCGTTGCGCTGCTGAGCATGAGGTCGCAGGTTCGATTCCCGGCCGCGGCTGCCGCTTTTCTGATGGAGGCGAAAAGCAAAAACGCCCGCGTGTACGAGATTTCGGCACACGTTAAAGATCCCCAGGTGGTCAAAATTAACCCGGAGCCCTCCACTACGGCGCGCCTGAATGCCTTCGTTGCGTCGGCGCGTTAAACCCTACAATCAATGAAATCAACTTTTACACACGTTTTTTGCGCTTGCATAGGCGTTTAGAGTGCACAGATCACCATGGAACACAGTATAGCGCGAATGGGTATGTACTGACTGGGTATTTCCATAATGTTATCACAAGATACGTCCCAGTTGGATTGTACAGAGCGATGGTCAGCATCTGCGAGCAAGGTATCAAGATAATTCTATATGTCTTCGTTAATGGCTCCAAAATATTGTTTATATGTAAAGCCGAATCCTTTTCGCCTTATCTTTAGATTTCAGATGTGATAACTTTGTTAAGCCATACAACGGTCGCTGAAGCTGAGTAACTGCGCAATACCGAAGACATATTCTGGTCTGGATACTTATACAAGAAAAAGGTTGTTGGCGGTAGTATATGTTCATCTATTGGGCTGCCTGAGAAGATTAATTAAAGAAAAAAAACAGAACACGTGTCTAGGAAATTTTTAGTTAAGACTGAAAAGGGACGTAATTCAGGCGACTCGTTTTTTCATAACATATTTCGAATGTTAAAGTTACCAAGAAGTAATAACTGTATCTGAGCGAAACGCATGTAAACAAGGTTGGTAGCATCATGAATCTCATTGACCAAAAGTGAGGGGTTATGAGGCGGAAGTTAATAAACAACAAGAATAGGTATTTGTGAGTGTAGCTGATGATAGCCCATTTTATTTCTAGGTTACTTCAAACATTACAACACTTTGATCGGACATCTTTATCAATATCTAGAAAGACACCTCCTCCCCTTGCAAAGTGCGATCGCACCGAAAAACTGAAAAAAGATGTGGAGAAAATATTATTTCATGATCAGAAATCAGCGGCCATAGCCAGGTTCGTTTATGAAATACATGATCTGATTTATTGTATAAATTGTCGATGTTAGTGCAAGTGCATACCTCTTGCTTACCTTATTAGGAATATTACCGGAAAAAACGATATGTCAAAGATGCATTGACAACTTCACCTAGTACACCCTTATGGGGACGTAGGCGGGTTCAAGCGAAAACGATTTCTAGAAGGTGTGGGTTGTCGTACAATTCCGATATTTCACCAGTACCCTCACTGTAGATGAAGTAACCATTGTTATTTACCTGCGGTTTTAAGGCATGTGAAAGAGTGATTTAGCAGGTTGGCTTTTCACGAACGCGGTTAGCGCGTCGCGAATTCCTGGCTTAGCACTACAGAATAATTCAGCCACTGTTATATTGTTTTCTTTCAGTTTCATGAGCAAAGAAAGTATTTGACCTTTTTTGTTAAAGCGTAAAAACTTGACCATTAATGAACACGTTCTGTTAGGCGAAGAAAGTAGCTAAGCGATTTCCGCGTACAATGCATTATCAGGAAACGTGTGGACGGCGTGAATGTGTACATGAGCCCGCCCCTCGCACGCGATTCTGATTGATCCCCAGTATCACGGAAAGAGCTCGAAAAACTTTAAAAGACCTGTTATTTGGGCGGGATGTATCCTCTTTCTTCTTGACCCGTGACAGCAAAATAATGTGCCGAGTAGCCATCTCATGATCTATATGCTCCAACGCTTAGGTTTTGTAGTGCCAAGCGACGAGTTTGACGGTTCTTTATGCTAGCTTTAATTTTCTTTTGAATAGCGTGGGGCATTTCAAGGTAAGCCTCTGTATGAGTCTGAATCCTTGCGCTAGTATAGAACGGGAATGCAAGTCCTTCAGAAGGAGAAACACAGCGCTTATTTCCAGCGGGATCATCAGGCAAGGTTACAAGTGCAAGGACACCAGGGGAGCGAGTCTTGAGACAGGATGTTTCAACATTCCCGAATAAGAGACGTTTGCAGACAAACACACAATCATTCATATTTCCTGAACATGTGCGTTGTCAAGGAAGGATCACAAGACACATGTAGCTAGATTTGGTCGAACATTATGAGTAACTAACCTAGATTACAAAGGGGACACGTGGGGTCAGTACAGTTTTTGAGACCTTTTCGGCATGCCCACGGAATCCGAGGTGTTAAAGTGGTTCCTGTATAGGTCCAGTTGAACGTGTCGTCGAAGAGCGGGGCACCCCAGTGAGAAGCAGAACGGACGGCAGGCGGAATAAAGTTGACGAATGAACAAACAGACAAAGGCCAAACAGTGTCCAGTCAAGGCAGAACGGCATTCACAAGCCATCGTGCGAGCCAGCAGAAGAACCTGGATTGCAAAAAGCACACGTGCGGTCTGCATAGTTCTCGAACCATTTTCATATTCCGAGAAGGCAATGCATGCATCCTGCAGCTGAGTGAGGAGAAGGTATTTGCGATAGCCAGGTTTTGCATTGCCTAGCTTTCAAATATTGCCTGCTGCGGTAAATATTCAAAATAGATTTTAGAGATGACCATGAATGTAAGGGAGAAGGCTCGAAGCGTGATGTCTGATCCGCTATGTGATTTCCAGGACTTTGTTAAGGGAGGGGAGTTTTTGCAGTAGGTGGGCATTGTTAGTGGGTACAGTTTTTACAAACTTGGTTAGTTTGACCTGTCAACCCGCAAGGTCCTTTGTTTGTGAACGTGCGATATGACTGAGTAGCGGGAAAAAACTGTGGTAGAGCAGCCTGCCGAGCTTGTCCTTTCTCAGCCTTACCAGCATGTTGTTTAGATCATTTTGGTTTGGTGGATTTTCCTGTTTTCACTAAGGGTTGAATAGTTTAAGTATTGAGAGAGTGATGGACGAGGTCTCGGAGACGACGTTTATTGTCCTCCTCGGAGCGAACGTACCGGGAAGCGCGCGACCGACGATGATGCTGATGATTATTTACAGATGGTAATGGCGATGGGGCGTCAGTTCAAGAGATTGGGAAGCGTATCCCGCAGTGCTCACTCTGGCCATGATAGTGGCGGTATCGCTTGCACAGCGTATCCCATTAATGTAACGCCGCGAATGCTCACACATTTTCCCCCCCGCGGCCGAAGGCGGCCGCCTGGCCGCCGGCGGTTATGGTTGGCGACCGTTGAAACGCTTCAAGCGGGAGACATGCACGATTTCTGTTCCACGGCAGCGACGGTCCGTTGGGATATCCACTGGAGAAACGCGATAATTGACGGGAGAAACTTGTTCGACGACGACGTAGGGACCTAGGTACCTGTGAAGAAATTTTTTCACAGAGGCCTGATGTGCGAATCGGAGTCCAAAGTAGCACCTCATCCCTTTTGCAGAACTCAACAGAACGATGTGATGCGTCGTATCTTGCCTTCCGTTCTTGCTGACTCGAATCCGCGTGAAGTCGCGCCATCCGTCGACAGTGAGCGATCCGCGTGGCGAACTGTTCATGAAATGGTGAAGTGGCAGAGACCGGACCAGAGAAAAAGGCGGTGTCCAGTGCAAAAGAGGGTTGGCGGCCATAAACAAGGAAGAAGGGGGAGTAACCCGTCGTGCGTTGAACCGCTGAATTGTAAGCAAACGTAACAAAGGGTAGGATGATATCCCAGTTTCTGTGGTCGGGGCTGATGTACATAGACAGCATATCGGATAAAGTGCGGTGAAAACGTTCGGTAAGGCCATTTGTTTGGGGAAGGTAACTAGAGCAAGTTTTGTGAATGGTGTTGGCAGCACGAAGGACTTCGGCAAGGACCTGAGAAAGAAATGTCTTGCCGCGGTCACTCAGCAGGACCCGAGGGGCTCCATGTCGCAAGATGATATTGCGTAAGGTGAAGTCGGCAACTTCGTGAGCACAGGCAGACGGGAGGGGAGCAGTCTCCGCGTGTCGAGTCAAGTGGTCCACCGCAGTTACGATCCAGCGGCAGCCATTAGATGTAGGAGGTAAGGGCCCATACAGGTCTATGCCCACGGTTTCAAAAGGAACAGATGGGCAGGGAACCGGGTGCAAGAATCCAGCGGGAGGGGACGTAGATCGCTTGCGGTGTTGGCACGGGGCGCACGATGCGGCATACTTTGCAACACTTGTGGATAAGCCTGGCCAAAAAAACCGACTCCGGACGCGGTCGTATGTCTTTTCAAAGCCAAGATGTCCAGCCGTCGCATCATCATGAAGTGCTTTAAGCACGCCAAGACGAAGCTCACGAGGAATTACTGGCACCCATTTGTAGCCTGTAGCATGGCGATTCATGTGGCAAAGTACTCCATCAATCAGCCGGAAGTTGGTAAATTGGCGTCGCAGCCGGCTATTCGGTGGTCGGGCAGATCCATTCAGGCGGTCGATGAGAGTCCGACAATACGTATCTTCCCGCTGAATCGATGGCAGGTCAGTTAACGCATCTACCGAAGTATGGTTGATAGGCGCCAGAGGTAAACGTGGTTGGCGTGGCTCGGTGAAAGTAGCAGACGACGAAGTAGATAGTGGGCATCGCGACAGGGCGTCAGCATCTAAATGCTTTTTACCGGACTTGAACACGACCGTAAAGTCGAACTGCTGTAAACGTAAGACCCAACGGCCTAGGCGCCCAGATAAATTTTTCATAGTTGAGAGCCAACAGAGGGCATGATGATCTGTGACCATGGTGAAATGACGGCCGTATAAGTATGGGCGAAACTTCTGAATGGACCAGACAACAGCTAGGCATTCTTGTTCAGTGATAGTGTAGTTTTGCTCAGCTGGTGTCAGTGAGCGACTAGCATATGCTACCACCCTTTCTCTGGATTGAGTATCACGCTGAAGAAGAACGGAGCCAATGCCGCACCCGCTGGCACCAGTATGCAGCATGGTAGGCGCTGTGTCGTCAAAATGACACAGTACGGGATCATCTGTAAGGGCGTCCTTAAGGGCTTGAAAAGCTTTCTCGCAATCGTCTGACCATTTATCCCATTTATTTCCTGTCCTCTAATGTACACACTAAAAGAAAAAACTAAAAAAAAAATTCGAGGACAAAACCCGCACCAACAAAGCTATCGCAGGTTTAAACCAATTCAAAATAAATAAAATAGGCACTAGGCCAAAAATACGTTCAGAAAAAAGCCGATTCGATGTTGACAAAAAGAAAAAAAAAAACCACACTCCACATCCAAAGGCGCTACTGCTACACACACACTAAAATAATCCTATACATCAGAGCTAATTTTTTAAATCTAACAGTATGACAGTGAAGTTGCGAAAAAGTTGAAAAGCGTTATAAAATGAGAACACACAAAAATACATGCAAAACAGTCCACTAGAACAATGTCCTTACAGTGAGTTCCAGAACTATGCGAAATTAGTTGGTGCATTAATGACCCTTTTTTCACCACATGCAGACCCATGAACACAACGATCACTCTAAAACAAATCAACCAGAAATAAACCGGCTAGAATTGACAGAAAACCACACAGTTCAAATAAACAGTACTCGGCGGTAAAGTAAAGACTATCGCGCACTACAGTTTGCACCGCTTTTCACATTGTTCAGTCATTCACTCTAAATACACTTCACTGCGCTTTCGTGTCTGCATCACTGTGGTCCAAAACTAGAGTTCATCATTCACCAAACCGCACTTAGATCACGTACGAGCCACTACTAACGCGTATTAGGTCGATGGGAAAGTCTCGACAGATCACCGCACTGCTGTATTACACTGCGCAACACATCACCACGCAAGTCACGTGACCGCTTATGACTTCGTCTCTTGTTAAAGTTGGCTTCCAGAAAGACAGGCGAGGCAGTCAAACTTCTGGTACAGACCTAGCCACGTAGTCCACAAGGTCTGTAAGGATTTTAATTGCAGCGTTGTCATTAAGTAGAGATCTCAGGTGTGGTGGCTCAAGGGGGTGCCTTGTGAGCCTCTGCAATTTGTGGATGTAGGGTCTTGTTTTAACACAGTCCAGTAAGTAATGAGCCACAGATGAGGCACTATGTCCACAAAAACACTGGCAATTGTTCTGTAATTGCAGGCGGTAAAAGTAGTGCGGGAAACGTCCATGGCCTGTTAACAATGTGGTCAATTTCCTGGGGGGCGGGAAACACCTCGGTATATCCAAAACACTCGGGATCCATCGATACAATTCTGTACTGCAGTGATTGGTCGACCAGGAATTCTGCCAAACTAAGAGACCAGCTTTTAGTAAAGCAGAACGCACCATGTGCTTAGTGATTTTACCGTGCACATCTACACCTTGCGTTGCGGCGTGAGTTGCTATGATGTCAACAAGTTCATTTCCCCAGACTCCAGAGTGACTGGGGACGTGGTACATATGTACTGGTACGATGGATGCAAGAGAGCTGATGTTATCCTTGAGGATTTGGATGCTGCTTGAAATGGTGAAAGGGTTGTTCAGTGCCATGAGTAGAGAGAGACAGTCTGTATATATGTGCAGCGGGGAAGTGGGTGTGTTACAGAAGAAATACTGGATTAGTTGGTGCAGGGCTATTGTTTCAGCATTGAAAGAAGTAGTGGGGGAAACCAAGCGGAATCTTTGGACGGCTTGTATGGTTTCAAGGTCTGAGAAAACGACAAATGCAGCACCAGCAGACGTAGAAGTGTGGGAGCCATCTGTATACGCATGCAGTCCCGGTCGTGACATGATGTGAGGTACCTGTTGGACGCTCAAGCGCTGGTAGGGAATGCTAGTTCGTCGTGCCGGATGAATTGAAGATAAGTCAATGGGAAAGTCAATTTCAGACGGATTAACTGTAAGTGTGTGAAACGTAATGGTTTGGTGCCGGTGAAACAGAAGGAATAATCGAGTTTGAATATCCAGGTGAATGCTCAGTGGCAGAAAATTTGCAATCACCTCGAGGGCAGCAGTGCGAGTGGTGGTGTATGCTCCTGTAACGGCAAATAAAGGAGATCTCATTAGAGAATGCACACGAGCCTGCAAGCTGTCGTGTTGGTGTGTGTACCACCACGCAGGAGCTGCATATGTTGCCACGGGCAGTACAACGTGTAGATAAAGTTCTCGCAAGTGATCTCTGTTCACGTAAGTATGCATTCGGGCAAATTTCGTTAAGGCCGCCGTCATTTTTTCCATACGTTCTTTCAAGTAGTTTGTATGAGCCACAAATGTCAAGTGACGATCAAACATGACCCCTAATATTTTTAGTTCGGTTACGTGCTTAATACTGACCCCGCCCAGTCTCACGGTAGGCTTACGTATGGCTCCTCGCTCCCCACGAGATACGAGCAGACAGGCACATTTTGCGGGATTTAGTACCAACTTGACGCCTTGACACCACCGATGTACTCTCTTCAGCGCCTCCTCCGCAATGGCTTCCAATTGTCTTCTCGTACGACCCTTTATTAGTATTATGGTGTCATCAGCGTATGCCTGTATGTACGCATCTTCTGGCATTCCCAATTGGAGTAAATCATACAGACAGGCATTCCACAGCAAAGGACTCAGTGGAGATCCTTGAGGGCTGCCTTTTGTTGTCGTTGCCTGTATCTCTCCCGAAAACGTCTTGTAGTGAACTGTACGGCCTTTCAAAAACGAAGACAGGAGGTTGTAAATGTTGGAAGGGCAGTTATGAGTTCGGAAGAAATAAAGCAGAGCAGGATGCCAGATGGAATCAAAAGCCCCTTCAAAGTCGAGAGAGATGATTAACGCAAGACTTCCCTCATCTCTACACTGCTGCAGCTGTAATCGAAGAGCATATAGAGCAGAAGTGGAGCTTTGTCCTTGAGTAAATCCGTATTGATTGGGGTGGAGGAGTTGCGCCCGGTGCATGAATAAATAAAGACGTGCGTTTAGCATCCGTTCCAAGACTTTGCCAAAAATGGAGCTGATGCAAATTGTCCTATATGATTTTGGTTCTTGCGGAGGACGACCAGGCTTCAGGAGAAAGGTAACCCTAGCTTTCTTCCAGTGCGGTGGGAAGTGGCCGAGGTGTAAAGCACCATTAAATATCAGAAGCAAAAACGGAGATGCAAAAAGAAATAACAGTTGCATCATGTAGGTCGTGATACAATCAAGCCCTGCAGCAGCGTTAGGGTTCAAATCTCTGATTGCCTTTTGAAGTTCCGTAATGGTGAAATCATCATCGTGGGTCGGCGTTGCATACGTGTTTCTGCTAACGAATATTCTTAAGACACGTTGAGCGAGCGTGTCATTTTGAGTTAAGTCAGTTGGCAGGAGCCGCTCCAGAAGAAGACCTGCAGATTCCAATGTGTTGGTAGTTAGGTCGTGGTTGGACGTCAAGAGGGCCGGAAGTGCCGATCGGGAGAAGCATTTTTGAAAAGCAGTGGTGAAAGGGAGGCCGAAGATGTTTTTCCTTGACTCCGTTGTGCAATTTCTTCGAATGGCAATTTCTTTAGCTTGCTCTATTCTGCATCTATATCTGGCCAGAGACCTATAATAGATAAAACGGAGATGATTCCTTAATAGCGGATCTCGGCATCTTTGATATCTTCGGCGTAGTGTGCGAACAGTAGATCTTTCTTTGGCTAGTTCATCAGTCCACCAAATATTGCCGTTAAATTTTGTAGGTGCACGTTCATGTTTTTGTTTTAAGCTAAGAATTTTTTTATAGAAACAGTCTAAAGTTTTGTCGAGTAAGTCCGGTGACGCCACGTGCTGCGGGTTCAAGTCGTTAAGCCAAGGGTCCTCAACGAGCTCTTCCACGAGTCGTCTTGCTCCAGTCTTGGTCAGGCGTTTCTGTCGGGAAAGAGAAGACGATCGAAGGCCAAACTCGATATATCTGTGTTCCGAAAGTGTAGGGGTGTCTCGAACCCTCGAACCTTCCAAAAGGTTTCCCTGGTCCAGATAGGTCCAGCAACTAAAGTGATGTCAATCCAGGTATCAGCATATGGCGTTGCGTATGTCGGTATGGAGCTGGAGTCGTTCAAAAGCAGTAAATGCCGAGCGTGAATAAATTTCGCTAGCTCATCTCCACGGCTGTTCAAAACGGTGCCACCCCATAGTGGATTTCTCGAGTTAAAGTCTCCGGCGATTGCAACGTTTACCATAGGATGACTGTCTAAAATTCCTTCTATTGATGTTAATATATAAGAAAGGGGTACTGATGGTGCTGCACAAACTCCTATCAATAACAACGCCAGCTTGTCAGTTTGCAGCTGCAAAGCCACGATGTATGGTGAGATGGAAATAGGGAACACGTCGAACCTGGGCCGTGGAATAACCACCACACAACGGGGTGTGTGTGGGTGACAAAACATATGCCAGCTTTCTGGTATTCCTGGAATCGTAGATCCACGAGCATAGGGATCACAAATCACTGTGACGTCAACGTCATTCGATTTTATAAAATCTACAAGGTGACCGGTGGCGGCACGGGTGTGGTCAAGGTTCGCTTGGAGGAATATCAATGAAGCCATTTCACATTTTTGAAGGTCCGGGCGTTAAAACAGGAGATAATTAAATGGAAAACTGAAATGGCTATAGCATATTCACAGTGCTTAGTAGGCGAATAATAACAATACAGAAGGTGTTTGTTTGTAGGTAAGTGAGTGGAGTTAAATGAGTAATATATTTCCATTGTGATTTTTACGATGTTGCGGAAGGAGAGAGAGCGGGCGTGGCATCCTCATAAATTGTTTTTGCACGCAGTCTTGTAATGCGCGAGGCAATAGTAGAACAGCACGGCGCGTTGAACGTGTGATCATGGCGTCTACCCGCTGCGCGGCACTCACGGCATACCACCTTATTTTTATCTGTGAGTGTGCATTCTGCTGCAGAGTGGTTTTCAGCGCAGTAAGGGCAACAGACATGATCCGAGGTACAACGGGTATAAACATGACCATACGAACAGCACCGGTTGCAAGCAGCCACATAGAAGTTTTCTTTTATAGAGCAGGAGGTCCAGCCAATAAGGAGACGGTCTCGGTCTTTCAGTAGTTTGTACACAGGAGGGGAAACCTCGATAATGTGTACATTATTGCCAGAACGATCTTTGAAGTAGGTGCGATGTCTAAAGCCTTCTTCAGGTATGTCCAGACCATTGCGAGCGTTAATGTTCGCTCTCAGAATTCCAGGAATTATACTCGGATCCACTCCAGATATTTTGAACTGAGGCATACGGCGAGGCGGGCGAGAAATTCTGAGCGCTGTTT
Organism: Haemaphysalis longicornis; assembly: GCF_048455015.1. Lineage (NCBI taxonomy): Eukaryota > Metazoa > Arthropoda > Arachnida > Ixodida > Ixodidae > Haemaphysalis > Haemaphysalis longicornis. The sequence goes on along the minus strand of NW_027526361.1, from coordinate 208,260,800 downwards.
TTAACTGCAAGTGGTTCTCGAGTGCCTTTTCCAAGTTATCTATGGAGGCGCGGTCGGCAGACACGACGGTGAGCCCCGATCTTGTGGGGATTAATTTAACTTGTTTTACTCCAATTCCAGAGGGGTCATTACCAAACGTAGACTTGAGGAGTGATATTGTATCAGGCCCGGGATGACCAGACGGCAGAACCGGAGAAAGAAAAAGAACATGACTGGGGTCGTTCATGAATGCGGCGGTCTGCTGCATGTTGCTGGACTGACGAGTTCTATTTGCCTCTGGAAAATTGGGACCAACCGACTCACTGCTCCGAGCCGTTTGATCATTTCTGAGAACGTCCACATATGAAACGTGCGGTGGTGTTGGCAAGTGTGAATCCTGGGTCCCACCTTGTTTAGCGTCTGCCACCTGAGTACGTAGTTCTTCAATTCTACCCTCGGCACGAGAGAGCTGTGTAGAGAGAGCGATGACCAAGCTCTGCATATCAAAAAACATTTCCATCACTTTTTCTCGTACCGAGACGTTGATCTTATTCCGAGAGTCAGACAAAATGTTCATTAGAATTTTCCCCACTTCGGTGATCTTGTTGATGTGTTCACTGGAAAATTCGGCACCATCGGTGACCAATCTCCCAAGCTGTTGATTGCAGGAAACACGAGAACATGATTGCTCGATGTCAACAGGCGGGGGATTGTCCACAACATCCTGATGTGGATCATGGCTGGAATTGTCCACAGTTAAAAGAGAGTGGTTAGAGCCACGGTCAGCGATTGCAGCTACCGTTTCACTACTCTCTTGGGAATTGACAGAACTTCGGGATGGCGCGGATCGAACCGTCTCCTGTCGCAGAGATTGCATCGTCCGATTCAGATACTCCATGAAGGGTGAACTCTAAGAGGGGGTGGAGCAAACTCCTTCGGCGACCAACGGCTGTTAAGCCTAACCGGGCCGCACAACCCTTGCAAACCTAACAGGTCTCTAGAATCAGTAGCAGCCGCTCACCCTCTTGCCTCCAGATGTTCATGATCCCGATGCAATGGTCGGAGAAGGTCAGGAACCAGTGGAATGACTTCAAAAGGTCATTACAGCACAGAACGCAAAATTCCGCACCTCTTCTTCGTCTGCCTCGGGGCGAAGACCCCGTCTGACCAGAGGCAGACGAAGACCCCGTCTGACCAGATGAAGGGCACGTTGGCACGTAGCAGCTGGTTCAAAGGGGAAGCGAGGGTCGCAAAGTTGCGAATAAAACGGCGAAATTATGACGCCAGGCCAAGGAAGCTCCGCAGATCTTTCAGTTGGAGGGGCCGAGGAAAGTTTACAACCGCGGCTGTCTTGTCTGGGTCCGGACGTATTCCCTCTTTGGAAACGACATGCCCCAAAACTTTAATGCTCTTGCTTGCAAAGCGGCACTTCTTCGTATTCAGTTGCAGTCCGGCGTTAGACAGGCAGGTCAAGACTTCGTCAAGGCGCTGCAGATGCTGCGAAAATGTGGTCGAAAATATCACAACATCGTCCAAATAACACAGACACGTCTGCCATTTGAGGCCACGAAGGACCGTGTCCATGAGTCGTTCGAAGGTAGCCGGAGCGTTGCACAGGCCAAACGGCATGACGTTAAATTCATACAAGCCGTCTGGGGTAGCAAATGCCGTCTTCTCCTTGTCGGCTTCGTGCATGGGTATCTGCCAGTACCCGGAGCGAAGGTCGAGGCTTGAGAAGTATTCGGCCCCTTGCAAGCAGTCTAAGGCATCGTCTATGCGGGGCATAGGATAAACGTCCTTTCGAGTGATTTTATTGAGCGCCCGGTAATCTACGCAGAACCGTACCGATCCATCCTTTTTCTCAACCAAAACAACAGGAGAAGACCATGAGCTCGTGGATGGCTGAATAACTTTCCGTTTGAGCATATCGGCAACGTTATCTTGAATGATCTTGCGCTCAGACGAGGAGACGCGGTATGGTGTGCGTCGAATCACGGCTGACCCGTCCGTTTCAATTCGGTGCTCTCTTGCAGTAGTCTGTGTGAGACCAGGTGAATGAACGTCAAATGAATCATGGTGCTTGTTCAAAACATCGAGTAGTAGCTTGGCCTGAGTAGGTGTAAGGTCGGGACTGAGCGTGGCAGTAAGAGCTGACATATCCGCTTGCACAGCCTTCAGTGGGCTAGTTGAAGGGGACGTGCCACTGGAAACCACTGAAGCAGGAGTGCTATCAGCCACCGAAGCTATGGTAGTTCCTTCAGACAACAGAATGGGTTCATTTGTGGTGTTGAAAGCAGCCAGGACTGCAGACCCACTCACAAACCGAAGGAGGCATGGTGCGATGGCAATTCCTTGTGGCAGAAATCGAGTGGACGGTACCACCAAAACATCACCGTCGGCAAATGCGTCCGAAGAAACGGATAGAATGCTTTCACAACCTGCTTCCAAAACGTGATCGGAATTCAACTTCAGGGTGGGGTATGTGCGGCGGTGTACGTGCGGCTGGTGTACCTGCCAACGGAGACGCTCGTCACCCGGACAGAGGCGGATCGGCCCGGCTGGTTTGCCTACCCGCTACGTTTAGAGCAACCTGCTCCGCTCAGCTGGCAACCTGGTACATCGGAGGCGCCACCGGCGATGTTATTTAAACACCCGCCGCTCGCCGCCGCAATGGGGCCCGACACCGCGGCGAACCTGGACTTACGCTCCTGTTTTGCACAGGTTGGTTACCTTCACGATGCTTTATGCTTTAAGAGCTCTAACAGGTGCCTGTTAGCGGTGTCGTGCCCCACCGAATATTGCTGTGAACTGTCACGTAGAAGTGTTGTTATTTCTTGTTTCTCGTAAATCACGCGGTCTTTCTTCGCCTACTCCTGATAGTTTCCGGTGACATCGAAGTGAACCCTGGACCAATTAATAGATGTGACTCATGTACGCAAACAGACTTGTCTGAATGCTCAGCTATTCTTGAAACGGTACGACGCATCGAGAAAAACCAATACCAGGAACTGTCAAACTCCCGCCAATGGCAGTGCCTTGTGAACTTGCAGCTTAAAACGCTAGAAGAACGGTTGGGTCACGTAATGCATGCAGAATCATCTGCCTGTCCCGGTCTACCATCGTCACAAAGTATGAACATGAACACCAATTCATTAGACATAACACGAGAAATTGTCTCGCTAAAAGCAGCCGCAGACGGTGCTGAAAGCCGTTTACGTCAAAATAATCTCCTGTTTTATGGTATACCAGATGCCCAGTCCGAAACGTGGACACAATCGGAGGTAAAAGTGCTGTCACTTTGTTCAGAGCTGCTGGGTATAACGGTTGACAAGCAGAAAGTTGAAAGGGCACACAGAATTGGCCGCTTTCAAGCGAACAAGAGTCGCCCTATCGTGGTAAAGTTCAATCACTTCAAGGACAAACAATCAAGTCTTGCCTCCGGAAATAATCTAAAGAGTACCGATTTCGCCTTGCGCGAAGATTTTCCAGCATCTGTACGCCTAGCGCGGAAAAAGCTTCTTGAGTTTGCTAAAAAAAACAAATCCCCCTATCAATTAAGATATGATAAACTGTTACTTGGGAAAAACTGCTACGTGTATGATTCGGCGTCTAATACAATTGCCATGCCTGACAGCTAGCTATATGGCAGCGCCCGTCGTAAAATGCCTGTCCAGCTAAAGAAAACCGCAGTGCGCAGGGACGCTTGCCAACTAACGGAGCTCAACATCCTAGTAATTAACGGCCGCAGCATAAAGAATAAACGAGATGCTCTTTCTAGTTTAATCATCACTACGCATGCCGATATTGTTGTTGGCACAGAATCATGGTTAGACGATACCATAAGCAATGCTGAAGTGTTTCCGTCAGGTTTCGAAATTTACCGGCACGACCGTGACGTTCATGGTGGAGGTGTATTTCTTCTCGTCGACAAATCCATGCCTAGCGTGCCAGCAGATCTGTGCGACGATAACTGCGAAAGCGTGTGGTGCAAAATCATCTTACATAATGGCGAGCCTCTTACAATAGGGTCTTTTTATCGCAGCCCCAGTTCAAGTTCACTGGTACCATTCCGGTCCTTATCAAACGCACTGCAAAACGTAAATACTAATCTCTTTCTCGGTGGTGACTTTAACATGCCTCGCGTTCAGTGGATCAACAAATCTCTACTTTTATCTGCCCAGTCTGCTCTTTCCGATGAATTCAGCAACATGATAGCAATGCATGGTCTTTACCAATTCGTTGATTTCCCTACCAGAAGAACCCCCGAAAGCAGCTCTATACTCGACTTGGCTTTTTCAAATTCCGAAGCCTTAGTTCAATCTATTACAGCAATCCCTGGCATCAGTGACCACGACGGAGTCCTTGCTAAAGTTTCATGCAACCGGCCGCAAAAAACCATATCTCAACCGCGCAAAGTGTACAGCTTTGAGAAGGGCGATTACACTACGATTAGTCATAGCTTAGATGAGCAGTACGATGATTTCCTTGAAGCCTCATTAACATTTAAAGTAGATGAACTATGGGAGCGGTTCAGAACTAGATTCTTAGCACTTATAGACGAACACATTCCATCAAAAATTTTGTCTGGTACCCAACGTAAAAATAAACCGTGGTTCACGCGTGAGATTAAGCTTTTGCTCAACAAGAAAACGCGTATCTTCAAGAGATACGTCAACAACAGGAACGAAGAAATTTTCAAAAGCCTCGAAATAATTTCCTACGAAATAACAAAGAAAATAAAGTGTGCCAAAGAAAAATTTTATTCTTCCTTAAGCGAAAAGCTTAAACGCAGTCCTAAAGAATTATGGAAGTTTGTAAAACAAAGCGGAAAGGAGGAAGAAAGTATTCCCCCGTTGTCTACCGGCCAAGGATTTATAACTAATGACGTTGTTAAAGCCAATCACTTTAACAAATACTTTCAATCAGTCTTTTCCACCCCCCTAGCGGGTGCACCTAGTGCAGTAAGTTCCCAGTGCCATCTACCGGCTATGCCGGATATAGATGTAACTTATAATGAGATATTAAAACTTCTTGAAGAACTGAAACCTCATTCCGCCCCCGGTCCTGACGCGATACCCTGTCTAGTTTTGAAAAACTGCGCAGCCACGGTGGCTAAATTTCTTGTCCTGATATTCAGATTATCTATGACTACGTGTCAGTTGCCCTTACAGTGGAAATCTGCTAACGTCGTACCTATTCATAAAAGCGGACCCCGTTGCCAGGCGCCCAATTACAGACCCATATCGTTGACGAGCGTGTGTTGCAAAATCCTTGAACACATTATTTATTCGAACATATTCCATCACTTGCACGTAAATAATTTCTTTATGAACTAACAACACGGTTTCCGAGCTGGGCATTCCTGCACAACTCAATTAGTAGAATTCTGTCATGACATTTTTTCTTTATTTGATTCAGGTACACAAGTAGACTGTGTATTTTTAGACTTTCGAAAGGCATTTGATGTAGTGTCTCACTCTCACTTGCTTCATAAATTATCTTATCTTGGTCTCCCGGACAATGTGCTTGGTTTGGTGCGCACATATCTTTCAAATCGTTCCCAAAAGGTTATCATTAATGGCTTTGAATCAGAACCCGTTCCCGTCACCTCAGAAGTCCCGCAAGGGTCCGTCCTCGGCCCCCTGCTGTTTATAATTTTTATTAATGATATAGGTGCAAACGTTTCATCTAACCTACGGCTATACGCTGATGATTGTGTATTGTATAGGGACATTAACAATCCGAATGACGCTGCTTAATTACAGTTGGATTTAAACAGTATTGTCAACTGGTGTAACAAATGGAATATGAAACTGAACGTCTCAAAATGTCACTGCATGCGTTTTAGCCGAAAATGGTCGAATACAATAACTACTTACCTTTTACAGACGGAAAGCATTGCATTTTCAGATCATGTTAAGTACCTTGGCCTCACATTCTCATCCAACCTGACCTGGTCCAAACACACTGAAACCGTAACAATGAAAGCTGGCCGTGTTCTAAATTTTATTATAAGAAATTTCAAAAATGCACCACAGGACGTAAAAGAGACTTTGTACAAAACTAATGTGCGTCCAATACTAGAATACGCTGCTGCTGCGTGGGATCCGGACACCAAGGTACTAATTAATAAACTAGAAGCTATTCAAACCGTGCTGCCCGCTTTGTCACTGGTTCCTTCGGTAAAAATACCAGTGTTTCCGCAATAAAAAAGGCACTGTCTTGGGACTGTTTGCAAACTCGCCGCACAGTATGCCGCCTGCTATTCCTCAACCAGATAACTAACGGAAAAACAGGTATTAACCGCCAGACTTATCTGAAACCGCCCGATTACGTATCAAAAAGGAGAGACAACAGCAAAAAGATTAGAGAAATTCATTGCCGCACCTCGCTTTTTAAATCATCTTTTTTTTCCACGCACAATAGGCGATTGGAATAAGCTTCCAGAAAACATTGTTTCCGCATCTGCCGTTACATTTGACACAGCTCTAAGGGATTATCTGCGTGTTGAAAGTGAAAAGAGGGTTTCTTGAATTGCCGCGATGGTGTTCCTGTCAATTATTTGTATTTGTTTTTTTTTTGTACCTGTATTTCTTTTTAGAGAATGTCGATTTTTTACGTCGTCTTTCGTCTTGTTTCCCTGTTCTTTTTTTTCACGCACGTGTTGCCGTTTGATGTTGTACAATGCTCTTGTTGATTTGCTCTTGTACAATGGAAAATAATCTTGTACAATGCTCTTGTACAATGCTCTTGTTGTAGAATGCCTGTGTCGATTTTTATTCCTGTATATAACGAGATTCATGATTACATTTGTCCACTGAATTTTTTTCTTATGTATATCCTACAACAATGCCCTCTGGGCGAATGTAGTAAGCTGAATAAATAAATAAATAAAAAATGGCACGTCTGGGCAACTAAGATATTGTGTGTCAGCAATAGGGATAGCCGGACGACGACAGGAGATAACGGCAGTGGCAGAGGCAAGAAAGTCCCACCCGAGAATGAGGTCATGGGCACACGAGGAAATAACTGCACACTGGATAGAATGGCGAATTCCTCCTATCGAGACACGCACGGTACAATAAGCAGTGGGCTGGATGTCATTGTCATTCGCACCACGTAAACAAGGACCGGAATAAGGAGTCTTGACTTTTCTGAGACGCGAACACAGATTAGCACAAATCACGGAAATTGTAGCCCCGGTGTCAACTAATGCTTCCACTTGAATACCTTCGACAACAGACAGCATATTAGCCGGTAGTTCAGGAGGAATTCTGGTCGGTCCAAGTGATGCAGTTCTCCCTCCAAAAACTGCAGCACCTAGTTTTCCTGTTGTCGGTTAGGGGCATTGGTAACAGGTCGAAGTGGTGACAAGGCCCGACGGAATGGTGAAGGGGAACGACGTCGAACGGGGCGAGAATCGCGGGGATAGTCCATGGCGTCAGGAGAGGGAGACGAGCGGGCTGGAGGGGGCGAGTACCCACGCTGACGGGGGGCGTAGCTGAAGCGGTTGTCTCGTTCGAAGGGGGCAGAACCTCGTCGCTCATCTAGCTGGCGTCTGCGGCAAATCCGGGAAATGTGTCCTCTGATGCCGCATTAGAAGCACACAGGCCGGTCGCCTGGAGCACGCATCGGTCGCCACGTTGACGAGTAAGGTGCCGGCATCGATGGCGCAGAGAGGGCGGTCAAGTGGGCGGACGCAGTCGGGTGCACGATGTGCTCCCCGGGAATGGGTGGTCGGGATGCAGCTTCTGAGTACGTGGGAATGTGTAGTGGAGCAGTCTGACATGGTTGGGGAATGTTGGTCATACACGCCAGCTCTTCCTTGATCACGTCCCGCAGTCCATGTGCGCAGACAGGAGCATTCAGGGGGCAGGGAGCGTCACGCTGCTGCAGCTCTTCGCGTATGATAGCGCGTATTAAAGCACGGAGCTCCACATTCCCAGAGGAGCTGGTAGGCCAGGAATCCTGCTGGAGGCGAATAGCTTGCAGATTGTCAAGGCGCTGGCATATCGCTCGCAGTTCTGCAATGGTGGTGGGATTTTGTATCGCCAGGGCATTGAAAGCGAAAGAGGAGATTCCTTTCATGATGTGTCGTACCTTATCCGCCTCTGGCATGTCTTTGTCAACTCGACGACACAGTCCGACGACGTCTTCTATGTACGAAGCGTAGGTTTCCTCCGGGTGCTGTATGCGGGCGTCCAGTTTCTTTTTGGCTCCAGCCACGCTAGCAGAGGACGCGCCGAAAATCTGACGCAGTTGCTGAGTGAAGTCACTCCAATCAGAGAATCCTCCCGCATTATTGTGGTACCAGGTCTCGGGCACCTTCTTCAAGGAGAAACCAACGTTCTGTAGCTTGAACGTGTCGTCCCAGCGGTTGAAGGAGCTTACCCTGTTGAACTGCTCGAGCCATTCGTCCACGTCTTCACCACTGAGGCCATAGAAAAACGGAGGATCGCGCTGGTGAGTGGTGATAGTAATGGCGGGCTTGGCAGGATCTGCTGCGCTGGTAGCACTACGGCTGCTCTCGTGCTGCATGGTGCTAGTTGCTAGCACCAAACGCCGACCCGATCGTAGCTCCAGCGGTGCGACCAAGAGAGGTAGACGTCGGGATCAAGCGCACACTCCACCACTTGAGAGAGTGATGGACGAGGTCTCGGAGACGACGTTTATTGTCCTCCTCGGAGCGAACGTACCGGGACGCGCGCGACCGACGATGATGCTGATGATTATTTACAGATGGTAATGGCGATGGGGCGTCAGTTCAAGATATTGGGAAGCGTATCCCGCAGTGCTCACACAGGCCATGATAGTGGCGGTATTGCTTGCACAGCGTATCCCATTAATGTAACGCCGCGAATGCTCACAGTATGAATTTTTACAACCTATATTGAAGATTGTGCAGTATGCAATCTTTGATGCGCTGTCTTCCTTGTATTAGCTTTCCGGTGAAGTAATCAGATATTCATATTATTTGCATTGCCAACGAGGCATCAATTTTTGTTGTCTTTGCATTCGTGGAATTGAGTTTGCCGTTGCTTGTGTTTGTCGAAATAAGTTGTGGCGAATCGACTTGTTAATTATTCTTGGTGACGACCACCATTCCGGATAAGTTGGGGTACTGTACTGCCTTTGCTGCCGTAGATGGCGAACTCTCTTATATCGGCCTTAAGCGTTCGGCATACACTGTGATCCAAGGTCGCCTTAACTTAGGCGCGCCGTGTTGTTTCGGGGCCTTGAAGTTTATTAGAAAAGAATCAAAATTCCGAATTTTCATGTATTTCTCTGCACATGTGCTTCTTAAAAATGTGCCTTGTGGATTTAATAAAGGTTTTGTGCTTTTTGGTTTTCAACGTCTCAACAACATTTTTCTCCTTACACAATTTCAAGTATGCGGCCTTTGTGGTGCATTTCTGCTCTCCGTTTCCCAAGGCTTCTTGCAGTTTTATGAAACCTCTCTGCGAATTGGAAAGAGTGTGGTGCCTTCTCTGAGCGCTTCTCTATTTAAACCTTCGTAGCTCTTTGCTTTGCAAATTTTTAGAAGATATATTCATAAAACGATCCCGTGTTTGATCTTCAAGGTTTTTCAACCAACCATCACTGTGTGTTTCGAGCTTCCTGTCAAAGTTCGATAGAGAATGCGGTCTGAATAAGGGGTGTTACGGATATTTTTGGTATGGTTCGTTTGTTCATATATATAAATTTATGGCTTTTCATTGACTCAGGACACTTACGTTTATAAAAACATAGACATTCCCGTAGCCGTGACGTCACCCAAGAATTTTGAATAATTTGTGCGTTTCTTTTCATAAATATTTATATGACGTATCATGAATTCGCTTTACCTGAGTACGCGGAGTGCCCAATTTTTCTGTTGATATAATTATTGAAGGCAATGCGTATCAACGCAATTGTGTTTTATTCAGTACATTAGGTTAGGGGAAAGTGTGCTAAAATGTATTTTTTCCACCGTTGAAAGCGGTTTCCAGGTCTAGGTTCGGTTTCACTATGCCTGAGGCGTCTATGACACCACGTGTCCATGACATCTGTGCGGTTATTCTTAAACCACTGTATAAACAAACAACTGGCTTACCTTGCTTGCCTGTTGCCTCAACTGGCGACACCTCCTGAGTTCGGTGATGATGCATTGATATCAGTGGGCGCGGGTACGGCATTTTGCACAATTTGGCATACCCAAACTTTTTCAGAGCTATTGGACAAAGAGGATAGAATGGTCGTTACAACCATATGCCTAAATGGTGACGGCTGAACTGGGTCTCCACAAGCCTTCTCCACCGGTAGCTTTCGACTCTACGTCGGAGCGGGCTGGTGGGATACAGATCCTTGGTGGAAATCACTATTCGTCAGGCCTCAGTTATTCCTCGGAAAAGGAACAATTACTCACACGTCTTTGCACCTTGCTCCAAACAAGAACAGGCATCTTTCCCCTATCAATCTTTCTGCGGAATATTTAATAGAATTTGAACCGCTCAAAACGACGGTTGACGATAATTTCATCAAGAAAATGCACGTTTCATAGGAAATCGCGTGTTTCGACAACAGGCACCGCATGACTGGGTGAGTCAATGTACTAGTTTATGAGTGGCGGTAGCCGCAATTACATATCCCACATGCGCCTTATGGTTGGATAATATGGGCAGTACAATATTAACGGCAGAGTGCATGTGTGTTCCGTGTTTGGTGGCCATGTTGACTCTATTCATTATTCTACCTTTGTATTTTTGCTATCCTAACCATAAATGTCATCACAAATAGAGAGATCTAGATGATCGCACGGCGGACCTGTCAAGAAATCCATCCGCACCAGTGTGAAATGATACACGAGATCCATCAAGTACTTTGAGAGTTTACATTTGTACTGATGGGTATTTGCTTCAACACAGATATTCTACCTCTTACGACAGCAGTAACACAAAAACGTACTTACTCTTTTCGGAACCTGTGCAGTCAAGAAAACCAAAGAACGCTACTTGAAGTGGGGAAAGTGCAGAATAAAGTTGCGTTTTCTCAAAAGACCCATTTGATAGCGGCAATCTACCATACCAGCTGGGTGAAAGTTCGGTGTTTTTAGCATAAAACCAAATATTCTAAATCCTCCATACAATTTCCCACTACAATGCTGTAATATTCACTTGGAACATAAAAGCTCAATTGAAAAAAATGCCTGCAGTCGTAAACTAAATGTAGCTTGAGTGTAGGACCAGTAAAAATGAAAAACAAACAAATCTCGTGGACATTTGGTCTCCGAACCGGAAATACCAGCTATTCATAAATTGTATGCCTAGGAACAACAGAAGAGCGAAAGGAGATACTCCATGTATCATGAATCATTTATCCAAAAATCCAGTGTAGAATGGAGCCACCCTCTTGCCACCATCGCTACCATCGTTGACGCCACTCTCTTTAAAGCTGCAATTCGCAATGCTCCTTGTTAAATGTCGCTTTTATAATTTGTTCTTAATTTCTGTTTGTATGCTGTTTCTTGTAAAACAACAGCACCTGATGTTTTGTATCTTACCAGCCCTTTTTGTTATGCCATGTGCGCCTTGAAAGTATTTTCAGTAAATAAATAGACTTCCTCTACAGTGCAAACTTTTAGGATAATAATCGCATCATGGTATAAAAAATTTTCACACTACTTCAACATTTTTTGTGCAACATAGTAACAACGATTTCAGGATACGCGCTCGTCTACTTTGAAAGAAACGAATGTCTAGCGCGACTTGTCCTCTCTGTCAAAAGTATGAAAAATGTCTTTTGATATGCCCAATAAAAGTGAAATAATAACCCCTCACCTACACTTGTGTCTGATATTGTCATCGAAGTACTAAATATTTTTATAATATATACAGACGATTCCTACAAAGGCTTTTTCCCGCTCATGATTATGGATCTCAAAAAGTCGAAAAGCAGATACATTTTGGTTTCAAGTTACGTGTATAGGATTGCGTCTTGGCTTGTTCGCCTAAACAGTAGGTGTGAAACAACGTCAGCGCTAGGATGCCGTCCCCCCAAAACAGACATAGAAAGGATTCGTAATGGCAAAGGAGTCCACCTTAGCTGTCGCAAAATGATTTTTAGTAGATTCGGTAAAGTGTTAATTTTGCACATATTACACTTGCTTAGGTACACCCTTCTTTCACCTCCCTCCTTCTTTTCGAACATTCCAGTTTACGTGGCAAAAATTAAAGATGGCCCTGTAAGAGGACATTGATGGCCAGACTGTGGTTTACGCATTAGTCACAAAAGCTGGTTTAGCTAGAGTCGTGTGATAACTGTCCGGCTGCGGAAATTTTTATGCAAGTTTTAGAGAAGGCTCTATATTCGGCCATATCCGGCAGTAAGGGTACATCGGGAGGCTTTTTTGGGACACCGTGTTTCAATGGCTCCTACACTGCCCGCTATCGTGGTGCACGACATTTGGTCCCAACACAATAGCCTTGAAAGAAGGGCAATATTCATACCGAAGATGCTGGGGTCACTGCTTTTAAATGCGGCTCGAAACGTCAGCAGTCTCTGTTGAATATCGTCAAGACGACATGTATGCCTCTTTTCCGCAAAAATGTCTGGCTGCAGGATCCAAGGGGAAGCCATTCGACAGAAAAGTTGCACATCTGCTACATGAAAACATCTATTAGAGAGTTGACTACTGTTTCGCAAGTGCGCAAGGTATAAGGGCAGTGCTCCACTGATAGAAAACTCTGGTGGGAGGCTTTCCGATGGCCTTAGATAATTCATTGCTTTATCCTAAGTTTTCGCCACTATTGGGGACACTGTTTTGTGTTTTTTTTTTTCATTTTCTGCGTAAATAATTTGAGCAAGTTGTCGGCGGTCATCAGTCATAGTTTTGCGCAGCCAACCACGAAACGATAAGGGCAATCAATGAAGTCTCAAGCGAAATTTTGAAAAACGTGAAAAGAAAGCTAAAAAAATTGAGCTGCAATTGGGAACCGCTCATGTAAAGGTGGGCGATGTGCCTCAGCGTCTACCTTTCGTGTGATTTAAAATGCCAAAACAGGGTGTGGTCTTATCTTTTGGTTGTTCGATAATAACGTACTGTGTGAAATTTCAACAGAAGAACCCTTCCTCAGTGTTCTTGTAAGCATAGCTAGGCTGATTGAACCTGAACCTGAAACCTGAGGATTGAACCTGAAACCCAGGTTCAATCCTCACCAATGGAAAGGTTTTGCTTGATGCGCTTTATGTGCCTTCGCTTAAGATCATCATTGTGTTCTAATACCCCTGCTACACTAGCGTTCGAATGTCATTTGAACCAATTATAATTTGACTTAAATGCCAAGTTGTACTGCTACACTAGGTTTTCAAATGCCATTCGGCTCAAATGACATTCGAGCCAAATGAGCACCGAGAGAGAGACATTTCAGATTTCAAATGCCATTTGTAGCACTCTCGCACGCAGCGTCTTCGATCGGCAATAAAAAAAATAGTACTTTCGTACGTAAAACAAACAAAATACTTTTGTTTGTGGAACTTTGTTAACTGTTCATTTATTTACAATATGAAATCAACGTATTTAATTTTTATACTCTCAAAACAAGTGGTTCAGTTGCAAAATAAATAAATAAAACAACGCAAACAGCCACCACATTACAGTAAAAACTGGTGCTTCTTCTAATTTGGTATCATTTACTGCCTTAGACTGCTCCTAAATTTGATTGCTGTAATATTCTAATAAAAATTAACGGGGCAACAGCAGCGCCACTACAGCACGGTGAGCGAATGTGAAAAACTTTCAAATGCCATCGAAATTGTAGTGTAGCACGGCGGATTGTGATGGCATTTGAAGCACCCTATTTGAGTCAAATGACATTTGGTTCAAACGAAATTCGGACCCCAGAGTAGCCGGGGTATAAAAGGCAGTGTCTAAAGCTGGCTTTCCTACAAGGCTTTTCCTCAGGCTCCCACGCCATCAGCGAGGAATAAAATCTTCACAAAGAAAATGGCGGAGTTCGTATTATGTTGCTCAAGGCTTACACCTCAAGGAAGCTGGATAATTGCTTTCTCTGTAGACACTCTCTTTCGATGTAAGCACCACGACGCATTGCATTAGGTATGAAATTGTTTATTTACATGTTGCATAATCGCTTTTCAGTGCGGTAGTAGTAGTCGCAGTCATTCCCGAAGCTAAAGGCAGTAGTTCCATTAACTAGTGGCTGTGCGTACGAGTGGTTATCGCCAGCAGCAATTACCACAGCAAGCGACTCCTGCGACGAAGGCCAACAAGGAGTGATGCTCACCATGGTAAGCCCCGCACATCGCGCAATAAGCGCGCCTTCACTCGCCACTCATGAGTAGTGAGCGAGGCTCGCTGCGAGTGGAAATCGCACTCGCGAATGGTGAGTGGTGTTCACCGCCAGTGGCTTTCGCCCGCGCGAGTGCTGAGCGGGGCTCGCCGCGAGTGTAACTCGCACTCGCGAGTGGTGAGTGTGGCTCACCGCGAGTGGAACTCGCACTCGCGAGAGGTGAGTGGGGTTCACCGCGAGTGGCTTTGCACTCGCGAGTGCTTAGCGTGTCTCGCCGCGAGTGAAACTCGCACTCACGAGTGGCGAGTTCCAGTCGTCGCGAGTAGCGCTCGCACTCGCGAGCGCTGAGCGTGGTTCGCCGCGAGTGGAACTCGCGCTCGCGAGTGGTGAACGGGGCTCACCGTGAGTGGCGCTCGCACTCACTTGCGCTCGCACTCACCAGGCCAAAACGACGGTGAGTTTCACTCAACACTCACTCGTGAGTGGTGAGGGGGGGTGTGTGAGTGCACTGATGAGTGAGTTTGCTGACCTATGCTTGTAAGAGCTACAACATCATTGATTCGCCTTAGGTCACACCCGTATTCGTTGGAAAAATTCTGCTAAAATCGTCCGCACTGTGCGGTGCGTCTTGAAAACGCCGCATGCTTGAAAGCCTCGCTAAGGCGAAAAAAAAGTAGCTCACTGTCTTCTTTAGAAATACTGGTTATTGCATAGCTTAATCCACCTGTAAGTTTGAATACTACGATGTTGTTATGTATAACCATTTTTCTAGGCGGGAACCACGTACGTACGCCGTCAATACCCCCCGCGGCCCGCCGACAGCGGCCACCAAGTTTCTCTCGACAACATTCAATGCCGTGACCACTGCTGAGGAGAAAAAACTACTGGTGTCAACAATCGCGAGCCCGCTTATTTAAAACGACCATTTTATAGCAATAACAATTATACTTGTATACCTCCCTCCTACATACACTATGCGCACTAATTCATCCGAGATTATAAAAATGTCCTGAATAGCTTAGGTTACCCATTACCCACGGGCAGTTGCCTCCCTTTACTTAAACATTCAGCATAAAAGGTGATTAAACTGGAGGATACCTTTACAAATCATCCATGGGAAAATAATGGGCAACCCATGGGGGAACATTTACAAATAACCCAAAATAAGATCCGGAGCAGCGATCATATGGTGGTTAGAGGCAAGCTAAGGCAGAATCTCAAAACAGAAAGGGCGAAACTCCTCAAAACTAAGAAACACCGCGTGGAGTCAGTCACAGCCAGTTAGCAAGAATTTAAAATTGCTCTTTAAAACACATTAGCGCTTCTTGACAAGCACAACGAGGTCGATGTAGACAGGCAAAATAACAACCTCACATCGACAATCAGTGAATCAGCAGTAACGGTGGAAGAAGCAACATGTGGACAACAAACTTGAAAACTAACTAAGAAAATGAAGGAAACATTTGCCAAACGTAAGAACCAGAAAGTGGCAGATCAGATTGAACTAGGCAAGCTAGTCAAATAATTAAAATAACTAAAAATACGGCATTCGTGCATACCACATTACAGTGATCGAGAAATCACAGCAAAAAAGGGAAGCTTGAAAGCAACTAAGACAGAACTAGCGATGAAACGTTCGCACACAGAGATCACCAAGGCAACTCAATACACAAGTTGGACGACATAATAAAGGTAGCTGAATGATTGTACGCCTGGGGATAAGCTCGTGACGTTCAAGCAGGAGAAACTGCTTAGAGTACAACTTCAACTTCCGATGTCCAGCTAGTAACTAAAGAGAAGGTTGGAAAGGTTGTCAAATTCATGAAAAGAGGAAAAGCTGCAGGCGACAGCAGTTCAACCGTACAACCGTAGTTCTTTTGAAGCAGGAAGATATATTTTAGGAAAAACTAGCTATACTGTTTTCGGAATGCTTGAAGAATTAAAAATTTTCAATAGCCTGGAAAAACACCAACATATTACCCATTCGTGCAAAGGGTGATCCCAAAGACCTGGAGAACTACAAACCAATCAGCATAAACTCAGTTGTGGTCAAGCATTGTACCGAATTTATACTTAGCCGCATAAGTTACAGTTTCGATTTCCAGCAACCGAGACAGCACGCTGGGTTTAGGAAAGGATACTCAACCGTTGATCACATTCATGTTTTCAGATGTTTTCAATCACGCGGTAGAAATATCCGCAGAATACACTTAACCGCTTATATAGCATTGCAAGACTATGAGAAAGCATTTCATTCCATACTCAATGCAGCCGTGCTAGGAGCACTGAAACCCAGGAACATAGGGGACCCACAGAGGACTTCTAGAAGACATATATAATAAATGCACGGGCAGAATAACCCTCCACTGGCCAAGCGATAAAGTCACGATTCAAAAGGGATTAAGACAGGGAAATACCAACTCGCCAAAAACTGTTCACAGCATGTTCTCGGGGAATGTTTGGAAAGCTTGAATGGGAAAACATAGGATTATACATAAACGGGGAACACTTGAGCCGCTTATGGTTTTCAGACAGCATAGTACTGCTGAATGAGACTGCAGCAGACCTGCAAACAATGCTTGAGACACTACAATCACAAAGCATGGCCTTTCCCAGGAAAGTGATCAGTAAAGTATTCAGGAAAGCACATGCGAAAAACGCCCTGGTAAGCTTAGAAAACAAAACTCCAAAATGTGTAAAATATTCAACTACCCAAGATTGAAGGTTAGTGCTGACCCCAACCACGAAAGACAAATCCGGAGCAATATAGGTACAGGTTATAGAGCACTCGGTAAGCACTTTCAAGTATTGAAAAGTAAGCTACCTCTGTCAATTAAATGAAAAATTTACAACCCTTGCATAGTGCCGGTTATTACGTATGGAGCTGAAACTTTTCGTCTTACTAAACATCTAGAAAGCGAACTTACGCCGGATCAAGGGGCCATGGAATGGATATTGTTAGGAGTAACACTCTGGGATGTGAAACGAGATACCTGGGTCAGATTACAAACTAGAGGAGATATTGTTGAAATAAAACAGAAATGAATTGGTGCTGGTCATGTAGCGAGGCGAACGACATCCGGTGGATATTTAGCGCAACAAAGTGGATACCAAAGATAGCACTAGTAGAAGGGGAACGCCAGTAGTATGTTGGAGGGATAAAAGAAGGTAATTCATGAGGTAAGCTGTCGTTTCGAGCAGTGCAGGACAGTAGCGGGTGGAGGTCAATGAGGGAGGCGCCCGTTCTGCAGTGAACCTGTGTAGGTTCAAGATGAAGGTGATCAAGATGATGATGACGACGACGACGATGACAATAGGCAGCAAATCATTTCACATTTTCTCCAGGAAATATTCATTGGCGGATATTTTCCGAAGGAGGAGTAGTAACAGTGATTAGTTATAGCTACTCTAAGAAATAAATTTGTCTATATGTACATTATTATTACCCGGGGAGAATTTGATATACTATGCTATACAAAACGTGTTTGTTTGCAAGTAGTAAAACAGCCAACTTCCCAGGCAATGGCAAGATGAAACTGGGAGGGACGTGTTTATTTGTATGCTTCAAGAAAAGGTTGTTGGCTTTCTGGCGTATAGGGCCATTTATTGGCAGGTTATGAGAACTAGAAACTAGTTGAATATTTCTGCACATTTCATGTAGAGATTACTGTAAAACTCGCCTTAATGTTGGGGACGTTTAAGCAAACCATTTTTTGAAAAGTATATCTATAAATATTGAAGACACACGACTAACAGCAGTTTTCGCTTGAACTAGACTTTCTTCGTTTACGCGCTTGTAGTGACGGCACGCGTTTATTCTGTACCTTCTTTTACTTCACTCAACTATTTATGATATGTAAATAAATCAAGACGAAGGATACGGGCGTCGTAGTGGTCCAATTCAACGAGCTTCTTTCAAGACATCTGAAACCAATTGTGAGATGTGGAGCATCGACGAGAACTGCCGACGCAACGTTGTTGTGTACACGCTACTTGTAAAAGAATTGAGATTATATTAGAATTGATGAAAACACAGAAAAGTGTTTGGTTAGAAATGCGAGGCAACTTTTGTGCCGAAGGTTTCTGCTGCACGCGGTTCATGCGTCAATAGTGTGGTTGGTATAAAGACTGACTTCAGTGCAGCCTGGCCGTAAAGTTTGGCTGGCCCGGCAGGCGCAATTTCGAATCACACACGAGGGTTTTTTTTTGCTGGGATGGTTTTGTGCCATGTGATAACAAAGGTATGATTTTAGTAGAATTCGGTAAAACAACGTAAAATACAGCACAGAAATGGCCTACAGATCGCTCGAACAGCCTGTACATCTGAGTCCTGCTACCATGGTTTCTAGACAACTGAAGCGGTCGTGCCCCGGTCATGTCAGTTGAAAACGGTAAATGGCAACGAATAAAGTAGGCATCATTTTTGAACTATCGGGTTTGCCCCTGTGCCGAATAATATATACAACTATTGTTTACTTTTGAATTTTCGAACCGTGATGTCACCGCTAGTTGCGCTTCCGACAAATGATGCGCGCATGGTCACTTCCTCAAAACGACAATTTCAATGACATCTCGTAAATTCTTGAAGAAATGCATTGCGTAAATACTATAATTTTTGTTAAGACTAGGTCGCCCAAGCAGACAAAATTAGGCTAAGACCAATGATTTTTTTCTTCATGGCCCCTTAAGGACCAGATTTTGATTCTCGTGCTGAATCGTGTTTCATGACGTCTGAAAATATGTAAACAGGGCACGTCATTTGGCGAACGGTATTAGGCCGACTAGGGCCGCAGTGTGTGGCGGAAAGCTTTATTTACGGCCAGTTGTCGTAGGTTGCACCACAATACCATTCTGGACCACTGTCCACACTCGCTGGATTTTTGACCAGATTGGCACCTAGTTTATTTTTCTCTGAAGAGCACAAACGAACGAGGACGAGGCCTAGACAAGACACAGTGCAGAATTACAACACAAGTTTGTTGTACAAAAGTACCTAAATATAGAATTTTCTTGGAACAAATGCGGGAAACATGGCGGATAAAAGAAACAGACATTTCAACCCGTGACTGTAGCTCACGTGCTGTCACCAGATAAAAAGGCAATTTATTTGTCTGTTAACAACACCGAAGGGTAGCTGACACACGTCTCTTTGTTACAATACGTCTCGTACGGTCCAACAATCTCCTATGTAATTTGATTGTAACCTTTAAATAATGGAGCATTTTCTGAAGTCAGGATAGCAGCAACAATCTGTACAATGAGTGCCCAAATGTCCGCTATCTCCCTTTTTCCTGTTATTGTGATGCTCGCGCAATTTGTCATTGACACATCTTCCTGTCTGTCCGATGTACGTTTTCCTGCACTTGTTCAGCGGCATCGAATAAACAACGCCAGTCCAGCAGGCCACAAACGGCATGCGATGTTTTGTGCTACACATACCAGACTTGACGCGGCCCTCATTAACTTTGTAGCAAAGCTTGGATAGCTTCTCAGGAGCAGAGAAAAGCACGTTGACTTTAGGGCGTTTTTCAATCTTCTTCAGATTATGCGAATATGTGTGAATGTATGGGATAGTAGTGATTTTTCTATCATCTCTCCCTTTTGGAGCATTTTGCCTGTGTCGTTCATCCTTCACCTGTTTTGGAATATTCTCAGCTACCGAAGTCTGAAATTGTAGCGGGTAGCCGGTGGCAGTCAGTCGAGCCACCCGTCCATGAAGGCTGGCTTGCATAAGTGAATACAAGATTTGCTAACTGCATTCGAGACACAGCTTCACCATCCTCCGCTTCAGCAATTTAGAAGGGGCAGAACGATACTGGAGCATGGGCTTCACACAGCGAGGCTCATAAGCCCAACAGATACGGGGGTCGTAGAAATGCAGTCGAAGATCCAGAAATCCAATGCTGTCGTCAGGCAGGGTTTCATGGGTTACGTAAAGCGGTTGGAAAAAATTCTAAAGTACAGTCAAAATATCCCAAACAACACTTTCGGAACGTTCTTTTGTGGTATCAATAAGCAGCAGGTAGTCATCGGCGTATCGGAACGTTTTAACCGGAACGTTTTGGGGCATGCGAGTGGTGACAACCCTGTCAAGGGAGGCTAAAACAGGGCAGCTGTAGAGATGCAGGATCCTATACAGATGCCTTTCTTTTGAAGGTATTTGTTGCCCTCTCAAGTCGAGAAGATAGAGCGGAGGTACAGTGTAAGCAATTGAAAGAACTTATCAGTAGAGATGCCCGACAAATTCAGAAACAAAGTGGCCCCGTAAGCATCATTGCATGTTTCTACACAAAAGAGCAGCTCTTTGTGAGGAATAGAGTAATGCCGGTCTTTTATGTCCACCAAACAGCCCAACGATGAGCAACAACTTCAGAGGAACTTCTAATCAGAAAGGGATCGTCAATCGGAAGAATGTCAAGATTACGCTTGAGGTATAGCGCCAAGGATTTGCGCCAAGAACCACTCTCTCAGGCGATTACGCGAAGTGGCTGTCTGGTTTGCGCGTTTTAACAGTGAAAAACATATGGAGGCTGTCAATTACACTTTTTTCTATGCTCTTTACCACGCTACATACTTTCAACTCGTTGCACAACTTTGTGGCTTTTTATTCGTTATCAGATAGCCGCGCCCCATGGTTAAAACAAAACGGAGAATCAACGGCGTCACGTGCTATCGCAAGAAAAATATCTCTCTTTAAAACGGCAAGTCCAGCTTTCTTATCAGCTGTCAGTAAAGACAACGAGTTTGTTCAGGTAGGACATGGTTTTTTTCAGGGGCAACTCGCAGGAAACAGGTTTCCGTCGTGCCGGGATGTCCATACCTTCTGAAATGCAACGTTCCTGCTGGGAATCCGCGGTGGCACAGGATACTTGCCTCACTAGCGATACAAGTTCGGGCATGGTCTTAGTCGGAGCCACAGTGAATTTCGGCCTATTGCCGAAACCCGAAGTGCATCAGGCTGAAGTAGTACTAACCTAGGACGTGAACTCTGGTGTTGAAAGGCGGAGGCTTTCTCGGCAGCATGTTGCCACATGAGCACCATTGTCCTGTCGCCAATGGCGCTGTATTCGCAGTCCGTTGGAAGGTGCCTGGAGGCCCAGCTTTGCAGCTGCCGGTAGAGCCCGTCCCGGTAAAGGCGAGCCTGATGCTGCCATTAAAAACGAAGATGCCACAAGATCCTGTTTCTGTGCACATCAGACGGTAGGAATCTGCCGAACAGCAAGTGGACGTCGGGAGGCAGGATGTGCTGACGGATGCAGAAGCCCAGTGAACGAGCACGGCAGGTCGCCACGACGATAAGAGAAACCAGGGGGCATGGTTGAAGAAAAAACATTGAAGAAGGCTCTTTGTAGAAAAAATGAAATTAACGAAGGTATAAGCTTGGGCGTGTTGGTATGACATTCTCGGAACAGCACTACGGCGCGAGGACGTTGCTCCTCTTAAAGACATCAGCAACAGTAGCCTATCGGCCTGTGGAGTGGAGATAAATAACCTGTATTACTTTATTCCTCATAAAGGGCTGCTCTTTTTGTAGAAACATACGTTCATGCTTACAATGTCGCTTTGTTTCAGAATACTTCAGGCATCCCTATTGATAAGGTCTTAGAATTGCTTGCCCTGTACCTCCGTTCTACCTTCTCGAATTGGGAGGGCAACATCTACCTTCAGAAGGAAAGCATCTGCATAGGGTCTTGCCTGGCTCCTGTACTCTGTGACCTTTTTTTAGCCTATCCTGACAGGGTTAAAGCCACTTGCCTGCCACAATAAAAAGTAGTTAAAAGGTTCAGGTACGTCGATGACTAGGTGCTGCTTATTGATACCACAAAAGAATGCTTTGAAAGCGCTGTTTCGGACATTTTGACTGTATTTCAGAGCTCTTTCTACCCACTTTGTGTAACGCATGAAACCCTGACAGAGGACAGCATTAGATTCCTAGATGTTCCACGGCATTTTTATGATGGGCATATCTGTTGTGCTTATGAGCCTCGTTGTTTCAAGTCCATACTCCCGTATCATTCTGCCCATTCTAATTTCTTAAAGCGAGGGATCGCCAAGCTGTGTGAATCGAATGCACTTAAAAAATTATGTAATCACCTAATAGAAGCCAGCCTTCATGGACAGTTGCAGACTTCGGTACCTGAGTATGTTGTAAAACAGGTGAACCATGAACGACACGGAAAAAATGCTCCAAATGACAGAAATATTAGAAAAATCTCTGCTATGCCATTCATTCACACCCTTTTGCATAATCTGAAGAATATTTGAAAATGCGCTACCGTCAACGTCATATTCTCTGCTCCTAAAAGCTATCCAAGCTTTCTTAGAAAGTTAATGAGGGCCACGTCAAGTGCAGTGCGTGTAGCACCAAACATCGCACGCCGTTCGTCGTCTGCTCGGATGACGTGGTGTATTCGATACAGCTGCAAAAGTGCCAGAAAGAGCACATCGGACGGACAAGAAGATGTGTCAATGACAGATTGCACGAGCATCACAATAACTTGGACAAAAGAAATAACGCACATTTGTGAGTACATTGTCCATACTCTGGCATCTGATTGCTATCCTGACCCCAAAAAATGCTCCAGATTTTTTAAAGATAACAATCAAATCTAAAGCTCGTTGGCATCGCTGAAGCGTAGTAGATATATTCTAAAGGCCCCTGTGTCAGCTACACTTCGGTGTTAACAAACAAATTGCCTTTTAATCTGGTGACAGCACGTGAGCTACTGTTAGAGCTTGAAATTTCTGTGTTTCTTTCATCTTCCCTCTTTCTCTCATTTGTTGGAACAGAATTCTGTATTTAAGTAATTTTGTGCACTAAACATCTGTTCTGAGTCTGCGCTGTGTCCCAGCTAGGCCTCATCGTTGTCCCTTTGCGCTGTTCAGAGAATGCTATACCAAGCCTCCCAAGAGTAAATCTTAGTTTATTTTTGTTACAGCTAAGAGTAATTGTTTCGTCAAACATTTGGTAGGCTCGGCAAACAGGGACATGCATGGCAATGTCACTTCACTGTGCCGCCATAACAGACATAGTACATGCAGTGCACACTGGAGCTTTTACGTTTACGTGTGCTAGAAGCACCAGTGCGTATGTGCGCATTATGCTTCTTACATCTGCACAGCGGAGTCCCGCGCTTTCGGGTTGTCTAACATAACACTTTCAATTGGCATCAGAGACATTGTCATAAGACCCTGCTTGTAGAGCATAGCCAGCGTTTAACGAAATGATTAGTGTCAACCGCAACAAAACAAACTAGGTGCAAGTCCCCTCAAAAACAGATCGTGCGCCGAAAGCGTAGTTTCCTAACTTCCGTTGTTTACCCCATCCTTCATAATGCTATAAAATAATATGCATTTATTTATTTGTAAGAGATCATTCTGGAAGCTTATCAACTTGGCCTTACTTGTCGGTTTTTTTCGCTTCCTCACCCAATCGCACAGCTGCTCATTATACGCCTTATGTTCTAGTGAGGAAAATGATCCAGTTGGTCGCGTAACCAATCTCTTTTTTCATACTTATATTGTTTATGTGAGTGAAGGTTGTGTAAAAAGTCATTGTTATTCTAATGAGGCATTCAAATTAAACAAAATCTTGCTTTCTGCCCTCACGCCCCATTTAAACTAGAAACACTCATATAAACCATTTGCGCCATTTGCCTCAGTTTTGACAAAAAAACTACCCTTTAAGGAATAAATACCCTGGGGCGGTCGTTCCGGCCAGTGTTAATAATGGAAAAGAATGTTTACTGAATACGCTGGCTCCTAATTTAAATGCATGCGGATTTTATGGTGATTTCTTGCTGATCGGTGTGCCGGTGTTTATGTGTGAAAATGCTGGAAGCATCAACTACGTTCCTGGTATAGTAAAATGTGTGGTTCTTTTTTTCTCTCTTTTTCCCGGTTTCTTGTTCACTTAGTTTTGTGCAACCGTTGAAGATAATGGAATTACGTGTGATGCAAACAAATGTATAACTGGAAGCTCTTTATTCCTTATTTTTCTGTTTATCTCTCTTATAACCCTGTTCACTTTATCACGACGCTGCTGTTGAGTATGTCGTGTTATCTGTTATCTCTGTTGCGGCTGCGCACCAGGGTGCGCGGGCCGAGGTGACGTCACTGGCTGGATTGTATAAAACGCGGCTCGCTCGGTGTCCGTTGAAGGGTGCCCAGTTCTCCAGTCGTTGCCTCGTTGCTGTCGGCCCGAAGTTCCAGTTGCTGTCGGTGGACTGTTTCCTTGAGTCTGGCCTTCGCTAGAGCGGTCGCTAGCGTAAGAGTGGCATCCATCTGGAGAGCTTCTGACAGCTGTGCGTCTCGGAGGCCTACGACAAATCTGTCCCTGATCATGCGCTCCCGGAATTCTGCAAATTCCCAGCGGTCGGCTAGCTCATGCAGGGCTGTCACAAACTTGTCCACGCTTTCTCCGGGCTCTTGCTTCCGGCGATGAAAATTAGCGCTTTCGTAGACTATGTTCTTGGCGGCCACGAAATGAGCGTCAAACTTTGTCTTCACCACCGCGTAGCTTCGGGACTGTTCCTCCGTCAGGCCGAACGTTTGAAAAATTTTCCTAGCCTGCCTGCCCATGGTGTACAACAGCGTCCTCACCTGGGCTTCCTCCGTTCTGTCGTTGAGCCCCGATGCGTAGCGGTAGTCGTCGAAGGACGTAATCCATTCTGGCCACTCGGAAGTCCTGTCGAAGTTGAACGGCGCAGGCGGTGGCAGGGCGGCCGCTGGTGGGCTGGCTGCCGCTTTCTGGTCCGTCATCCTACGAACGACTGCAGGGTGAATGCCGCAATGCCACCGAGGGAGAGGAGGCTCATCCCACTTCTGACACCATGTCGAGTCCGCTCCTTTGGGAGCGGTGATGCGAGCAAAAAACTGACGCCACTCCGATGTAGCCGCAAACAAGAAAAAGCCCCGTGTTTATTTCACAGCCGCGTTTTATACAATCCAGCCAGTGACGTCACCTCGGCCCGCGCACCCTGGTGCGCAGCCGCAACAGAGATAACAGATAACACGTGGCGCAGTCGACAGTCGACAGTTCCGCCCGATTTCCCCGGTGTTCCGCCTCGCATAGACAAATCACAAGCTGTGTTGAGAAGCGCCGCAGATGAGCGCTTTGATGTTAAGGGTTCCTTTCCTGCTGAGATAGTTTGGAAAGGCAATACCGCGCGACAAACAGTGTACGTTGTTGAGTCACTGCAGTGTGTTTTGCTAGGGCTCCCAGCAATTGAAGCCCTCGGTGTGGTAAAATTTGTTGATGCTGTTGATGATAAACAGTACGAGTACTTGTATCCGCAGCTCTTTCGTGGCCTGGGCACGATGCCCGGCGAATACACCATTCGCATGAAGGAGGGCGCGGTTCCCTTCGCACTTTTTACACCTCGACGAATACCCATTCCGTTAAAGGACCCTATCAAACTAGAGTTGGACAAAATGGTCGAAAGTGAGGTCATTCGGAAGGTTGACGGTCCGACTAAATGGAGTGCAGGAATAGTGCCAGTAGTAAAACCATCCGGGGAAGTGCGAATATGCGTGGACCTAACCCAGCTGAACAAGAGCGTCCTACGTGAACAGTTTGTGTTGCCAACTATAGACAACGCCCTTGGGCAATTGGCGGGGGCCATATACTTTTCGAAATTGGATGCCAATTCCGGGTTCCACCAGGCTAAGTTGGCAAAAGAAAGCCAGGAGCTGACAACTTTTATAACTCCGTTCGGTAGGTACTGCTTCCAGCGACTGCCGTTCGGTATCAGCTCGGCTCCGGAATACTTCCAAAAGCAAATGGCTGAAATCTTGGAGGGCCTCCCAGGGGTGGTGAACCTAATGGATGACATTTTGGTTTACGGATCAACGGAACAGGAACACGACGAACGGCTGCACGCAGTACTCGAAAGGCTCGTAAAAGCTGGCGTTACACTTAATCGGGCAAAGTGTTCTTTTTGTGTCACACGGGTAGCGTTTTTAGGATACGTGGTCGATTCTTCAGGAATCAGGCCAGATCCCAAAAAAGTTCATGCCATAAACGAGATGGCTACGCCAAAAAGTGTTGCGGATGTACGCAGGTTTTTGGGCATGATAAACTATCTGGCAAGGTTTGTGAGCAATCTTGCTGACGTATCAGCACCGCTCCGCAGTCTGCTCTTGAAAGACAGAGAGTGGCATTGGGGCCCGCCTCAGCAAAGAGCATTCGAGGCTCTAAAAGCATTGATCACCTCGGCGCAATGCGTCGCGAAATTCGACCCCAAGCTGCGCACCATTGTGTCGGCCGACGCATCGTCGGTAGGTCTCGGCTGTGTGCTGATGCAAGTGCAGCCGGACGGCGAAAGGCGGCCCGTTGCGTATCACTCTCGGTCATTAACACCAACGGAGCAACGATACGCGCAAATAGAAAAGGAAGCGCTGGCGCTGACGTGGGCGGCAGAAAGGCTCGAGTGTTTTTTGATAGGGCTGGAATTTCAATTTGAGACAGATCACAAACCGCTTGTATCGCTGCTGGGGCAGTCGCCGATTGATGTGCTGCCCCCCAGAATACAAAGGTTCCGATTAAGGCTCATGCGATTTTGCTTTTCGGTATCTTATGTCCCAGGAACGCAGATTGGTACCGCCGACGCTCTTTCCCGGGCACCGTGCAAGGAAGCTGGTTTAGCGATGGGAGAGCTAGGTTGCAGCGAAGTGTCGAGCCACGTAGAAGGCTGTATTGGCGAACTCAAATTTTCAGCACACTGGGACAAAATGAAGAGGGCGCAAGAAAAAGATGAGACTTGCAAACAACTTCGCTGGTATTGTAGGGCAGGCTGGCCCCGTTGCGCAAAAGTAAGCAGTTGGCTGAGTCCTTACTGGTCGCAAAGAGCAAACATCACGATATGTGGCGGCGTTCTTCTGCATGGGTCTCGTTTGGTGGTGCCTTGGAGTCTAAGGAGCGAAGTTCTCCGTTCATTGCATGAGGGACACCAGGGCATTGTGAAATGTCGCGCAAGGGCTCGGGAATTGGTGTGGTGGCCAGGTCTCAGCGCCGAGCTGGCAGCTTTGGTTAATAGTTGTCAGGACTGCGCGACGCTGCGCGTTCAAAAAGCCAAACCGATGATGCAATCAGAGTCTCCCAGCTTGCCTTGGCTAAAGCTAGGAGCTGATCTTTTCCACTTGCGCGGAAGAGACTACCTTGTGGTCGTAGACTATTTTTCTCGTTATCCGGAGCTCGCCCTATTATCTTCCACAAGTTCTTCGGCGGTCATTGTACAAATGAAGAGCGTATTTGCCAGGCACGGGATCAATGAAATTGTTGTGACTGACAACGGTCCTCAGTTCGCGTCTGCAGAATTTGCTGCGTTTGCGGCCAGTTACGGCTTCCATCACGTCACATCCAGCCCCAGGTACCCGCAATCAAACAAGGCAGCCGAGCGTACGGTACAAACTGTAAAACGGCTCTTGGAAAAATCGGTTGACCCGTACCTAGCCCTCCTGGCGTATAGAGACTCCCCTGGGCCGTTGGGCACAAGTCCAGCCCAGCTACTGATGGGCAGGCGCTTACGCTCTACGCTCCCGGTGCATCCGAAAAAACTTGTACCATCAAAGGCTCGGGGTTTCAGGAGCCTTCAAAGCAGAGACGAGGCAGTTCGGAACAAGCAAAGGATCTACTACGACCGTCACCATGCGGCTACCCCCTTGCCACCCCTCGCACCAGGAAACCGGGTGTGGATAACAGACTGCAAAAAGCCGGCAACGGTGTTGAGTTCAGCCCTGAGGCCTCGGTCGTATAGGGTGCGGACCGATGATGGAGCGGAGCTGGAGAGAAACAGGAGGACATTGGTTAGGTACAGTGAGCGAACCAGCGGGCATGCCCCGTCTTACGACTTTCCTGCCACTCCCAACGCTACGGGGCAATCCGAGGAAGGCAACGCCTCTTCAGAGCCTTCCACGTTGAATCTAACGCCGGCCACTCCGCTGAATAAACAAAGGCCGGGCGGTTATGTGACATGTTACGGCCGCGAAATAAGACCGCCAGAGCGATATGGCTACAGTTGATACGTTCACTTGTTTCTGTTGGGGCTTTGTAGATTACTTTTGTGTTGTGTTGAAAACCCTTTAAAAAAAAAGGGAGATGTCATGTTATCTGTTATCTCTGTTGCGGCTGCGCACCAGGGTGCGCGGGCCGAGGTGACGTCACTGGCTGGATTGTATAAAACGCGGCTGTGAAATAAACACGGGGCTTTTTCTTGTTTGCGGCTACATCGGAGTGGCGTCAGTCTTTTGCTCGCATCACCGCTCCCAAAGGAGCGGTGTAGAGCAGCGACAGAGTAGAGAGGGGGTCCGGTTTTGTTAAGCTGTGTCCTAAAGCTTTTTTCAGTCACTCGTTTTTCCATCTGTATTTGTGGAGAAGAGAAAGTTGTAACACGAATACTTTTAGTTTTAAATATTAGTAGGTGTGGAGTGGGTTGTTGCTCTTGTGTTTTTGTTTCGCTTTTTTTGACGATGTCATGGAAAGAGGGAGATGGTTCAGTTTGTGAAAAATGTATTGTATGCATTTGTGTACAGCCAAACACGTGTCAGAAGCTTTCGTAGACGGAGCTACAGGCTTTGCCTGCGTGCTTACATATGGTGAACGTGCACCATCAAATATACTGGCCTCGCATGGAATGCCAGTAGGTTTTCTCTACCTGGTCACTCAACGGGAGCGCAACCACTATTTATACATACCAGTGTTGGAATTGTTACGCGAGAACGGAAACCTTACGTTTGAGTAACGGGATCGTTGTTTGGACAGAACAGGTTGTCCCCGTAATGTTCGGAGTTACAGAATTCCCGCAAGCAAAAACGAAACCTTACATTTTAGCTTGCATGGAAGCTCCGTAATAGCGGTATTAGGGGTTTTCCGTGATTCCGAAACTGTCGGCTTTTTAAATTACGTAAACTGTTCGGAAATACATAACGTGCGGGTTGTTCCATAAACGGGATATATTTTTTTACCGTGCATCTACCGCAACCAGTCGACAGTTTGCTGGTATGTACGTAACAACATAACTGCAGACTTGTTTTTCGCCTTTTTTAGGATTTCCACCAGGCATGGTTCCGTAGGTTTTGCCATGCGTCTATTTTTCTGCAGCCGCTGCGTGTGTTTAACCTATTGTGGGCTCGTACAACTATTTCTAATGAAGCATTGCATGACCGGGCGTTTCATTTATTGTTTTCACGCGAGGCAGTTTCACAGTAGGCATGGCGTTTCTTTCAAAACATTCCGGGCACAACCGTATTCATTCTACTGCGCGTATTATATTATTGGAGACGATCTCTACGTTTTCGAACGTGTTTTGTCCAATGCCGTCGTCGGCTGGCATAAAGCAGAGCATTAAAAAGCTTGTGAAGGGGAGAGTTGAGGCCTTAAGGAAGTTAGGGGAGTGAGGGCACCGGATTCTATGTAAGCGTGATTCATTTTTTATGGTCTTTAACGCGCAGACCATACGTAGGCGAAAACGAGGCCGTAGTGGAGGATTCCGGAGGAAGTTTTACTACGTGCTCATCTTGAATACACGGACGTTTCTGCATTTCGCCTCTATTAAAAAAGCGGCTCAGGGGCGTGGAATTCCACCGGCGTCCTTTTGCTGAGCAACACAATGACTTGCGACTGAGTCACCACGGCGCGTGGCTCATTAAAAAGTGTAGAGAGAAATACAGCCAGATAGCATTTATTAGGACAGGGAGTCTCCACATCATGTAAGGGAAGTAGGAATAGAAGGTGGGTTGTTTCGGACTTGGGACAGCTTGGAGGCGGGCCGCTTGAATCTGTCCGCCGTCAGAGGGCAAACACACAAGACACATGCAAAATAAAGCAAAATAAAGAAATCCAACACCTGAAACACGCCAAACACAGCTAAATAAACAAAGAAATTTAAAAATGTATGGTTGTTGCTATCTCTTTCTTCGTAGCACAAGCCCACTTGGGCGATTTCCACGCAACTGGGAATTTGAGGAGCTAATAGGCCTGTTTTTTTTTAATTACAAAACTGGTAATTGCAAAAATAAAAGTTGTAGAATAGTGCGTGACACGTGAACGTGAAGGCCGCTGAGAACGTGTGCACCCAAGCCGCACGGAACCCTGACTATAGGGAAGTTGTTGTGTGTTTCGATCATCTTGCTGACGTAGTTTAGTAAAAAATAAACGACAGGAAACTGACACAAACGCGGCATAGCAAAAAAAGTAGCCTGTCGAAGTATTTTGCGCCAGAAGGCAAACAAAATAAGTACAGGAAAAGACGCAACTACAATGTATGAGTAAAGAAATTTAGAAGTATCGCCACGTTTTGGCCATCAGAGAACGTAATCAGACTTGAGTTCCCCCAAAAAATTGTGTATCGAAAAGCAGACAGACGTTTTTGATAGCTTATCCTTAACCAGCACTTATTTTGAATGTGCCGGGTTTTCATCTCTCCATTTCATTTTTTTGTCAAGGAACTCCATTGTCAGCCGCCGAAGACAGGAACTGGCAGACATTGCTTCTTAGGAAGACAAATTTCAAACAAAAACCTGATTTAATGCCCTAAAGAAAATAAATGACCTTTTTATTGAAATAAAAACATAAATTATCAGCGCGATAAAGTAAGGTAGTTCGATTAGGTTGCCCCGAGTAGCCATCAGTGTAATTGAGGAGCCAGAGAACGCGTTTAAACATTAACGACACCTTAGTCGCACCCCCTTGCAGTACACTGCCCTGTACCTTTTTGCGTGCCCTCAATAATCATCAAATTGCATAAATGGCATTTTGAAGTGCTCGAACTCAGCCTATAAATATTCTCATGGTGTTATGTGGGCGTCGCGAGAGCGAGCGTCTCCCGAGTTCAGGAAAATTCATAGCGCATGCGCACGAGGAAAAGAAAACAGGGACAGCACGGAGCGCGCCGTGGTGTCACTGTTTTATTCTACTTGTCCACATGCGCTATGAATTTTTCTGCAATCCAACACCCACTCGCTGAAGGATCTGTACTCCAAGTTGCGCTCCATATCATGTCTTCCGAAATACCGCCCCTGGGGACCTATTCAGGCGAGATGGCCCTAAACCCCTTACCAAGTGAGCCACCCCAACGAGTGTGGATGGAAAAGTATAAAAATCATTTACACCATAGGGGCTTTATATATTTTAAAAGAATAAACCATATCAAAATAACTGATCCAGTCACCCTGAATGAATGCATGACAACATGGTTTACAAATTCTTTCTTTACACATTTCACGATAACATGACATAATTGACCGAATAACGAACTGACTGACCTACCTGTTCAGTTTCTTGAGATAAACCTAATAGCAATGTGTAAGGAAACTGGTTTTTCTTGGCAAAATAATTTGGTTTAGCTATTTTTTTTCATTTATGCGAATATAAATAGACTCTGACAATTTTTTGTTAAAATGTATGGCTCGCATATATCGAGCTATGAACCTTCAGACAACAGCAAAAGACCCTTTATTCGACAGTATGAATATTAAATCATGCATGGTGGTAATATTTTACAATATTGTTAGTGTGTTTTCGCAGCATGCGTTAGGGAATTTTCGTGTATGCTTTTCTTATACAGACGGTTTGTTTTTGTTTGGGAAAAACGACTTTATAGTCGAGTAGCATTCCCACGAATTCTATAGCATTCTAGCTTCTTTAAAAGTTACTCATAAATTACCAAACAAAATGTATGTATTAAACCTCTGAACATCCCAACAACAAAGGGTCTATTTTGTAATTGCCTCCGAATGTGTGCTTTTTGTTCTGAGACGGAGATAGGTAAACAATTTTTATATTCAAACTGGATGGTGTGCACAGTATGTGTTTATCAATACACACAAGACCTCTTGTTTGCCAAACCACTGTCAACGCTTTTGATAAAGTAGGCAGTGCCGAAACCGGTAATATGTAACCAAATTGATAGGGTCTCCCTTTTTGTACACAACTGTCATTTTGTCTAGCTGAATTTAGTTTTTTATTGTGAAATAGGCAGTTTTGATTATTTGTGTAACTACTCGTGTTATTACATCGACAACTTGTTGGACGTGATCTTCTTTTACATCATAAACTTGGAGACATTTGGTATTTTTCAATTTAACGATGGCTAATATTACTTGATCTGTTGTCACAGGTTCTTCATTTACTGTAGGCTGGCTCTGAGCAAGGAAATCACCCCAGTCGTTTATCAATTACCAAACGCCTTATATTTTTCAAAAAATAAATGAAAAACCTACTCATTAAAATGTATTTTCGTTTCGTAATTTCAAGTTTAACACAGAATTTTGATACTGTGCATGGTGGAGTAGTAGTGAATTTAGCCGATTGGAGCTAATGTTAAGACTGAAGTTCTGTACGTCGAAAAATACAAGAAAGTCTTGCCTCCCAACTGCACGCACATTTTTTGTTATACTATTCAAAAATTGTTTGCCTTCATTTCATCCATTGAGCGTTTGGATCTAAAGGTTGTATGCAGCATGTCTTTAATGTTTTTTGATATGGCACTTCGGGCGTGACCAACAAGAACCCTATGAACGAGTTAGTAGGAGTACATTGCAAAACGAAGGCGAAAGAACCAACCATTTAGAAAGAACCAACGATTTAACCAAACATTTAGAGAGAGCATACAAAGGACAGAAACGACGGATCTCTCTGTACTTTGCATCCTTTGACTAAATATTTATTCCCTAAACTTCGTATTAGAACAGAACCGCACCTGTTCATCTCCTCTTCCTCGGAGGCTGCGTCTTCCGTACGCTACTTTCCCAGCATTCGGTGAATTGATCACTCTTCATTTGGTGCAGAGACGTCTTATAACACGCACATTCAGAAAGGAAAAACAAATCCAAATTGAAGCAACACATAAAAAGTACCTCAGAAAAAATAAAACAACGAAAAGAAATTCAGAGAAGCTTACACTTACGCGCGACACTTGAATGGTGAAGCTGTTGTAGGTAAACATTGCCGGACACATAGTTAAATATAAAATTCAACATTTATTTGGTAGTTGCAGTAATAGTAATTATCCTGAGACGCGTCAAAAAGGTCGCGACACCGGGTCAGTCGAAGGGCTCGACGCTGCCTCGCTCCCGGTCAGCAGGCGCCGTTCGGCCCCCCGGAGCCCGGTATGCGGTAGTGCAGACCTAGTCCGTGGTGTCGACGATCCCCAGGGCCTTGCCGGTGACGCCCAGAACTGTGGTGGTGGCTGGCCACGGCCTTGATTCGCTGTGGGATGTAAACCGGGCGCCTTACGCAGGTTTCCACACGGCCACGCTCCGTTCCATCTGACTTGTCTCGTTCCCGCTCGGTCTTGCTTACTCTGTCTTTACACATTCAGTGGTTGGTGCCAAAAGAATGGCTCATTCGCACTCAGGGGTACCACCACAAGTCAGGAAACGGGTGCTAATTGAGAGAAAAAACTGGACTCGGGATTAAAAAAAATAGGGTGAATACACAAAGTATTCGGTTAGGAAAAAAATGTGTATATAAACGGGAATAAAGGTAATGCCTCTTCACACCTCAGCAGCAACACCTGGGTCTGGGATCTTCGTCTTTTTAGCGCAGAATGCGGCGTCATTCCCCTTCCCGGGTATGTTCCATCACAGACACAACACGCAGAAGCTGCGTCAATACATACCAGGAAAAAACACTTTCTCTGTTCCAATAACCTGCATCCGAGACCTTTTTGTCCTACGTGGTGTGTTCCCGGCGTGCCGCTGCTTTCAATTGCGTTGGTTTACCTTGAATGGATTACCGCACAAACACTGCACTGACGATGCGTGGAGAGTGCTCACCTCTCCCTCTACCTTTTTATGTTGTTTATCTCCAGTATGCGCGTACATTCAGCAGGGTGTTTTCAGGATACTGGAACAGGCGTGCCACGCTAGAAATTTTGATTTCAAGGAAAATCTTTTATGGCCTTTTGTGCACAGGGGTAACCTAGCTAACGCTAGTATTCTGAACAAAAAGTGTTGCCTACGTATCAGTATTACCAAAGCCGGCTCGGATGGCCGGGGCGTTAAGAAAGTGGCTCAAAATTGGAACATTTTTCGGCTCTAGGACACAATCTGTACCAGTTTTTGTGGCAGTGTGTTTTCAGCCCAGACTTTGCACACCGCCAGGCGATGTGGCATAGAGTTTCCTTGCAAATTCTTTTTTTATTAGCATTCTCACTTTCTTACATGCACCAAACTAAACGAACAGGAACAAAACGTGCCAAACTGCACCTGTCTGGGTTCCTGACTCCATGCATTCTGCATAACAGGGAAACAGAAACAAGCTCAACTACAATAGAAACACAGAAAAAGTACACACAGTATGAATAGGTGCTAGGGATTATATATAGAAAAAAAACGTATATGATATACAAAACCGCGGTTACATTGCAAAACAAGAACGTAAGCAGACAGCATCACACGGAAAATACAAACGAAGTCAATGATTTCTTGAAGCAACTAAGAGATGGGCACTGATCAATTATGTTCATTAGGTCCTTGTTTTTATTCAAGAGGCTAGGAATTAGGTGGTGTAAACATTGAAAGCCGTAATTGGTTCGGATCTTCGGCGTGTTGTACTTACTAGTTCTAAATTCGAAAAACTGATGTCTGGTTAGATATGCATGTTCAAACACCTCCCGACTTTCCTTTATGTGTGAATACATGTACATCGCAAGCTTGCGCTTGTGAAGCTGGAACACATCGATCATACTATATTTGGCGCAAACATCTCCAACACTATCCGTATATCTTTTCTAATGCTGTAATAGATCTTTTTTGAAGTTGAATCAGTGCACGCAAATTGGAATCTGTGGTAGTTCCCCAAATTAGTAGACAATACTGCAAATGTGACTGAATCATGGCAGAATATATACTGGTTCTAAACCTTGCAGGAATTTGGTTTCTTACCTTCCACAATGCGCCTAATATGGGTGACAATTTATTTTTATGTGATCAATATGCTGATTCCAGGATAAATATTCGTTAAAAACACTTCTAAAAATTTATTAGTGTTATTGGATTGAATTACGTTATTGCATAAGCAAAGTTGAAAATTTTCTGACAGGGGTGTATTTCGGGCTCTGAACATAACGTACTTTGTTTTGTTTATATTTAACTGCAATTCATTAGCGTAAAGCCAATGAGAGAGTTCCCCTAGCCAACAATTCGCATCTATTTGTAGTTTCATTAGGTCACAAAGAAAACATTTGGGTCATCTGCGTACAAAACTATTTCTTGCGTGTGAGGAATATTGGGAATATCATTAATATAAAGCAAGAAAAGGAGAGGACCGAGTATCGATCCTTGGGATACTCCCACTTGTATCGAACGAAAATCGGACGACGTGGCACCTAGCAATACAAACTGCTTACGATCTGTCAAATAGCTTTTAATTAGTTTTTGTGCAACTCCTCTAATGCCGTATGGACCTATCTTGTCCAATAAGATGTCGTGTTTTACGGAGTCGAACGCCTTCCGTATATCAAGGGAAAGTCCCACCGTATACAGTTTTTTTTAGTTTTTAGCTTGTTATTTTTTTATTAGCATTCTCCCTTTTACATACAGCAAACTAAAGGACATTAACATTATCTTCAAACTAATATTACTCAAAAAGTGCCAAGATAATGATCTCATGTTATCTAGATGTAGAGAAGCTAAAAAGGTAAACTTTAAATTGTATTCATGCACCTTTTTCTATTCTTAGTACCTATTTTATTTTACGCAAAAAGGTCGTTGTTTATATCAAAATCCGCTGCATTGCAGGTCTGTTGCAGAAATGTGTCCAGTTTAAAACATGATATAAAATGATTTTTATTTATTTTTTAATGTGTAACAAAAAAGCCACCCCTGATCTCTAACGCAGGCTTGAACAACGTGTTGCAATCTGTTTTTTGGGTACAGGGCTCTAAAAGTGACCTTGTAGAGGCATCGCGGAGATATGCAAGACTGGTCTGTAGCAAACCGTTGGCTACCATGTAAGGTTAGAAATGACCAGTACAGCTAAACGAAAACAAAAGTAAAATAAGTTTACCACACAGCATTTTACCATATAGTAGAAATGCTTTGCAAATGTATTACTCCATCTTGCATTCCTACTTTTTATGCATCTTATAACGCAGTTCTCACTGTTTTTGCGTGCCTCGTGTGGGTGCACTCAGACTAACAGAACCGTAATGAGTACCGCCAAAAACTGTGTTTTGAATATATGTAGCCGCAGTTCCGCATTATAAGATCGATATTTGGAGATGTTGGAAGGGGTTTTTCAGCATCTTGGCACTCGAAACGAATACAACAAAATAGATGTAGAAAAGTGCTAAGATCTGTCTGCTTTTTTCCTGTGTCCATGTAGAGTCTGCTGCTTCATGATGGTTATGTCTCTCTTGCGGCATACATGAAAATTATTCCAGAGGAAAGTAGAAAAGGAAATAGCAGCTCAATGGGACTTCTGCAGCGAGAGAGAATGCACGCTGTCGTGTTGGAAGCGGTGCCCCTCGTTGGATTTGTGGGGAAAAATTTCCAACCCCAATGAACACATTTTTTCTCTAAACGATACAGTTTATAATGGATATGCAAGTGTTGTAACAGAGCAACAAAATAAATTCTGTGTTCATTTTAGGTCCCCATTCAGAGATATATCACGAATTTGGAATGGGTATGTTTATGGTAAGCCTGTATCTGAAAATAAAGTAGAAAACTTGGAAAAAACCACAGCATGGTGCCTGTATGAGCCCAGGCACATGATTTAAAAATACCCCTTCAAAAGATATTTGCGCTATTATTGGAGAGAACGATATCTGGGTCATATGATACGTTAAAACGTACCAACGGCAATAAGAGACTCAGGAGTACCTATGGAAAACGGAGCACGTGGAAAACAAACCAGCAAGCAATAGAGGAAAACAAAAGAACTGCTTAAGAGCGACTAAGAAGATGCCAGATACTAGGAAAGACACTGATACAAGGAACAGGCTAAAATAGGACAACACAGATAAGGGGAACAAACGTTCAGAACCATATTACGCCAGACTGTATGCCAGTGACGCTTAGCTAAGGGAAACTGATGATTCAACGAGCTGAAGTTCTGATGCCCCACTTCTGACGTAAGTATAAAATGCTGTCAATGGCAGTAAACGTAAAAAGAATCAGGCTACAACGGCAAAACTAGTGTTCTTTTAAAAAGAGGGAGAAGACATTGTTTACAAAAAAAATTGTTGCCTCTTTTTTCAAATGCATCAAAATGTCAGAGATGCCCATAGCCTAGAGAAAGGCCACCATAATTTGATTAAGGGGAGGGGACAACTACAGATGTTAAGAATGGTAGTCCTATCAGCCTACTCTCCGTCGAATAAAACCGGTTTACCAGTACAAAAGTTAAACACTTAAGCAACGAGCTAAATTTCCAAGAACCCCCAAACAACCTTGGATTATGAAAGGTTATTCAATACAATTTCCCATGCATGTCATCAATCGTGTAATAAATATGAGCGGAGGGTTTAGCAAATTTGCATAAAAGCCTTTGGTTGTTTAAATACTTCTGCTGTAATGGAAGGCCGGAATGACCAGGATCGAGATTAGAACTACTTAAGCCTCCAACAAGATGTGTTTCAAAAATGTATGGCTAAGATAATGCCCCACAGTAAAAGGTAAACGTATGTGATATGTGAGGGTGAACGTTAGGGAGATACAATATAGCCGAAACGTGTCGAAGTTTGTCTGGAGAGAGTATTTAGTAAGGATGGCTGTGGCAATGCCGGATTGCACATAAACTGGGAAACACGTATGCCGTTCCAGGTTTTCAGGCGACATAGTATTTCTCAGTGAATATGGGAGCACTGCAAGAAATAGTTTCGTATGTAGTCAGACATCATGACTGTGGCAAAAAATATATGAATAAATTTAAAGTAAATTTAAATAAACTTGACCGAAGCGCCCTCTGCAGCTCTACCAACACAATTGCAAAACCAATAGAAGAGTATAAGTGTATCCACCAAGTTCTGACGGCTGACCCAAACCATAAAAAAAGAAATAGGGTGCAAAATATGCATGGTCTGAGGTGAAATGGGCCATTACTGAAGAAATTATAAAAATATAGGCTGCATCTGTTACCAACGAGAAATGTATACAACACATTGGTGCTGCCCATTGTGACGTATTGGGCGGTAACTTGGTACCATACTTAAAACTGAAAAGAAAAGGTATTTGGGCTGAAAAAGTGCGAAACGAAGCATTTGAGGGGTAACAATGAGGAATAGAAGATACTTCTGGATGAGCAAGCAAATTAGAGTGGCAGGTATTATAGTTTAAATTATCAAGGGGACTAATGTAATGAGAGAAAGTGACAACTGGTGCATCACAATTGTAGCGGAGTAGATAATGAGAGAGTGGTCTAGAAGAAGGGAGGGGCCAAGGAGTCAAGCGAGCGTAAAAGTACGAAAGTTCGGAGTACAATATTGAACTCGAGCAGCGCAGGAGAAAAGCGTATGGAGGTGATAGGGAGAGGCTTTTGCTTTGCAGAGGAGCCTAATATGATTTTCACCATTATGTTGATGCATAATCTGTTCTCCAAACGCCACTAGTAATCGAACGGCTTTGACAATGCCAGAATAAGACAATCCGCTGGCTTCATAGCCCCAGAGACCAAGATTTCGGATTGAACGACGGCGAGCATTTCATTTTTGTTGACTTCGCTCACGACCATCGTCTTAATCATAGCAAGTTGGTGGAATGCAGGCAACATCATTAGGAGGTTAAAAGGTTAGCCTTAAATTGCGGAAGGCTAATTCAATTTATGAAATTGTGCTACCGCCGTCTGGCGCTGTCGTAGGAGCAGATTCCACCCTACTGTGCACTCATGTCGATCTCCGCAGTCCTACACGTGACAACTGCAATGCCCGATGGAGCGGATGAAAGAGGATCTTCGAGCCCAGAGGGTGCTGGTAGTAGCAGCGAAAGGCAAGATCCCGAAGAACTGCACCAAAAATATCAAAAGGCAATGAGTATTTTGCTCCTGTTTCACCAATGCCGAACTGGCCAGATTGTCGCAACCCAGTGCATGAGTCGACAGGAATATGCTATCAGCAGCAAAAGTGGATGAGCTAAAAAACATATCTCAGTCAAGAAAAGCACAAGGAAAATATATGTATTGCTCTTGGACACCACTGCAAACACGTCCCGTCGTCGCAGCACAGTCCACGTTTATTCCGCACCAACGTACAGCCATGCAGTTCCCAAGACAAAAATGCCACTTTCACAAAAGGCACTCGGACCGGAATTATGTAATATCAAAGCTGGAGTGTTTCTTTTAAAAATCTCAATGCACAGCTGGATTTGTTAGGAACGTCGGAAAATGGCTTCCATAAAGTGAAAGGTCTTGCATTACCCGATAGAGCGCGAGGAAACAACGCGGAAACCGTGCAAAAGTAATGAAACGAGTCCACATTTTGGTAATATAGAATATCGTAAACTAATGCATGAGAAACGGACGTAAGTTTTAATGAACCCCGCCGTTCATCTTATCGGTAAAACCTGCTCAGAAAAAGGGTAAACCAGCGAGTAGAACGCAGGACAAGAATAGGAGGCACACACACACAACCCCACTGGACTAACGACTGGTTTATTCGGAAAAAAACACCGCACATTTATACGCTAAACCTGCGCGCGCACCCTTTGGAGCAACATGAAGAGCTGAACTATAAAGATAGGAATTCAAATTCGTTTTCCGTGATAACAACCGAAGGATCACTAACGCAACTGTGTTTATTTTTTTAAATAAAAACGCTTCAAGCACTGCTTACTGAAACCTGATGGAATGACGTTCGACGGTTCCTGCCAAGGAAAACGAAATGACCTGCAGCATGCACACACATGACGTACGTGGCAGGGGCCTCCCATCCATCACAATTTGACAGCATTCTGAAGATGGGTCCTATGTACTCCCTAGAGCCACGGGCTATAAAGCACGAGCTTTTAGCTGCGGTGCACAGAGTGGCTGATAGGGCCCCATTTGAGGAAATGACCCACTGCGTCTCCGGGGGTGTGGATTGCCTTGGGAGGGCGTGCACTGGCCGTCACGGGACGAGCAGACCTCAATGAGCCTGGTTGAGTGCCTTCAACGCGGTTTTGCCATTGCCAATGCAGCCTTTTCGGAGGACGTTGTGGCCGTTTTATTCGGTTTCCCATGACGAACTTTTTAGGGCAGTCCGCGAACTACTTGAAGCAACCGGGATTTTTTCCTTACAGAATGCGTGCGGCATCACTCTGGATTCTTTTCTGGAGCTTTTAAAAACTTACATGAATTAGGCGATTGTACAGCATGGCGAAAAGTTTTTTGTGCAAAACCGAGGAATTTGTATTGGCTCATGTGTCGCACCTGTTCTTTGTAACATTTTTTAGCCAAGTTGGATTTGGTGCTACAGGCTGCACTTCGAGACACACGTGTGGTTAGGGTTTTTAGGCATGAGTTGATTTTTTCGTGCTTTTGAATTTAAATGAAACTGACCAGATCAGTGTTTTGGCGGACCAGATTTTAACTGTCTTTAGTACATGTACCAAGAACCTAGGTTTTACCAAATAGGTGCCTTGTGACAAGATCATTAGGTTCTTACATTTAGAAATTTCTTTTTTACCGGACCGACACATGTGTTGGAAATATGCCCCTCGGTCTAAAAAGGAGCTTTTGCTGTATCATTCGGCACACACGAAGTTCGTGAATTGCAGCATAGTATATTTGTGTTTCATGAATGTTGTGAAGAAAAGTCCGCATGTTGTCCGCATGTCATGCACCCAAGTCTGACAGAAGAGGTTGGCCGCTGTAAGGCGTCTGTGTTTCCCTCTCAGGTTTTGCTGGCGGTGGTTGAACCCTTAGGTCACAAAATGAAGAAAAAACTTACTGCACAACCTGGTTGTCCAGCGGAAGAATTGAGAAATAAGTTTGGAGTCATTCCTTACTTCCACAAGACTTCCCATGGGCTGAAAAAAGTGGCCCAAAATTATGGTGTCAACAAGATCTCCTCTGCTTCCCGCAAACTTTCTGGCCTGTGCCCCGAAATCTCTGGTGGAAAGAGGCAAGCTGACACTTGCAAAACAAACAACCAGACGAGGTTCACTACGTGTGCTGTGGGGGTGGTTTATTCTATCTCGTTGTCGTGCGGAAAAATATACATTCGGTAGACTGGCGGGTGCCTACACGAATGCCTGAGGCAGCACCGAGGAACCTTGGGCTCGGGCAGGGAAAGCAATTTACCTTTGCATGTAAAAGATTGCCAGAATTGTGCCCCACGGTTTCACCTCGCTAGCACTATCGGTCGCGGGAAATCGAGACGTCAGCGGGAACTGCTAGAAGCGTTCTCAATAACAAAAAATAAACAGAGTTGCGTTAGTGATCCTTTGGTTGTTATCACGGAAAAGGAATTGGAATTCTTATCTTTATAGTTGAGCTCTTCACGTTGCTCAAAAGTATGCACACGCGCAGGTTTGGCTTATAAATGTGATGTGTTTCTTCCGAATAAACAAGTTATTAGTCCAGCGGTGTGTGTGTGC
This sequence comes from Haemaphysalis longicornis, assembly GCF_048455015.1. Classification (NCBI taxonomy): domain Eukaryota; kingdom Metazoa; phylum Arthropoda; class Arachnida; order Ixodida; family Ixodidae; genus Haemaphysalis; species Haemaphysalis longicornis. The sequence goes on along the minus strand of NW_027526361.1, from coordinate 208,219,020 downwards.
CTGCTCTTCTGGTCCTGCGTTCTGCTCGCTGGTTTCCCCTTTTTCTGAACAATATGAACCAACTAGACCAGCAATTCACTCTCAGTAAAACCTAAACACGCTGCCTTGTTAAAAACGTGTACACAGTGTTTAAATGAATGAATGAATTGAGATGGAATACAGTAGCTCGGCAAATGAGAAAACATACCAGAAGGGCGGAAAAGGGCGCAAAAGCAATGCCCTATTTTTCCCGGTGAATTAAAACGCTCTGTCAACAGAAGCATGCGCAAAAAAATAAATATTTAATAAACCACAATCTATCTTCTCCGTAAGTGATTGTACACGCCGCACTTTTCCTTAGGTCTGCGCAGAGCTTGAGCTAAGTAAGGAGGTATGCACCACCTTTGCCTGCGCGTAGAATGAATGGACACAGGGGCGAAAAGAGACAATGCGAACCGACAATATTTGGCGACAAAATTCGGGTCTATACATGTTATGTAAGCGCGGTACAGTGAACAGTGGGTGGCTGCGGATGTTGATCCTTAGAGACCTTAAAAAAGTCTCCCCGAATTCCATTTCGATCGTGCCCCCTATGGCTGTTCACCAGCGATGTTTTGGTGGCTACGCGGGCATTTTTCCAGAAATTGCGAGCGGCACGGTGTCGACCAAGCGACGTTTTAAAGATGGCCTGGCCAAATGCCCTAAGCACGATTCATCCCAGTGAAGCACCAGATGAGGGTTTCTGAATAATATAAGGGCCTTTGGTACTTCGTGAAGGAGGGCGTTTATTCTACGTTACAGTGGTTTCCAAACACAGGTCCAGGAACCAACGATGATGATGACCTGTCCCGAAAAAGACGAAGTGATCCTCGAAATGTTTGATGGTAAAGAAAATGCGGAAGTCAAATAAATGAATTTTTACAGCTCGGAGTTTCGCTCTTACAATATTGCTGTCCTTGAAAACTGAACTTGCCATTACTAAGTAGCACGTGTTCGCTTTAGCTACACGCGAATCTTGGCAGGGAAACCAATAATCGTACAGACCCGGTGACCTTACGACCCAACTCCGATGTTTTACTTATGAAGTGTGTGGACATATTGATCTTACGATGCGGTGGTTGCCTCGTTTATATTTTCTCGCTCAAACCCTTCCCTTTGACACCACAATTTTTTTTGGTCTATCGTTCTAGAATCTGCGATGAATTTGGTCACTTTACTACTAACTAGTACTAATCAGCCGGATGCCCCATTTATCGGCACCATATGATTTTATTCATCGAAACCTTAAATTTCATACCCCACACACTCTGCCGGAATTTCTTTGAGCTTTAACGTAATTTATGCCGCTTCGCTTATTTGTCCCAACTGATTCCCCTCATCAATACTTTCAATTTGATACCCACAACACGCGGCGGCATAACTTTGATTTTTAACCCAATCGATGGCTCACCATGACCGTGTCATGATTATGACCAGGAGAAATTTTTATTTGTCTCGCGTGATTTCCCTGATTCAGACCTTCAATTTGACACCCCACATGCCCTAGCACACATAACTCTGTATGTTAACCATATCTATGACTCACATGACTGTTTCACGATTATAACCAGGAAGTATTTTTTTGTCCCACGCGAATGCCCTCACCGAGATCTTCAGTTCGATAGTCCACACGTACTAGCGACATCCCAATGAATTTTAAACCACTGTATGACTGACCGTGATTATTGAATTATTACTACCTTGATGTATTTCTTATTTCTACAACGTTATTTTCCCAATCGAAACATTTATTTTGAGACCACATACGTCTACGAGTTATCATGATGACTTTCAACTTTTATTTTGACTCAAAATGAATAAGTCATGAGTATGACCAAGGAGCATTTCTGTTTGTCCCACGTGATTTCCCTCGTCGAGACCTTCAATTTGATGCCCCGCATGCCCTTGAATTTTAATCCAAACTGTGACTATCCCTGAGGCCCATGTTACGTGCTTTGCCATTTTCGATATTTATCATGTTTATTTTTTAGTGTTTTGAGACGTTTCTGATAACCTCTCTATATTTACGCTTTTATAATGATTAGAGGTTGAACTTTTGTGATATCTGCATTTTGTTGAAATGCAGGGCGTTACACGATACTGGCATTACAGGGCATTACAGGGCGTTACAGGCATTACATACTGGCATTACAGGGCGTTACACGATCCTGGCGTTACACGACAGTATGACAGCTGCATCTTACCGGTACTCACCTACGGGGCAGAAACCTGGAGGCTCACTAAGAGGGTTCAACTTAAATTCAGAACGACTCAGTGGACAATGGAGCGGAAAATGATAGGTGTAACATTAAGGGACAAGAGGAGAGCGGAGTGGGTCAGGGAGCAAAATGGTGTTAAAGACATATTAGTAGAAATTAAGAAGAAGAAATGGACGTGGGCAGGGCATGTAATGCGAAGGCAAGATAACCGCTAGTCATTAAGGGTAACAGACTGGATCCCTAGAGAAGGCAAGCGCTGCAGGGGATGGCCGAAAGTTAGACGGGCAGATGAGATCAAGAAGTTTGCGGGGATAAATTGGTCACAGTTGGCACAGGACCGAGATAATTGGAGAATAATGGGAGAGGCCTTTGCCCTGCAGTGGGCGTAGATAGGCTGGTGATGATGATGACACGATTTGGGCCGTGGAGGCGGAGGGGGGTACAGGCAAAGAATGCTATGCATTAAATTATCAAAGGCATATCCATGAACAGCTCGCCCCTCAGAGATTCGCGGCGACAGTTCGCTTTGACACAAGGCGTTTTTTTCAGGATGCAAAAAATGCACGGGACCGTAGCCCTATACAGCTTTAATATTAATAACTGAGTAGTGAGCCATGTCCCCTCGCCCAATGTTCTTGTTTTCGTCCCGGGGCTTCAGTAGACCATCGAGTCTGGACCACCTCTGCCATGAGCACGAACACGGAGCTATATCAAGAGTTTGGTATCCAATATATACATACATTTGCTTGGACGTAGACCTAATCAAGGTGACCAACAGGTAACGCTCTAATAAATCTGCAACAAAAATTGTTTTCAATCTCGAAGGAGTTACGGTGTTATGTAGTTCCGATTGCTACAGTTTGAGCTCGCGAATTCGCACCCGTAATATTTTTACCACGCGTGAATTTTAAAACTCCGAATGCTAATCAAATCAGAGTCCATCTTAGCCCTAGATAATTCCATGCACGCGAGCCTTGTGAGTCCATTTGAGTTCTGAATTCATTTGGAGTTTTCAGTGCATTTTCAGTTGTGAGTTCGTTTTGAGTTTTGAGTCCATTTTGAATTTTGAGTTTGAGTACGTTGAGTTTCAGTACATGTTGAGTTTTGGGTAAATTTTGTTTTTTGAGTACATTTTGTGTTTGAGCACATTTTGAGTACTGAGTGCATATGGAGTTTGAGTACAATTTGAGGTTTTAGTACAAGTTGAGTTTTGAGTAAATTTCGAGTTTGAGTCATTTTGAGTTCTGAGTGCATTTTGAGTTTTCAGTACATTTTGAGTTTGAGTACTTTTTGTGTTAGCGTACATTTTGAGGTTTGAGTACATTTTGAGTATTGAAGGCGAGTGAGTTCTGAGTTTTGCTCACTGTGAGTTTGAGTTTGAGTGAGCGCAGATGTGCTGCTGAGCCATGAGTCTGAGTTTGAGTCAGTGGGGATTCGAAAAAAAATTCTGAATGAGTTTGAGTGAGACGGGCCAACTTTGCCGAGGTATGGTTCTGGCATTGATGAGTCGGTGACTGTCTGAAGTTTCTCACTAAAGAAACTCGTGAGTCCCTGGTCAAGACACAACCAGCAAGCACTGATAACCTTCGCAATAAAACCCACAAGGCTCTTAGGTAAACAAAATTAGAAGGATGATCGGGAAAAGGCAGCCAGTGTTAGGCGTGTCAACGCCTCACAGATCAAAACTAGCAGGTAAATTTTGAGGCGGTGAACTTTGCGCAGATACACTGTAATTTGGCTTACGATACAAAAGAGTAGACCCATCAACCTCAATTACAACAGCTGACGCACCCCTGAAAGAAGCGACTCAAGCCTATGACATGAGAGTTGAATTAGTGTTTTGCAACGCATAAAAGAGGTCGATTAATGCCCGCGTCAAGAGGGCTCGCCACTTCCATCCTCCTCCACAAAACATCAAACCCGCTGGTTTTATCACAAAACCCCTGCCCTAAAAAAGGGACTTTACAATTTGATAAAGAGGATGGCCTATGAATTAGCCAATGCGACAAATTATGCGGGTGCAAAATAGTCACGTGAGAAATCTCTCTCACTCTCACACGGAAATTCAAAGGTGTTCCACAAACACAAATATAGCATAAAAACATGAGCAAACAAAAAGCCAAGCTACCGCCGTACATCGGCCAAGAGCGGCCCGTTTTTGGACTCTCTGAAGGAACCCCCGCCCCCGTCCGCTGCTGGAATTCTTACGGCGGTACTCGCGGTCTTCACGCATCAGGGTCTCCCCCTCTTCCAGGTTCACAAACTACTGGAATTTCTTCTTCAAAAGCTAACATATCTCCTTACTGTCCGTTGGTGACCGATGCTGAGTTGGTAGACCTTCTTTCCGGGTCTGCATGTGGGGTGAATACGAAATCGGGGCGTGCAAAAGAAAGCTTCCGCGACATCTCCTCACGCCATCGCCCCCAGGTCAGCCCGTCTGATGGGAAAAAACGCACCACACAGGTGAAAACTCTATAAACAACGAACGATATCTAATTGCCATGTGCTATTATACACCTAAGTGAGCTGCACGAACTTACCGACTCCCCAACAAGTATGTTCTTCGTATACTAAAATCTGGCTGTGGGTTGAAAAACTGCAATACAGAACAACCACGAAAGTTACTCATAGCACTCGCTATGTAATACACAGCGTGTAACATTCCCAGATGAATTTTGCTCTAAATGCTAAGCGGGAGCAAACCGCAAACCACTTTCCTTTGACACTAAACGGTTACCTACCCAACGAAGGTTGGAAACTGAAAATTTACAACTACACACCCACGCGAAATGTGAATAAATGGGTGAATGGAAACGTTTACGCACGCCGTGGCGGGGCTGGGAGAACAATCAATGCTAGCCTCTCCCAGCGACCTACTGAAAACAGCACTTCGTGTCCGCGCCATTTGAACCACCGTAGCAACCGACCCCACTTGTCTAGCGCCGAAACACCAACACGCATACGGACAATTTAGGCTGACGATGTGTGAAGAATTTCAAGGAAGACACAGAGTTGAGATCAGAGGCGAGTTTCATTCCTGGTCCAAAGCCGGGTGATCAAGCTTCGCCATTTCCCCAATGTTCGGCAATGCTTCGCGCCCGCAAGAAAAGCATATGCTAGGTATTGGAGAGGAACGGTGACCCGCGAATGAGGATATCTGTTCGGGGTCATTCTTAGCTTTACAGACCGAGTGCAGCCAGGCTACAACCTCCGGTGCGTCCGCCAGCAGCCAATGAAGCTCGGGCAGGTTGCGATCAACGACTTCGGCATGGTTTCCGACACGATCCTGGTAATAATGGCCAGCATGCCAATTACCGTTGGAAGTGCTTTCTTAGACTCGGTTTCTGTGCGATCCCTTATTGGGTCGCGTTCTTCTTTTTCTGTCTCTTCACGCGCTATTTCTCTTCCCCGCACGGCGTCCTCATGCGCGTTGATGCGTTGTTTCTCCGCCTTCACGAATGCACTTTGGTCTTGACCAGCTTGTTCGTGTTTAGTCTGACTTTCAAGCTTAACTGACTCAGGCTCTGTCGGTATCATTCATTGTTCCTTTATGTTCTCTCATCTCTTTCTCCATCTTTTGGGTCCGCTCTCACTTGCTTGTGCCGATAGTTCTCCTACTGTCGGCCGTTGTGATTTGGCGGGATTGTGCCAGTCTCAGCCGTTCTTTTTAGATGCAAGGCATCTCTTACACTCGGCCTGTCCTTCCATCCAGCGTGCATGCGTCCGCAACCCTCCTCCTTTCCCCTCACCTGCCAGCTGCGTTAGTGCGTTCTCCTCGCCATGCCAGCTGTGCGTCAGCGCGCCGTTAGCGCACGTATGCTGCACTCTCTCTCCTTCTCCTCGCCATGCCAGATAGGCGTTAGCGCGCATGCGTGTCTCTCTCTCATCACTCTCTCTTGCGGTGCGGGTATATAACCGCCGTATCTGCAGCGCGCTCCTCAGTCGCTCCGTCAGTCGCCCTCGCTGCTACTGCTCCGACTGCTGCTCCACCTGCTGCTCCGATGAGTTGAAATGGACACTAACATGACTGCTACCGCGTTGGCTGACGCAACCGTAACCAGCTCCAGCGAATTGAACCACGCGAGATGCCTTGCATCACCCCAGGGTTCCCCTCACGGGTAGATGGAGAGAATTTTTCTAGCTCAAAAGCTCGCCCGATTTGCTCAGCTAGCTATGCCACTTCATCGCCACGCTTTTGCTCTTTGATTTCTTCCCACCATGCAGTTAGCTCCCTATAATCTGCATTCAGGGCACGAATTGCATATAATATGAGGTCCAGGAGTGTTCCTATTCACACATTCAATAGGTTGCACATCAAGAGGGAGTCGGGTCTACTCATCGAATACTGGGCTCAGACACCAGGATGCTTCCTTGTGAGTTTTATTTGACCCAAAACGTTTGTCAGCAAGCCAAACATATCAGCTCAGACACTTCCGAGACACACACGAAACTGGTACATTTGTAAAAAAAAAAACTTTTCTGAACACACAAAATGACAAACTCTGACACTTCGAAAACACACACGAAACTGGCAAATTTTGGGTTGCCACTCAAGAGCAAGTCAGGTCTGATCAACGACTTGGGACCAATCACTACTTGGCTCAGACACTAGGCTACATCCCTGTCTTTTCTGTCGTGATGCCTAACGTTTGTCAACGAAAAATACCCACCATCTCAGGCACGTTTAGGAGACAAACGAGACTGGCACATTCGTAACAGACACAAGTGTCTCAACGAAGAAAAAACACAAGCTTGGGCAATTCCCAGAGACACACAAGCCTAGCGTATTTGAACGGAAGAAACACAGCCGACGTCGTAGTCATCGGGTTCCGTTCCGTGGCTTCATGCCACCGCTGCCATTCAGTTGTCATGACTTCGGTGGTCTAATCCCACCACTGCCAGCAATTGTTTGGGGTTACGTTGTCTGATCCAACGGCTGCCACCAGTTGTTGGCGTTGATTGGTCAAATCCCAACGCTGACCCTAGTTTTTGTGTCTTGGGTGGTGAAATCCCACCACGTCCACCAGTTGTTGGGATTCCGAGGTTCTGGAATCCATCTCGGTTGCGTGACCGGTGACTGGAGACGTTGATCAAGAGACGATGCTTCTCATGAAGCAGAAACCCTTTTACATAATCGTGATGATACAAGTTTAGATGCTATGCTCGAACAGCAGCAGCAAAAGATGCA